>NC_134210.1:90058280-90747446 GCF_965140235.1 Caretta caretta | reverse complement strand
TTTGTATATAAGTCAGGGTTGACACTATTCACAGTTTTTAAATATCAACAGTCCTATCTGTGGCACTTTCTAGACAGTCAATATAAATAATGAAGTATTGGAGTGATATGATTCCATTAGCTCAAGACCATGAGTAAAAATATGCTGCTGCATTCCAAATAAGCTGCAAATTTTCGAGGAGCTCTGTTGAAAGCTATACTCCAAGGGGAATAAGCTAAACTCATCATCAGGAGGGCAAGTGTTGCTATGGTAAGGTTGTCAGAGGCTAAACAAGGGCTGAACCTACACAGGTTGCATAACAAGAAAAAAAAATTTTTTTTTAACCACATTCAACCTGATCTTTTTGTGCCATTGAAAAGGCGTGGTCAGAAGCAATACCAACATTTGTAACCTGACTCATTACCTCCAAACAAATCCCTGCAGTAATAAGCAACATGATGCAAAAGAGAGCCTCTTCATAACAAGTTTCTACATAGCAACAAGATTTCTGAGTTCTATAAGGTTCACAGTGACTCAGCAAGCTGGTACTTTTCATGGGGACTGCATATTGTGCATCAGACTTTAAACTTTTGTTTAGCAAAAATAAGTCTCTGGGCCTTGTGATAGCAGAGAAAACTCCCCAAATTTAAACCAAGATAGTAATATCTGAGTGTACAGACAGGCCAAAACATTAATTGCAAGAGAGGTGTGAACTGTCCTACCAAGTAGCAGACCTATAATTTCAAAGGAGTTAATTATGAACCTTGGTGATGACATTTTAAATGTCAACATGAGCTATTTCACTGCTAATCAAAGTGCTCAAGAAACATGCTCATATAATACAGAACTGCACAATTTTGTTTTTGCATCTCAAGTGGATGTTATTTGGGAGACTACTTTTTCCCTTCAAGTCTCATCCTTTCATATATACATTGAATTAACAAAGTGAGAGAGGGAGAGAAAATCTCTGAGAAATGCTGCAGTTTGGTCACTTCACAGTGATGACAATTGTTCATTAACACCAACTGACTGGTATCTAAGGTTTAATGTGAACCATACTGAATGGCAATTCCAGACACATCAGCAATCTCTGGTCAGTTGTATGAAAAGCTGCTGTGAGAACCAGCAGGACCTAAATTACCAATTGATCTTGATATAAAACCCTCAGGGAAGGTCATTCATCACATGGCCAAGCACAGGCTCAAGTCCAAATGTGCAAATCTCATACTGGAATCTCTGCAGGATGCCATTGGTGTCAAGTACACATAGAATTGAGGGTAAAAATCTTCAAAAGTGGGCGCACATTTCTGCATGCAAAGACTTCATGTACAAACTTCCACTGGTAAGTGCACATGGGAGTCTTTGGATGCCTAGTATGGGCATTGTCAGAGTGCACACACACTTGCGAAGTTTCGTCTTTTTATAGCCATTGTCTTGATCTCCAGAATGGGATATTTGAAACACTGGTAATCAGTCAGCATGCTAGTATCAAAAGATTCCTGAAAATAAGGGTGGACCTCAATGTGTTTACAAGTGATTGGTAGCCTCCATTTGCTAAGGGGTTGATTAAAGCCTTGAATAATGTATGGCAGCCACACTACTTGCTTTAAACAACAAAGAAGGTTAGACTCATAATTATGAATATGAAGGATCACAGAAGATCATGAATATCCTCCTCAAAACTGACCAGGAACATTCTGGGAACCAGTGAGTCTCAGTAAAAAGGTCCAGAGAAATCACCACGCCATGCCAGTGCACCTTATTTGTGATGAATGTGGCAAATGCTTCAATAACTAGCTGAAGGAGCTATCACCAGTGTGATGCAGTCTGGATTAATCAGACTGTGCATTATCCAAAAAAGTTCAGACAGCAGTACTATGGTTTAGGATAAGTAACTTCTTTTAACCTCATTGATAGCACTCTGTGTATCTTCCTAAACTCTGAGTGAAATTGTGGCCCCATTGAAGTCAATGGCAAAATTCCCATAACTTCAGTGAGGCCCAAATTTCATCACTTGTATTTAAGAACATACTGCAGGTAGCTTTCCAGTTATCTAATCTCCAACAGTTTCAACTCCCACAGTTTATTAGGACAACATAGAAAGAGGGAAAGAAGAAGTACAGGAAAATTAGCAGTAATACTAAATAAAATGCTTGTCTGTTCTCTTCCAAACTGTCGACATGATGGGTGTGCATCCATCTGGCTTTTCATGTTTCACTTAGATTGTTATTGAACAATATCTAACATATGCATATGTTAAAGTAAAAGAACTCCCAAGTTTATAAGTGTTATGGGATTAAGTGGTTCCTCTGACAGTATCTATACATATTCTGGTCAAGAGAATGAGAAACTGATACGTCAGTGGTTATCAATTGGTTGATCACAGTCAACTGTTCGATCCTGGAGACTCATGATTTCCAGCTGTGGCAGGGCTGCCGCCAAGGCAGGCTCCCTGCCTCCCCTGGCCCCATGCCGCTCCTGGAAGCGCCTAGCATACCCCCACGGCCCTTTGGGGAGGGGAGGGGCAGGGGTCTCTGCACACTTCTCCTGCCTGCACTCACTGCCCCCCTCAGCTCCCATTGGCTAGGAACGGAGAACTGTGGCCAATGGGAGTCGCAGGGGCGGTGCCTGCAGAGGGGCGCGTTGGCACCTTCCGGGAGCGGCATGGGGCTGGGGCAGGCAGGGAGCGTGCCTTAGTCCTGCTGCACCACCAATCGGGAGCCACCCCAGCCCTGAGCCCCCTCCCAGAGTCAGCACCTCAAACCCCCTCCTACACCCTGAACCTCCTCCTGAACCCCAAGCCCTTGCCCCAGCCCATACCCCCCTTCCAGAGCCAGTACCCTACACCCCCTCCTGCACCCCAACACTCTGCCACAACCCAGAGCCCCCTCCGGCACCCAAATGCTGTCTCAGAGCTTGCATCCCCTCCTGCACCCCAACACTCTGCCCCAGGCTCAGCCTGGAGCCCCCTCCCACACTGCAAATAACTTGGCCCCAGCCCAGAGCCTGCACCCCCTCCCGAACCCCAACCCCCTGCCCCAGCCCGTTGAAAGTGAGTGAGAGTGGAGGAGAGCGGGCGATGGAGAGAGGGGGGATGGAGTGAGCGGGGCGGGGCCTTGGGGAAGGGGAGGGGAAGATCCTGAGTTGCACTTCAATTCAACAAGTGATCTTGTGTGTGGAGACCACTGAGACAGGTGAAGTGGAATGACAAAGGAAACATTTGGAGTCTACTGCAGAGGTGTTTGCACTGGCCAAAGTGTCATGAGATTTTCAAAATATAAGACAAGCTTTTTATTCTAATCTTTATAAATCAGACATACAGCTATATTGAAGACATGCAGTTACACCACTATAAAAGCAGTGTAAGTGAGATCAGAACTGGCACTGTGTGTTATGAAGAATTCTCTTCAGAAATCAGTAAGTTAAACATTTATTGAAAACAAGCTGTGGTATTGGGAGAGAAAGGTCAGTTCTGCTTGATTAAACATTGCTGAATAAGTGCACTTCTATATTACAAAAAAAAACCCACAATGTTGTTTGGGAACAGATGGTGGTTCAGCCAACTGTGGTCATTAGGAAGAGTTATACCTTTACTTATCATATACATTTTGACAGGTTTCTATGCTTTCTCTTTGCTTCATGTGCTGTCCCTATGTCTCATTTTTGGACATGTGCATTTTTGGTGCTATTTTGGAAAAAAAATATTTCATACATTAGATTTAAATGAGTCAATATAGCTTTCATGCTTTTTCCTGATTTTTAGAGGAAAATGTGCTTTTTACACATCTAGTGTTATTCTGAATAAAGTCTAGTAAACAGGTGTACAAAGTCTGAATGACAGAAGAATAAAGTGTTGCATGCATTTTTAGAGAGAAACATTTTTATGGAGTTAATACTTTGCTAAATAAAGGCATTAAATAATTTACAAAATCTTAGTAACAGCAGAATAAAGTGGCAATACATACGTTAAGATGAATTTTTAGAGGAAAATATTTTATTTGCAGTTAGTACTTTTCTAAATAAAGCTGATTAAACAATTGCACAAAGGTCAGAAAGTATTATTGAGAAACTGTAACTATAGAGTTAGTTACAGACGCTCCCCGGGTTATGCAAGACCTGACTTACACAAATTCGCCCTTCCGGAAAAAGTTCCATAAGCCAGAAATAGGATTTTCGAGTTGCGGAAATTTTTGCGTAATGTACGGGTATATGTTTCCAACTTACGCAAAATTTGAGTTTTACAAGGCTTTCCGGAATGGAACGATTGCATAAGTCGGGGAGCGTCTGTACATATGGCAAGGGACAGCCACCTTTTAAAACAGCAAGAAAGGGGGGGAAAAAAGGCAGAGAGAAGAGTAAATAAAGCATCTTACGTCACAGACTCATACAGGCCAACAGAATCCCGTGTTCTGGGAGCTTGCAACAAACTGTGCCTCCGTGGTTGAACCAAACAGAAGATATTTAACCACAGGGTCTCTTGGGAAATCACACATCATAGAACATTAAAATGCATCACATTTTCCTGTGTCTTTCTGAACACAGCTCTTCATGGTTTTATCCACTGATATTTAATTTCCCATATTTTCCTGAGTCACTGAACACAACACACTTTCCCAGAGTCACAGTGAACACTGCACTTTATTCATTGCAGCATGTTCAAATGTAAATTAGAGCTAAAATACCAAACAAAAAGAGCATGCATTTCTTTATTAGGCTTTTGATAAAACCTATGTAAATTTAGCAGACAGCTAAATTCTATACTAGGTATCAAACTCCTCTTTGTACATAACTTTAGGATTTGTCTTTTTAAAGAATGGTAGGCAGTCCCTTATGAAAGACATGCCTAACCTTTATATCAATTTTCCTTATTCCATTTACTTAAAGTTATGGATTTTTTCATAACCTTTTATATTTATTGGAAATTAGTACCTGTAGACTTTAGCTGCAAGGAGGCCTCTTAATTCAAACCCTGTAACACCAGTTTACAGGATATTATTTCAAAAGTGATTTTTGGGATCAGTATATTATCACCATCATTTGGCTTTACAATGAAAAAATGAAAGTTTAAAAAGACTTTTGTAACTGTGTGAAGGAGAGAGATAAAGACTGTCCCCACTAACACTCTTCGCTGAAGAAACATGTCTCCTGCAACCCCCCACTTTTTTTCAGTGGGTTTAGCAAAATAATTTTTTAATCACATGATAAAAATTAAATAAAATGAAAATTGACATCAAATGTTTTATATTGGAGCTATACATTACACCCTTGAGAGGCAAGAACTGGAAATTACTAAGTTTACATAAGTTCCCTAATTATCATTCTGCAATAGAGAGACAGGTCTTTGTTACACCTCAAATTTAGCAAAGTTTTGCCTAAACAAACTGCATAGCATGCAAAATCCCCTCTAAAAATAGTTTGCACATATATAGGTTGTAATTTGTTTTTTATCCGAATCGGAACAAAATGCTTCAATTTTTTCAGCAAAATCGAATTTACAATTTTTTTGATTGAGTAGAACATTCTATTTTGATAAATAACAGAATGTTTCATTCCTATTTTGACTTCTAAAATGTTTTAAAAATTTGAAATAAAGTCAGTTTGAAATGAAAAATCAAAACATTCTGTTCCAATACTGTAAAAATGGAATGCTTCATTTTGTTTTTTTCCTAAATAAAATTTCATTATAATCAACATGGTCCTCTCTAGATTTCCAAAAAAACAGCATTGTCAAACAGAAAAATCAGAATCATGAAAAGTATGGCTGGAAGGGATCTCAAGAGGTCATCTAGTCCATCCCGCTGTCTGAGGCAGGAGCAAATATACCTATACCATCCCTGACAAGTGTTTGTTCCTCCTGTTCTTAAAAATCTCCAATGATGGGGATTCCACAGCCTTCCTTGGAAGGCTATTCCAGAATTTAGAAAGTTTTTCCTAATAGCCAACAAATCTCCCTTGCTACAGATTAAGCTGATTCCATCTTGTCCTATCGTTGGTGGACACAGAGAACAATTGATCACTGTCCTCTTTGTAACAACCCTTAAACAGGTCCTCCCCCCTCAATCGTCTTTTCTTAAGACTAAACAAGCCAAGTTTTTTTTTAAACTTTCATCATAGATCAGGTTTTCTAAACCTTTCATAGTTGTTGTTCTCCTGTAGATTTTCTCGAATTTGTCGTAAGAACAGAAGAATGGCAATACTGGGTCAGACCAAAGGTCCATCTAGCCCAGTATCCTGTCTTCTGACAGTGGCCAATGTCAGGCACCCCAGAGGGAATGAACAGAACAGTTAATCATCAAGTCATCCATCTCCTGTCACTCATTCCCAGCTTCTGGCAAACAGAGGCTAGGGACACCATCCCTGCCCATCCTGGCTAATAGCTATTGATGGACCTATCCTCCAGGAACTTATCTAGTTCTTTTTTGAACCTTGTTATAGTCTTGGCCTTCACAACATCCTCTGGCAAGGAGTTCCACACGTTGACTATGTGTTTGTTTTAACATGCTGCCTATTAATTTAATTTGGTGACCACTAGTTCTTGTTTCAGAGTAACAACCGTGTTAGTCTGTATTCTCAAAAAGAAAAGGAGTACTTGTGGCACCTTAGAGACTAACCAATTTATTTGCGCATAAGCTTTCATGAGCTACAGCTCACTTCATTGGATGCATACTGTGGAAAATACAGAAGATGTTTTTATACACACAAACCATGAAAAAATGGGTGTTTATTACTACAAAAGGTTTTTTCTCCCCCCACCCTACTCTCCTGCTGGTAATAGCTTATCTAAAGTGATCACTCTCCTTACAATGTGTATGATAATCGAGGTGGGCCATTTCCAGCACAAATCCAGGTTTTCTCTCCCCTCCCCCCCCAACAAACCCACTCTCCTGTTGGTAATATCTTATCTAAAGAGATCACTCTCCTTACAATGTGTATGATAATCAAGCTGGGCCATTTCCAGCACAAATTCAGGGTTTAACAAGAACGTCTGAGGGACAGGGGGGGGGGGGGGGGAAGGGGAGGAATAAACATGGGGAAATAGGTTACTTTTTATAATGACTCAATCATTTCCAGTCTCTATTCAAGCCTAAGTTGATTGTATCCAATTTGCAAATTAATTCCAATTCAGCAGTCTCTTGCTGGAGTCTGTTTTCGAAGTTTTTTTGTTGAAGGATAGTCACTTTGAGATCAGAAATTGAGTGACCAGAGAGATTGAAGTGTTCTCCGACTGGTTTTTGAATGTTATAATTCTTGACATCTGATTTGTGTCCATTTATTCTTTTATGTAGAGACTGTCCAGTTTGACCAATGTACATGGCAGAGGGCCATTGCTGGCACATGATGGCATATATCACATTGGTGGATGTGCAGGTGAACGTGCCTTTGATAGTGTGGCTGATGTTATTAGGCCCTGTGATGGTGTCCCCTGAATAGATATGTGGACACAGTTGGCAACTGTTGCAAGGATAGGTTCCTGGGTTAGTGGTTCTGTTGTGTGGTATGTGGTTGCTGGTGAGTATTTGCTTCAGGTTGGGGGGCTGTCTGTAGGCAAGGACTGGCCTGTCTCCCAAGATTTGTGAGAGTGTTGGGTCATCCTTCAGGATAGGTTATAGATCCTTGATAATGCATTGGAGGGGTTTTAGTTGGGGGCTGAAGGTGACGGCTAGTGGCGTTCTGTTATTTTCTTTGTTAGGCCTGTCCTGTAGTAGGTGACTTCTGGGAACTCTTCTGGCTCTATCAGTCTGTTTCTTCACTTCCGCAGGAGGGTATTGTAGTTGTAAGAATGCTTGATAGAGATCTTGTAGGTGTTTGTCTCTGTCTGAGGGGTTGGAGCAAATGCGGTTGTATCGCAGAGCTTGGCTGTAGACAATGGATCGTTTGGTGCGGTCAGGGTGAAAGCTAGAGGTTCTTGTGTTATGAGAAGGAGTAAATAACACTTCCTTATTTACTTTCTCCACACCAGTCATGATTTTATAGACCTCGATCATATCCCTCCTTAGTCGTCTCTTTTCCAAGCTGAAAAGTCCCAGTCTTATTAATCTCTCCTCATACGGAAGCCATTCCATACCTCTAATAATTTTTGTTGCTGTTTTCTGAACCTTTTCCAATTCCAATATATCTTTTTTGAGATGGGGTGACCACATCTGCACGCAGTATTCAACGTGGGGGCGTACCATGGATTTATATAGAGGCAGTATGCTATTTTCTGTCTTATTGTCTATCCCTTTCTTAATGATTCCCAACATTCTGTTTGCTTTTTTGACTGCCACTGCACATTGAATGGATGATTTCAGAGAACAACCCTCAATGACTCCAATATCTCTTTCTTGAGTGGTAACAGCTAATTTAGACTCCATCATTTTATATGTATGCTTGGGATTATGTTTTCCAATTTGAATTACTTTGCATTTATCAACACTGAATTTCATCTGCCATTTTGTTGCCCAGTTACGCAGTTTTGTGAGATCCTTTTGTAGCTCTTTGCAGTCTGCCTGGGACTTAACTGTCTTGAGTATTTTTGTATCATCTGAAAATTTTGTCACCTCACTGTTTACCCATTTTTACAGCTCATTTATGAATATGTTAAACAGGACTGGCCCCAATACAGACCCCTGGGGAACACCACTATTTACCTCTCTCCATTCTGAAAACTGACCATTTATGCCTACCCTTTCTTTCCTATCTTTTAACCAGTTACCAATCCATGAGAGTGCCTTCCCTCTTATCCCATGACCGTTTACTTTGCTTAAGAGGGACCTCTCAAAGGCTTTCTGAAAACCTACGTTCACTATATCCACTGGATTCCCCCTTGTCCACATGGTTGTTTACCCCCTCAAAGAATTCTAATAGATTGGTGAGACATGATTTCCCTTTACAAAAACCATGTTGACTCTTCCCCAGTAAATTATGTTCATCTATGTGTCTGACAATTTTGTTCTTTACTATAGTTTCAACCAGGTTGCCGGGTTCTGAAGTCAGGTTTACTGGCCTATAACTGCTGGGATCACCTCTGGAGCCCTTTTTAAAAATTGGCGTCACATTAGCTATCCTCCAGTCATTTGGTACAGAAGCTGATTTAAATGATAGGTTACAGACTATAGTTAGTAGTTCTGCAATTTCACATTTGAGTTCCTTCAGAACTCTAGGGCGAATACCATCTGGTCCTGATGACTTATTACTGTTGAGTTAATCAGTTTGTTCAAAAACCTCCTCTAGTGACACCTCATTCTGGGACAATTCCTTAGATTTGTCACCTAAAAAGAATGGCTCAGGTTTGGGAATCTCCCTCACATCCTCAGCCATGAAGACTGATGCAAAGAATTCATTTAGTTTCTCCGCAATGGCCTTATCGTCCTTGACTGCTCCTTTAGCATCTCGATCATCCAGTGGCTCCACTGGTTGTTTAGCAGGTTTCCTACTTCTGATGTACACAGATTTCCTAATGTATGGCACCCACAATTGGACACAGGATTCCAGGTGAGGCCTCACCACTGCCGAGTGAAGCAGGAGAGTTACCTCCATTTGTGTTATGTACAACAATCCTGTTAATAGAGCTCACAATGATACTGCCCTTTTTGGCAACTGCATCACATTGTTGGCTTCTATTCAATTTATGATCCAGTATAACCCCCAGATCCTTTTCACCAGTACTGCCTAATCAGTTATTGTCAGTGACTGGGACATGGGTCATGTGTAGTGGTCAGAACAGGAGTCAGGCCAAAGCCAAGGGTCAGAGGCAGAGCAGGAGTTATGAGCCAGGAGTCAGAGCCCAAGGTCATAACCAGAGTCAAATTCCAGAGCCAAGAGTCGGACCAGGGTTACGTGGAGTGGGACAAGGCATGAGCTATTGCAAACATGGGCAAATGCTTTTGAGTAGCTATTGAACTGCTGCTGATGGGGTTAAGAGCTGGTCTGCAGGCTCATCCAACCAATCAGGCAGTGTTACAAATTAGGCAGCCATGCTTCAGGTCAGCTGGATACGTTAGGTTGCCCAGAGACTGGCTCTACTCCAGGCTCTTCTTTCTGACAATTACTCCCCGTTTTGTATTTGTGCATTGGATTTTTCCTTCCTAAGTGTAGTACTTCGCACTTGTCATTATTGAACTTCATTTTGTTGATTTCAGACCAATTCTCCAGTTTATCAAGATGATTTTTAATTCTAATCCTGTCCTCCACAGTGTTTGGAACCCCTCCCAGCTTTGTGTCATCTGCCAATTTTATAAGTGTACTCTCTGCTTTGTTATCTAAGTCTAAGGAAAATATTGAATAGTACTAGACCCAGGACAAATCCCTATATGACCCCATTAGACAAATCCTGGAGTGGTGGGTGAAATTCTGTGGCCTGCGTTGTGCAGGAGGTCAGACTAGATGATCATAATGGTCCCTTCTGACCTAAATATCGATGAATCTATGAATCCTTCCAGACTGACAGTGAACCGTTGAAAAAACATACTGAAAGAGTAATTATCAATCAGTAGTTTACCCATCAGTAATTTCATCTAGACCACATTTTGGTAGTTTGCTTGTGAGAATGTCATATGGGACAGTGTCAAAAGCCTTACTAAAATCAAGATACATCAAGGCTGCTGCTTACCCACTCACTATCCATTAGACCAGTAATCGTGTCAAAGAAGGAAATTAGGTTGACTGGCATGTAGCTATACTGGCTATTATCTCCTGTTATCCTCTAGGTATTTATAATTAATTGTTTAATAATTTTAAAAAGTGTTCTGTTGGAAAATTTTGACTATCTAATATCTCATTGCAAAATCAGTATCACAGTTGGCACTAACTGGCACCCTGTCAGCAATTTTTGCAGAGAAGCTGTGTTGGACTGGGTATTGTCCACAATAAATCATATAGAATTGACATTTTGGAGAATTATTGACAACTGTGGTAACATGAAGGTTCTGATTTGATGAGAGCTGCATTGTGTATGACTCCTTAAGCTGAGGCAGCTAACCAATTTTGAAGAGACAGACCTATTTATATGCAAATAACTATTTTAATAGTTATTTGCAAGCCAAGAGGCTATGAGCACTATCATTGCCAGGAAGCATTGGAGATGGATTGGCCATGTGCTTCAGATAGAAACTGATTCCATCACCAGAGTGGCAATAAGATGGACACCTGAAGGCAAGTGAAAACGAGGCTGCCTGAAAACAACATGGTGAAGAGCTGTGGAAGCCGAGCTGAAAAACATGGGGCACAGCTGGGGAACCATTGAAAGACTTGCTAGAAACAGAGAGGCGTGGAGGAGCTTCGTCACTGTCCTAAATGCCAGAGGTGTAATGGGAACATCATGATGATGATGATCACCCATCTTGACTCAAAGGGTGATACATGTTTGAAGTGATACATGTTAACTGAAAGGAGATTAAAAACAGTCTATTCAGTGATCAGGTGACCTGACAGCAAGTGTGAAAAATCGGGACTGGGGTAATAGGAGCCTATGTAAGAAAAAGACCCAAAAATCAGGACTGTCCCTATAAAAGCGGGACATCTGGTCACCCTATTTAGGGAAGCTAATTTCCATTCAATATTGAATGAAACTGAATGTACAGTGGCAGAGGGGATGTCAATCTCAAGATCCATTTTAGAACTTCTCTTTGATTAGAAGTCAGTAGGTAATAAAGGTTGTTAACACCTAAACATCAGAGGGAGATACAGAGGAGCTGGGTTCTTCTCACTGTAGGAAATATTTGACCTCTGAAATAGAAATGCTTAGACAAAGTCTGAGAGTTTGACAGATTTCTGAACTCATAAAGGTAAGGATGTGATTCAGTGATGTAAGGCACTATATTGTAACTACAGTGTCTAACCTATTTCACTAGGCTGTTACCTAGATAAGGTTGCCAGTTTTGGTTAGACATATTCCTGGAGGTTTCATCACATGACATCATCTTTAATTAAAGATTCATCTTTAATTTCTGGAGACTCCAGGACAGTTCTGGAGGGTTGGCAATTCTAACCCAAACTCAAGGCTAGACATAAATTAATAGTTTTATCTGTTTTACTTTTTCTCTTACTTTTAAAAGGTAAGCATTGCTTTCTTTAAGACACTTTGCCACTGCAGTTCATTCTTGAGGAAAATTAATTTCTGAACGCTGGTGAGAGGGAGAAGGTGACTGACACAGGATATTCAAACAAATGTGTAGGCCAGAAAGGTACAAATCCCATAAGATGCTGCCAGACAATGGCTGCTGTCAGGGGCAATGGGACCATGAGGATTGTTGGGAATAAATAGTCTGTATAATAAACTATGCTCATAATCCTGCAAAGAGAAGCACTTTCGTGGGAAATCTTACACTGTCATTGTGTTATGTGAGTGAACAGAGGTTTTCACTCCTATCTGTCTGTCTATCAGCTTTCATTATTAATAAATTTGCATGATAGTTTATTTTTAAAATTTAGGAAAAACTGAAAATTCTATGTGGAGCACTGGTTAGTCTGTTCACCCCTAGAGCAATCAGGGCTTGGGTATAAAACAGCTGCCAAACTGCTGACAGTGACTTACAAAAGAGAATTTAAACTGCTTTTCATTATTGTAGTAAATTAACTTTAGAAATAGTCTAGTCCATTTGGATCTGTGAGTGGTTCATCTCCCCACATATGCTATTCTTTTACGAGCAGAATCAAGAGTTATTTAAACTTTACACTGTCTTAAACGGTGGAAATTAGCTAGTTCCCAATACTAAAGTATGAATTTGATGGTAGATTATATCTTTATCTATGTTACGATGTTTAGTGGCTGTTCATCTCGCTTGTCCACAGTATATATTGTACTCAAGGTTGGATTAAGATACTCTGGGCCCCTGGACACATCTCACACCATTGCTTCTCCCCTCTTTGTTGTGGCAGGGGATGCCCATACAAGAGTTGTCTCTGAGTGGACTGCCACTGCTTTTCTATGGGCATGTTGGGACCTCCGCCACTTCCTCTTTTCATGCAGGCTGCGTGGTCTGTCTTGCAGGAGGGAGGGCTTATTCTCCACAACTAGCAGAGAACTCTGGTGGGGTTCAGCTGACCTGTGATCCTGTGATGGAGAGGTGCTGGTGGAAATATGGCACATAGCTGAGACTCAACATCACCTCAAACATTTTATTACTAAGCTATATTGTAATTGGAAGTGATCCTCCAGAAAAGTTAACTTCAGAGAAATGTTTTGTTGTGTTAAAAAAATTGATTCCCCATTGTTTCTTACTCCATCCTCTATCATTGCTTACCAGGCCCCAAGCAATAGATCTTTGCTGCACACTGTCCCTGACAACTGGAAACAGGAAGGTTTAGAACTGTGAAGTATAGGTAAGTCTTAGTCTGAAAACGCTGTAGGAGAAGGCTTTTGTACCTAATAATTAGGTATATTCTTGACAGCAAATCCTAGTTCAAGCTTCTTTCTCCACAGTACCACTAACTGGTATTTGGCTTATCTGTTCTACTTGTAAGTAGGTTGGAAACTGAGCGCCTACAAGCCCACTTCTTCTGAAGAGCAGGAAACCTTTTGCTGATTCTTGGCATATTTGTTAATATATACCCCATACAAAGTATATGACTAAAGATATTTAGATTCTTAGGCTGTTCCTGATACTTTTTTGATTGAGCAAAAATGTATACTAGTCTCAATAAATAGCTTTATAATTTCATTAACCTTAATGGCAAGTTTTTTTTATGTAGTGACTGATATCTTTATAAAATTGCTGGAAAAACTGGTTGTAAATCCAGCTTGTTGACTGCTTGTTCTGCAGCCATCTTCATATGCTACCCTCTATATGACCTTTGGCCTGTTCAGAAGGTCCAGATTTAAATTGATTTAAATCACTAGTCAGGAAGACTCGATTTAATCATGGTTTTCTACATAAAAGTGCATTTTTGTTGGTTGTTATAACCTTAATACATATTCTTCACAACGCAGAGATAGATGTAGGTTTCATTTTTAGAAGGTACACACTATACATTTTTAAACAGTGATTTATTTTGAAAACTTTTCAGATTAGTTTTAGAGCTATATCACAAAATGAATGATTGTTTGGTTATTTCATTTACCAAAGATAACTGAAGCAGATATTTATGAAGTCATTGAGAGGTGAACTATCTCCAGTTCAACACAGACATTTAAAATTGTTTTATTTAACTAAAACAACATTAAGTATTCTGGATTTTTTCTTCAAAAGCAAACATATAATATTTTAACAAAACAAGTATATGTCCCTTGCTTCTCACATTTATCTCCAGACTTCTTCTCCTTGTCCAGACCTATTCCACCCCCAACAATCTTCTATTCATTGCACTTTTTGAAACTTTGCACTTTTAGAGAGAGGTAAGGGATTGACTGTGTACACAAATTTGCAGAGGGACAATAGAGTTGAGGTCTGTTATTTCTCACCGCTATATATTATTTATTTATTTAAAACATTTTTTGCTGTTAACAAGTATGTTACCTCTGGAGACACAAATCCACAGTTTCAGAACTGCAAAACTAAGCATCTCTGATGGTTTGTTCTAGACTGAGTACTGAGTCCCATTGGGTAGATAGAAAGATGAACCTAAATAATCTATACAGAAGCCTCTGGAACCCCATAAAATTGGGTCCCTAATCCATGAACTATTGGAACTCATTTACAAAACTTTTCTTAAACATTACATGAATATATTGTCTCATACTATAGAATTAGAATTTATAATCCCTATTCCATGATGAGATATCTTTGAGCTGTAATGTATCTTAATTAAAACTATCTTTAGCTAGGTTTTTTCCTCAGAAAGCATTTTATCAAAAAAAAAATCGATCTTTTAAATTTTTTTTTAAAAAAATCATTGATTTTTATCCATCCTGGTCCAGTATATGATCTGCTGCTACTGATGTAGTACCATGTTAATGTCAGAAGAAGAAATTATTTGGAAGAGCACAACACACCAAACTGGAGATGCATTTTTTTTGATATATGGAAATGTATTGCCACACCATTAAAAGCTCTATTCTGCCATCATGTGGCACAGTCTCTCCCCTGTCCCCTCTTCTTTCTTTCTTTAACATAATTTAAGTTACATGGTTCCTTTGGATAAATCACAGAAAAATTGCATTCTGCTCTCGTAAAGAGAGAGGCATCATTGACAGCTTACGGGGTGAGGGGCACATCTCACCAGTGAAGAGAGAAACATACATAATGAGGAACAATTCACCAGGTAATATAGTGACCACAATCTAGTGCTCTCACACTTCAGCGAAGGTACTCAGATACTGCAGTGACGAGCATGGGCATAGATACACAGGTAAGGCACAAGATTTGGAGTCGAGATGTGCGTATTATTCTCACTTCTGTCACACACTTGCTGCCAGACCATGGGCAAATTACTTTGAACAGGAAGCCAGGGTTTCAATTTCTCCATCTGTAGTTGAAATATTTCATTAATTTACATAATGGCTATCACAATGGCTGGACACATTGAATAAGCCAACATCAGACATCCAGCACTTATGGTGGTTGTTATATGTAGATCTTAAAGCTATTCTCTCACTTTATAAAGTTATCATTATGAAGACTGTGGGCCAGATTCTGACCTTAGTTACACCCCTGTGCAGCTCTATGGAATAGGATTGCATGGGGTGTGCTTCAGGGCAAAGTTTGACCTGAAGTATCTGTAAAACTCAGCACATTTCCCAGATGATACACACACCTCTTTAAAAAAGAGGAGTCTGCTAATCATATAGATTTTCTCCTGCTCCTCCAGCTCCACTCAGTGCTAATATGAAGTTCTTCCCATCAAAGAATAGGACACAATTTCACTAAGGACTGTGATAAAATCATTTAAAAACTATAATGTATGAAAAATTAAATTTGGTGTTTAGTTATAGGCATTTCTATTTAAACAAAATCTCTTCAATTTAAAGTCTTGATTTTCCTTTCAGTTATAGAATCGCTTGGGTGCACAAGTTTACCACCAGATGGCAGTGCTCGTTTGTTCCAAGTTTCGCATAACAGTACACCAGCAATCATTTGCCAGGCACACAAGACTGTTCCAAGCATCCACATTTTTCTTTTTCCTCAAAAGAGTTATCAAACCCTGTGCACTGGAGACTTCTTTAATACATGGTGGTCCAAGTAAGTGGAAGAGTGAACATTATTATTATTGGCACCTTAGAGACTAACAAATTTATTTGAGCATAAGTTTTCGTGAGCTACAGCTCACTTCATCGGATGCATCTGATGAAGTGAGCTGTAGCTCACAAAAGCTTATGCTCAAATAAATTTGTTAGTCTCTAAGGTGCCACAAGTACTCCTTTTCTTTTTGTGAATACAGACTAACACAGCTGCTACTCTGAAACTTATTATTATTATTTTATTTATTTGTATTACTGTAATTCCTAGAATCCCTAGTTGTGGACCATCTAGCCCTGTAAAATGTTTGTTCCCTTATGAACATTTAATTTAGAGACAGGAGTAACAATTCAAGCATATCAGTGACGTAAATTGATACATGGCAGATTCCTTCCTCTAGTAGATGTACTAATCTGAAAACTGTGAATGACATGTGCCTGTTCAGTACAGAGAAATGTTTTTTAAACTGTTATTTCTTTTGTTGAAATGGAACCATTTGTACTTCCGAATAACACTTTATTCATTGTACTCACTCTTCCGTTCCCTCTTCTTCTTTTATTGGATTCTTATTATGCTCCCACACTTTGCAAAAGATGGTGATGTAGTGGCATTAAACTTTCCACTTTAGCTTTCTCAGAAACAGCCTAAAACAATGGCTCTTAGGTTCTCAGTGTGTTTCCAGAAAATGGTGATGAAATGTCATTAATCTTACCACTTTGGCACACATTGTGCTTAGGTGGATTTTGCTCAGGGATTTTCTTTGAGTTTCAGGCCGAGGTCTCCAAAGCAGTGGCAACCCAGCACATCTGTGCCTCTACTGCAGTTATAGGCAGTAGCTTCAGTCGTCACTGTGCCCCCCTATACAGGGAGATAGGGATGTATGGATCCACATAGTCATGGATCTCCTTGTTACACCCTCTCTTCTTGCCAGGCCTGCTGCCAAGCCCACCCTTTGCATATTGCCCCAGTTGGACCGTCCTCTGGTATTCATTTAGGTGATGATAGGTGCACATAGGCTGCAGAAGTGCAGTGTGCAGATACAAAATTTGTATCTGCATCCGATCTGCAAATATGTGTGGATTTGCTGGGCTCCATTGAGCAGCCTGTTCCCCTTCCCACAAAAGTGGAACCACATAGTGCAGTCAATCTTTTTATATGTTCCATGAGGAAGGAGGGCAAGACTTGGTCTTTAGTGTATGTGGTTGTCTTGTGCTGGACACTGTGTGATCTGTTTACCTATGTTCAGGATCGTGTGTTTTGTGTAGTTCCACACTTATAGAATCTGTCCCTTGCTGCAGAATTTTGCTTGAGAATCTAGGTTTTCACTTAAATAAAAAAAGGGGTGGGGGTCTAGCCTTTTTGGTTGCAAAGAAAACCTTGAAAATGTCACCTGAATGTTAACTAATGCACTGTCATCTTCCTGAATCTGCAGATAGCCTAAAACAATGTCTTTGAGGCTCTCAGTGTGTCTAAAACTTGAGTTAGTCAATAAAATTTTAAACACTACTTAGCAGCTACTGTAGATGCATCTTAACACTCATTAAATGGTGTTAGCTGGTCATGGGCAACCTGAGGTTGACTACTGCAAGCTAAAAAAATTTAAGCAAGGGTTAAATTTAGGGCTTGTCTCCACTTGGATATTTACCAAAATAACTATTCTGGAATAATTATTTTGGTAAATGTCCGAGTGTAGACAAGCCTTCAGAGCATTTACATTATGTTTTTTCACTAAACTGATTTTAAATTGATCTGGTTAAACGAGTGCAACTTTTCTACAAGATAGTTAAGACCCAAGCAGACTGCGAAGAGCTACAGAAGGATCTCACAAAACTGGGTGACTGGGCAACAAATTGGCAGATGAAATTCAGTGTTGATAAATGCAAAGTAATTCAAATTGGAAAACATAATCACAACTATACATATAAAATGATGGGGTCTAAATTAGCTGTTACCGCTCAAGAAAGAGATTTAGGAGTCACTGTGGATAGTTCTCTGAAAACATCCATTCAGTGAGCAGCAGTAGTCAAAAAAAGCAAACAGAATGTGGGGAATCATTAAGAAAGGGATAGATAAGACGGAAAATACTATATTGCATCTATATAAATCCGTGGTACACCCACATCTTGAATACTGCGTGCAGATGTGGACACCTCATCTCAAAAAAGATATGTTGGAATTGGAAATGGTTCAGTAAAGGGCAAGAAAAATTATTAGGGGTATGGAATGGCTTCCATATGAGGAGCTATTAATAAGAGTGAGACTTTTCAGCTTGGAAAAGAGACAACTAAGGGGGGATATAATAGACGTCTATAAAATCATGACTGGTGTGGAGAAAGTAAATAAGGAAGTGTTATTTATTCCTTCTTATAACACAAGAACTAGGGGACACCAAATGAAATTAATAGGCAGCAGGTTTAAAACAAACAAAAGGAAGTATTTTTTTCACACAACACACAGTCAACCTGTGGAACTCCTTGCCAGAGAATGTTGTGAAGGCCAAGACTATAACAGCGTTCAAAAAAGAATTAGATAAGTTCCTGGAGGATAGGTCCATCAATAGCTATTAGCCAGGATGGGCAGGGATGATGTCCCTAGCCTCTGTTTGCCAGAAGCTGGGAATGAGTGACGGGATGGATGACTTGATGATTAACTGTTCTGTTCATGCCCTCTGGGGTGCCTGGCATTGGCCACTGTCAGAAGACAGGATACTGGGCTAGATGGATCTTTGATCTGACCCAGTATGGCCATTATTATGTTCTAGTATAGATAGGGCCTAATTAATATTTGAGGCTAGAAAGGAATAAGAAAAATAAGTGGCTGATAAACTTCTTGACTTCCTACCATTCCCCGTAAGGACAAAAAGTGCAAGCAAGCCACAGGCTGCAGAGGGGATGGAAAACTGCTCTGAGTGATTTTTTGGATACTTGCCATTCTATGAATACTTAATTATATATTTAAAGCAAAACAATTTTTTTCTCATATTTAGCTAATTTTTTTTTCACAAATACGGTCTTTTCTTGTCTACAATCTAAAGTCAGTTGTTTTGGAATCAGGAAAGGTCTCTGCTGCTTCATGTTCTTATTTCACCAGTAATCTCTTCATTTTTACTAATGGCATGCATTTAAATCCCTTTAAATATTAACAGTGGTGCCAGAGAATACAAGTTCAGCACATAAAGGCCTGTCTGAATTAGTACAGAATTTCTGAATAGGTGTGGGCTGTGGTTATTTTACTTTAAGTAAATGAACTTTGCTGCAGTAATATCCCATTACTACAGATCATATGTACTGCTGGAAAATAAATCAGCTTGTCAGCAAATCTGGGTGTTCTGACTTTACATACATTGTACAGATATTTAACATGTGTGCCTTTGCTCTCCACTGTACTACTCTTGCTTGAATGGATTTTATACTACTCTTGCTAGCTGAAATACTGCAAAGTGGCATGAAGAACAGGGTGACGCTGTAAGCCTTTTCATTCAGGGTGAGAGAGTCTGAGGATAGGACTGGAAGCCAGGCATTCTCAAATTTTAATGCTGTCTGTGACACTGATTCCGTGGAAGGCCCGTTTTATGGGTTGGTTTGGTGGTCACTTGATGGTGCCATGGCAGGAGCAGGGAGGATTTCTGGTGCTTGGAGGCTTGGCCACCTCAGGACTCTTGTCTAAAGCAAGTCCTAACCTAGCTCCACTTCTCTTACCTCCATGAACACTTCTCCTTTCCCACACTGTGCTCCCACTATGAGCCACCTCTTTCCATTGCAGGTCCCAGCTGCTCTTTCATGCTGTGAACCAAGGAGCAGAGAGAGACGACCACAGAACCTAAACAACCAGGTACTTGAATTCAGGAACTGTGTCTGTAGCTAGGCGATGTGGCCTCCCTCTCACGCTGACAGAGAGGAATCACTCCCTGCCCTCTGGTGGATGCAGCCAGGTTAGGGCCCCCCTTTGCACCAGAAGCAGAGGCTGTGGAACAGGAAGTATAAGATGCGAGGCCTCTAGCTCAGTTGAGGGAGAGCCCAGGAAGGAGTTGGATGTCTCTGCCTTGCTGCAGGCCCTTGAGCCAGGTTAGGGCCCCCCTTTGCACCAGAAGCAGAGGCTGTGGAACAGGAAGTATAAGATGCGAGGCCTCTAGCTCAGTTGAGGGAGAGCCCAGGAAGGAGTTGGATGTCTCTGCCTTGCTGCAGGCCCTTGAGTCAGGGACCAACCCTGCCCCGGAGGAATTCCCCAAGGAGCTGCCGAGTACCCTGAGGAGCCTGAGGGCCCGTGAGCGGCGAAGCCCTTCGAACAGATAGCAATAGGAAGTAGCCCAGAGAAACCAGACATTAGTCTGGTTGTGTTTGCTGAATCCAGAGTTGGTGTGTTTTGGGAGGATCCCTGCTAACCCAGGGGAGGATTACTCGCCACTGGTAGGGCTTTGGGCTGGGACTTGGTGGAGTAGGTTGGGCCTGGGTCCTCCTACCCTCTGCTGCCAGCCCCACTCCTGGGTGGCAGCCTACCCACTTTAGGCCAGATGGCCTCCATTTGTTTGCTGTTTGCCCTACCCAGGGAGGTGGGCCATAGACTGCAGTTGCTCTGCCCTGCCCAAAGGGCTTGAGCCTGACACCGTCTGCTCCAAAGATACAGCTGGGTTGAAGACTGATAATTGCCCTGTTCTGCCCCATTGGCACATACCATGCTAATTCCTTGTCAATTGGCCATCAGCCAGTAGGTGGCATGGAGAGGTGGAGTGGCCTCCCTCCGAGGCTGATAGGGCGGAATCAGTCCAAGCCACTACAGTGTCCGAGAAGGGACAAGGTCTTTGGTTGTCTGATATTAGGGCTATGTGAGGGATTTTAATAGAGATGGAAAGGAAGAGGAAGGACCCACAAACATGGTACTAGAAAGGCACTCTCACAAGGCAGAGAAGAGTGTATTTCTCATACTATTAGTGTGCTAATATATAACCTCTCAAAAATTATTAGAATTTTGAAGCTTCCACAGCAAACTTCAGGCTTCATTTTCAGTAGTGGCCCCCTATGTATGTCCCTGCATATGGATTTAGGTACTTAACTGTAGGCATTCAAGTTTGAAAACTTAAGACTTTGTTTTGTGGATCTGAGTTTTGGTAACTATCAAAACTATTTTGGTACGAGTAGGACAATACTCACTCAATCTGTTACTTGTTGAATCATAGAATCGTAGGACTGGAAGGGACCTTGAGAGGTTATCTAGTCCAGACCCCTGCACTCATGGCAGGACTATGTAATAACTAGACCATCCCTGGCAGGTGTTGTCTAACCTGCTCTTAAAAATCTCCAGGGATGGAGATTCCACAATCTGCCTAGGCAATTTATTCCAGTGCTTAAGCACCCTGACAGGAAATTTTTCCTCATGTCCAACCTAAACCACCCTTGCTGCAATTTAAGTCCATTGCTTCTCATCCTATCCTCAGAGGTTAATGAGAACAAATTTTCTCCCTCCTGCTTGTAACAACCTTTTATGTACTTGAAAACGGTTATCGTGTCCCCTCTCAGACCTCTTTTTTTCTCCAGACTGAACAAATCCAGTTTTTTCAATCTTCCCTCATAGGTCATGTTTTCTAGACCTTTAATCATTTTTGTTGCTTCTTCTCTGGACTTTCTCCAATTTGTCCACATTTTTCCTGAAATGTCACACGCAGAATTGGACACAATACTCCAGTTGAGGTCTAATCAGCACAGAGTAGACTGCAAGAATTCTCGTGTCTTGCTTACAACACTCCTGCTAATACACCTTAGAATGATGTTTGCCTTTTTTTTTTTTTTGCAAGTGTTACACTGTTGACCCATATTTAGCTTGTGATCCACTACGACCCCAAGATCCCTTTCTGCAGTACTCCTTCATAGGTAGTCATTTCCCATTTTGTATATGATTGTTCCTTGCTAAGTGGAGTAGTTTGCCTTTGTCCTTATTTAATTTCATCCCATTTACTTCAGACCATTTATCAAGTTTGTTCAGATCATTTTGAATTTTAATCCTATCCTCCATAACACCTGGAACCCCTCCCAACTTGGTATCATTTGCAAACTTTATATGTACTCTCTATGTCAGTATCTAAATCATCAATGAAGATACTGAACAGAACCTGCGGGACCCTACTCGATATGCCCTTCCAGCTTGACTGTGAACCACTGATAACTACTCTCTGGGAAGAGTTTTCCAACCAGTTATGGACCCACTTTATAGTAGCTCCATCTAGGTTGTATTTCCCTAGTTTGTTTATGAGATGGTCATGTAAGACAGTATTAAAAGCCTAACTAGGTCGAGATATATCACATGTACTGCTTCCCCCCCCCCATCCACAAGGCTTGTTACCCTGTCAAAGAAAGCTATTAGGTTGGTTTGACAAGATTTGCTCTTGACAAATCTATGCTGACTATTAGTTATCAACTTATTATTTTCTAGGTATTTGCAAATTGATTGCTGAATTATTTGCTCCATTATCTTCCTGGGTACTGAAGGTAAGATGACTGGTCTGTAATTCCCCGGGTTGTCCTTATTTCCCTTTTTACAGATAACCACTATATTTGCCCTTTTCCAGTCCTCTGGAATCTCTCCTGCCTTCCATGACTCTTCAGAGATGATTGCTAATAGCTCAGATATCTCCTCAGTCAGCTCCTTGAGTATTCTAGGATGTATTTCATCAGGTGACTTGAAGATGTCTAACTTGTCTAAGTAATTTTTAACTTGTTCTTTCCCTATTTTAGCCTCTGATTCTACCTAATTTTCACTGGCATTCACTATGTTAGACATTCAATCACCACCAGCCTTCTTGGTGAAAACCGAAACAAAAAAATCATTTAGCACTTCTGCCATTTCCTCATTTTTTCTGTTACTGTTTTTCCCGCCTCATTGAGTAATGGGTGTACCCTATCCTTGGTCTTTCTCTTGCTTCTAATGTATTTGTAGAATGTTTTCTTGTTACTCTTTATATCCCTAGTTTTGTGCCTTGGCCTTTCTAATTTCATTCCTATATCCTTGTGTTATTTGTTTATATTCATCCTTTGTAATTTGATCTAGTTTCCACTTTTTTGTAGGACTCTTTTTTGAGTTTCAGATCATTGAAGATCTCCTGGTTAAGCCAGGGTGGTCTCATGCCATACTTCTTTTTTTTCCCACACAGTGGGATTGTTGGCTCTTGTGCCCTTAATAACGTCTCTTTGAAAAACTGCCAACTGTCTTGAACTATTTTTCCCCTTAGATTTCCTTCCCATGGGATCTTACTTACCAATTCCCCAAGTTTGCTAAAGTCTGCCTTCTTGAAATCCATTGATTTTATTGTTCTGCATTCCCTCCTACCATTCCTTAGGATCGTAAACTCTACCAGTTCATGATCACTTTCACCTCAGCTGCCTTCCACTTTCAAATTCTCAACCGGTTCCTCCCTGTTTGTCAAAATCAAATCTAAAACAGCCTCTCCCCTATTAGTTTTCTCCACCTTCTGAAATAAAAAATTGTCTCCAATACATTCCAAGAACTTGTTGGATAATATGTGCTCTGCTGTATTATTTCCCCAGCAGATGTCTGGGTAGTTGAAGTCTGCCATCACCACCAAGTCCTGTGCTTTGGATGATTTTGTTTAAAAAAAGCCTCATCCACCTCTTCTTCCTGGTTAGGTGGTCTGTAGTAGACCCCTACTATGACATCACCTTTGTTTTTACCACATTTATCCTTACTCAGAGACTTTCAACAAGTATTTCCATCTCAGCCTCAATCCAAGTGTATACAATTTTAATATATAAGGCACACCAACACCTCCTCTCTTTTTCTCCTGCCTGTCCATCCTGAGTAAGCTGTACCAGTCTATACCAATGTTCCAGTCATGTGTATTATCCTACCAAGTCTCTGTGATGCCAACTATGTCATAGTTGTGTTTATTAACTAGCATTTCAAGTTCGTTCTGCTTATTCTCCATACTTCTCGCATTAGTATGCAGACATCTAAGATACTGATTTGATTTCCCCTCTGTGTTCTCTCTTGTCTCTCCCTTATCCCTGCTATAATGGCCCATGCTCCTCCCAGATTCTGACCCTTCTCCCAGGTTTCCATGTTTTTGATTTGCCTGTAAGATTTTGTCACCTGCCCTCACCGAACCTAGTTTAAAGCCCTCTTCACAAGGTTAGCCAGTCTGTATCCAAATATGCTCTTCCCCTTCCTTGATAGGTGGGCCCCATCTCTCCTTAGCAGTCCTTCCCGGAACAGTATCCCATGGTCAAGGAGGCCAAAGCCCTCCTGGCGATACCATCCTTGCATCTTGGAGATGAATGCCTGGCTACATCTGTCTCTGTCTGGGCTCCTACCCGGGACTGGAAGGATCGAAAAGACCACCACCTGTACCACAAACTCCTTCACCCTTACTTCGAGAGTCCTATAGTCACTTCTAATCTGCTCAGGGACATACCTCACAGTATCACTAGTGCCCCATGAATGAGTAGCATGGGGTAGCAGTCAGAGGGCTGGATGATCCTTGACAATCCCTCCATAACATCTTGGATATGGGCCCCGGCAGGCAACACACCTCCCGAGATGCCATGTCAGACCGACAGATGGGTGCCTCCGTCCCCCTCAGAAGAGAATCACTCACCACCACTATCCTATGTTTCCTTCTGGGAGTGGTGGCTGTGATCATCCCAGCCTTGGGGGTATGTGGCTTCTTCTCCTCCACCTTTGGGGGCAATTCCTCATTGCTTGTTGCCAGGGCAGCATAATGGTTCTTCATCACTATGGTGGGTGGGTTGGGAGTAGGGGTGGAGCACTGCCTGATGCCAGAAGTAACCAGCAGCCATTGTCCGCCCTGTGACAGAGCCATATCCTCCTCCCTCAGTGGCATAACAGCAGTCTTCTCTAGCTGGATAGCTTCCTCAGCCTTGGATGTCTGTCAGTACTGTCAATGAATCCCTGATAGCACAGTCCTCTCTAGCTGGATGCTCCTCAGCCTTGCCACCTCCTCCTGTAGCTCTGCCACCTGCTTCTTGAGAGATTCCACCAGCAGACACCTTTCACAATGGATAGTCCCCACAGTCTGGCTTTCTGAGTGGGAAATGCAGGCCACAGTCTCTACAAATCTACCCTGGGATCTGGGTAGAGGTATCCATGGTCAAGTTCTCTGTCTGGATACAGGTGGAGGAGACAGGAGCAGTGTTGGCACTCGCAATGTAGCCCTTCATAACCATAGCAATTATATTACTATTCCCCCTTACAAACTTCCCTGTTTGCAGTCCCCTGTTTGTGCAGTCCCCTTGGTGGTGTAGCCTCTGGCTTTTAAGGCCTTTTCTCCTAGGTAGGTCCTACCCTTTCGTTCAATCACACAGAGGGAGGGTGATTAAGGATGATCCAGGGAACAAAGGCTCAAACAGTCCACAAAAACACTATCCCAACTGACCCTGTAACTTTAAATAACCTCAGACTAAGAGAGAGGAAAACACAAACAGCCAAACAAACTCACTCACTCCGAGATTACTACTTGCATCGTATTCATTCAGCAGGGGGATCTCATTCTTCCCCTCTCAAACTTCCCTGTTTGCAGTCTCCTCTTCACTAGCTCGCATGTGCACACACGTTAGCATGCACAAGTAGGCTCTTTTTAATATGCAAAATGAGCAATTACATTCATAAGTGTCAGTTTGCACATGTTATTGTCTGATTTTTTGTGCAAATGCAGATTCTTGCAGAAGCAGAGGCTATAATCGTTTTTGCAAGCATAATGTTGTTCCCTCCTTGGAAAAATTTGCCCCTAACTGCTACTTATGGGCTAGCTTATGCTTTAACAGTCTGCCTTCCGTAATGAGTGGTGCATAGCTTCACTGCTCCAGGAGCAGAAGAGGACGATTCCTCACAGCGACACAATGTTAGGAATGAGTAACCTGATGTGTGCCATCTTACCAGTGCAGGCTGGCATACTGAGGTGTAGAGTCTTCGTTCCAACCATTCCTTGCTCACTTGCTTGGATGGGAAGTAGTGGGAATGCAGTACATGCTTACTCCTTTAAGGGAGGCTGCACAGTAATGTGAGGTGTAGAGAATTACTTTTCAGGCTGCGTTACAAAATGGTTCTGTATCTCCAGCTTCCCTGCAGACTAGAATGAAAGAACTGTGCCTGACAGGAGAAGTCTTTAAGGGGTAGGAAAATCAAGCACACAGACAAAAGGAAAATGCATAAATAGTAGGAACACTTTCTATTCAGCCAGCCTACATGACTGGTGCTCTCTTGTGACTCAGAGAGAACTGCAGAGCACTTTTAGACAAAGTTGGAGAGGCAAGTGGTTTGTGGAAAAAATACCTAATTTATGTCCTCTAATGATATCCAACTTCTCCATGCTATTTGGGTGGCCTACACCCCCTCCTATCTACCCCCCAAATATCCATTAGTGGAATAGTTTATTAATTACAGCCTTGCTACTGACATGCCATGACTTTGATTGATGATTAAAGAGCTGTTCTGTTAAATGTACCAGGCAACATAAGACTGAAATTACAGCTGTACTCTGAAAAGTAACACAGCATAAAAAAAATAAGTCTTCTGGGTTTCCAGTTTTGTCTCTTGATTCTGTTTCAAAAAATATTTTTAAACTATCTGCCCTGGAAATTTCAACCTGGACTCTAGAGGTCTGGCTGGGTTCTTTTTAATTCTGGATCATCACCAATGATCAAGATTCCACAGCTGGAACTTAGTTATCAATTCTGTGAATTGTACATGCCAAAAAAGATGCCAGCTCATTCGCCCAGAGCAGAATTGTGTGCAGTGCTAAGAATGAAAAGCAGTGAAAACTCATTTTACTTAGAAAAGTAAGCAAATAGACTGTGCATAGAAACAGGGAGTAGAACTCTGGAGGATTAAGAGATGCTATTTTAACATCTTCATTTTTCTTGAATTTTTTAATTGTCCATTGATTTCAATGAAACAAAATGAAGTGGAATCGTGGTTGGTTTTTCCTGCACCTGTGCTGAAGAACCAGCTAGGAAAGGGTTAACATCTGATGTCTGTATGCTTGTTAATTACATAAAAAGGACAAAGACTACATGGAAATGGCAGCTAGCATTATCTGCCATGGATTAATGTGTAATTTACAAATCCAAAATATTCTGTTTAAAGATCTACTATGTTATAGACACTGCAACTTTTTCTTATGTGCACATGTTAAGACTTTCCCCCCACCCACCCCCCCAAAATCAGGAGTATATAACACTGAAGGTTTCAAAATCCCTTTTGAAATTTCTGTATTAGAGTGCAGCAGTTGATGGTTACCACAGTGATGGGATTGGTATAAGAACCCGAATACCAGAATAGAATGATTAGTAATGGAACAGTTATAGACTTAAAAAAAAAAAGTGGTTGGGGGAGGCTTAGATTTTGTTTGTTTAACTTTACATTCCTAAATTAAAGTCAGGACAGTAAATTAGTGGCAAAAAGCTCTATCCACATTCTCTAGTAACATAAAATCTATAGTTCATAGCATGATTGACCATGATTGACCCTGAGCAGCCAGTTTCACATTTAATCTTTTAGTGAAATTAAAAAGGAAAAATATTGGCGGCAACAATTATTGCCCGTTATTGCGCAAATGCCAGTTTTCTTTATTCTGATACAATTGTGAAAGTCAAAAGGTCAGGATATGAAATTCTAAGAACATCCCCATAGCTGATCAGTTAATCCTGGGAATGCACAACAAGGACTGCATAGTCAGTCATAAAATTTTAAAGAGCTACGGTAAATCTCTGTGCAAATATTGCCTTCATTTTTACAGTAATGCAGTTGAGTGATATTCAGAATGATCACTTATCTCTATTCTGTAATCCATTTAACTCCTAGTGCACCTTGTTTTATACTCTTATTCCCTCTGCAATGGTCTTTATGGAAGAGAGAAGTAGAAGGGTTAAAAATTAAGATCACAGCCATTAACTCAAGTTTACTTCACATCAACATTGCTCACCACAGGCTGAGTAATTGAATCATTCTCTAGTGAAAACATTTATCTGCAGCCCTCTGGTGCAGCTGCTTAACGTGCCAGTTTGACATTGTTCAGAGTTCTGTCTCCAAGACCCCATTCCATTCTTGCTGCAGTTGATCAGAAATAATAAGCATGTGTCAAGCAAGAAGTGTACTTCCTATAAGCAGTGACACAAGAAAATGAAAGCTAAGAGAACCAATTCATCATTACCTCTTTGAATTATAATGGGCATTCAGACATTCCTTATTCAAACTGTGTCTGCCAATTACATCTCCAGGAATGGGCAAAAGACTAAATTTTTTTCAGAAATCCTTTAAAAAATCCATTGCAACTCTCAGGTAAGATTTCCACAAAGTTTTATTAACCAAATCTCCCGAACTATTTACTTTTTCTATATTCCTTTCCCTGTCATTAGCAATTACAAAGATGCTATTACATAATTAGAAACTTTTTCATTAATCTCCTTTTGGCTGCTCAAATTCAGTGATTTTAAAAAAAATCTGCTGTGCCATTATATTTGTGTACCAGGTGCCTAACAGAATGTAAAGAAGATGGTTCCCTGTCCCAGAGAGTTTACAATCTAGGCCCTGATCCTGCAATCTGATCCATACAGATGAATCTTCACACACATGTGGAATCCCATTAAGGTCAACAAGACTGAACAGACGCAGAAATCCACCTCCTTGAATCACATTGTAGGTTTGGGGCTTACATGGAAACATAATATAACAAATGATAGAGACAGATAAAAAATAGACTACAGGGTCAATAAGGGAAAGGAAGTTCACAGGCACGAAAATAAGGTCATATGATTAAATGTGTAAAAAAAACCAAAACAGTGGCATACAAATAACTGTGATATAAGCCACAATGCTTAGAATCATAGAATCATAGAATATCAGGGCTGGAAGGTAGCTATAATATATAAAAAAGAGAGCTGAATGGGGGCAAAACAAAGGGAGTGGCAGCTTTGCAAGATGCACTTCTCTATTGACCAGGCTGTGAACTCTTTATTCCCAATAGTGAGCAGCAACTTCCAGGAATAATCCTATTGACGTCAATGCAAACGACTCACAAGTGGGAATAAGGGGTTCATAATATGGCTTCACATGCGTGTGGTATGTTGGGGGACTCAGTGAGTAAAAGCAGGTATCTAGAGGAGAAGCAGCCAGCCTATACAGCATGCTCCCTGCAAAGGTATCTAAAGTCCACTATGACATAAAGGTCTGCATTAATTAACTGCAGACGTTAAAGTGGTGCGGACTAGCATTAATTCTCCATGCAAAGGATAGTATTGGGGGGCACAGTAGCTAACTATGCCACCAGATGTGTTGGGGGAGAATCTGGAATGAAAATTGCTTTGTAGGTCTGGTTGAGGAACCATAACATGACACAGGTCTCTGCTTCCTGACTGTCCCCAACCGATGCAGCCTCTCCGTTTCCCCTGCCAGGAAGCCTCCATCCCTGTGAAACTGGTGGGAATATGTTACCAAAAAAATAATAATCCCCCATCTTTTTTCAGTAACTTTTCCTTTCTCATATGTGTCATTCTATATGAGGAAAAAGATGGGGCACACAAAGCGTAGATTTTGATGCTTCCCAAATCAGGTATGATGAATAATTAGAGAGAAGACAGCTATCTTCTGTTTACACAGAAACACCTTGCTACTCATCAAAAATGACAGGAAAGGAAATAAAGAAGAAAATATGTGACAGGTTAATGGAGTTGTAATGGGATAACAGTTTTTAACCCTGTGCCTTGTCCTCCAGAGGCTCTGCTTAAATTCACATCAGCAATGTCATGGATTAATGAAGGAGTTGTTCTATTCCATCTACAGTGCTTATTTTGGAGAAATTTAATTTACATTAAAGATGTAAGGGAAAAAGGAAAATAATGAACTTATCACAATGTGATTGCTTATAGGAAAAAGCAGAAGGATAAGAGAGTACATATTATAGCAGGTGGGCACCAGCAACACTTTGGCTTAGAATTATGACAAACACTTATTTTTGAACGACTATGTGTCAAACTGGTTCTTAGGATTCTACAGTGGTATTTTCAGCTGAAAACTCAATACTATGAGGGCTACAAGACTAGATTCAGACTAGGTGTAGCAGATATTTGGAGCTTTCAACTGAAGTCAGTGGGAGTTGCATTTAATTACACGAGGACTGAATTTGATCCATATTATTGATTTAAGCATGTGATGATAACCTGTTTTACCAAAATTCAAACATGAAGCCTAACCTAACCTTAATCTGATTTAAACACTGCTCCCTTGGCCTATGTCTGGTCTTAATACAATAGCACTATTATATTGAACAACACACTTTATCTTACCCCTGTGCTGTGAAAACAGAACTAATTCAAACTCTAAAGTGGACTGTTTGTGCACTGAATTTTTTGGTAAAGTACAAAAATTTTAAATTAAAAATTTTTCTTTTTTCTTTTTTTCTGCTGCTGAAGTACAACCTAGAAATATGCCAAAGGTTGTCAGGTAATGTTCAGTAACATCATTATTCAAAATACTTTTTAACCTCTTCTAGTCATTGGTTGATAATTTTATTTCCTGGCATGACTGAGGCATGTAAAAATCTCCCAACAAAGTCCCATGTTCATTTGTACGTGTAAAAATTCTAAATATGTGTCCAAATTTTAAAACTTCAGCATGTAGTTAATAGTCAAGTATATACAATTTTGTGTTACATCCCTGAATGGACTAGTAAAATCTATGGGACAGGAGGTAATATCTTTTACCGAGCCAACTTCTGTTGGTGAAAGAGACAATCTTTTGAGCTTACACAGAGCCCTTCTTCGGGTTACTGCAATCAATAGTAAATTCTGTGAGCATTTTGTACTGCTTATATGTAAATGATACTTGTCTGTGTCATTAATGTGGCCCTACCAAATTCATGGCCATGAAAAATGCGTGTCAGACTGTGAAATCTGGTCTCTCGTGTGCTTTTACCCTATACTATACAGATTTCACGGGGGAGACCAGCGTTTCTCAAATTGGGAGTCCTGACCCAAAAGGGAGTTGCCGGGGCGGGGGTCGCAAGATTATTTTAGGGGGTTGCGGTATTGCCACCCTTACTTCAGCACTGCCTTCAGAGTTGGGCAGCTGGAGAGCGGTGGTTGTTGGCTGGGCACACAACTTTGAAGGCAGTGCCGCGCCAGCAGCAGCACAGAAGTAAGGGTGACAATACCATACCATGCCAGCCTTACTTCTGCGCTGCTGCTGGTGGCGGCACTGCCTTCTGAGTGGGCTCCTGGCCAGCTGCCGCCATTCTCTGGCCGCCCAGCGCCACCACCAGCAGCAGCACAGAAGTAAGGGTGGCAGTACTACAATCCCTCCTACAATAACCTCGAACCCCCCACATCTCCTTTTTGGGTCAGGACCCCTACAATGACAACTCTGTGAAATTTCAGATTTAAATAGCTGAAATAATGAAATTTATAATTTTTAAAATCCTATAACTGTGAATTTGGTAGGGCCCTAAGCATTAATTACTGAACACCACCTGAACCCCTGGGCCAAATTTATGAGCAAGGATGGATTATTTTAAAGTTCATTTTATATATTCATAAAGTATATGTTAAACAAATATACCTTAGTTTACCAAACATTTATTAAAGATTTCTTTCATGCTTCCCCCTCATTCATAAAATGACCTACATTGGAATGGATTCATAAGACCACTACTTTTTTCCTTCAAATACCTCCTTAAGACTGACCTCTGCTCTGATGCCTATAAGAAATCAGCCCATTAATGATGGCTCAAGGAATAGATGGGGACAATTTGACATGTTATTTTTAATAATAAAAACACATATATACAAGCGATATGATTGTGCCTCTCTCTCCCCCAGAAGTTGTTGTATATCACTTGTCGTCTTTATGGCAAGATCTTTGGATCAAAGACGGTGTCTTGTATTGTTTGTAGAGCACCTAGCAAAATGGGGCTCAAATCCTTTGTGTGCTACTGCAGTATCAATATGTAGAAATTAATGCATTGCTGTGATAGCTATTGCCCTTTTCCAGCAGCTCAAGTGATACTAAAAAGGGTCTGTGATTACTACATGTTGTGATTGTGATTGGGTATACAAACCCTACACTGGGCAACAAGCAGTTGAGTTGCTTTGGGGTCAGCTAGCCTGGCCCCATCACACTTGCAAAAGATGCACAGATTGGAAGAGGAGTTGAAAAGAAGCAGAAGAGCATCCTTGTGAGCAGACCAGGGAAGAGAAAAGACTTGTAGCTTGCAGCTCCTGTGTTTTGTTTATGGACTATCCTGGAAGGGGAGAGACTTGGGACTGACCTGGCTAGAAGGCCAAGACACAAGAGGAGGCACCTGCCTCCCCAAGAGGGAGAGAGCTACCATGCCATGCCTGGCTGCGAAGAGATGCCAAGCGGTGAGCTGACCCCCTTCACAGCCTCCTGGGATAGACTTTGGACAATAGCTGAGTGGTAGGAAGTGGCCGAGGAAAAGCAACCTTAATGTGCTCCTGGGTGTCAGACCCGTGTGTCACCCTCATGGGGCCCAGTGCAATGGGAGGGCCCAAGTTCTCCCACCAAAAACCCCCTCTGCAGGTTGAAGGGCCAAAGCCCTGATTACTAAACAATGCTCCCCAGGAACAAAGACTATCACACTTGTACACCGTATTTGCCATGCATTCATCTAGACTAGGAATAAAAGTATGCTGTTAGTACTTGACTAGTTTAGTACATGTTAAAGGTAGGGTGCCTTGTCTAGACTAGACTTTTAAAACACGTTAGCAAGTGGCTGCTAATGTGTGGTAACATCACAGCTTAAAGCCTAACCTAGGAAAGCATCACACCGTGCAAAGCACTGGAATTAAAGTAGCAGGATTCGGTTACAATCCAACATAGAGTGGAAAAATACTGACATATCTAATATTTCTGAAGGTTTTTTGCATTCAAATATGGTAGATTAGGTTCCTACTGCACCACGTCTAATATTTTGAAGTCATGTTAAGTAGTAATTTGGGGCTTTGAATCTTTTAGATACGTAGTTCTGTAGATTTCATTTATTTGACTGTTTACATTTGCCTGAACTAAATATTTAAAATAGCCTTAAAGTGTGTGTATGTTTGCTAGGGTGAGGGGAATGTTAGTTTTGTATATAAAGATAGAAGGAGAATTAAACTTGAAAATAGGAAAGATGGGAACCTTATTTACCAAATGTTACAGTATAATAGTGAAAGAGAAAGAAGGCCAGAAAACTTACAACTGGTAAATGGGAATGGAACAGTAAGCAACTTGTACAGTTATCCCCAATGAATGAAATAAATAGTTTTCACCACTCTGCTCTATAGCCTGTTTTATTTGTGTCACATAAAATCTTTCCTTTTTCCTTTTACTTTTTTATTGATTTCTTTCTGATCCTGGAACAGTTCAGTCTAATAAATTGCAAAGCTGTTTGTTGACTATGCTAGCTTCAAATCAAAATGTTAATCCTTACTTTTATTTGTGAGTGAATTGTGTCATGTTAGCATTTGTTATGGTTGACTGCACTACAGAGGGAAAAAAGTATTGTAAATTTTGATGCAGTGCAGCTGTACAAACCGTTATGTAAGTGTCAGTTTTTAATTGGCTGGCTGTGTGCTTTTTTCTCTTGATCTATCTGAATGTTAGTAAATCATGTTGTGGTGGCATATAGTAGAGTGAGAATAAATTGTGTGTCTATATATATATAAATTTACCATATGGGTGTTTATATATCAATATTGTTCTTAGCTACAGTATATATCTTTATATTGTAAATAAGGTAGTACAGTGGGTCGAGAGGTTTTATCACATGCACACTTAGTGTATAATATATATCAAATCACCTCAAGACATGTCACTTTTTGGTGGCTAGATGTCACAATGGATTATTCACTGATTTTTCATCTCTGTAGATCTAGGACCAAGTTCAGCTCTGAACTGGCTAGAAATCCAATGAAAACTCGTGTTTAGTCCAGGATTGAATTTGGCCCATAATCTCAATTTTTGTTTTTGTTAGCTCATAAATGAAGATTAGCTTGGTGGTCTCCTCACTGTCTCTGGTGGGTCTTCATCTGCATCATACGTGAGGCAAGTAGGCAATGTGGCCATTCTTTCTCATTTGATCTCAAATGCAAGAAGAGTCCCAGCTTGAAAATTGTCATCTGAATGTCCAGTTGTAATATGTGTATCCGGAGATGAAATAAACACAAGAATATCCTTGATGTACAGGTAACCTGGTGAGAAATCCAATGAAGGCTAGTGAGATTCCTGGAAGAAATAACAGAGCTCTTATTTAACATCATAATGGACTTCTTAAGATTCATTGTCCTGAGAGATCTGATCATCCACATAGACAACACATCTAACAGCATAGTTTGCTATTTCCTACTTACTGTAGATTTTTCTCAAGTTGTCTTCAGCATCACCCACAAAACTGAACACACACTAGAGCTCATCTTTGGCATTGTTGTCCACTCTAACTGATCCAGTCTGTCCTCTTGCAGAGACCATCACCTTCTAATGATAAAGATTAAATGAATCAATAATTTCCACTTCAGTGAATGAAGCTTCTAGAAAATGTCCAGAAGGAGTTGACAAACTAGCAGAACGCTACAATCAACTGCTGACTGAAGCCTTTGATTGCTCCCCAAAGCCCCTTCCCTCATACCACCTCTGTAAATTACTGTGATTTTTCTAAACTCTACCTAGTAAAGCAAAAAACCAGTTGAGTGAAGTGCGTATGGGGCAAGATCCACTTGGCAACCCGTGAAATTCTCAAGATGCAACTTCATATTGTAGCAACACAACTCTTTCATCATAGCAAAACTTAGCATTTCTCCCTCCGGTGTTGGGATCTGGAGAAAATCAGTCCTATGATGGAGGTTTAATTTTTAATGTTTCCTTATTTACAGAGCAGGCCCTAGGGTTGGCCTTGAGGTTTCTTTAAACAAACAGACAAATTTCCTAACTCCCACTGGAGTACTTCCTCTTATGCTAGCTACTAATCGCCAGTAACCCTCTCTAACCCACACGGTGTTGGGAACCCAGGTCCCCACCCCAAACAGAAATTAAACACAAGATTTCCCTTATAGAGAAAAACAATTCTTTACCTGGGAAGAACCTTTTCCCTTTGTGGCACACAGCTCTTTTGCAGCTTGCTTTTCATCCCTCCTCTCCCTGCTCTCTCCTGATCAGTTTTTTAGAGATCACATGTTCGACTCTGGTGACCATAATTAACCTGAGGTAACTTCTTTTGGTTCATAGGAAAAGGGGCTTTAAGACTGATATACCTGGCTTCAACCACCCTTTTAGATCTGTCAGATCTGACTTTGTCACACTATATACTCAACAGCCATAAAGAAAATTAAAGGGACATATGACACAACTGAATCCTTTGTGTCCCTCTCAGACACAACTGCGCCAGCTTGCTAAAGCTGAGCAGAAGTGTTTCATACATCTCTAAAACTGACCTCCTGTCCTTCATGAAAAGTGAAGTCCAGTGGGAAACACCTAGTCCCCTTGATAACTGAGATAACCTGTGCCTCCCTCAAAAAGGCAAACTATCAGTTATCTAATGAATGCAGTACTCAGACCTTGGAGAAGCCAACCCTTAAAACAGCCTCACTGAATGCCACCCACTCTCCAATCCCAATTTCTTTGGTAAAGTTTATTGAGACCCCAAGCTCCAGCAATATCTGTCAAAATCTATATATATCACAGTCATGTTTCAGACCTGGCAATGGCACCAAAATGGTCCTGAGGAACACTGTCCATTGTTCATGGCACTAAGGGACTACCTTCTTCTGCTCTTAAGCAACAAATCAGATTCTTTGTTGATATTGCTAGATCTCTCTGCATCCTTCAAAACCATGGATCATATATGGTACTGATAACAAGCAAACAAAATCTTATCTGAGAATGGCTCAGCACTGTGTAGGATGCACTTGTTCCTTTCATATAAGTTCCAGAGAGTCGAGACGGGCACCTGTTCCTTGTCAAAACTGTTAAATAGACAAATTATCACCATCATGCACTTCTGCATAACTGACAGTCCCTTCTCGAGACGCTCAGAACTGGAACAGCTGAGATGATGTGAATTACAAATAAGCCACGTTGTCAAAGCTGTTATTGGCACGAACAGACTGTGTAGTATCTGCTGGCACTGTACCCAACTCATGCCATGTTCTAAATCACTCTCATTAACTAAAACTCACCCACACAATCTTTAGCAAAAAAACACACAATCTGTAAAAAACATGCAGATGACTGTTCATGCTAATAGATTTATTGTTGTCAAAGGAAGAAATTTGTCACCTTTCTAAATTGTTACAGTCACACAGTATATAATTTAGGATAAATCTTTAAAGCCCATATACAATAATCCATCAGTGCTATGGCCTTTTAAAATGTGTATGAAATAAAAAATGTTAAAATTATTTATGAATGGAGCTACTGGTAAAGATTTGGCAAGGTTCATTTCATAAATAATCTGATAAATCATGGAAACAATGAATTACATTTGTACCAGTCAGAAGTGAACTAGTTAGGTTAGACTTAATATAATAATAATATTCTTAAAGTATAATTATTAATGATACTTTTGTTGTTTTCTTTCTTTCAGATGGGTATCATTAAATATACAGATAGAAGTATGGGGATGGAGGATAGCATTACTTTATACTGCTGATGGAACTCTTTGAAGAAAAGAAATAGTCAGTATAAATAGGTAAAGGTTAGAAATCAGTTACACTTTATTGATGTAATTTCTTGTAAATTTAATGTAATTCTAGGAAAGCTTCAAAAGAATGATACATTTGTACACTTGTTTGCATGTATATTACCTCTGTGAAGATAATTAACACATCATTAGAATCATAGAATCAAAGACTAAGCTCAGAAGGGACCATTACGATTGTCTAGTATGACCTCCTGCACAATGCAGACCACAGAATCTCACCCACCCACTCCTGTAACAAACCCCTAACCTATGTCTGAGCTATTGAAGTTCTCAAATCGTGGTTAAAGACTTCAAGGTGCAAAGAATCCTCCAGCAAGTGACCCGTGCCCCATGCTGCAGAGGAAGGCGAAAAACCCCCAGGGCCTCTGCCAATCTGCCCTGGAGGAAAATTCCTTCCTGACCCCAAATATGGCGATCAGCTAAACCCTGAACATGTGGGCAAGACTCACCAGCCACACACCCAGGAAAGAATTCTCTGTAGTAACTCAGATCCCACCCTATCTAATATCCCATCACAGGCCATTGGGCATATTTACCACTAATAGTCAAAGGTCAATTAATTGCCAAAATCATGTTATCCCATCATAGCATCCCCTCCATAAACTTATCAAGCTTAGTCTTGAAGCCAGATATGTCTTTTGCCCCCACTGCTCCCCTTGGAAGGCTGTTCCAGAACTTCACTCCTCTGATGGTTAGAAACCTTCATCTAATTTCAAGTCTAAACGTCCTGATGGCCAGTTTATATCCATTTGTTCTTGTGTCCACGTTGGTACTGAACTTAAATAATTCCTCTCCCTCCCTGGTATTTATCCCTCTGATATATTTATAGAGAGCAATCATATCTCCCCTCAGCCTTCTTTTGGTTAGGCTAAACAAGCCAAGCTCCTTGAGTCTCCTTTCATAAGATAGGTTATCCATTCCTCGGATCATCCCAGTAGCCCTTCTCTGTACCTGTTCCAGTTTGAATTCATCCTTCTTAAACATGGGAGACCGGAACTGCACATAGTATTCCAGATGGGGTCTCACCAGTGCCTTGTATAACGGTACTAACACCTCCTTATCTCTACTGGAAATACCTCGCCTGATGCATCCCAAGACCGCATCAGCTTTTTTTCACGGCCATATCACATTGGCAGCTCATAGTCATCCTGTGATCAACCAATACTCCGAGGTCCTTCTCCTCCTCTGTTACTTCCAACTGATGTGTCCCCAGTTTATAACAAAAATTCTTGTTATTAATCCCTAAATGCATGACATTGCACTTTTTCACTATTAAATTTCATCCTATTACTATTACTCCAGTTTACAAGGTCATCCAGATCTTCCTGTATGAAATCCCGGTCCTTCTCTGAATTGGCAGTACCTCCCAGCTTTGTGTCATCCACAAACTTTAGTAGCACATTCCCACTTTTTGGGTCAACGTCAGTAATAAAAAGATTAAATAAGATTGGTCCCAAAACCGATCTCTGAGGAACTCCACTAGTAACCTCCCTCCAGCCTGACAGTTCACCCTTCAGTATGACCCTTTGCAGTCTTCCCTTTAACCAGTTCCTTATCCACCTTTCAATTTTCATATTGATCTCCATCTTTTCCAGTTTAGCTAATAATTCCCCATTTGGAACCGTATCAAATGACTTACTGAAATCGAGGTAAATTAGATCCACTGCGTTTCCTTTTATCTAAAAAATCTGTTACCTCCTCAAAGAAGGAGATACGGTTGGTTTGGCATGATCTACCTTTTGTAAAACCATGTTGTATTTTGTCCCAATTACCATTGACCTCAATGTCTGTAACTACTTTCTCCCTCAATTTTTTTCCCCAATACCTTGCATGCTACACGTGTCAAACTAACAGGCCTGTAGTTACCTGAATCACATTTTTTCCCTTTCTTAAAAATAGGAACTATGTTAGCAATTCTCTAGTCATACGGTACAACCCCTGAGTTTACAGATTCATTAAAAATTCTTGCTAATGGGCTTGCAGTTCATGTGCCAGTTCCTTTAACATTCTTCAATGAAGATTATCTGGGCCCCCCGGTTTTAGTCCCATTAAGCTGTTCCAGTTTGGCTTCTACCTTGGATGTGGTAATATCTACCTCCATATCCTCATTCCCATTTGTCATCCTACCGTTATCCCTAAGCTCATTAAAGACTGAGGAAAGTATTTGTTTAGATATTGGGGCATGCCTAGATTATCCTTAACCTCCACTCCATCCTCAGTGTTTAGCGGTCCCACTTCTTCTTTCTTTGTTTTCTTCTTATTTATATTGATATAGACTCTTTTACTATTGGTTTTAATTCCCTTTGCAAGGTCTATATGTTTATTATATAATATGCCTTTTTTTGTTGTTCATGTCAGTGCTTTTTGAAGAAGTGTTATTTCTTGGTAGTGTGACTTTTATCAGTAAAGAGTGAATAATTTGAATCCCCTGTAAGAAGTCTTTTCTGAGATGTAAAGGTTCCACATGATGGAATTTCTATTTTTGATATTCCATGTGTTATGAAGGAGACCAGACTAGATTATCGTAATAGTCCTTTCTGGCTTAAAGTCTATGATTCCACAAGATATATGCTAAATCAGGGCATTACACACAATTAAACCTCGTGCAAGAAATGTTACACTTTTGAGGCTTCCCCCCCTCGCCCCCCCAACCTTAGGTGTTCTTATTCTTTTTAATCCACTTTGGTGTTCAAGGGAGCGAGGGAATGATTACATAGAACAGGCAGAGAGAATGAGAGGGATGCATAGTAAAGACTTTGCAAGCTTCCCCAATACACAATTCTGCCACTTATGAAAGCTTATGGCAGAGTCCTCCCAGTCCGTTCAAAATGCTAATTTAAGTTTAAAAAAAAAAAGGAAATTGCTTTATTTTGGTAAGAAACATACACACACTTCCAGCTCTGAGGCCCACAGGGTGTATATCTGACTACCTAGGTTCATATATGGCACCAATTAGAATAATATCTGAGCATCTCATAAGTGTTTCAAAATTGAACTAACCCATCTCTCTCTATTGTCCACTTCCCAGTCTGTAGGAGTAAATAGCTTTATTCTATTGGTGTGTGTGGATGTGTTTGGCAAAATTATTGAGGAAAAGCTAAGCCAAAGCAACAGGCTTTGCATTTAGTTCTCAATGCAGTGAAATTAATAGTCAGTCTTATCTTTTCTGGGAGTGAGTTCCATAGTCTATGTTCAGCTTCTGTGCAAGTTATGACTCCTAAGAATCAATTTTTATACTCTGAGGGCAGATACCTCCGCCATTTTTAGGGCGAATTTTTCAAAGTGCTTCACTCTCCCTACCAGCATCACTTTCAAGTTACCTTTCATTGTTTCAAACAGCTCTTGAGTCCGATGTTTATATTATTTCGGCACTTGTAGGAAATTGTAGTGATTCTTGCGTAACCCACATATTGTTCACATTTCAGACTGTGTTGTCTCACCAGTTCTCTTGATGTCTTCTTGTAGATGTTGAGTAAGATGATGTAAAAAGTTGAGCTTTGTGGGACTCTTTAGGGGGAGGGCTCTGGAAGAGGAGGAGCAGTTGTCCATAAGGACTTTATTTTGGTCTGAGAGAAATGACTTGAGCCATTACAGAGGATTTCTCTTCACCCATGGGACAGGAGTATTTGGTGATCAATGATATCAAATGCTGCGGAGATGCATCCAGCAGGATGAGGATGGCTCTATGTCTGTTGTCTATGGACAGGAAGAGGCCATCTGGCAGAACAACCAGAGCTGTCTTGCTACCGTGTTCTCTTCTGAGAGAGTTCCAAGAAAATGGCCCCTGAGAGGTGACTATGAGGACTTGTTTTTGCCAGCTTCTTGATTTAGCTTGCTTAGAAAAGGAAAGCTGAGTACTAGGTGGTAGGCTAAGACATCTCTCAAGCTACTGAATGAAGATTTCTGTACTGTTGTTCAGACTGTTGTGTGCTTCAGGGTTGGTGACATATTACTTTGAAGGATATAGAGCAGGGAAATTTACCGCCTCACAGGGATTTCCATCCACAGCCACCTTCTCATACTTGTGCAGCCCAAGCTACTTTAGCATAATCTTCCAGATTACAAAATTTTTACATAGTTCAGGGCAACTAACCTATATTTCCCTTCAGTGGACCAGCAAGGGTACCCACTCACAGGCTTCTGTCTCCCCTGGCTGTCACCTCTCTTAGGTGGTGGAGACCAGGGTATTTCCAGGCTGAACAATTCCCTGCATTCACTGTGTTATTCCCAACAAAATACACTCTGCCTAAGCAGGCCCACTTCACTTTATCTTCAGAGACTGCCTCTCTGAATTACCCTAGCATAATTTACAACTGGGACAATCATTACAAATTTACAACTAGGGCAATTATCTTCAGAGACTGCTTGCAGCTTGCTTAATTACCCCAGTTGTATAATTGCCCCAGCATAATTGCCCCAGTTGTAAATTACTACATAGTTCTTTCTAAGCAAGCATATTTTATTCTTAAGGTAAAAGCACTACAGATGAACAATAAAAGAGCCTACCTGCATGCTAATAAGCTTACGAGAGATCACCCTCTCCAACACGGGCTCTGGAAAGAGTACTCCTTCAAAACCGCATCCAGGGTTTTCCTGTGATTTGAAGTTCATCACACCCTTTGCTCAGAACTAGAAACTCTTATGTGGCCTTACCAGGCCAAAGTCCTTCCAACCGTTCCCTAAGGATTAGGGTCCTCTGTGGATCAGCAGTCCTGTCTGTTTGCTGGATCAGAACAAAAACCTTGAGTCAGTTCACCACCTGGTTATTTATCCCAACATCCTGTCTTTGTCTGCAGCTCTCTAGGGAACCTTTTAAGAGATCAGGAATAGGTAATCAGCCAGGCAATGTGTCCCCTTCCTATGGTGAAGGGCTGATAACTAAAGAATTGTATTAGGGTACCCCTTCCTTGTAGATAAGTTATATACAATCTCACAAAAACACATAACATTTTCATTTTTATACAATGGACCCCAAGGCATTAAACTTAATTCAGCAAGGGTTAATTTGATTCAAGGTTGGTGACATATTACTTTGAAGGATATAGAGCAGGGAAATTTACCGCCTCACAGGGATTTCCATCCACAGCCACCTTCTCATACTTGTGCAGCCCAAGCTACTTTAGCATAATCTTCCAGATTACAAATTTTTACATAGTTCAGGGCAACTAACCTATATTTCCCTTCAGTGGACCAGCAAGGGTACCCACTCACAGGCTTCTGTCTCCCCTGGCTGTCACCTCTCTTAGGTGGTGGAGACCAGGGTATATTTTTTTCTGCAATACTTTTTCTGTTCCTGGTCTTAATATTTGTTAGTGATGGAACACTCATAGTTCTGCAGGAAACTATTATATTAACCATATATATATTTACATTACTTGTGTATAATGGGTGTTAATCTGCCTCTTTTCAAAAAGAGCACTAAGGCCAAATGTAGAAACTATAGAGGTATTATGCTGTTGTTGGTCCCAGAGAAAGCCTTCACTTCCATGTTTCATAGATTCCAAGGCCAGAAGGGACCATTGTGATCATTCAGTCTGACCCTCTGTATAAAATAGGCCATAAAACTTCCCCAAAATAATTGCAAGAGCATATCTTTTAGAAAAACATCCAATCTTGATTTAAAAATTGCCAGTGATGGAGGATCCACCATGAATCCTTGGTAAATTGTTTGAATGGTTAATTCCCCTCACAGTTAAAATTTACACCTCATTTTCAGTCTGAATTTGTCTAGCTTCAACTTCGAGCCATCAACTTTCTCTGCTAGGCTGAAGAGTCCACTATCAAATATTTGATCCCAATATAAGTACTTTGTTCCCAGCATAGATACTTGTCGACTGTAATCAAGTCACCTCATAATCTTCTCTTGTTAAGATAAATAGATTGAGCTCCTTGAGTCTAACTCATAAGATATGTTTTCTAATCCTTTAATCTTTATGATGGCTCTTCCTTCAACTCCCTCCAATTTATCCATGTCCTTCTTGAATTGTGGACACTAGAAATGGACACAGTATTCCAGTAGCGGTCACACCAGTGCCAAATACAGAGATGAAATAACTTCTCTACTCCTACTTGATATTCCCATTTATGCATCCCAGGATCACATTTGCGTTTCTGACCACAGAATTGCACTGGAAATTCATGTTCTGCTGATTCTGCAGCCCCTCCCAAACTTTTTCTGAGGCACTGCTTCCCAGGATAGAATCCCCCATTGTATGGCTACATTCTTTGTTCCTAGCTGCATCCAGCTTACTAGCTGATCCAGATTTCTCTGTGTCAGTGACCTGTGCTCTTCATTATTTATCACTCTCCCAATTTTTGTGTCATCTGCAAACTTTATCTGTGATGATTTAATTTTTTCTTTCAGGTCATTGTGAAAACTGTCAGGCCAAAAACTGATCCCTTTGGGACTCCACTAGAAGCACACCTAGTCGATGATGATTTCCTGTTTACAATTACATTTGGACACCTATCAGTTAGTCATCTTTTAATCCATTTACTGTGTGTGCCATGTTACTTTTATATGTTCTATTTTTTTAATCACAATGTTGTGTGGTATCAAGCCAAACACCTTCCAGAAGTCTATTTTATTAGCACCATTACCTTTATCAGCCAAACATGTAATCTCATAAAAAAGATACCATGTTACTTTGAAAGGATATATTTTGCATAAACCCATGTTCATTGGCATTAATTATTATTCTCCATTATTTTTTTATTAATTGACTCCAGTATCAGCTGCTCCATTATCTTGTTTGGGATTGATATCAGACTGACAGGCATATACTTATCGAGGCCATTCCTTTTACCAATATTTAAATTTCTTCCAGTTATCTGGAACTTCTCCAGTGTTCCAAGACTCATTGAAAAGCAACATTAACAATCCAGCGAGCTTCTCAGTCAGCTCTTTTAAAACTCTTCGATCAAGTTATCTGGACCTGCTGATTTAAAAATGTCTAACTTTAGTAGCTGCTGTTTAACATCCTCCTGAGATACTAGTGGAATGCAAAGAATGTTATCGTGCAATATGACTACACTGCATCATCTGTTTCCAAATACAGAATAGAAATATATATTGAACACTTCTGCCTTTTTTGCATTATTTATGATAATTTTACCATTTCCATTTATTAATGGACCAATACCACTGGTAGGATACATTTTGCTCCTAATATACTTAAAAAAAATTCTTATTCTCCTTAAGTCTGCTGACCATAGAGTTCTCATTGTGTCCCTTTTCTTTCCTTATCAGTTTTCTACAGTTCTGAGCTTCTGATTTATATTCATTACCATCAACTTCCCCTTTCTTCTTTTTGTTTTAAATATAATTTTTATAGCTGCCTTCAGTTCCCTCTAAACCAGGTCAGTTTTTAAACAATACAGCCTTCTTCTTTGATTGTCACTTTTTCGGCTCTTAAACAATTCCAAATGATCAGTTACACTTTTTTGTATTAAATTCTTCCTCCCAGCTGATTTGACTCTGAACTGTTTTCAGCTTTGTGAAAAACTGGCTTTTTAAAGCATCAAGTATATCTATCACTGCTCTGCACTTTACTGTGTTTGCACACTATAAATATAATCACATTTTGATCACTTGTACCTAAGTTAATGTTAATTTTTAGTTCTGTGATCTGTTCCTCTTTATCTGTCAAGATGAGGTTTAATATAGAATTCCTCCATGTTGGATGCAACACTTCTGGAGTTAGGAAACTGTAATTCCAAATTTGAAATTTGAATTTGAATTTGAAAATTCAAATTTGAATTTGGAATTCCAAAGGTGCATTAGTACTTGACAGCATGAGACCTCCAGGACATGACACTCACACCTAAGTCCCCAATGATCATGCATCTTTTATTCCCTACATGTTATAGAAAGGTAAATAAGGAACTGGTCATCCTGTTTCTTAGTGTGATTTGGTGGTCTGTAGCAGACACCAACTAATACCCCATCTTGTGCTTTATCTGTTTAGACACTAATCCATAAGCATTCAAAATAATTTTTTTCCAAGTCATCAGTGTAAACAGAAAATGCCATTTTTGACATAGAGTACCACTTACCCATCCATTTTGCCCACTCAATCCTTCCTAAATAGGTAATAACTATCAATTTTAACATTCTAGTCATGTGAATCGTGCCACCAGATTTCAGTAATACCAATAGATAGAATTTATGCTCATAAATGAGCAACTCCAGTTCCTTTTGTTTGTTACCCAGGCTTCTAGCACTGATGTATAGGCAATTCAAGAATTTCTTCTCTTTGTGTCCTTTGGTGCCCTGATTAATTTTGTTCTCAACATTTTGATTTTGTGCACAGCTCTTTTCTCTCTGTACCCACCCCTTTTGTTATTAGTTTAACATCCTCCTGATTACTCTAGGCAGCCTGTCCCTGAGGAGAATGGTTCCCATTCTACTGAGGTAGAGGGAGGCCATCCATACTATACAGCCCCCTCTCTCCATAGAATGTTCCACCAAACCAAAATCATCCACCCTACACCACTTATCCAGCCAGGGGTTCACTTGCAGTACCTTCTGCCTTTTATCTTCCTTTGCTTATGGGACAGGAAGGATCTCAGAGATTGCTTGGATGTTCTTCTTCAGCATGCTTCCTGGTTTCCTGAAGTAATCTATTATCTGTGAGATATCCAGTGATGCACTGTCATTATTGTCATTATGAACCATCCCCAGTGGATGGCCTGTCAACTTTAGGATGCCAGGCACACCATCCTGTTGTCCACCTGTTCCTTGCAGAATATTCTCTATTCTTCTGAGTATTGTATCCCCTACAAGGATTGTGTGTCTTCCTTGGACAGTTGGAGAACTCTTTGTAGGCAACTTGTTTTTCTTACAGGTTGGACAGAGCTGCCATCCACAGGTGTATCCTGTATATCTCTCTGTTCCCTTGGAAAAATTGGATTTTGAGAGAGATCTTTCAGAGTTTCCATGTTGAGGGCCTGGTATTGATTGTATTGACTTTGAAACTTTTGGCTGTGTGGAATTCCTTCTGGTCCTCATCTCTATGGTGGCCACAGCCTGCCCATCCTTGTCTGTCTCCAGCCAACTAGAATGCTGCTGTGATCTCTTGCCTCTGTTGATTACAAACTGCCAGGCCTCCTCTCTGACTTCCTCTCTGTCTGACTATTTGGTGGTCAGCTCCTTTCTTTCTTTACCATGGGGTACTGATATTTCTCAAATCTGGCTGTCTATGAACTCCTCAACTTCTCTGAGTCTCAATAGCATATCTGCTTGCCACCCACTTGTACTACGTGCACAGGCAGTCCCTTCTGGGTTCAGGCAGGAAAGAAAACGATGCACTTCATGGCAAAGGCCAGGATACTCTGTGTAGCTTTAAACCTGTTTATTCCACCCTGGACCAGATCTTTACCTTGAGATAACTTTTCAAGAAGCTGGAGCAGCGCTTTGTATAGGCTTCTAGCAGGCTTTTGATTCAGTGCATCGAGCAAGTTTGTGGAATACGATGAGGCAACTTGGTATCCCTGATCTCAAGCAGAAATAAGCATCTCACTGCAGCTTAGCATTGATCTCCAAGAGGGGAAGGGTTTAGGACACATCCCTGTCCTTGGCATCTCTCATTGGCCAGCTTATGTGGGTCACCATCTAGCATATGTGGTTTTGTGGATTGCATCATAAGGCGCCTGCCTCTCCACATTTATTATATAGAGTTGAAGTGCCTAACTCAGGCTTTCTGGATTGCAGTGTTGTTCCTGTGATTTTTCTGGGTGCCTAAAATTAGGCATCACAATGTTCAGCATCACAACACCTAAGTTCCTTTGTGAACCTGGGTTGACAGAACTAATGAAAATCAACAACTTGCCAATTAGAAGCATCCCTTGGCAGCTGAGACTGAAGTGATAACTCCAGAAACCAATGAAAGAGCATTGCGATGAAGAGATGGGATGAGTGTGCCAGCAGATAATGAGTGAGTGATTGCTCCAAGGGTTTTCATTGGTTGTCAAAGTGAGTGAGTGAATGAAACATTCAATTAATGATTTGGAGAGGTTTTTATTTTTTGTATCCTACCCTTGTTTCAGTGAATTTTGGCTATCTCACAAAGCAACATTAGGGCCCTGTCTTAATGGACAAAAAGGAGGATGATTGAAACATGATTAACATGATTGAAAAGGCTCATCAGAACAGAGCTTGTTAGAGATAGATGAATTGTTCTCAAAGTCCAGATCACCATGAGTTGTTCCCGTTCATTTTGTTTGTTTCCAGACTCCCATTGGAGGGGATTAATTAGCCACTTACAATCAGTCCTCTGATGCCCAATTTGCCCCATCACCCAATGTGACAGGTCCTGCAGCACTTCCTTTGGAACTCTGTGGGAACTCATGTCACCTGCTGAAGTGCTAAGGGTTTGAAGGAAAGGATTCTGGAGAACATCTGGGAAAAAATAATTCCAAATGTCTGAACTTGAGGTCATTTAGTTAGAACAGCTTCCTCTCAGGTTGAAGTGTAAACACTGAAGGAAGGACTAGTGTGCAGAACTGTTAAGTATACATTGTTGACCATATTTTCTCCTGTTGTGAATTGGCACAGCTCCACTGAAGTTGACAGAACTTCACCAGTTTTTGTCAGTAGAGAATTTGGCCTTAGGACTTTCTGTGAATGCCAACAAGGCAGCACAAACTTCAAAAAAGATTTCAGTATGATGTGAAGGCCACCTTAATTTTTTTCAGTAGCTGAACTATAAAGAGCAGTAAGTTGCACGAAGTGCAGAGACAGCTGTAGGAAGCCTTACTGAAGTACACACACTGTAGATGCACACAGTGTATTAGCTGTCACCTAACTGGAATGGTTCCTGAGAATATAAAGCAGAGATATCTTTGAGAGATGTCATGATAGCTGCTTGGATTTTTCACTACATGCATATTTTTCTTTCTAACCATTTTCAAAACAAAACCTTTTGTATGTAAGGGATGGAGTGTTGCTTGCAGTTAGGACTCCTAACTCTAAGGCCAACGTTCTGATGCTGGCTTGCTGCATCAACTTGGGCATATCACTAAACATTCCACATATAAAAATTTTACATAACAAAACACTTCTTTGAGTTTAGTAATAAGGCTAAATAAATTAATGATTGTAGATGACAGGTTAGGTTGTAGATTGACTGAGGTTACAAGCTGAAGGAGAATTGCTATGGGGATGAGATGGGGTTTAGGAAATGATTAATGGAGAGATAAGAGAGGTCCCTGATTTTTATTTATTTATGCCCACACATTAAATGTAGTCATAATCATATTAACTGTTTTTGCACTCTGACTCTACAAACGTAAATCTCATTGTTCCTTTTTTGTTTGACAGTTTAGCCTCTTTTCAAATCCCACCCTCTGCTTATAAACAACTATAGACATTAAGATGAAAAGCAAAATGTCAGAAATGTGATAAACCATTCCACTAGCTGCTAATGTCATTGCTAAAAAACAAAAAACAAACAAAACAATGTTGTTTAGCTATATTCTCACTCCTTTCCCCACTTACTATTTTTCTAGGTCTTTGCTGGCTAATCATTGCTAGTGGTGAAAAAAAAAATTGTGATGTGCACTTGTTCTCTAAAGAATGCTATTTCCTTAGGGTATGTCTACCCTACGAAATTAGGTCGAATTTATAGAAGTTGTTTTTTTAGAAATCGTTTTTATATAGTCGATTGTGTTTGTCCCCACACAAAATGCACTAAGTGCATTAACTCAGCGGAGTGCTTCCACAGTACCGAGGCTAGTGTTGACATCCGGAGCGTCGCACTCTGGGTAGCTATCCCACAGTTCCCGCAGTCTCCACTGCCCATTGGAATTCTGGTTTGAGATTCCAATGCCTAAAGGGGCAAAAACATTGTCACAGGTGGTTCTGGGTACATGTCGTCAGGCTCTCCTTTTCTCCCTCCCTCCGTGAAAGCAACGGCAGACAATCGTTTTGCGCCTTTTTTCCTGAGTTACCGGTGCAGACGCCATACCACGGCAAGCATGGAGCCCGCTCAGCTCACTGTCACCGTATGTCTCCTGGGTGCTGGCAGACGCAGTACTGCATTGCTACTCAGCAGCAGCAACCCATTGCCTTGTGGCAGCAGACAGTGCAGTAGGCCTGATAACCATCGTCATCATGTCCGAGGTGCTCCTGGCCACCTCGGTCAGGTCGGTCAGGAGCGCCTGGGCAGACATGGGCGCAGGGACTAAAATAGGAGTGACCTGACCAGGTCATTCTCTTTAGTCCTGCCGGCAGTCCTATTATACCGTCTTCTGCCGAGCAGCCAGGAGATGAGGATGGCTAGCAATCCTGCTGCACCGTCTGCTGCCAGCCAAAGATGTAAAAGATAGATGGAGTGGATCAAAACAAGAAATACACCAGATTTGTTTTGTATTCATTTGCTCCCTCCTCCCTCCCTCCCTGAAATCAACGGCTGACAATCATTTCGGTGAGGTCTGTCAGGGGCACCTTGAAAAGTTTAATGAAGATTCAGTCCTGCCTGAAATACCGGGGGAGGGATAGCTCAGTGAGTTGAGCATTGGGTTGAGCATTGGGGGTTCAATCCTTGAGGGGGCCATTCTGTGTGACAGTTGTTTTTGTTTCTCCTTGATGTTGATTTTAATTCCCTGTAAGCCAACCCTGTAAGCCATGTCATCAGTCACCCCTCCCTCCGTCAGAGCAACGGCAGACAATCATTCCGTGCCTTTTTTCTGTGCAGATGCCATACCACGGCAAGCGTGGAGCCCGCTCAGATCACTTTGGCAATTAGGAGCACATTAAACACCACGCGCATTATCCAGGAGTAGATGCAGCACCAGAACCTGGCAAAGTGAAACTGGGTGAGTAGGCGACGTCATCTCAGTGACGTGAGTGATGAGGACATGGACACAGACTTCTCTCAAAGCACGGGTCCTGGCAATGCGGGCATCATGGTGCTAATGGGGCAGGTTCATGATTTTGACAAACGTTTTGGCATTTCAGAAACTGGAACGGAGTTCTGATAGCACAGATTCCTCTCCCCATACAGCGATCAGATCCCGTACCTCCCATTCAGTCCGTGCTGGAGCTCTTTTACGATTCTGGGACTCCATCATGGTCACCTCTGCTGATGAGCTCTGCACTCACCTGCAGCTTGCCACGCTGGCCAAACAGGAAATTAAATTCAAAAGTTTGCGGGCCTTTTCCCGTCTTCCTGGCCAGTGCATCTGAGTTGAGAGTGCTGTCCAGAGCGGTCACAATGGAGCACTCTGGGATAGCTCCCGGAGGCCAATACCACCTAATTGCGTCCACAGTACCCCAACTTCTACCTGGCAAGGCCGATTTCAGCGCTAATTCCCTTGTCGGGGGTGGAGTAAGGAAATCAATTTTAAGAGCCCTTTAAGTAAAAAAAAACAGGAAATTAAATTCAAAAGTTTGCGGGCCTTTTCCCGTCTTCCTGGCCAGTGCATCTGAGTTGAGAGTGCTGTCCAGAGCGGTCACAATGGAGCACTCTGGGATAGCTCCCGGAGGCCAATACCATCTAATTGCGTCCACAGTACCCCACCTTCTACCTGGCAAGGCCGATTTCAGCGCTAATTCCCTTGTCGGGGGTGGAGTAAGGAAATCAATTTTAAGAGCCCTTTAAGTCAAAAAAATGGACTTTGTTATGTGGACGGGTGCAGGGTTAAATCGATTTAATGCTGCTAAATTCGACCTCAACTCTTAGTTTAGACCAGGGCTTAATTTCTAATGAATCACATGTCGGATATAAACAGGAATGATATTTTAACTTACTAAAAAGAACCTTACTGATAACCACAGTTACAGTTCAGGGAAATAAAGGTAATCTGGATTACAAACTGTTCTGTACAATACCAAGAACAATGGAGACCTCTTGGCAGGAATGTATTTCAAACAACTCATGATGATGCTAGGAAAGTAGAGGACAAAGCTTGTTTAGAAGGGAAAGCACCATGTTATTTTAATCCTGGTCCAATACCATTAACTCCTATCAGGGATTTGCCTAACTGCCCGTGCTCTGGCCCCACAGTGGTGTCCATATTATCACTTGCCATGGAAGTTGAGTTGGTTGCATCCTTAAAATGTGTCCTAAATATGTCCATTGTCTTACTATATTTGATGCTTTAGATTGTTTGTTCTACTTAGAATTTCTGATGTTGCAAGAAATACTTTCCAATGGAGTCTGAAGATCTTCTGCAGGCATTTATTTTGGAATGAGTGGATCTTCTTATCAGTTTGTATTGTAGATTTCTATGACTGTGCTCCATAAATGGAGATAGACATGATGCCGCTGTTAAAAAATTGTATTTTTCTCAGTGACAATCATATTACTTTTACAAATGTTTTCAAGTTTATGAAAATTGTTTGCTTCTTTGACATTTAGCATAGTGTTGCCTTCATGGCACATCTCACTCCCTAGATAGATAAAATAGCTTACTTCTTCTAGTGGTTTTCATCCACCCTGATGTCCACTTTTGGGGACATAGATCGCCATGTATTTTTGTCTTCCCTTGCTATAGCTGTATTTGCCAAAAGCTGGGTCTTTTCTTCCATGAAGCCATGTGTTGAACTAAGCAGGACAGTATCGTCAGCAAAAACAAGCTAATCCTTATTGTGCTCTATCTTTTGCCTATAAAATTCCTCAGTTGCCTTCTGCAGTTACTTTCCTCATGACATAGTCTTTGACCAGTGCAACAATAGTGGGGAAATAATACACCCTTGCCTTACTGGAATTGCCACTGGAAACCATTGGCTGATGTTATCACCGTCTCTGAATGCACATTTGGCATTGTATAGATCCTTGATTATTTTAATTATCTTTAAATTATTTTTGTATACCATAATTTTCCAAAGACCATTTCTGTGTATGCTGTGAAAAGTCTTCTAGAAATCTATAAAATATATCACAAGAGATGCTTGCCATTCCACACTTTGTTCTCAGAGATATTATGGAACAACAGTATGGTCTGCACATGATCTCTTTTTAAAACTTGCTTGATTCTCTCCAAGCTGAAGGTCTATTTGCTTTTTGATATATGCTGGAACTAGGGGTGCTAGGGATGCTGCACCCTCTGGCTTGAAGTGGTTTCCATCCTATACAAGGTTTACAGTTTGGTTCAGTGGCTCTCAGTTCCCCCACTATAAAATTTGTTCCAGCGCCCCTGCATTCCAGAATGATGTTGCACATGAGTAATGTGATTCCTCCCCAGTTATTGCAGTTGGTAGGTCACCCTTCTTTGGCAATTTTACGATGTGGTTTTTCTTCCATTGGGTTGGGTTCTTTTCTTCGTTCCATAGTCTATCCCAAAATACAAGGAAAGTCTGCAAGACGTTTTGTCACTTGCTTTAAGCATCTCTCGAGTAATGTTTTCCTCTCCAGAGGCATTCCCATATTTCACTTTACTGATGATTTTTCTGACATCTTCAATTGTAATATCTTCTAAATCAATATCAAGCTTTAGTAGTAGGTCTTTGTCACATATTTCTAATAGTTCACATGTGCTTGGTCAGTTTAAAACTGCCTGAAAAAGTTTCTGTTGTTCTTGTTCTGTATTAAGTCTTTCCATCTGCATCTGTAGTAGGGCCTCCAGTACTATTAACTGTTCATCTTGTACAAGGTTGTAATGTCACCTTTTTGGCTAGCATCTTCAGCATCTTGACATTTTCTATCTATATTTGCCCTTTTATCTCTTCTGGCACCCCTTTTTACCTCTCTAACTGGATCTCTACTTTTACCACTTGCTTGTCTTTATGTGTCTTAGCATTCATGAATTTTTGCTTTACACTTTTTTTTCTGCAGATTCCTAAGTAATATTGCTAATCTATTCTTCCTTTTTTGATTTTGTTGTTGTTAGAAAGCAGTTTTCCCACCCATCTTTGGTTTTCTTCAGTTACGTACATTAGAACACTGAACCTGTTCTTCAGTTGAAGCTGAAAAGGGCTTTTTGTATTTGGGTCATTTAATTGTGCCTGGTGATGCATGGTCTTTGTTTTAACCTTCTTGGTCTTCAATTAAGTGATACAAAGGTTCTGATTGCTGCTGACCTCTGCTCCCCTGTATAAATACACATCTGCCAGTGAGCTGGGAAACTTTCTGGAAATGCAGAAATGATCTGTCTGGTACTCTGTAGTACCATGGGATAGGGGAGAGTTTCATGTTGCTTTATGAATTTCTTTATGAGGAAATAATATTCCACCCACCAGTAGGTTATTCCCTTCAAATTTCTATTAATCATTCACCATTTCATGTCCAAACCATTCTGCATTTGTCTGTAACTTTATCCAATCCATCATTGTTACTTCCACCTTTGTGTTAAAATGGCCCATGGTCACTATATCATTTTTTGGGATCTTGATTAACACATCCTGTAACAAATAATAAAAATCCAGCAAGAGACTCATGCATATTAGGGTTTCTGCAGCTTTCTTCTACCCGGGTGTATTTTCTGGGGCGGGAGTGGGTTTGCAGACTTCTCTTTTTTAATGGAACAGTAGAAGTATCACTTGTTCTCTATTTTAATGCACCTTTTCTGGATTTGTGGTAGGATTACAGGAACCAGATACTAGACCTAAGATTTTCAGTACTCTTGCTCTGGAATATATTGGTGTCTGGATTTTTAAGGTGCAGTAGATGAGGCAAAACAGTTTCTCTTTAAACACTGGAATTTGGGTGATAGGGATTAAAACTTGGCTGAATCCAGCAAGAAGCAAGTGCTAGAGCTGGAGTCTTTTTGTGGCATTGTCATACCAGCACGTAACGGGATCCAGACATTTTTTGGTGCAGTTGGAGTTGTTTCACTTGTTCTTGATTTAGGCAATACAATGTGTGAGGGGATCCTGCTCTAGGGAGGTGCTGGATCAGGGATTTTGTGTCGTTGTACATACACTTGTTCTCTTTTAGGCATCAGAACTTGGGGGAGTAGGCGCCAAATATTGACTGATTGGGGGCTGTACCCAGTCAGAGTGATGTTGGTGCAGTAAGAGCGGCTTCACATGTCCTCCATTTACACAGGGGAAGCTGAAGGACTGAGGCAAGAAAGTTGCAGGATCTGGAGGAACCCTCAGCCTGTCCTCCCCATGGCTGCCTTCTTGGCAGGTGGGATAAGATGTGCTGCTTTGCGACAATCATGCTCTGAGTGCACTGTTTCTCAAACTGAGGGTCGGAAGCCCAGAGTGGCTCATGACCCCATTTTAATGGGGTCGCCAGGGCTAGCTTAGATTTGCTGGGGTCCAGGACCAAACCCCAAGCCCATCTGCCCAGGGCTGAAGCCCAAGCCTCAAGGCTTCATCTCTGGGTAGCAGGGCTCAGGATATAGGCCCTCTGCCTGCGGTGAAAGCCCTTGGTCTATAATATACATGATATATTCGTGAGGCAAAAATCTTTTTTTTTTTTCTAAATTGTCATGTACGACATTTTGGATCAAATGAAATGTGCAATTGCTTCTGTGCTAATTTTAGGCACCTAAAGTCAAAGTATTTTTAATTAAGTTACTGTAAATTCTTTAAAAAGGTGTTACTGGTTTGTGTATTGTAAATGCCATATGCTTTCCAAAGCAAGATCACTTGGGAGGATTACATTTTTTGTTATTAAAATAGCAGTACATTGGAAACGTCTGTGCTTTTGAATCCTGTTAATTCTTGCTTTATTACTTTCTATTTTGAACTTGGAAAACACACATCTTTTATATTGCTCTGAAAGGATATATGAATACCATCAATTATTTTGCTCTGATGAGAGTCTATGGAGAAATAAGAAATACGCTTTGGTTTGGAAGGATTTTGTATAATGTTTGTCTTGCCTTCTATATCGGTTAAGATAGTTTGTTTAAAAAACAGTGACAAGCGTCTCGTCTTTCTTGTACATGTGACTTTAGCTGGTATAATCCAAAGTGGATTTGGTTTTCCTATGGATTTGCCCACACAAAGAAGAATACATTAGGTCCCCAAAAATGTGACCTTTATGAGGGAAACCATTGTTGGCACAGGATATGTCAGTAGCTGCACCAGAAAAAAGTAATAAAAGATTGCCAAGCACGAGGGATTCTTATAATGTACAATACTGACAAATATTTTAGGAGAGATTTACAAAAGCTGTTGAATAATAAAGATTTAAATATGTATACATATCCTTGTAATAAAATTGGCATACATTTTAACTCAGATTGTTTTGTTCCAATGGTATATAAAAATAATTGTGAATTTCTAGGAAATTGTCTTTCTTATCTAGATTAGTGAATAAAAGGCCACATCCTTTTAAAAAGTATAAGTTGTCACTTCTTCCTTTTAATATCTTGATAAAGAAAATGCTTACTAAATAGATCCAGGCAGATTTTTGGATTTCTTGGTTTCTGAAGTGTAAATTTTTATGGGATAAGAAGTTTTAAAAAACTAGTACCTTGATTTAAGGCAATAGTCTCCCTTTCTAGTCCATACTGTAGACCTTTACTGCGAATTCTATGTATAAAATTAGTACAGAACTTCCACTGTATTACTGGAATTTGTGTGTAATATGAGTCTGGAAAATGCAGCAGAGATCCCTAGTGTAATTTGGGGAGATTTTGCCCTTGGATTGGTTGTTGGTATATAGTAAACATAACCGGTGATTTCTCCATCTATAGTTCAAAGACTTATTTCTAAGTTATCCTGTGTGTTCCTTTGGCTTCACTATTCCTCATTTTAGAGCTTTTTTACAATAATTAGAACGGATAAGCCAACCACAAGGTTAGCCACACAAACTCCATTAACGTCAGTGGGAGTTATGAGTCTAAATCCCCGATAGGCTTTGCAAATCTCAACCATGTAGTTCATGAAACATGTTAATGAATGAACTTAGAATCATAAAAACATCCATACAGACACTCTATTTTCTTCTAATCATACTAGATATCAAATAAACATCTAGAGATCTACTTGGATATGAACTGTTATAATTTTCAGTGAGTCAGGGTAGCTACCAAGTAGAAAATGTTATTAAAGGCTGCTTTATTCGCTAAAACTCCCACAATATTTTCATTATAGTCACTTTTTTGGGGAGGGGGGGATATTGCAATTTAATATCATAGCTATGAAATATACATTGAAACTAAAGACTGTTTAAAAATTAACAATTTCAAACTAAATCTGAATACATCAAGCATCCTGCTGATCTAGGTACTTATGTAGCCCTTATCACTATGAAATCTGAGTTAATTTCTGTAACTGAAATGTAGTGGCCTAAAAGTAGGAAGTACTTGTATGTATTATACACCAGTGGTTTTCAAACTTTTTTTCTGGGGACCCAGTTGAAGAAAATTGTTGATGCCCGCGACCCAACAGAGCTGGGGATAAGGGGTTTGGGCTGTGGGAGGGGCTCAGGGCTGGGACAGAGGCTTAGGGTGCGGGGTTGAGGGCTGTGGGGTGGGGCCGGGAATGGAGGGGTTCAGGGCGTGGGAGGGGGCTCTGGGCTGGGGAAAGGGGGTTGGGGTGTGGGAGGGGATCAGGGCTCTGGGCTGGGGGTGCAAGCTCTGGGGTGGGGCAGGGGGTTGGGCTGTGCGAGGGGTGCAGGGCTCTGGGCTGGGGGTGCAGGGTCTGGGGTGGGGTCAGGGAGGAGGGGTTTGGGGTGCAGGAAGGGGTTCTGGGTTGGGGGGCTGAGGGCTGGGGTGTGGGAGGGGATCAGGACTCTGGACTAGGGGTTCAGGCTCTGGGGTGGAGCTGGGGATGAGGGGTTTGGGATGCAGGAAGGGGTTCTGGGTTTTGGGGGGGGGGCTCAGGGCTGGGGCAGGGGATCGGGCTGCGGGGTTCAGGCACGGACTTACCTCCAGTGGCTCCCGGTCAGCGGCACAGCCGGGGTGCAGAGGGAGGCTTTCTGCCTGTCCTGGCACCGTGGACCGTGCTGCGCCCTGGAAGCAACCAGCAGCAGGTCTGGTTCTTAGGCAGAGGCACGCAAGTGGCTTTGTGTGACTCTCACCCGCAGGCACTGCCCTTCCCCCCCCAGTTCCCATTGGCTGGGCTGGTGCTCAGGACGGGGGCAGCGCACGGAGTCCTGTGGCCCCCCCCGGCGTAGAAGCTGGACCCACTGCTGGCCACTTCTGGGGCACAGCACGGTGTCGGAAAAGGTAGGCAGTAGTCTGCCTTAGCTGGGCAGCACCGCCAATGGGACTTTTAACTTTCTGGTCGGCGGTGCTGACCAGAGCAAGACGACCCAATGCCTTACATGCCACGACCCAGTACTGGGTCCCCAGTTTGAAAAACAGTTATACACTGTAATGGATCAAATCCTAATTGCTTTAGTAAGTCTATGCATTTGAAATGTGGCATTAATTGCAAGACTAATGACCAAAATTGAGTTTAAAGATTAAAATTCTGTGATCTTGGTAAAACATTTGGGTAGATTCCTTGCCCACCCCCCTAACAAGGTGGCCTTCCTTGTCGGTAATTATGTACACAAGTGATTTTTCAAAAATTTTAGCAACAAGAATATCAAAGGACATAAGGGGAAAGGAAGTGTTTCTTGTGTTTGCCTTCCCTGATCCTCCCCCCAACCACAGCACTTGAAGCAGCAGTTTCTTGCCTCTGTTGCTCCTGCACTGTATGAAGATGATCCCAACATACAGCACCCCTGTAACTTCACGTATATATCTTTTCACCAGAGCCATAAAAGAGAGCAGCTAATGATTTTTTGCCCCTTTCATGAGGCTTTGAGCTGATGGTGTGGGCCAGCTGGTCCATCAACAAAAGTCTTTCAGTAGCATTTTTTTCTCCCCAAAGGTTTTATTGTTGAAATCAAGAGTGAACCACTTGTAACAAAGGAAACAAAAAGGTTTTATTAGCTCAGGCTACAACCCAGGCTTTTGTATGGCAGAGGAGCTCTTCCTCCTCAGAAATCTCTTGTCTAATAGGGAGCTCTTTTTTAGTGGGGGAGGGTGGGAAAGAGTGGTTATAGCAACCTGTATTATGCGGGCTACATGTGTTTCTCTTCTTAACCCCATGCTCTCAGATGCTTAATATGTTCTAAAACTACTTTTGGGGCTGTGATTTTACAGACTTGGTTTATTTTCCCCAAGTGAATTACTCTTTCTAAATTTCAGAGGGGTAGCCGTGTTAGTCTGTATCAGCAAAAACAACAAGGAGTCCTTAGGGCACCTTAGAGACTAACAAATTTATTTGGGCATAAGCTTTCGTGGGCTAAAACCCACTTCATCAGATGCATGGAGTGAAAAATACAGTAAGCAGTATAAATATTACAGCACATGAAAAGCCTTAACAAGTGGGGGGTCAGTGCTAATGAGGCCAGTGCAATCAAGGTGGATGTCGCCCATTTCCAACAGTTGACAAGAAGGTGTATCAGCAGAGGGAAAATTACTTTTTGTAGTGATCCATCCACTCCCCGTCTTTATTCAGGCCTAATTTGATGGTGTCCAGTTTGCAAATTAATTCCAGTTCTGTAGTTTCTCGTTGAAGTCTGTTTCTGAAGTTTTTTTGTTGAAGAATGTTCAAGAAATCTTGCCCCCAGCCTTGGCCCCCTTACCGCTGTCTGTGCCTCCCCCGGGAGCCGAGCTCCTGGCCCTGGCTCCAGGGGTGGGGGCGGGGGATCACTGCATTAAAGGAACACTTAACATTCTAAAATTACCACTGTTATGGGGCTTTGTATTCCAGGACTATAGTGTTAGTCCCAGAGGAGCAGCTAATGAAGGCTAAGGCATATATCTACAAGCACCTACATAGGTTTGTTGTTTTCCTTTTATTGGATGAATGTCCTGCCAAGAAGACTACTAAAAAAAATTATCCTTATCAAAAGAATAGCGAGAGAAAATAGGGAACTATTTGAAACAACAAATACATACTGCATACATAGATCACCCATATACAATTTAAATACTTACAACACCTTTTTCATTTTATGTTTAAATGTTGTTAAAATGCACTGAAGCACAAAGAGCGACTATTGCTTCGAGGTTAGACAGGTAACTGAGAGTCAAGGCACTTGGTTTCAGTTATTGATTCTGTTGTTGACTTTCTGTATGATCTTCAGCAAGTTGCTTCATCTCTCTGTGCCTCACTTTGTCAGTGGTCTAATACTTTTCGGCAGTGGTTCTCAAACATGGACTAAGAATAGTTCCAAGTGGTCCACAGGCTGCTTCTGTGAGAACTTCAGGGTGTGATGTTTCTGGGAGCTGTATCTGAGCTCTGGATTCTGTGGATTTCCAAAAGGCTTTTTGACCAACAAAACTTAAATGCAAACGTAAAACAATCACCACATTTCTGCACCCACAAGAAGGCTGCTTTAAAATTGCAGAATGACAGAGCCATGTAGTTGCAAGCAATAAGGGGAAATTTGGCAATGATAAATGTAAGGTTCCTACATCCAGGGAAAGGAAATGACCAACCAAGGTACAAAATGAGTGGGAGGGGATATAACAAAGCAGTCATAGCCATCACACTAAAGCCAGTTTAATTTTCATTTTGTCTCTCTAATACTGTCCATTTTCATGAAGTGAATGCTATAGTGGTCAGAGGGAAAGGTATTGAATTGGACTTTAGTGAGGAAGTGGTGGACTATAAGAGCATGTCTTTCTTAAGAGTTGTCTACAATGAGAAAATATTTCAGCTCTATTGCTTTAGAATACCTACCTCATAGCCATCTGTGCAGCTTAATTAGGAATTCTAGGGCTTCTGTTTTTACACATTTTCAGTGTTTACTTTTGGCTATATTATTGCCTTTTAATATCCTAGAGTTGCTTTTATTTGAATTGTATGTGTGCAGAGATAAGCAAAAAAAAAGTTGTGTAGAAATTAAATAAACCAAAAGATAAAAATGTGCTCATTTTTTTTACAAAAAAATTTCACTAATAACTTACCCCCTGTGTTACACTCTACATACACAAAGAAAACCACTTACAACTTACTTTGTGCATGCCCCAAAAGTGAACCACAGAGAACGTGAAATGAAAGCGATATAGACTAATTTATAGCAAATAGTGAGAATTGGATCTGGGTTCTGTTGAAAGTCTGGTTTGTTTGTTGGTATTGTTGTAGCATCTAGGAGCTTACAGTCTAAGTAGGATTTTTAAATAAACCGTACCACTTTCTGGTTGCTTGCTTGTTTTCCCTCTTCCCAGTGTTTGCCTATTAAATTCAAATTTTGGAAAATTACGTTGTGATGATCAGGTGTTTTCTGTTTAGCTAGAAACCAGGCATGAAATTCTGGTTCACTTAATATTAATGCCAAAACTCCCACTGAATTCATGGGGCCAGAATTTCACTTCAGATTTCTGATAATTGATGACTAGCAAATGCTTGGAGCTGCTCTTATGAAGATTGGTATAAAAACATAATGCCATTATAAATTATTTGTCCTCTGTTATACAGTGCATCAGTGCCTTCTCTGTAATTAGTACGCAGGATCATCTAAATGCTCAGGCTTTTGCTCTTATTGCCAGCCCACAGAATATCTTTATACAGCATGCTATAATCTCATCTTCACATATGCATTCTCTGTATATACATATTGTTTACACAAGTGTAGTTTATTTTGTGTCACTCTGTAAAATTTGGGCTGTTACAGGAAATAACAAAGCTGAAGCAAAACATTTTAACTTTACTTCATAATTCTCTATGGGTGTCCAATGGACAAAACGTCCCTGAAGTCAATGGAGCCCCTGACTGTTTACATAAGCAGAAAAGTTGGCCCTGTACCTGAAATGTTATTTACACGTATCTAAGACCTATGAACTAAGTACTATAGAGAAAAATCATCTGTGTTCAGGCAGACTCTCGGGATACCAGGAACTGTGCAATGCACATAGGTACAATAACACAATACATTTCTTACCTGAATCTTTCCATTCTTGTATCTGGAAATTCTAGAGGCACTTTAGGAAAATCTAACCTCCATCTGTTAGTGATCAAGGCCCTCCTTAACACGTGAAAAAGTATTCAGAGCAACTGGGATCTTCTAGGAACTTAGGTCATCAGAACCTTGTAGGTGAGGAGGAAAATCTACCATGAATGCGTGCAATATTGTGGCCAATACCTGAGAAACCATTCCCCCACGCAGCTAACATCTCCAAATACTGATTGGTCTCAAACTTCCCATTGCTGAGCAATTTAACTGAGAAGCTTGCTGAAGCTTGACTCTAACTCCACCTATATACAGTCAATGTTCTGGACTCCTCCCATTTAAACTCCAGGCCAGTACATGGAAAGGAATTGGTGCTGTTGGTATTGGATGATCATCTCATGACTGGACAAGAGCCAGATACTCCTACTTATATTGCTGGACCTCTCTGCTGTATTTGATATTATCAAACCTGGAATTCTGTTGTCAGTTTTCAGAGTTATCCCCTGGTTAGCAGAACTATGCTGATGTGGCTTCATTCATTCCTCTCAGACTTCACCTAGAGAGTCATGATGGACACCTTCTCCTCCAGCTCCAGAGGTGTTACCTGTGGAACCCTACTAATGCCCTTCCCTGTTTTTCTTGTGTGCATTCTCTCTCTCTCTCTCTCTCTCTCTCTCTCTCTGAAGCACCCAAGGCATGTTGAGACAATATGGACTGAAGTGCTAGCAATATGCCAATGGCATTCAGCTCTGTATCACTTTCATATCAAATGCAAAGAGCATCACCCCGCACCTGTCTGATGTCTGATAACAGCAGGTGGTTGAAGAGAAGCTGGTAGAAGCTGAATACCTGAACAAGTGTGGTGGTGATGGTGGGGAAAGGGAAGCACTTTAAAGAACTCACCCTGTTTTAACAATGAGGGTGTCTGCCCTCAGATTACCAAGGAAGTCCATTGCCTTGCTTCTGGGTAACTTAATCACATAAGTAAAAAATGCCCTTTTTCATCTATGGCTGGAAAGAGGACATGACCACCTCCTGTCAGAGCGGAACATAACCTCAGTGATCCACAGATATGTGACCTTGAGAGTTGATTGTTGTAATTCTCTGAACATCAGGGTCTGACCAAAAATCCACAAAAAAGATACCTTTGGTTCAGAATGTAGTAGCCTGTCTCTGTGTAAAACAAACTACCATGAGCACATCACGCCAGTGCTCTGTCTTCACCATCTCCCAGTTTAATACTGGGTCAAGTTTAAAGTTTCAGTTCTGCCCATCAGAATCCCAGGGTTGTCTCAAGTTACTTAAGGGACCACCTCACTCGGTGGGATCATGACTTCCAATGGCATCCACATTCCCCTGGAAAAATGGAACTGTCTTTGAGAGAGAGTCATGCACCGAAAATAGTGCATTCTCCATGATTGCCCCATGTAGCTGGAACTAACCCATGGAAGATATCAGGATGACTCTGAATCTCATCATCTTCAGAACAAAATATAGAACCTCTTTCTTTGACCAGACTTCCCACAATAGCACTATATTTAAAAAAAAACCCAAAGACCCAGAAACCCATACATACCAAATAAACTAAAGCTAGTCCTTGAAAGGAAGATGGAGACTGTGGTGAGGGGGATTGAGAAGGGGAGGAGAGGGAGTTTTGATGTGCATACTTTATAATTTTTGGAAGGTGCTCAAACCAGTTGCCTAAGTCATGGGGAGGGGCAAGACAAAAGCAATACACTTTCACCTTATTTACTTTTTTTTTTTTTTGAGACGTGTGATCATATATGTCAACCTCAATTAACAGAAACATCTTAACCTGAATCCCCACATTTTTATTTGCTGCATTGAAACATGTGACTGCCTTGAATCTGAGATTTCATGTCCTAAAATAATAATTTTTTGTAAAAATGATTTAAATGGATTTAATTTTCATTCAAATGAATTTTACTCATACTTTAATTGAGTTTTATCGGTGCAGTGCTTTGGTTCCTCCTAACCTTGCTGTATGTAACTAATTACATAGTTAGAAATACATTAATAAATCCTCTAATTAAATGTTACCTTTTGTTTGTGTGCACTGAACTACAATGTTATTTTTATTATTGTAGGATTTTCTATGGTGCTTATCACCATAGTATCTGAGAATTTCACAGGCATTAATACATTCATCTTAATGTCCCTGTCCCTGTCATTCTCACATTATAGGTGGAGAATTGAGGCACAGAGATTAAGATACTTGCCAAAAGTCTGTGGTAGAGTCAGGAACAAAACCCAGATTATGTGAGTCCCAGTGTAGTGCATTAATCATAAAATCAGTATCGCCACAATAGCATATAGAACTTTTTGTCTTTCCTGCTTGTATTTGCAGTCAGGCTTCAAGCCAAGGCATTGTACAGAGATAGTGGTCATGGCTCTGTTAGCTCTCTTACAGTTCATAAACAAGGCCCATCCTCCATACTCATCCTGCTGGATGTGTCTGTGGCATTTGTTACCAATATTGACTAAATACTCTTGTTCTAGCTCTAAGATTCTGTTTATTTTTAAATAGAAGGCACATGGTGTTATGGTAATGGGGAGCCATATGTGTATCTAGTTAAGCAGATCAAACTAGGGTGGGGTAAAATGTTGAAGCCAAATTGGCAAAGTACTGAGCCAGATTTGCACTGGAATCTACTAGTGTAGGTCCCTACACTTGTGCAAAGGTGCATTTATTTCATTGTGACTCTGCATGGGCTCAGGAGTCTGTGCTAGTGGATTCCATGCAAGTTTGAGTTCTAAAAGAGCTAAATGTACATATAGCTTGCCTAAGTGGGTAACTAAAATGCTGTGGAGCATAACTGTTTGAGACTGCGTGAAGCCATGTGATAACTGAGGAGGGTACAAGAGGCTGTAACTACCAGTAATGGAATTAAATGAAAGAAAAATAGGGAAAACTTCTCCCATGTGGAAATACTTGCAGGAGGGAGTTCAGGAAAGGAAATACAGTGAGGAATTTTGAGTGTCCTCCTAAATGTTCTCTGAACATGGGGTTAGATATAGTTACACCCAGTATGAAATGAGCTGTCATTCCATCCTCCCAGCTCTTTGTAATTACTTGGATCCTCCTAAGGAAAAGGCCTTGTGTGTTAACTTTGGGTTCCATGGCATGGTATAAGGTTTGTGCTAAAGGGGATCATGAGACATGCAATCAGGGCTTCCACTTGCTCTAGCTGTCCCCCAAACACCCCTTGGCCAAGGGAGAAGGCCATGGAAAAGGTAATACAGCCCAATGCTATGTTACCTTGTTTTCTGGGCAGAAGTGTGGGGGGCAATTTAGTCCCTTCTTGGCCTTCCCCTTCCCTTTGGGATACCAATCAAATAGAGAGAGTACTCCATGGGTTCCCACAAAAGAGGGAAGGAGTAATAAAGGAATCTGATCCTGACCACTATTTTGCACAGACCGTGGGAGATCCACATACAAATCTCTCTGAGGTGTTCTGGACTAGTGAGGTATATAAGGCTGTGAAACAATATCCCAAGGGATGCCTCAACACTTTGGATATTTAAAAGAAACTAGACAAATGTTGTAGAGAACATTCCTACATTGGCAGAGAATGGGCTAGATGTCCTCATGATTCCCCACTTTCTTTAATTTCTAATCCCCAAAATATTTTATGTCTTAGTTCAATTTTTTAAAAGACTGAGGGTACGTCTACAGTACAAAATTATTTAGAAATTATTGTATTTGAATTTTCAGAACCGATTTTATACATTCGGTCTTGTGTGTTCTCACTAAAGCACGTGAATTCGGCGGAGTGTGTCCACAGTACGGATGCTAGCATTGAATGTTGGAGCGGTGCACTGTGAGTAGCTATCCCACAGTTCCCGCAGTCCCCGCCACCCACTGGAATTCTGGGTTAAGCTCCCAGTACATGATGGGGCAAAAACATTCTCTGAGTGTGTGTCATCAGTCACTCCTCCCTCTGTGAAAGCTATGGCAGACAATCGTTTTGCGCCTTTTTGGCGTGCAGATGCCATACTGCTTTCAGCAGACAGTGCAGTACGGTGCACCGCTTCTCTCCTGGTACTATGAATCACCTCGCATTTCCTCTCGTCTTTCTATGTAATCTCTATAAGTATCTACTCTTTCTCTTCCTCATCGACCACTTCCGCTGCCAACTCTGCTCGGCCATCGTGAACCGAGCAGCACAGCTTCCGCCGCCAACTCTGCTCTCCCGCTGTTGCCGCACTACCTAGCTTCTCCATGTTGTCTGTCCTGGGCTCCCGCCTCCGTGAAAGCTACAGAAGACAACCATTTCCTGCCTTTTTTTGGCTATCGTGAACCGAACAGCACCTCTTGACTGCCACTCTACTTTCCTACGTTTTGCGCCCTTTTTCCAGGATTACCTGTGCAGGCGCCATAGCGCGGCAAGCATGGAGCCCGCTCAGATCTCCGCTGCAGTTTTGACCATTGTAAATACCTCGCGCATTATCCAGCAGTATGTGCAGTACCTGCAAAACTGGACGAGGAAGCGACAACAGCGTGATTACGATAGTGATGAGGACATGGACAGAGACGTTCCTAGAAGCACGGCATGTGGCGATTGGGATATCATGGTGGCATTGGGCCAGGTTCATGCCGTGGAACACCGATTCTGGGCCTGGGAAACAAGCACAGACTGGTGGGACCGCATAGTGTTGCAGGTATGGGATGATTCCCAGTGGCTGCGAAGCTTTCATATGCGTAGGGCCACTTTCATGGAACTTTGTGACTTGCTATCCCCTGCCCTGAAGCGCAAAGACACCAAAATGAGAGCAGCCCTCGCAGTTGAGAAGCGAGTGGCCATAGCCCTGTGGAAGCTTGCAACAACCGACAGCTACCGGTAAGTCGGGAATCAGTTTGGAGTGGGCAAATCTACTGTGGGGGCTGCTGTGCTACAAGTAGCCCACGCAATCATTGACCAGCTGCTATCAAGGGTAGTGACTTTGGGAAATGTGCAGACCATTTGGATGGCTTTAATGCACTGGAGTTCCCTAAGTGCGGCGGGGCAATAGAACACATATCCCTATCTTGGCCCCGGAACACCGGGGCGACCAGTACGTAAACCGCAAGGGGTACTTTTCCATGGTGCTGCAAGCATTGGTGGATCTCAAGGGACATTTCACCGACATCAACGTGGGATGGCCGGGAAAGGTGCATGGCGCTCGCATCTTCAGGAACTCTGGTCTGTTTGAACAGTTGCAAGAAGGGACTTACTTCCCAGACCAGAAAATTACTGGTGGGGATGTTGAAATGCCTATAGTTATCCTCGGGGACCCAGCCTACCCCTTAATGCCATGGCTCATAAAACTGTAAACAGGCACCCTGGACAGTAGTAAGGAGCAGTTCAACTATAGGCTGAGCAAGTGCAGAATGGTGGTAGAATGTGCTTTTGGACGTTTAAAAGCGCGCTGGCTCAGTTTACTGACTCAGTTAGATCTCAGCACAACCAATATTCCAATTGTAATTGCTGCTTGTTGTGTGCTCCACAATATCTGTGAGAGTAATGGGGAGACGTTTATGGCGGGGTGGAAGGTTGAGGCAACTCGCCTGGTGGTCAGGTTAGCACAGCCAGAAAACAGGGCAATTAGAAGAGCGCAGCAGGGCGCGCTGCATATCAGAGAAGCTTTGAAAGCCAGTTTCATGACTGGCTAGGGTACGGTGTGACAGTTGTGTTTGTTTCTCTTGAAGTTACCCGCCTCCTATATACATGAAAGGAAATAAAGTCACAATTGTTTAAAAAACGTTCTTTATTATTTGTTGCACAACACATTGAGAGAAATCAGAAGGTAGACCCGGGTGGGGGGAGGGAATTGGGTTAGGGGGGTGGAGGAGGAGGGAAAGACAAGTCCAGAAACCAAATCAAAATTTCAGATATGCCAGCTTTCTGCTGCTTGTGCAATCCTCTGGGGTTGAGTGTGTGGGTCCCTGTAGCCTCCCCCACTCTCCACCCCGTGTCCTTGGGTATCTGGGTGAGGAGGCTATGGAACTTGGGGAGGAGGGAGGGCGGTTATACAGGGGCTGCAGCGGCAGTCTGTGGTCTTGCTGCCTTTCCTGCATTGGATCCACCATACAGTGGAGCAAGTCAGTTTGCTCCCCCATGAGCTTGACAATAGCTTCCTGCCTGTTCTCATCCTGTGCGTCCCTCCTCTCTTCGTGTTCATTTAACGCATTACGGGACTTGGCAATTGTTTGCTTCCATGCATTCAGCTGGGCCCTATCAGTGCGGGAGGACTGCATGAGCTTGGCGAACATGTTGTCCTGAGTTCGTTTTTTCTGCTTTCTAATCTGGACCAGCCTCTGGGACGGAGTAGATAGGGGGCGCGTTGAAACATTTGCACCTGCGGGAGCAGAAAAAGGGAGGGTAGTATTTTAAAAGATAACATTTTAGAGAACAAAGGGGACACTCTTTCTCAGTGAAACAGGCAATTCATAGTACACAGCACATGTTCTTTCTGTACAAGGTCGCATTTTGTCTCTTATACTGAAGTGCCTGCCACTTTGGTGTGAATAAACCATCACACACGGTCGGGCAACAGAATTCAGCTTGCAGGCAGCCATGGTAAGCCCTTGGGGCATGCGGGGTTCTGCTTCTTCCGCATTCATTTCAATGTTTTCAAACTGCCGGGCCCCCTTTCCCATAACAAGCAATACCTGGTGGGTTTGCCATATAAAAGGAGGGCCTGCAGGCTCCCTGGGATGATTGCTTCACACAACACCCCCTTTTCCCCCCCGCACCCACCACGTGGCTCCAATGAGGCTCTGAGCAGGGATGAGCCCTTTAAACTAAACGCGAACAGCCCAGTGCGAACAACCCACCCACCCACCTCGTGGCTCTGATCAGGCTCTCACTCACCAGAAGTGCCTTCTCCAGGGTCATGGAGCCCGCCTTGGGAGTGGGGGGAGCCTATTGGCTCCAGCGTGAAGACTAATTCTTGGCTGGGGGGAAAATGGATTCCCCACTTGCCGTCTGTGCACTGTCGTCCTCCTCCTCCTCCAATAACTCATCCTCCTCGCTCCGTGCAACTCACAGTAGTGGGGTAGTGGTGACGTCACCCCCCATAATTGCATGCAGCTCATGGTAAAAGCAGCACGTATGGGGCTGTGACCCAGAGCACCCATTCACCTCCCTGGCTTTTTGGTACGCTTGCCCGAGCTCCTTGATTTTTGCATGACACTGTTCTGTGTCCCTGGAGTAGCCTCTTTCTGTCACGGCCCTGAAGACTTTAGCGTACTTATTCGCATTTCTTTTTTTGGAACGTTCTGTCATAACAGATTTGTTTCCACAACATGCAATGAGATTCAGTACCTCCCATTCGGACCATGCTGGAGCTCGTCTGCAAATCTGGGACTGCGTGGTCTCTTGTGATGGTGGACTCTGCATGGTTGCCTGTGATGGTGGACTGTGCTGATGGTCTCCTGTGCTGACGGTGACCAAACAGGAAATGAAATTTAAAAGTTCCCGGGGCTTTTACTGCCTACCTGGTTAGTGCATCGGAGTTGAGAGTGTTGTCCAGAGCGGTCACAAGGGAGCCTTCCGGGATAGCTCCCAGAGGCCAATAACGTCGAATTACATCCACAGTACCTGTAACCCAGAACTGTGATCTCGATTTTAGCGTTACTCCACTTGCCGAGGTGGAGTACAGAAATCGGATTAAAGAGCCCTTTAAATAGAAAAAAACTGTTTGGTCATGTGGATGGAATCAGTTTTATTTCTAATTAACTTGGCTAATTCTGAAATAACCGCGTACTGTAGACCAGGCCTGAGTAATAGAGATGTAAAGTAGTAATCTTTGATATGAAAACAAAGCCAACCACCAAGTATATTTTGACAAATAAACCTAGAATGCACACAGAAATTCAAAGCTCATTCTGAGCAAGTCTGCCCTAGAGAAGCTGCACTAAGAGTTTGAGCCAAGGTTTTCAATTTCTTGTCTCTAAGGTTTCTTACTATATATTCAATAAATGGACAGAAATAGAACGTGCTAGAAAATATTCAGTTACAACAAAGAAAACATCAGTGAGCTAAATGATTTTGTACAATCTGAATGTTGTCTCAATCACTATGTTGCAAGAACAAAGTATGTATTGGTTTAAAACTTCCATGATGAACAAGAACTTCTGTCTTTTATTGCTACAGATGTTGATGCATTTTTATGTTTTTCTCCCTTGTATTGGTATTTGCATATTTTCCAGTGAGAAGACCTTTTGTTTGCCATAAGAAGGCTATTATCCAGAATGTTAATGGGTTTCCAGCTATTAAGATGTAATGATATACCTTGAGTATCTAACTATACATTTGAAAAATCTCCATGAGCAATCTCAGAGGAATACTTAGAATGCACTCCTGGTAAATTGGCTCATTTTCTTGTAATTTACTAGAAGTGCTGATATGAAAGCAGTTGTAATATAGAAAGTACATTAATCCCTGGAGTTACATTGTATATATTAAATTATTACTCTCAAAGTATAAAACATATGAGGCCATTTAGCCTTCTTTCGTACTTGTTACTTAAAATCATAGTAGAAAAATAATCGCTGTCATTTGAAGCAAGAAATTAGAAATGATATGTTTAGCATCTTTAAAAACAAGATATGCTGTAATAAAGTAAGTTTGATCTTGCATAAAAATTTATCTTTTTCAAAGGGTTGCCAGTGAAAAGAAAGTGTCATTAAGGAGGCTGTATTGTTAAAGCTCATTTCCTTTAGTTAACTAACTAATATTTTGAGAAATCTGTTCACTTGGACATCTTCTATGATTGTCATATAGATTAGACTGCCTGCTGTTCTAGTTGCCAGATCCTGAAATCTTTTCTTGAGCAATATGCTCACTACCTCAGTATAAACAAAGGAATTCAATATTTGTCCACAGAAATTCTAATAACTACAGCACAGTTATTTTTATTAACTTTTAGATACATCCATTTCAGAACACTTGTTTAAAATGTTCTTTGTTTGTTTTCCCTTCTACAGAGTAAGAGAGAAGTGGTGGAACTGCAATTCACTACACTAACTTATATGAACCAATCGTTATTTATGCCACGGGGAGGCTGAAAGTCCTGGAAACGTTATGTAAGAAATGACAAAGAATTTGAAAGCCGTTGCCTAGCAAATTGGAACATGGAGACGAAGCTAGATCCTGCTAAGGATGACCTGCCCCTAATGGCCAACACACGCCACATGCTTGTAAAGCATTATGTATTGGACTTAGATGTGGATTTTAAAAGCCAAGTTATTGAAGGCACCATAGTTCTCTTTTTTGAGCCTGGGAGCCGATGCAAAAAAGGAGGCAGTGCTGGGGAAGGAGCCTGTCTTTCACAGTCAGATGAAACATTCAAAATTAGGGCATCTGAACCTTGTCACAGTCCTGTGACAAATCTAAGTGCCCGCTCATCTAAAACAGGATATAATGATTTTTCAGTCTGTGCTAAAGGTGAAAAAGATACTTCTGATAAAAATGGTAACCATAGCAACGGGGAACAGGCTTCTGGGATTTCTAGTTCAAAGAACTGCTGTGACATAGAGACTCATGGGAGTGAAGATTTTTTGCTGGTATTGGACTGCTGTGATTTATCTGTGTTAAAGGTCGAGGAGGTAGATGTTGCTGCTGTGCCAGGTATTGAAAAATTTACAAGGTCTGCCAAGCTAACTGATGCTGAAGAGCTGAGAAATCTTAGGAATCAGATTGTACATGAACTTGTGACTTTACCTGCGGATCATTGGAGGGAACAGCTATATTATTACACCTACTGCAGCCAGGCGCCTGGTTGTGGAGAGCTTCTGTTTTCCACTGGCACTTGGAGCTTGGAGATAAGGAAAGCAGAGGTTCAAGCACCAAGAGACTTTCCTCATGCCATAAGGATATGGTACAAAACAAAGCCAGAGGGAAGATCAGTTACATGGACCACAGACCAGAGTGGCAGGTATGTAACTATTGGCTTTACAGCTGTACACATGTTAATTTTATATGCAGGGAGAGAAGAATTCAGAGTGATGCATTAAATGCGTTAACTGTGCAAAGAAGATAAACATTCATTTTCACTGCTTTCTTTTCATCCTTAGTCTGAATTCTACTGGATCAGTAAAGTAGGTAAACTGAAGGGCAGACAAAACCCTAACAAGATTACATTCCTTAATCCTGGATCAAATGATTGCCTTTATCTAGTTTGCATATTCAGGTCTGGAAGTAATGGATTGTATTGCATGTTGGGTAAAGGTGGTATGTGTCCAGGGGGAGGGGCAGAGAGTGCGATGAGGCAGTAGTGGGGGAAGAGAATGTATAAATGACAGATACGTTCACCTTAGTATTCTGCGTTCTTTTTCCTTCCTAGCATAAGAAACTGATCATATAGTATAACAATTTGTATCTGTAATACTGAATAGAATATCTCACAAACTAGCCTTTTGTCATTTATTAATTCTGTACTGAGTTTATAGTTAGAATCTTTTCCTGTTTAGTCTCTCTTAACCAACTTTTAAAATCCCCTTTGTGCATAATATAAAATACATTGCTGATGGCAGGTAAATTGTGAGTTGCAATTTGAGTGGAGATTTGGTTGTTATATAGCATTGTAAGTGTACATGACGCTGTACAGTACTTAAAGTTAGGTTTACAATTACATGAACTGTAATTTCATTGGATCGTGATATTTAAAATGGGATTTCAATAGTTGTATTCTTCAGTGGAGATAGTTGAGAAATAACAAGAAATCTACTGTGCCATCAAGTTTGACGGTGGTAGGGAACCAGATTCCAGTAAACTCTTGTTACTCTTCCACAAAACAGAGTCTGAGCAGTCAGTCAATCTCAGCCACACTAGTGGAAATTGAGTCACTTCACTGAAGTCAGAATTTGGCCCTCTAATTGTGCATAAAGCACTTGGACAATTTTAATACTGAACCTACTCAAGCTTTAAGCAAAGAGTATGTTTGCTCATATTCATTACTAATCAGTAGATAATTCTGGTCCCGAAGGAATATTCATTTGATGTGGCACCTTTATGAAGTGAGGTCATGCATTTTTTACCATTGTATTGAGTGAAGCATGAGGAGGTTGAGTTGCTTGTTATCCTACAAGTGTGTCAGTGGCTCTCTGTCCTTCATTTTAGCTTTTATAACTTTCTGGACACCAGGTAGCATCAGACTTTTTTAGAAGTGTTTTTTGGTTGTTATTCCAGGTTAATGTTTTGAACATTTGGGACATTTTTATAGATTAAATCACTAAGTGCTCTTAGTTTTTAATCTTTTCCCCCCATTTGATTCCTAGGGTTAGTAGTGAAGTTTTTGCTGCTTATATTTAGAAGCAGCTCATGGGATTTCCACAGAAGTGTGAAGGCTTTCATGCTTCTGTAGAGTGGAAAAGATAATGTGGTGATCATTTTATCAGAAAGATTGATGGAAATAGTCTATTGTAGCTTTTTTTTCTGTCTCTTGTAGGTTGATTTTTTAATTGCTGTATTCCAGAAACTATTTCCTATCACAAGTTTTCAGATCACGAAGAGTTATTAGAATCCTTATTTTCAAATGTTGTGAAATGAGATTTACAGATGATACATCTATAAATATAGGGATTAACTCCTTTCCTCACCACATAGAACTTTGTCATTATTTATTTTTTCTTTCTGTTTTCATTTAAAAAATAAAATCAATTAATAGAATATGGGGTGGGAGGAATAATGTTACAGTGTTTTATTACTTCTACAATGCCACATATGTGCATGATGCTGTATAGGCAGATAAAATGTCAATCCTTTCTCCAAGGAGTTTACAGTCTAGGGTTCCAATCTTCCAAAAAATTGCTTGAATGAATATAAAGGAACAGACATTCTGTAGTCATTTCAAATGCAATATCTTCTAGTTTGTTTGTACAATGCTTTGAAGATGTAGTATTCAATAAATATTATATCACCTTTTAAAAAATTTTTTTAAATACTTCTGTTTCTGTCATGAGTCACAAAAATCTATTTAAGCAGTGTGATTAGGATTAGTGGGCAGGATTCAGATGAGTATATGTGCAATGAAATTAAATAATGCATAATGGGTTGCATTCCTTTTTTTACAAAGCAAGGCCTGAACACATGGAATTTCAGTGATTCACTGTTTAATACTTTGATACTAGAAAATGCATTAATGCTCACAGTAGGAGCTTCCATCCAGCCCCAAGACATTGGGTTTATATGTTAAAAACAGCTGCCTTTTTGAGGCTTCCTACAAGAGCAATAGATTATAGGGCAAAAAAGAGAAGCAGGCTTGCCTTTTTTTGTTCTTGCCTTTTCCCAGAAGTCTGCAACAGTATCCTTATTAAGATAAAAGTATGTATAAAATAAAATATCACTTGAAGTGTGGGAAAAGTGACCAGGGTCCCAATTCAGTGAGGCCTCCCAAGCTTTGAGGATGTGACTAGCCCCACTGAAGTCAGTGAGACTACTCACATACTTAATGTTAGGCTCAAGTATTTCGTAGATTTAGGACCTATCAAAATCTCATTTTAGGATTCCATGCTTATTGTTTAAGTAAATGATTCCATATTAAATATACTCAGTTTAAAAAAATTATGATTTTCACAACTGCCAGCTTTGCAAATTAAACCTGAAGTGTGAAAGTCAACACAGGTTCCTTCTGCCTTTACTCTTTATCCACTCTAATAAAGAAATTTCAGTTGGAATTTATTTTACAATTCGTTTGATGTATATCTGCAACAGAAATCACCTTACTTTCTCAGAACTGTTCTAGCAATAAAAAACCTTACTTTTCATAATAAAGGAGCAACAGGACTCTGAATACATACAAGTAACATATTTGTTGGGTCAAATGATAGCATTTTAGTCAGTTCTTCTGTCTATAATGACAGTTTAAAATAAAACAAGGATATTCAGCATAATCTCTAGAACAGGGGTTCTCAGACTGTGGGTCAGGACCTCAAAGTGGGTCACGACACAATTTTAATGGGGTCGCCAGGACTGGCTTAGATTTGCTGGGACCTGGGGGTAAAGCCAAAGCCCGTGCCCCCCTGCCTGGGACCGAAGCCCAAGCCCTGAGTGGCGGGCTCAGGTTACAGGCTCCCTGCCTGGGGCTGAAGCCTTTGGGCCTTGGCTTTGCCCTCTCACCCTGCCAGGAGTGGTGGGACTCGGACTTTGGGCCCCCCCGCCCAGTGTGGCGGGACTTGGGTGGGCTCAGGCTTCGTCCCCCTCTCTTGGGGTCGTGTAGTAATTTTTGTTGTAAGAATGGGGGTTGCGGTGCAATGAAATTTGAGAACCCCTGCTCTAGAACCAAGGAGTTCAAAAAGTTTGACGTTTCTGGACTTATTTGAATCAAATTTGTGGATCTTTTGAGATCACTTACAGCTAATTTTTTATGTAAAGTATTGGACAAGATGTTTTAAAAGCATTCTACCCCTTTTTGTCTTTGTGCAAGCTGTAAAGTTTGCTACTTTCAGCATAAATCTCTATTTTAATAATTATTATTATTAACAAATAATTCAGCAGAGGCTCTCAAGTGCATTACAAATATTAATTGATTCACACAGTTCCCCCTTTGATGTATATAAATTAGTGTTTCCCCTAGTTTACAGGTAGTAAACTGATGTAGAGGGAGATTGTGAGTACCTTAAGGTCACAGAAGAAGTCAGTGGCAGATCTGGGGATACTTAAGGGTCCTGTTTCCCAGTTCTCTGCTCACATTGTTAGACCACAATGCATCTACTGTAATAAGAGCCAAAGAATTAGTAGAAAAGTGCTGCAGAACCTTTTCAGAACTGAGTGGCTTGCCAGGAGCCTGAGGGCTACATCTAATTCACAAATGGATTTACATGTAACTTTAAGCAAAGGTAAATGCATACAGTTTATGTTTACAGAGCACAGTAAATGTACATAATACTCTACAAAACATCTAGAGGGGCAAAATGTGCTTGAGAGTTACATTGGAAGGAATGTTAAAAGGAAAGAGTAGCACTGCTTTTTTGCAACCGAAGGCTTTAAAGACAAAAACATTATGTGATGCAGGTAGGTTGCTAGGATGGTTGTTGCAGTTGTTCAGATTCATAACGGAAAAGAACTGCTGGCTGGTATTTCCAAAGAGGATGTTTCCAAATAGCAGTCCTCTTATGTAACTCTGGATATCTATTGTTGGTCAAGCATACTGGTATATAAAGAAATTCAGTAAGCTTCTCTCAAGAAATATGCATTGGAACATTGTGAGTCCGTCAATTCTAGATAAATCTTGTTCATCTCGTCTTTTGGGTTCAGTTTGTGATGTGTTTGCAAACATATTTCTGTCCCTTTGAAAGTGTCTGAACCTTTCATCAAATTAATTTTAAGGCCTGTCTGGATTTTTCAGCATAGGGATAACTGAAACACTTGGGAAATCTGAAAACAGAAAAGACATTCTGTTTCTCTTCATGACTGCACCCAAGACCTCTGGTCTTGTGGGAGCTGCAGACAAAGGCCCATGACTATCTTCTGCTCTCCTGGCATTTGCAGCCAAAGGTCTCTGCTCCACTCCTAATTTTAATATTTTAGATACTTGTAAGTAACATATTTCAGCATATATTATTATTATTATTCTTAAATAGTCAAGAAGTAGTTTCTGACTGATTAGACACGTGACATTATCATCACGGTTCCGAGTTAAAACATTGTTGAAATATATGCATACCTCCTAACATTTAAAGTTAATAAAGCTGGGGGAGGTTCTGCCCCTGTGGGGGTGGAAGGCACCAGAGTTGTGGTTTCAAAGGGAGCTTGCCCTGTACTTACCCCACAGAGGCAGCGTTGCAGCTCCTGTCCCATGGGGCTGACTGGGCTTGGCCCCTGATGCACTGGTTGTAATGCCACTCAGGTTTGGCCCAGTGCCCCTGATGTGGGAGAGAGGTGGGTTGCCAAGCCAGATTTGAGTGAATGGACCTGCAACTGTATGTGCCAGGGGCCAAGTTTCAAGGCCTGTGCTGGGGAGCTGAGCCCAGTCAGGCCTGCAGGACAGGAGTGGCTTCAGCTGGGTCAGGGTATTTTGTAGGTCAAAGCCAGTTGGTCCCACACAACCCAGGACTGTTGAGAGGTCTTTATACGGAGACAGTGCACACTCAGAACTATAAGCTGTGTTTTGGGGCAGTCTATCTATAGAATCAAGCAGACACTATTTCATTGGTTTGCATTCTGAAGGATGGCTTCACAGCCAGAAAAGAGGATAGAAATTTAATCATTATTAAAAAAGAAAACTCAAATTCTGAAGAAATTGAGAGGCTACCATATGGCTGCAGGAAGGTCTGTGGGTTGTACACCAAATGAGAAATAGCTCTTTTCCATCATTCAGTTAGACATTGTCATGGTTATAGGCCAGGCTTGGAACAACACTTTGAGTAGACTTAAAAAAATCTAAGAAGGGATATACTGATTCAAATAAAATGAGAGCCAATCCAAACTATGAACCAAAACATTTTGAAAGTTTGGATTGGTTCTGTAAAATATTCCTCCCTACTGGGTCCAAAATCTGGTTTGTGTCTAATGTACCCCGGGGTTTTGATGATAGCCCTCAAAATCCAGTCTGAGGCTTAGCAGGTCTGGCAGTTGCTTATTGGGTAGATTGCTGTCTTCAGATCTGTCTAATCTAGCCAACTGTTCATTTTCTGTATCTGCTTATTGTGGATTTCTGAAAAGGGAGGGGAAGAGGAAGAGATAAGATGGAATCGAGGAGAGGAAGAAGGAACAAATTAGATTAGAAAGTTCTCTAATATAATCTTACTTGCTCTGAAGCTGTGCTGAGGGTTTTAGGAATTCACAGTATTTTGGTAATATTTTTGATAATGATTTCTATGTAAATATTGGGGATATAAAAATACTTTTTATAAAAAAATATAAAAATATTTTTAAAAATGAAAAATGGATCAGTTTCAAATACTTTGAAACTAAAACAACATCAGAAATTTTTTCATGAAAATAGGTTTTCACTTTTTAAACATCTCTAACTAGGATAATTTCCCACTCATTACCGCAAAAAAGGGAATGCAATTAACAGGGTAGCCTTGCACACAAGCAAGATTAGTGAATAGAACCCAAGAGTCTAAGCAACTCTCAGACTGATTCCCACTACAATCGCCACCGCTCACTCACTTCTGGAAGCAGAATCTGGGTGGGTTGCAGCTCATGTCCTATATTCCAAGCTCTCCAAATACATAAGAGTTTGAAGTTCTAGCAGTCATAAAGTTGGCCATTGTGGGTCACCCAATACCTATTTATTTTATTATTTCCTTTTCAAACCTTAGGCCCTTTATATTTTGCTGGGACCTGTCTTTCCATAGTAACTCAATCTCTGTGGTAACACCACGGTAGGAGCCACAGAGAACTGGACTGCCTAACTGCTTATCTCTCTTCTGTTCTCTAACTCCCCCTACTTCTGTTAGGAGTGGGGTCAGATAGATCATATAAATGTCTGAGGCTACCGAGATAAGGAATTATGAAGAAAAAGAATGGCCAAGTGTGGGGGTGACTTGAAAATGTGATGGCTATGTGAACTTTAAGAGGGAGAAGAGACTAACTATATTAAGAGAGGAAGAAGAGAGATACAGAAAGGATGGTGAGCTAGGGAAGAGGACAGAAAGGAGGAGAATTGCCATGTCTCTCACTAGCTGTGGTAATGGTAATTAAAAAAAATCGGTGTCTGATAACAGCAGTCTGGAACTGATGGTTATTTAACATAGACACTATGTGACATATCCTGTGTAGATAGCAGTTCCCTGATGCGGTAAGGGAAGTGCAGAACCATCATTTCAGGTTGAAATTCTGTATTTCTGGTCCACTTATCTGCTGGAATTGAGCAGCCCTGACCTAAAGTGGGGAATACTGCCAACTACAATATACTCTGTAATTGTGTAGCACCATCACACTGCTGACATTTTAACACGTCTCTAATGTATATTAAGTATAGAAAAATAAATAGCAAAGAAAGTAAAACGTGATTCAGAGGAATAGAAGGAACCCAATAATGCTTGATTTTGTTTTTCTAAAAATATGGACAAAACAGGTTAAAAATTTCACTGAAAGAAGAAAAAATATTTTTGTGTAAATCATGGCAGAGTTTTCCTTTTTGTAAATCTTCTAAACTCTTCCCTCTCTGACAGAATGAGACAGTTCAGTGTTAGTTGACACCTCAGCTAGTGCCAACCTGTCAATCAGCTAATCTCCAGGCGATTGTGCCATGAATATATGAATATCTAACAAGAAGCTGATGTAACTGTTGTTCTGACGTTCCCGCGCAAACTTTAATAGGGCTTTGTATGATCTGTTGCTATTTTCATGGCAGACTTTGACATATTTGAAGAAATTTGGTTTAGGAATGATAAGTTACTCAGTATATCCAGGGCTGTCCGTAGCGGGGCGTGGGGCCCAGGACAAATCAGCCTCTCTTCGCTGGCATGCCTGGCCGCCACTTGCCCTCTACACCCCCCCGACCTATCCACCGCTCTCCTCCTCGCCATCCGCCCACCTGCTGCTTGCCTCCTCACCAAGCTGCCTGCTGCTCGCCTCCTTGCCATCTGTCCAATGTGCCACCCGACCACTGCTCTCCTCCTCACTATCCACCCGTCCGCCTGCCTCTGCACCCCCTTCCCGCCTCCTCACCCTCACCTCCTCACCTACCTGCCCGCCGCTTGCCTCCTCACCCCGCTTACCTGCCTGCCTCCCACCTAACCTCCCCACCCACCTCCTCACCTGAATATTGGGACAAATCGCGTCCCAATCATACATCGGTCAGGATGCTGGACAAAGGGCTAAATATCAGGACAGTCCCAATTTTATCGAAAGGCGGGGCCCCCAAAGCACGGGGCCTGAGGCGGTCGCCCCGAGTCGCCCTACCCAAGGGAGGGCTCTGAGTATATCTGAACAAAAATAGCATAAAAACAGCTATGGAAAAAATGGAAACCCTGGATTTACCAAATATTATAACCGTTCTCTAACTTTTCGACTTTCCTTTGTATGTAGGATCTAATTGTATGTAATTGTCGCTATATTTATGTGCCAATTTAGTATATCAAATACTTTAAAAATGAAGGTAGAGGTATTTGAAAATTAGAAACTGTACATGCACAATATGCTATTTTGTATTTATTTTCCATATTAGTAGCACAGGACTGGGAGCCTGGATATTAGGTTCTATTCCCAGTTCTACCACTGACCTGCTGTTTGACCTTGTGCAAGCCACTTTACTTCTCTGTACCTCTATTTTTTTTCTCCCATCCTTCGTTTGTTTTGTGTATTTAGATTATAAGATCTTTGGGGCAGAGACTGATTCTTACTATGTGTTTTTACCATGCCTAGCACAATGGGGCCCCAATTTTGGTTGGGATCTCTGAGTACCAGCCTAATTAGTTAATTATTAATAATAATGTATATGTACCAAATTATAGAGCTCCGTATATTAACCAGTAGAGAATAGGCTGATATTCAGATGATACTGAAATTCAGATGTCCTAATATCTATGTGACATTTGGACATTTGGAATATGAGTATAGGGCCAGATCCTGGGGTCTTGGCTTTGTGTTCTCAGTACAGCTTATGTGTATGTGTGGGTGTGGCACAAAAGTGGGGGTAAGATCCCAGGCTTTAAGCTGCTGGTGGCAGTCTGGTACCCCAGCGTAAAGGATAGTGGCTTTCAACTGCTGTATGTTATGCCTACTGCCTGGGGGTCCAAGGGGTTTTTCAGCAGCTGGGGTTCACCAGCATGTAGGAACACATATGTTTTGCTGACTACCTGTGGGCCTAAGTGGCTGTTTTAGCAGCTGGGGTTTGCCAGCAGGTAGGCACCCCCTAGTCTTCTCTTTGCCAGAGTTTGAGAGTGTGGGTTGGCAGGGAAGCCACTACAGTCATGCTATACCACTCAAAGAGTTCCTCATGCTGGGAAATCCTCCAAGGGCCTCTTAGGCCAGGTTTGAGGCTGGTTTAGATCATTGGAGCAGAGCAAAACAGTCTTAGCAGCGCCAAGGCTCTGGCTAAAAATCTGAATATCAGCATTACCTTTCTCATAGGAATTCTTCCCTGGAGTACCTGGGCTCTCCTCCTACAATCCTGTGGTTTTTGTGTGGTTTCCATGTACCTGGAACCATCCTCTACTCCTTCTCTTTCCCCTTTGCCCACAGATGCTATAGGGCTACTAACTAGTCTTCTACTGCTGAGATTTTTTGGGGTGCAAAGAGTATCTTCTAGAGAGTAAGTGACCTGCCTGACAGGGCCAGCTCTAGGTTTTTTGCCGCCCCAAGCAAAAAATTTGCCACCCCAAGCTCAGGTGGGGCTGCGGCTCACAGGCGGCGCTGGAAGCGGAGGGAATGATGTCACCTTCTCCCAGTGCCTGCAGGGGCTTTACCCCCTCCCCCACCCGGCTGCGCAGAGAAGCCCCAATATAAGGGGTGGCACAAGGCAGCGCAGCAGCCAGTGCGCAGATGAAGCAGCGCAGCCCCGGCTCCCCGGCAGGACTCGCCCTCTCCTCCCCAGGTAGTGGCTGGGCCCTGGCAGCTCAACATCCCAGGGCTGGGGCTTCCCCTTCCCGCTGCGGCCGGGGGCACGGCGCCCTCGCCCCGTCTAAGTGACTTGCTGGACGGTCCTGCTGGCCAGATGTGGCCCGGGGGCCATAATTTGCCCACCTCTGCTTTAGGGCACACTTCGATCACATTTTCAAGCTTTTCTCTGCAATTATGAGGTTTGTAAATTTACTTTTTTTTTTGTAGTTGAAAACCGAGATTGTCACATAGTCACTTGTTTCTAGTAGTTGGTGCTTAAAGAAAAACACCAGGGATTGTGAGACTCATGATAAAATAGCGAGAGTTGGCAACAGTGTATTAGTGGTCATTCTGAAATACTCACATTGGTCACTTGGGTTCACAATTCCCAGTGGCTGGGGAATTGTTGCCTGAGGTCCAAAGGTCATGGCATGAGCAAGGGAGCAGAAAGGATGAGAATATCTATGCTATTTTTTTTCTCTACTGCCTCTTACGTATAAATTAATCTGTTAGGATGGATAAAAGCAAAACTTCAAGGTTTGATATCTTGGTTGGTTCATATCATGTTAGGTTGAAACCCAGACAAAGTGAGATGTTGAAAACCAGTTAGTAGGTTTGAATTTCTTTTTATAATGGGAAGTTCTACTCAGCCTTCACTATTTCATGTTTTAGAGTAACAATGATGTCACTCTTGTTTTTATCTTTTTTCCCTCCCTATAGGCCATGTGTTTATACAATGGGGTCTCCAATAAACAACAGAGCCCTTTTTCCATGTCAGGAGCCACCGGTTGCCATGTCAACATGGCAAACCACAGTCCGAACAGCTTCTTCCTTTGTTGTCTTAATGAGTGGTGAAAATTCAGCAGAACCAGCACAACTTCAAGAAGGTGTAGTATATATATTCTTAATTATGTGTTGTACAAAATGATGCTAGCAAAGTGCCAGAAAGTAGTTTACAAAGATGGGTACACATTATTATCTCCATTTTATAGAGAGGGAAATTAAGGTACAGGGAGGCCAAGTGACCTGCCCAAAGTCATACAGCTGGTGGGAGTACTTCGGTGTTCTAACTTCCCATCTGGTACCTCATCCACTGGAATATACTGGCATCTGTTTTTTTCGGGTGTAAACTTCACACAGCTCACTAATTGGCTTAGTTTCAATCAATCTACAGCTAAATATTTGGCAGATCAGCCCACAGACTGCTGAAGGCACTGATAACAGGATATAGATTTTTGGTTTGAGGTTGCCAGTTCAGTTTAGCAAGGCTGGTAGTGACTGAGGGTTGTTACCCATATCATAGCTGCTTGGTGAACAATGTGAAATGAGTTGATGATCTCAGTTTGGTGCCAACTGTCCATAAAAGATCTTCTTTATTTCCACTTCTTTTGGGACCAGTGCATGGCTCCTAGTGCTCACTACTGCCTTCCTGCTTAGAGTTATGCAAGGTATATCTCAGTGCTGTCTTCCCTTTGTTTTTTGCTGCACTTCTTCATCACAGCCTCCATGCACAGGGTAAAGGGAAAAGCAAATGTAAGGTGGTGCCAAGCATGACTGCACAGAGGTAATTTCCCGGGGTTAGTTCTGAGCTGTCTTTGCATACTCCTAAGGTCAGTATTTGCGTGATTAAAAAATTAATTGGGATTAATCATGCTGTTAAACAATAATAGAATATCATTTATTTAAATATTTTTGGGTGTTTTCTAGATTTCTAAATATATTGATTTCAGTTACAACACAGAATACAAAGTGTACAGTGCTCGCTTTATATTTATTTTTTATTACAAATATTTGCACTGTAAAAACCAGAAGAAATCATATTTTTCAATTCACCTAATACAAGTACCGTAGTGCAATCTCTTTATCATGAAAGTTGAACTTACAAATGTAGAATTAGGTAAAAAAAATAACTGCATTAAAAATAAAAATGTAAAACTTTAGAGCCTACAAGTCCACTCAGTTCTACTTCAGCCAATTGGTCAGACAAACAATTTTGGTTACAATTTTCAGGAGATAATGCTGCCCGCTTCTTGTTTACAGTGTCACCTGAAAGTGAGAACAGAAGTTCGCATGGCACTGTTGTAGCTGGCATTGCAAGATATTTATGTGCCAGATGCGCTAAAGATTCATATGTCCCCTCATTCTTCAGCCACCATTCCAGAGGACAAGTGAGCATGCTGATGATGGGTTCTGCTTGGTAACGATCCAAAGCAGAGCAGACTGATGTATGTTCATTTTCATCATCTGAGTCAGATGCCACCAACAGAAGGTTGATTTTCTTTTTTGGTGGTTCGGGTTCTGTAGTTTCTGCATCTGAATGTTGCTCTTTTAAGACTTCTGAAAGCATGCTCCACGCCTCATCCCTCTCAGATTTTGGATGGCACTTCAGATTCTTAAACCTTGGGTCAAGTGCTATTGCTATTTTTAGAAGTCTCACATTGGTACCTTCTTTGCATTTTGTCAAATCTACTGTGAAAGTGTTCTTAAAACGAACATGTGCTAAATCATCATCCGAGCCTGCTATAACATGAAATATATGGAAGAATACAAGTAAAACAGAACTGGAGACATACAATTCTCCTCCAAGGAGTTCAGTCACAAATTTAATTACCGCATTATTTTTTTAAGGAGCATCATCAGCATGGAAGCATGTTGTCTGGAATGGTGGCCGAAGCATGAAGGGGCATACAAATGTTTAGCACATCTGGCACGTAAATACCTTGCAACGCTGGCTGCAAAAGTCCCATGCAAATGCCTTTCTCACTTTCAGGTGATGTTGTAAATAAGAAGCAGGCAGCAGTATCTCTTTAAATATAAAAAAACTTTTGTCTTAGCGATTGGCTGAACAAGAAGTAGGACTGTGTGGACTTGTAGGCTCTAAAGTTTTGTGTTTTGTTTTGAGTGCAGTTATGTAACAAAAAAATCTACATTTGTAAGTTACACTTTCACAATAAAGAGATTGCACTACAGTGCAAGTGTATGAAGTGAATTTAAAAATACTTTAAAGGAAGACCTGTGCTCTCAGGTGCATACCTACATTTGTATATGTGCAATTTTCATGGTTACATACAGAGACTAGCTGATTGTGTATGCAAATGGATAGTTTCCTGAATAGCAGTTCTGGTAAATGGATATGCAAAAGTGTGCACCCAGTTGAACACACATTTTTTGCAGGCCTCCTTTTTGAAAAATATGGCCCATACTATTATCATTTAGAAATACAGATGGGACAGATCAGTTTCTCAAAAACCAATAATCATAAATCTCCCAAAATGTTGCACATTTAGGCATACATACTACTGAGGCATTTTAATAAGGTGTGAAAGTATTTTTGAAAATGGTAGTACATACTTTATGAAATGTTTGGAATGGGAAAAGTTTTTCACAGAGTTGATAAATTCCAGGTACATTCAAAGTGTTCTGTAAGCCTTATGATCTCTAGGTTTTTTTCAGGGGTGTTTGAGATAGTAAGTGTCCAAGTCATTTAGCCTTGGATGGTGGGTAGGTTTGTTATTCAACACTTAGCTGCTAACACTGGTTTCTTCCATCCCACATGCCTGCAGCACACAAACTTCTTTAATCAAAAAACACCTTTAGATCCATTTTGATTTATTTTTGAGCATCTGTATCTTGAGCACATTAGGGCTGCTATGATCCAGGGTTCTATACATAGCTCGGTATTTTTTTCCCTTTAAAGTAGTAAGATTTCCACACTCCCCTTTCATTCACTTAAATCCATGTAGAAATAATTTAATTCAAGATTAGTGTTACTACTGAGAACAAATGTGACCATGGAGAAACACCTACTTTCCCTTTCATAGCTTGCAACCACAGCAGCTTGTTCTGCATTCAAGTCAGATTTCACAAGCTAAGCAGGTTAGGTCAGTTCAGTAGTTGAATCGGAGATCTCCAACATGCATCTGATACAAGTGCTGCAGCAAGTGCTCTTGCTGATTCATCAGAGTATCTGCAAAAAGAAAAGGAGTACTTGTGGCACCTACAGCTCAGCTGTAGCTCACGAAAGCTCATGCTCAAATAAATTGGTTAGTCTCTAAGGTGCCACAAGTACTCCTTTTCTTTTTGCGAATACAGACTAACACGGCTGTTACTCTGAAACCTATCAGAGTATCTGAGTATTGAACTAATACTGCAGCACTCAGGTGCTAGGGGGCACTCTGCTACTCTGTCTTCCAAATGAGATGTGAAATCAAGGTGCTGATCACTAGAAGTCACTAAAGATGTCTTGGAACTTTTCTGATGGGCAAGGCTCTTAATCCCAATTTCCCAGACAAATAATAATTTGGGTAATTACATTTTGTTTTGCTACGCTATTTTTCACTTTCTTTCTGAAAGTGTTGTGTAATGGTTTTATGCATTACTAAACATAATAGTGTTTCCCATCGGAAGTGGCTGAATTTCAGTGGTGGATGAAGTAACCCTGTGTGTGTGTGTGTGTAATATGTACATCAGTTTGTATTTAAAACACTAAAGAATTATTTGTGGTGAAAGGTGCTATATAAATATAAGAAAATATTCCTTTTTATTAGGTCAGACGGTAAGATACACTGACACTCATATTTATTTTAGTTATAATGCACAAATTGGTACTCAAAACTGTTTTTATAACCATTTCAAAGACCGTTAATATGCATGAAGAAACAAAGTCATTATCTCATAGTTATTATTTGAAATACAAAAAATAAATTGCTTTTTAAAATTTTCTTTTCCCACACTTATAAATAGATTGCACTTTTCCAGCCTTTTTTAACTGAGTCCTAAATAGATAACACGTAAGTTAGAAAATATGCAGTTTTATTTAATAGGATTTTTGTTTTCGCAATTATGCAGCTATCAGGCATGATACAGTAAATACTTGTCTTACAGTTGTGAAGCAAATGTCCAATTGGGAAATGGATCTTCAAAAATAACCTACTGGAAAATTGTTTAAAAGTATCATGGTTTTACAATCTGTTTGTACATATAGGAAATAAGTAATTTTAAAGCACAGCTGATTTTAGGGATTCATAGATTCATAGATATTAAGTCAGAATGGACCATTATGATCATCTAGTCCGACCCCCTGCACAACGCAGGCCACAGAATCTCACCCACCTACTCCTGCGAATAAACCTCTCACCTATGGGATGGGATAACGTGTATGGGTGATTAGGAATGAGAAATTATGGGGCAGGTGCTCTTCCTCCATTTTCTGCAGGAAACGCCAGCTATTTTCCTTGTCTTGCCAGTGAGCCCTCACATAGCACAGAAATGTTTCAGTGACGTGGAGTGTTACTTGCACTACAAGGAGGAAGCCCTGTGCTGAGTTCATATGCATTGCTTTCCCTTTCCCTATAGGTGGTGCTGTTTCCAAGAGAGTTACATGAAGGCATTGGAGTGAGAGAGAGAGGAGAGCCACAAAAGGAATCAGTAGAAGGGGAAACACTGAAGATAAGGGAGGAGAGGAAAGATAAGGGAGAAGAAGAAAGCAAGCGCAGGGGAAAGAGGGGAGACAGAGGAATTAGGAGGGACAAAAAGAAAAAAAATTAGAACAGGTGACAGACATTTAAAAAAAAGGAAGAAAATGAGAAAGTAAGAGTGAAGGGAGGAAGAAGAAAACCTGAGAAACAAATTATCTCTCCTACCAGTAACAGCTGTTCATGTTGGTTACTGGCAGGAAGCGCTACCTGCATAAAGGCCAGTTCAGTCACCAGGAAACGTCAGGAACCACGATGGTGAAACCTCATTCACCTCACAGTATGCTCTGAGACTTCTTGTCAATTCAGTCCATTCTGGGCTACAAGTACATGAGACCCCTGTCAGCCTTGTGAGCAGTGGACTGGGGTTCAGCAGCACCTATAAGCATAATAGGAGCCTCAAGGTGGAGTGATGGGGATGTCCAGCGTAGGCATGGTTTCTACAGAACCTGCACAAAGAAAGGGCATGTGGGATAAGGGAGAAGAAGGTGCTGAATTTTGTAAATATGAATCTATAGGTGTTTGAAAGCTTATGTGAAGAGAGAAAAAGTTTATTTTTGCCCTTCAGTCCCAATTTGGTGCTTGTTTTGAAGGCCCCCTGCCCTCTTTCAGGACTTGCTGCTGATCTTCTAGCTTTGTGAAGTTTGTTGGCCCTCAGACTGTGTGATCCACTCAGGGCGGAATGCTTTGCCCCCCTCTTGATGTGGAGGGTGGTAAAATAAAACTACAAAAGTCAAAGCTCTCGACACTCCAGCATATGCAGAATACTGCTGCCCATCTCCTCTCACCTAAGAAGCAACATAAACATATCACCACCACGTTAGATTGCTAAGCTGTCTTCCCTTTCATTTCAGCATTCTGTTTAAATTGCCTTCGTCTTTTAAAAACACTTCACAGTCTTGCTTACTCGAGTCTGCCTCACTGAATTTGTTTCTTACTATGCTCCTCTTCCTCACTCTGTTTTGTCCATCACTGGCCTTCTCTCTTTCCTGTTTGGAAATCTCCTCACTGTTGTGAGAGCCTTATTCTTTATAGGAGAAGGAGCCTTCACCTGCTGCCGTCTGGAACAGTTTTCTGTCTCCCTGCCTCATTGACTCTCAGTCTTGTTTCAAAACTCAGCTGAAAATACATCATTTTCTTCCATTCCTGTCTTTCTTCCTTTTCTATTGTTTGACCTGGAAGTTGCACTCTTTATGTGAACTGTATGGAGCATTTTGGAATATTGTTTATGTTACAGATGCTACTCACAGTGACGTATTGTGTTACGCTGCCTCCAGGTCTGCTCTTGTTCCCGTTGAAGTCCATGGCAAAAGCTCCTGTTGGATTCATTGTGGGCAGGCTTGGCCACAGTTTACATTACTGGAGCTCTCAACATCAACCTTTTGAAATAATAAAATAAATGGTACTTCCCTGGATGGCCTCTTCCCATACATGGGCTTGTGCCTGCCATGGCTGGTTTTCAGCTTCCACAGGCTGGGATTTCAAAACATTTTTCCTTTGGCAGTAATAATTTATTTCCTCTTTGTTTCTAATTATGTAGTTGTGAACATGGCAGTCTCTGTTCACATATCAATGTTATCTGTGAGGTCAGCAAAGCTCTGGGAATCTTATATGTTTAACTTGTGATTCAGAGCCAACAAGAGCAGCTCATGTATTTTTCTGTGGTGGGGATCCCTAATCTGGCATTTTGAGTGTGCATATATTTAGGGTCAAATCCTGTCTTTTCCTCTGTGGAGGCTCCATTTGCAGTGGGACTGGTGGAGTTCTACTGCACAAGCAGGTGGGGGCAAAATTCCCAGCGGTCACGCAGGGAAGTGCTCATCTGACTTGTGACACGATGCCCAGTGGTGGCCTTGCAGCACCATGCAGGGCCCAGAGATACACTACAGAACACCATTTCATCCCCCACCACCCCTGTACAGACATGGGGTTGGGATATTATTATTCATATTTATTAAGGCAGTGTCTCTGGGCCAAGTGAGAATGGGACCCCATTGTGCTAGGCACTGTGCAGACACAGAGTAGTAGACGGTCCCTGTCCTGAAGTGCTTACAGTCTAAATAAACAAGACAGGGTGAAGGAAGGGGCAGGATCCACAAACAGAGTGAAAATGTGATGGTGGCAAATGTCACATTAGTTCCATGTTATTTATTTATTTAGGTGGGTTTACTTAGAAGGGGATAAGGGGATGGAAAGAAAAGGAAAGGTCAGGGAGAAGAGGCTAAGAGGGGTAGGTGTGGAGTGAAGCTGAGGTGAAGAGACTGTGGGGGAGGGGGAGGGCTAGAATAAACAGTCAGTCAGCACAGGCCAGAGAAAGTCCAGACAAAGGTAGAAAGTTCTCTGAAAATTCAGTGATCCCTGCTTTGGCTGCTTATGTTCTTACAAATGGAGTCTCTGCAATTCCCCTCTCCCGCTTCCCCAGGCCACAAGGGAGAGGGCACCACTCCTAGTGCTCCCAGAGTGTGTGTGTGTAGGTTTCCCATGCACAGTTTGGGGTCCAGGAGGGTGCTGTGGAGAGGGGTGGCCCTGGCTGGCCCCACTCCTCGTCGTCCATTCCTTCCCGCCACCCACCCCCGATTTGGCTGCTAGTGCTTCTGTTTCTACTGTCTGGAGTCTCTCTATGCCTTGAGGGGGAGATTTGCCTCTTGTATTTGCTAGTACCTGGCCTGGCTACTAGGACCAGGCAGTGGCAGATTATTTCTCCTTAGATTTTTCTTTAAAAAAATGGTAGGGCTCCATAATTGTAACCCAAAGACTATTTAAAAAAAAAAAAAGGCTTGAGGTTGGCCTGCAGTTGCATGCCTATGTTAGCATTCAAAATTACCATGACTGCTTTACTCACAAATCAGATACACATGCAGGTATCTAATTAGACTGCTGCATATGAAATCACCCAATTTGTGTATGCAGCTGTGGTAACTGTATTTATAAATGTAGTTGAGTCCTTGCATGTGTGCCTAAGGTGCCTTTAACAATAACAGAAAAATAGCTAGGCAAAAGAAAAAAAAAAGACCCTGTATGTAGGTTAGATCCATAAAAACTTCATGGCTCCCCAAAACAACTTTCTCCCACTTCTCTAAATGGACTCTGCTTAATTGTCCCTCTATACTAAGCTGATCTTCCTCTGGTAAACTCACTTCCTTTTTCCGTCTCCTCAGCTCCCAGATGGTCCCATAGGGCCAAATTCAGCACTCACGCCAAAACTGAATCTGATTCTTGACTTCTCATTGACATGCTGATGCATTGGACCATTTCAGATTGCCAGGCAGGGATCATAAGTGTTACTGTTTTTTATTAGACTTTAACAGTGTGCTCTGGGCTGTGCAGAACATACTGAAAACATGGTCCTTCCCCTAAGGAGTTTGCAATCTGAAGTAAACAAACTATACTGTTAAGACAAAAACAGCATTATGCAAGGCTATTGTTAAAGGACTGCAATCAATTTTTTTTTACGTTAAAAAATGTCCTTTCTTAGAGGACCTAAGGATCCTGTTTGACTCCACTCATGATGGTAAGATTCAGTGTGTTGGACCATTGGTGTAGAATGTTTTCATGAGATTTACAGTCATACTGTTACAATGCTGGATTTAATTTTTGGTAGGTGCCTAGAATCTGAGGATAGCAGTGTGAATGTAAGTTTTTAGGTCTATACTATTTGCTAAAGTCCCTTTCAATCTCCAAGGTAAGTAAGATATAACTATCATGTAGTAAACAGTGTGCCTGAATAAAAACAAGTTCATTCCTTCTTGAACAAAAAAAAAATCAGTGAGGAGGTGGGAGGAGAGGTTTGGCTCAAAATCTCAACTGCATTGAAATTCAAATTCTGGGAAATTGTTCTCTAACCTAGAAGGTAATTTGCTTTTTTTACTCATAGGTCTCTTAAGTTGGTACTATTATGTGACCATGCCAATGCCAGCATCCACCTTTACTATTGCTGTTGGGTGTTGGACAGAAGTTAAACAGGAATCCCACACAGCTGACGTCCAGATAAATAATGAGTTTTCCTCTCTGTTTTCAAGGGCCGATCTCAGGTTGGTGATTAGGATATTACTAAAAAATAAACATTTGAGTGAACATTCCATTTATTCTGTGAACCGTGAAAGTGAATCGTCTTAGCAGAGGGACCACAGCAGAACATGTCTAATCAGAGTAGAAAGAAATCGTAGGCAAGTAAGTCGAGGGCAAAGGATGGGCCAAGGGGGTGTTGCTTATGTAGAAAAAATTAGGTTAATGGAATATGACAATTAGTTTCTACATGTGTTCAGCCTAGTTAACAGAATATTTAAGCTCTGCACATTATCTCCTCTTCTATAACCGTCTGCTTTGCAAAATCCGGACATCCTTTCTGTTTTCATTCAGTTAAGAACTGAATAAAAAGTTTCTTGCCTGTTAGATTGCTTTGTAGGTTACTCAAGCTGTTTTGGTTCCAGTTACTTCTGTTTCCATACAGATTGTGAATATGTCACTGCTTAAATATAGTAATCAGACTCTGCATATTGAGGATAAAATGGTGATTTCTTAAGGGGCTCTTAGGTTAAGCATTTCTGCTGGCTCAGTGCTCTCTTAATTCTAGCAGCACTTCCTCGTGAAACTTTAGAGATGGAGCTTTTCTCTTTTTTTTTTTCTTCCCAAAAGTGAGATATGAAAAATGCAGTTTGAAACTTTGAAATTTTATGCATTTAGATAAGTTTTAGGAATCATTGCATGTTTACCTATTGTGACAGGGTCAGGCCAGATGGCTATAGGAGAGTAATTTTATTAATTCCTGATTCTTTACGAGGTTTTTATTAAATATTGTGAAAGAGAGAAAAATTACACACATTACATAAATCAATACAAATATTACATGTTTATCCAATGTGACAGGGTCGGGTTAGACAGCTATAGGAGAGTAATTTTTTTTTTAAGCAAAAGTGTTTTTTTATTTGCATAACACAAGTACAAAACAAAACAACAGCATATGCAATGTGTAACACAGCAACCAATCACAATTGTTTTCTCATTAGCTTCAGGGGAGGGAAGTGTTCAAGCTTGCCTGGGCCCAGAGCGGGGGGCTTCCTCGACTCTCATGGTCTTCCACCCTTCTGAGTTACTTAGTGGTCCAGACCGAGGGGACTTCATCGACTCTCAAGGTCTGCCACCCCCTCGAGTTACCTGGCGCCATGCACGAGTGTCACCAACAATTCCCTCCTCTGAAAGCACCCAACAAAAGGGGCACGCTGTGGGGTGTACAACCCGCGGGGGGGCCAAATGCACCCTCATGTGAAAGGACCCCTCTAAGGTGGTGGTGTCCGCAGGAGCAATGGCTGGGGCTGGGGTCCCTTACTCTCTCCCCCAATCAAAGGGTCAAAACAAAGGGAGCCGGATGGGGACACCTAGCAGAGAGCCTCGGACAGAGCCCACCGCTCCTCAAAAGCATCAAGGGAGTCAGTGGATGCCGCCCAGAGGAACTCCGCCTGGATACGTGAACGGACTGAGGATCGGAAAACGGCCCCACAGTCACAGGAAACTCCATCGGCCAACCTCCTCTCTCTGGTTTTATAGATGGCCGTTTTAGCCAGGGCCAGGAGGAGGTTAACTAGGAGATCCCACGACTTTGTGAGGCCACGGATGGGGAGTGCATAAATAAAAAGACGAGGGGAAAAATGCAGCCAAAAACATAATAAAAGATTTGTGAGGAGCCAGAACAGGGGCTGCAGCCTGGTGCACTCCAAATATATGTGCACCAGGGTTTCCCTCACACCGCAAAATGGACAAGTATCTGGGATGGGGTTGAACCACGCCAAGTACGTGCCCGTGGTCACAGCTCCGTGAAGGAGCTGCCAACTGATATCCCTGATGGGCCTTGGAACCAAGGTGGAATATAGGCTGGCCCATCGGGGCTGCTCACCCTCCAAAGGTGGCAGAAGGTCTCACCACTTTATGTCGGGGTAGGACACTAGGGTGAGGGCGTGAAGGGTGTGGAGCACGAGCATGTAATGATGTTTCCTTGGTGAGGTTTGGAAGCATACTGGCTGCAGTTCATGCAGCCGGCTCGCCGTAAAGGGGTGAGGGAGTCGATTGGATCTGCAGGGCAGGGTTCCAATTAAAAGGTCTGGCGGGCCTGGGATAGAGGGTGGGCAGGGCGTGCCCGCAAGCAGGACCCGGTCGAGGTAAGCTCGAGCAGCGGGCGGCAAAGCAGCCTTCACCTCCTGAAGTATGCGCCGGGGGAGTACGAGGTCTGGAGAGCCCCATGCACCGAGCTCAGGGGATCCAGCCAGGGGATCCAACCAATCTCCCCAGTCGTAGTTCAGGAGGTCTCCAACTCTCATGACTTCTGCCAGGATCAGGCTCTGGCACACCGAGCAGGACTCTGCCACGTGCACATGGAACTGGGGGTTGTGTAGCAGGGGCTCCGCGAGGAGATCTGCCCCCTCAGTGGCCGCCACGGACCTGGTCATTAAAAACCTTTTCCAAGTCCGGAGGAGGTCCTGATAGAAGACCGGCAGCCTGGAGAGGTCTCGCAGAAGATCTCCTGAACAGAGATAAAACAGCTGCCGGTCATATTGGAGTCCTCGGATGCGGCGCAGGATGGCGTGCGCCAGTATGCTCCACGCTGAACTGCCTGCACTATAAAGGAGCCTCTGTAGGGCCTGGAGGCGGAAGACGCAGACCTAAGTGTGCAGACACTTCAGTCCCTGTCCTCCTTCCTTCAGGGGTAGATGAAGAACCCCTACAGGGGCCCAGTGCATTCCTGACCAAAAGAACCCCAGAATCGATGTCTGGAGGTTGGTCAGGAAACCCGGGGCGGGGACCAGGGTGTTGAGCCGGTACCAGAGCTTGGACAGGACTAGTTGATTAAGCATCAGCGCTGTCCCATGAAGGGAGAGACATAGGAGTAGTCCCGTCCATTTCCGGAGCCGCTCTATCACCCTGCCCTCTACATTTTCCCAGTTCTCCGGCGGAGAGGGAAGCGTGGCAGAAAGGTAAACGCCCAGGTAGAGCAGCAGACCCGCGCTCCACCGGATGGTCTGAAGCGCGGGTGGGAGGGAAGCTTTCCTACCGCCAAGCCAGAGCTCTTGACCCAGTTGACCCGGGCAGAGGAGGCTGCCAAATAGATGGCTTGGCAAGCCTCCACCCGTGCCAAGTCGCCGGGGTCCTGGACCACGAGGAGCACGTCATCAGCGTACGCCAACAGGACCAGCCGGCTCCCACAGCACCAACCCTGTCAACCTCCTGCAGAGGAGGCAGAGGAAGGGCTCGATCGCCAGAGCGTACAGCTGGCCCGAGAGGGGGCACCCCTGCCGTACTCCTCGCCCAAAGCTGACCGGTTCGGTCAGGGTCCAGTTGAGCTTAACCAGACACTCTGTGGAGGCATACAGCACCCGGAGAAAACCCACAAACTGGGGTCCGAAGCCAAACGCTCGCAGAGTGTTCAGGAGGTACCCGTGGTCCACCCTATTGAACGCCTTCTCCTGATCTAGGGACAGGAGGGCAAACGACAGACCATCTCTACGCCTGAGTTCCAAAAGGTCCCGAACCAGAAATAGGTTATCAAAGATACTGCGGTCCGGGACGGTGTAGGTCTGGTCTGGGTGGATCACATCTGCCAGCACAGACCCTAGCCGCAGCGAGATTGCTTTCGCTACAATTTTGTGGTCCGTGCTGAGGAGCGAGACAGGATGCCAATTTCGTAAATCGCGGAGGTCCCCCTTCTTCGGCAGTAAGGCGAGCACAGCTCGCATGCACGAAAGAGGGAGGACCTCGCTCTGCAGAGACTCGGCCCAGACGGTGACTAGGTCTGGGCCGAGGATGTCCCAAAACACGCGGTAGAACTCCATGGTCAGCCCGTTCATGCCTGAAGACTTATTAGTGGGCATACGACGGAGGGCTTCCGAGAACTCGGCCAGAGACAGAGGCAACTCTAGTCGGTTTTGGTCGCTCACGTTGACCGTAGGGAGCTCCTCCCAGAGCACTCTGCAAGCACCAGGGTCGGTCGGATCCAGGGAGAAAAGACTTGCGTAGAAGGCTCGGGCCCTCCCGCATGTCTCCGCCGGTTCCGTGAGGGAGTGCCGTCTTCTGCCAGGAGGCAGGTGACGTGTTTCTTGGCCCCCCTCATTTTCTCCAGGGCATAGAAGAAGCGGGAGCCACGATCCATCTCCCGAAGGAGGCGGATGCGGGATTGAACAAAGGCACCCGGGCCCGATGGTCCTCAAGGGCCCGGAGCTCCTCCTGCTTCTCCCGGCACACTCCGCAGAGGAGCGGGTCCTCGGCGCTGGCGGCCAGACGCCTCCAGCTCTAAGACCTCCCGTTCCAACTGCTCTATCGTCGCATTTCTCCGTCGGCTGGTGCCCCGGGTGTAGTCGAGGCAGAAAAGCCTGGCGCGCACCTTCCCCGGGTCCCACCATCGCCGCGCCTAGGGAAAGACACCCCGCTGCCCTCACCAGGCCAGCCAGAATTCCCGGAAGGACGTCACGAAGCCCTCATCCTCCAACAGGCTGTTGGTAAAATGCCAGTAGGCCAGCCCCGGCCTCTCCGCACAGAGGGAGGCTGTCATGGTGGCTAGGTGATGGTCAGAAAATGGGGCCAGCCGAATGCTGGAGTGGGCTCGTGAGAGATGGAAGCGTGATAAATAAATGCAGTCCAACCGGGAGTGGCTCGACCGATGGGTTTCCACCTGGACAAAGGTGAACGTGGAAGTGTCATCCGGGTGGTGGTCACGCCAGATGTTTACTAGGGAGTGACGTTCAACTATCTCCCGGAGGGTGTCCACGGCGGCCGGGCTCTGCTCGGTCCCTGAGCGGTCTCGCTCCTCGAGGGTAGTATTAAAATTCCCTCCCAGGACCAGGCACTCGTGAGAATCTCAGGTGCCGAGGGAGGTGGACGCCTGCTGATAGAATTGCAGCCGCTCCGTGCCCGATGTCGGGGCATAGACATTAACGAGGTTAACCACGAGCTCCTCTATACGGACCCGGAGGTGCAGCAGGCGACCCAGCACGGCCTCGGCGACCCCTAGCACCTCGGGCCGTAGGTCAGGGGAGAACAGGGTCCCCACTCCAGCCTGCGAAACCGTGGCATGGCTAAAGTAGACCCTATCCCCCCACTCCAGTCGCCAACTATCTTCAGCGGTCGGATCCGTATGGGTCTCCTGCAAGAAAATCACAGAGTACCCTCCCTCCCGAAGGAAGGAGAGCACCTGGGACCTGCGGAGAGCCATCCTGCAACCCCGGGTGTTCAATGTTGCGATGATGAGAGGTGTCATGGGGAGGGCCGGGGGGGATCCTCACTGGCAGGGCTGCTCGCATCCCGCAGTGGGCCGCGCAACAGTCCTTGACCCATCTCCTAGGTGAGTAATTGGTCATGGAAGATATGGACCCGCCAGTAGGCCACGGCATCCTGCTTCTCCGTCCCTTTACCTTCCCCCATGAGGGCCCTTGTGGCCCGGAGGATTTGAAAAAAGTCCCCCCATTGCTGGAGAGCAAGTTGTACCTTGCTGCGGGAGCCACAGACAGCCTCTAAAAACTTCTGCAGCTCTCCTCGCAGCTCATGGTGGGTTGGGGTTACAGTTTCCCAGTTGTTCCCCGGCGGCTCCCTTGGTGCAGCCCTGTGGCCCACTAAAACGGGCAAGCAGGGTGTGGACCCCTGACGGGGTGCCTGATGGGCTGGAGCTTCTAGGCCCGCCTCAAGCCCTGGGGTGATAGGGGGCGGTGGAGGGAAAATAGCAGCCCTTAATGGGTCGGGGCAGGAGAACACAAAGGCCGCTCTCTGGGGGTCATCGGTTGGAAAAGGGAAGGAGACAGCCCCAGGGGCAGCGATAACATCGCAGGAGGTAGACTGGATAGGGGCAGGGGCAGAGGCGAGGTTCTGGGTTTCAGGAGGCAAGTAGCTGGATGGTGGCGTGTCCCGATCAGGCTTGAGGGTTAAGGGGGTGGGGAGGGAGCTCTCAGTGATACCGGGCGCGGGCTCTATGGTGGATTTAGCGGCCACAGCATCACGAGGTGGATTATCTTCTGTTGGGTCCCCACCTGGGAAGGAAGGCGATTGCTCCGCACCAACGGGGGGTGCCCCTGGCGACTTGTGTCCCGGCCGCGTGGCGCTGGCTGTCACCTGAGCAGGCTCGGTGGTCGTCAGCGGGGTGCCGTCAGCGGCCAGGTCAATGAAGGAGTCCAGGGGCTCCTCGGAGGTGGGAGCAGAAGCAGCAGTTATGGGGAGGGAGCATGGGGAAAAGAGGGGTGGAGTGAGGTCGCCCAAATCGAGGTTTGCTGGCAAAAGGTCGTCCTCCCCTGGGCAACCGGGGTCAGATCTAGGGCCTCAATCTCCTCGAACATGGAAGAGAGGACACTTTCCGTCACTCCGGGGTTCTCCCCGCTGCCACCCGCCCCGATGGTTGCCTCAGGGTTCACAGGGGCTTCGGGTAGTGTCAGGACAGAAGGGGCTTCCTCGAGGGTCTCGGAGGGGAGGGTCTCCCGTGGAGGGGAGACACTACGCTCCGGTGCTACCACGTCTTTCCCGGCTGACACCGGTGGATGGGATGCACTTGTGGGCAAAGCGGAAGGTTCGGCATCGGTGCCCCCCTTCCTGGTCTTCCAGGGGGCCTCCGCCTCGGGTAAATGAGGCGGAGCTTGAGCCTTCCACTTGCCTCGCTTCCCCTGGACTAGGGCCCAACCCTCCATGGCATCATCTGGGGGTTGGTTAGCAGGGGTCCTGTCAGTGGGTAAAGGCGATGGCTCAGGGACTTAGGGGCGGAATGGTGGGGCGGCATAAGGGAGGGAGGATTCTCCCTGGGGCAGGCTCTCTCCCATGCCTGGTGGTATCTCTGCCACACCCTCCTCTATAGGCCCCACCAGAGCCTCCCGCTCGTCTGGGCGTTGTGGGGGAGGTGCCCTTTGGGCCTGAGTGGGAGCAGCGGTGGTCCGAAGAGGAGGAGGGGCGGGTTCAGGTATCGGGCGGCCAGGGGCATCGGCAATGACGGGGCTGATGTCCTGCCGGGTCTCGGGGATCCCAGATGCCCCTCCTTGCCGGGCTAAGGGGTAGTCCCTCCGGACATGCCCTGATGCACGGCAGAGGTAGCACCGGGCTTCCCCCATGGAGAAATACACCCGGTAACGGGCCCCCTGGTGGGGGACTAGGAAGGACCCCTCGAGCGCCTCTCCATCACGCGCCGCCGACGGCAGTAGAAGCTGCACTTGCCAGCGGAAGGAAAAGATGTGACGAAGGGTGAGGTCCTTGCAGCCCAACGGGAGAGGGCTGATAACAGAAACAGGTTTCCCCAGGGTGGAAAGGGCGGGTAACAAGGCAGCATTGGGGAGAAAAGGAGGGACAGAGGTCAGGACCAGGTGGACGCCCAGGTCCTCTAGTGGCTCTAGAGGGACAAACATCCCCCCCACTGCCAGGCCCCTCTCCACCGCTTCCTGGGCAGCAGCCTCTGATGCTAAGAAGAAAACGACCTTCCCGTACATTTTGGAGGCCGCCACAATGGCCGAGGGCCCCACCACCCTCGCCAACGCCCGCATGTAGGTCTCCACGTGGGGCGAGGCGGGCACCAGAAGGCATCAGACACCGTGCTTCCTTGTCATGGTGGGAAAGGGGCCCCGGCCGCTATTGATGGTGGTGGAGGTGGTGGGCGGGAGAGATGATGAGGCGGCAGGCGGGGGGGCTGCCACCGTCCAGGCATACATCCTGGGGGCTGAGGGAGGGACAGCTGCAGAGCTGGTGGAGGGAGTAGCCGGGGAGGACGCCGTGGTCGGTGGTGGGGCTGCAGCAGTGTGGGTGGCCCCTGCCATGGGGGGCCCCGTGGTTTTAGTGGCTCCCTTCCCCTTCTTCTTGCCCTGGCCTTTCCCGCCAGCTGGGGGGTTCCCTAGAATCTGGGGAAGCGATGGGCATGGCAGTGGCGGAGGTCACCCCGGTGCCCTCCATTGCCGATGCCCCACCAGGGGCGGTGGCAGGTGATTAACAGGAGTTGGGGTCAGGTAGAAAGGGACAAGCTGTGGGGTGGACAATTCGGGGGGGGGGCACATGAACCACCATACACTTGTCCAGAGAGTCCTGTTTGGTTGGCTGGTGCTTCTGGCCCACAGTGAAATCAGGGCGAGCATCTGAGTCCAGAGGCAGCTGTTAGCCAGCAAAGATGGTAGAGTTGGGGGGGTGAAGATCATATTGTGGGGGTTGGGAGGACACAGATGGACACAGTTAAGACACAATTAAGGCCTCCCCCCACGTGAGAGCACAGTTCGAAAGTTACTCAGTCTTAGGCCTCCTCCACGGCGATTTGTAGATTCCCTGGGCGGTGTTCCTCCAGTGGACTGCTTTTTCTCTGTTTGTTCCAGGTTTTCTTTTTTGCATTCCAGAAATGCCGGAGCAAGTGATAAGAGTCCTCTCGACCGGAGACGGATCCACAGACAAACAGCAAGCGGCTGGGTCTGGGGGCTGGGTCCTTCCACTCCCCCGCTTCAGGGAAGCGGATTGGCAGGCCCCCCCCCTTCGGGGTGGGGGGTTTCAGCTGGAGCAGCAGCAGTGTCCGAGGGCAGGCGAGGCGGGGCGGGGCTAACAGCCGGCCAGCACTCTAGGAACAGCAGAGAAAGAGAAAAAAAACAACAAAAAGAAAAGAAAGAGGGGAGAGCGTCTGGCCCGGTCGGGGGGAAGCCGAAAGCAGGGGCAAAAAGCAAGGAAAGCCCAGGCCAGAGGGCAGCAGCAGGAGAGCAGGCTAAGTAGGTCCCTTTTCCCTGGGTGAGGTAAGAGGGAAGGTTCCAGAACAATCAGGAATCTTCTGGAGACAATTAAGACAGACAGGCTGATTAGTGTAGGTGTTCTAATCAAGGAGCTGCTAGAATCAATTAAGACAGGCTAATCAGGTCACCTGGGTGTTGCCGGCACCCAGTGCCAAGAGGCTGAACAACAGCTTGAGTGGTTCGTTACCCGGTGTGCTACACCCAATAATCACAAGGGGGTGGAGAAGCAGAAAAGTTTATTTGCAGCTGCAAAAAGGTACAGGGAGAATAAAATCTCAAATCCTGCACACAGAGCAGGAAGTTACACAGGCTTTTGTACATCCTTTTTCCCAGCATACTTATCCAATAGCAAGCTGCCCCAAGTATCCATATAGCCAGCCAATCCAGATCCCAGCTAGTTCCCGGATTCTCTGTATCATTTGTTAAACTATACATAAAGCAGCTTTATTCAGCATTGTTCTTCCATATCTGCCCTGTTTGGCCTTGCTTAGTTTCAGGCAATCTGACTCTGCAACATATTGTTGCAGATCCTCAGCATAACTGCTGTGTGTGCCTCCAGGTGGGGGCCAAGGACACTTGGGCCTAGTACGCAGAGCTGCTGCGAGTGCCTCCAGGTGGGGGGGCGGGGCAAGGACACCTGGGCCTAGTGCGAGGGGGCTTCATCGACAATTGTGGTCTTCCATCCCCTCGAGTTACCTAGTGGCCATGCCCCAATGTCCCCAAGAATTCCCCCCTTTGAGAACACTCAACAACCTTGGCTCTGAGTTTTCTCACTTGGGAAACTTATTTCTTTACAATAGGACTTTGCATAAGCACTTTGTGATAGCCCTGAAGAGAGTGACTTATTAACTTTTGCAAAAGGGCCCTAACACATGATACTGCACAGCATAATACCAGTAATACAAGCAATACAGGAAAGAGAATTTTCAATAGCAGGCTAAATAAACCACCAAGCCAAGACGACAAACCCCAGCCTGAAAACAAGGTTTGCAACCAATCATTCTCTGGGGCAGTATAAGCAGCCTGTGCTCCGGCTCGGGCATGGGCCTCAGCCTGTATCACCTTTTCATAGATCTCCTAACTGCTATCATTTACATATACACAACATCGGGGCCCGATGAGGGCACAAACCCCTCCTTGGGATGCCAAGAGATAGTCCAAAGCCAGCCTGTTTTGGAGGGAAAACGTCCTGAGCTGCTGTATCTCTTTATTTAATGTTTTTACTGCTGACCCTAAATCACTAACCGAGTCCTCTAACTCTAAGGCCACCTTCTCAAGTACCATCTGCAGCCTTATAGTATAGTGGCCTATGCATGCCGTGGCTGGCCCGGTAAACAGTGGCGCTATTCCCAGTACAGAGCACCCTACAAGCTTCTCGGTTGTGAGGGGATTCTTCATATTGCCCTCCAATGCTGTAGTCAGTCGCTGCAGGGTCTTTTCTCGTGACTCAACAGAGGTGTCTTGGGCATTTCTAATCTTTCCCTTGGGCAGTGTGGCAGTTATGGAAAGATGAGGAACTCCATGAGCTATATAACAGCTACCTGTCCAGTTGGCTGGCAGCACCTTGTAAGCCTTTCGGCCACATACAAAATAGTGACCCTGTAGGGCCCAGTAAGGACTGTTTCTTAAGGGGATTCCTGGGATATTTAAGGCTGCTTTTCCAAACAGTTCATATGCCCCTAGGGGGGCATCCCATCCTCCTGATTGGGTACAAGTGGGGGCATTTCTAATTGTGCCGTTCAAATTACACTCGCCATAGGGACCACTACAAACCCACCATTGGCTTGCTACATTGGAGATGTTAACTGGACGGCAAGTTACATTTCCAAACCCTTTTTTGTGGTAAGATTATTTGTAAGAGTTTCCCTAAAAGGGGAGGAACCATTACACCCACACTGTTAGCCTCCCCTGTTGGTCTTTATCCAGTACCCATCAGCCCACTGTGTAATAACACAGGAGCTTTTTCCCACAGGACGCCCATAGTGATCAGATTGGTTTCGGGTAAAACCTAACACTCCCTCAGTGAGTACTGCAACTGAATATTCCTGGTCCTGATAGGTGGCCTGCTGTAAAGAGGTCTTGTTCCAGAACGGCGAGTCCATTCTTTCCTGCTCTTTGGTGGTGGCTAATTCTGCTCGGGTCAAGGGCAGCATGTCAAGGGACATTCCCGTTTTGGGGGATAGTGGAGTTGGAGCACATACCCAGCAATCAGTCTGGTTTGTTAAATTAGCAACATGGTGCGCAAGCAAAACAAAGGAGTTATGCTCCCGATATGCACAGTTTGGAAATACCAATACAGAGAATAACAATGTTACCCAATTAATTATCACCAGAGTCTTTCCAACCCAGGGTCTCCAGTACCTGGGTGGGCCCATTTTAGCATTAAGGTGCCCGCTATTTGTGTCTTTTAAACAGTAGCTTTAGCCCGAGATAGGCACTAGATGAGGAGTCAGCAGGTTGGACGGTCCACTGTTCTGCTGACGAGGGGGCGGGTACTGCCTTCAGACGAGAGTGATGGATCCAGTTCTTGTGTCCCTCGATCTTTGCCGCTGTATGGGAGATCAGCAGGACGGTATAGGGTCCTTTCCACTTTTCCTGGAGAGGCTAGTCTTTCCAGGTGCGAACAAGCACAGAGTCACCAGGCTGTAATGAGTGGATGGGAGTGTCCAAGGGGAGAGGCTGGGAATCCTTGGTATACCTGTGAAGAGACAAGAGAACAGCAGACAGGGAACACATATACTGTGACAAAAAAACATTACCCAACTCCCATTCCCCTGACAGAACTGGGGTGCCATTCATAGGCCATGCCCTTCCAAACATAATTTCAAAGGGACTGAGCCCTAATCTACCCTTTGGGAGAACGTGGATACGGAGTAGGACGAGGGGCAAAGCATTAGGCCATCGCAGTGAGGCTTCTTGGCACACTTTTGAGAGATGCCGTTTAAGGGTCTGATTGGTACGCTCCACTACACCACTGGCTTGCGGTCTCCAGGGCGTATGGAGTTTCCAGGGGATCTGTAAGGCATGTGAGATGCTTTGAATGATTTTTGACGTGAAGTGTGTCCCGTTGTCAGATTCCATCCACAGGGGGAGTCCAAAGCGAGGAATGATCTCCTTAACAAACTTGAGGGCCACTGTTCTGGCAGTGCAGTTACGGCATGGGAAGGCTTCTGGCCATCCGCTGAACCGATCCACTATAACAAGGAGATATTTGAACCCTTGGGTCCGGGGAAACTCAGTAAAGTCTATTTGCCACACTTGTCCAGGGCCCGGAGTGGGTTCTAGGGCAGCTGGTGGCACAGGATGTCCCGGTCGGGGGTTATTCTTTTGGCAGACTAAGCAGTCTGCTTGTACCTGGGCAGCCAGGGGTCGGAGTCCGGAAGTGATAAAGTATTTTCCCATTAGTTGGATAAGTGCTTCCCTGCCAGCATGAGTGGTTTGATGTAGTTTCTGCAGCACTGGCCGGATTAGGCCCTTTGGTAAGAGGACCTTCCCTTCTGGGGAATGGAGCCATCCGTCCTTTTCCCAGAGACCGAGTTTGTCAGTTAGCTGTCTCTCCTCCCCAGAGTACTGAGGGGTTGGAAGTTCCCCTACTGATGGGATAAGGGCATGCATATGGGCATTCTCAGTCTGAGGGGATGGCAGGGTGGCAGCATGCTTAGCCTCTCTATCTGCCCGGGCATTACCTCTGGCCACATCTTGATCCTCCCTTTGATGGGCTTTACAGTGTACCACCGCCACTTCCGAGGGAAGTTGTACGGCTTCTAGGAGCTGGAGGATTTGGGGCCCGTACTCGACTGGGGAGCCTTGGGCTGTCAGCATTCCCCTTTGCTTCCATAGGCCAGCATGAGCATGCAGCACACCAAAAGCATACTTTGAATCAGTAAAAATGTTGACCCGCTTTCCTTTTGACAGTTCAAGTGCACGGGTCAGGGCTATCAGTTCGGCAAGCTGGGCAGAGGTCCCAGCAGGCAAACCTTCAGCTTCCACGTTGTCATGGAGGGTCACAACAGCATAACCCGCCCTCCTTTGCCCATCTATTACAGTACTGCTACCATCAGTGTACCACTCATAATCTGCATTTGGGAGGGTACATCCTTTAAATCCGGACGGCTGGAGTACTGGACATCTATGATCTCTAAACAGTCATGTTTCTGTTCCTCTGTTTCTGGCAAGAGAGTGGCTGGGTTAAGGGAGGGGCAAGGCTGTAAGGTGACTTCAGAGTTCTCTAACAGCTTAGCCTGGTACCGAGCAATCCGAGCCTGGGTGAGCCAAAGCCCTCCTTTTGCATCCAATAAGGTTCGGACCATATGGGGAGTATAGATTTGCATAACCCCTCCCAATGTTAGCTTCTCGGCTTCCTCAAGCAATAGGGCAGTAGCTGCGACCGCCCGTAAACGTGCCGGCCAACCCTTTGCAACCTGATCCAATTGCTTAGAAAAATAAGCCACGGGATGTCTCCATGCTCCTAACAGCTGTGTAAGCACTCCTAGGGCCACCCCCCTTCGTTCATGTACATAAAACTGAAACGGCTTAGAGAGATCCGGCAGGCCCAGAGCCAGGGCTTCCATCAATTTTCTTTTCAGGATTTTAAATGCCCTATCAGCCTCTGGGGTCCAATATAAGGGGTCATGATCCGCTCCTTTTACACAGTCGTACGGGGTTTAGCCCACAGTCCAAACTCTGGGATCCATATCCTGCAAAAGCCTGCCATACCCAGAAATGCCCTGAGCCGCTTACGGTTACTTGGGGTAGGAACTTGACAGATAGCTTCCTTTCTTTCGCTTGAAAGCTGACGCTCCCCTTGCCGTATGTGAAACCCGAGGTACCGTACCTCTGGGAGGGCAATTTGAGCCTTACTCCGTGCTACCCGATATCCCCGGAGTCCAATAAAATTCAGAAGGCTCACGGTGGCTTTAAGGCAGGGTGTTTGGCCCACAGTGGCAATTAACAAATCATCTACATACTTCAGAAGGAGGGCCTCCTCATTATCCCACTCCTGTAGGTCCCTGGCCAGAGCCTGGCCAAAGAGGGTGGGGGAGTTTTTAAATCCCTGGGCCAACACTGTCCAGCAAAGTTGCTTTTTAACCCTTTTTCGGTCCTCCCACTCGAAGGAGAAGATCTCCTGTGACGGGGTGGCAACTGGGATGGTAAAGAAAACATCTTTCAGATCAAGGACTGAAAAATGGGTATACTGTCCCCCTATAGAAGCCAATAAGGTGTACGGGTTAGGGACAAGAGGGTGCAGAGTCTTAACCCGTTCATTGACTGCCCTTAGGTCCTGTACCAGCCGTTACGTGCCATCAGGCTTCTGTACGGGTAGAATGGGAGTGTTCCAGGCTGACTGACATTCCCAGAGAATACCATACATTAGGAATCTATCTGTAGTTTCCTGTAAACCTTCTCTGGCTTCCCTCTTGATTGGATACTGTTTTACTTGCACTGGGCCTTTCCCTGGTATAAGCTGAATAGTAATGGGGGTCTGGTGGGTGGCCTTTCCTGGAATCCCTGATGCCCACACGAGGGGGTACACCTGGTCTTCCCACGGGCTCCATTCTGGGGCTTGCATGGCTGAGGGTTCAACTCCAAGGGTCATGATCCATGCATTCTCAGGGGGTAAGGTAAGGGTTATTTCATCTTCAGTAAAATGCAGGGTGGCACCGAGGCGAGAAAGTAGATCCCGTCCCAGCAGAGGTGTTGGACACTCAGGGAGGTATACCAGCTTGTGGGATATAGTCCTGTTTCCCAAAGTGCATTCCGCTGCGGCATACACTGGGCACTTGGTTTCCCTGCCTGTGGCTCCCACCACAGTAAGGGAATCTGCTACTGGCAACTGAAGAGGCTGATTTACGGCAGTTCGGGCCGCTCCAGAGTCCACTAAAAAATCTATTTCTGAGCTTCCCACCCCATCTTTCCTTGGGGTTCCAGGGGTAGGGTGGTCCATCTCCCCTGACACCCCTATTCCTGCTCCACCATCGCCATCATAGGGGCACCCCCCTTTTCTTTTCTTTTTGGGCACTTATTTTTTTTAGTGTCCCTCCTGTAGACACAGGGCACACTGGTTGCAACCCAGTCGTCTCTCCTGCGGGCCCGGACGGTCGCGTCCACGACCCCTTCCTCCCCAGCCACTTCTCTTAGTGCCGGCCTGTACCGCTGTTACCATCAGTCTCACTTGCTTTCTCTCCTTCTCTGTCTCTCTCAGACTATAAGCTCGGTTTGCAGTCTCTAAGATTTGTGCCATGGTCATGTCCATTAAATCCTCCTTTTTTTGTAACTTTCTCTTAATATTGGGCTGCTCAGCTCGTAAAAATTCCCTTAATAATTGACTCAGTTGCCTGATCATCGGGGTCTGCATTAGTGTTCTGTCGAATGGTGTCCCGAATACGCTGTAGAAAGGCCCCTGGGCTTTCTTTTAAATCCTGCATTACTTCATATGGCTTTGCCCAATTATTATATCAGACAGCCGAGTGACGGAGTCCATGTAAAAGCAACTCCTTATAGGAGGTAAGGCGGGTCATATCCCCATGATCATTTGGATTCCACCTGGGGTCTGCTCGGGGGACTTGTGCATCCGGGTCAGGGACATTAATATGATCCTGGTCGTACCGTCTCTGCACCTCCTCCCTTGCCTTGGACACAACCTGTTGTCTTTCAACCTCAGACAAAAGGGTTTGCAGGAGGATGTTACAATCATCCCAGTCCGGCTTGTGACTACTGAGCCACCCCTCAAAGACTGATATAAACCTGCTTGGGTTGGTGGAAAACTCTCCTGCCTGTGCTTTGAAAGCAGCCAAATCCACAGGATTAAAGGGCACATGAGTATAAACCTGCATAGTCGTGGCCGGACGCCTCTCCGATCCAGACCGGGCGACTTTAGTTTCGGTGATTAAGGGGTATAGGCCAACCCATTGGGGACTTACAAGGTGTGGGTGTAGGGGCCGAAGGGGACACCGGCTCTGCATTACAGTGGGGGTCTGGGGACTAACATTAGCTGCTACCGAACCAGTCGGAGTCAGATTACAGTGCTGTAAAATATCTGGTCGAGTATATAAAGTCAGAAACAAATGCGCATACATATGTTCATTCCATTTCCTTGTTCTCTGACAGAACAGGAGTAACTGAAGGATCGTGTTGTAATTAATTGACCTTCCTGGTGGCCACCACTCCTGGTCCTCTAGTTGATATTGAGGCCAGTCAACTGTACAGAATCGTTTTAATTGGCTCTTAGTCATCGGATCCGCACCAAATACCTTCCAGTTTGCTAGAATGCACTCTAGGGGCGTACACCGTGCCCTAACCCCTGAGCTCTGTCCCTGTCCCATACCTACAGGGTAACTCTGGGCGTCCCCAGGTTCCAACAGAGCATATAATCCGGATTTTAAAAGGTTCCTACCTTATCCAAGGGACTGGTTCTTCACTGTGGCCTGCAGCTGCTCCTCCCCCATGTCTAAGGGACCGGTTCTTCACCACCGTCCACAACTGCTTCTCCACTATATGAGTGTGTTGCACCGTTGTGCCCTCTGGGGTCGATCAAATCGCATCTCCTCCGAGGCCCCCGATGAACCGGTGCGCGCTGGGCGTCGGTTCTCGCCGCAATCCTAGACCTCCAGGAAGGGTCCGGGCAAGGCTAAATTGCAGCCTCGTCGCCCACCCAGGGACGCCAAAAGCTGTTGCCGGCACCCAGTGCCGAGAGGCTGAACAACAGCTTGAGTGGTTCGTTACCCGGTGTGCTACACCCAATAATCACAACGGGGTGGAGAAGCAGAAAAGTTTATTTGCAGCTGCAAAAAGGTACAGGGAGAATAAAATCTCAAATCCTGCACACAGAGCAGGAAGTTACACAGGCTTTTATACATCCTTTTTCCCAGCGTACTTATCCAATAGCAAGCTGCCCCAAGTATCCATATAGCCAGCCAATCCAGTTCCCAGCTAGTTCCCTGATTCTCTGTATCATTTGTTAAACTATACATAAAGCAGCTTTATTCAGCATTGTTCTTCCATATCTGCCCTGTTTGGCCTTGCTTAGTTTCAGGCAATCTGACTCTGCAACATATTGTTGCAGATCCTCAGCATAACTGCTGTGTGTGCCTCCAGGTGGGGGGGCCAAGGACACTTGGGCCTAGTACGCAGAGCTGCTGCGAGTGCCTCCAGGCGGGAGTGGGGGCCAAGGACACCTGGGCCTAGTGCGAGGGGGCTTCATCGACAATTGTGGTCTTCCATCCCCTCGAGTTACCTAGTGGCCATGCCCCAGTGTCCCCAACATGGGTTTAAAAAAGAGCTCACTTCAGTTTGTGGTGTGTGTGAGGAGCTGGGAGCAAGAGGTGCTAGGAGCTGAGAGTGAGAATGTGGACTGAGGTGTACAAGCATTATCAGACACCAGAAGGAAGGTCCTGTGGTGAGGATAAAGAAGGTGCTGGTAGGAGGCCATGGGGAAGTAGCCCAGGGAGTTGTAGCTGTCACTCAGCTGTTCCAGGAGGCACTCTAGACAGCTGCATTCCACAGGGCCCTGGGCTAGAACCCGGAGTAGAGGGCGGGCCTGGGTTCCCCCCAAATCCTCCCAACTCCTGGTTAGATACAGGAGGAGTCGACCTGGACTGTGGGTTCAGAAAAATGGCCAAGCTGAGGGCTGCCGTGAAGCTCCAAGGCAACCAAATCCACCAATAAGCGCAAGACCCACCAAGGTAGAGCAGGAACTTTGTCACACTATTTGTAATGTGATATGTTGTATATTGCCTCTATAGAAATGCATATGCTGTAATTATTTTACAGTGTACATTCTGCTTTAATATATATAATGCTTTATGATCTGTAACTGTTGCTGATTTGCGGCAATAAAATATGTTGTTAGTTGTAGTGACAAAGGGAAAATTCAGTTATTCAAGTACCTTTAAATATGATGATGATTTTATTTGTTTGTTTTTCCCTTTTTGATCCAGGGATTTCATAGCATTTGAGACATAAATTAAGAGTCACAACAGCCCAGTGTGATAGGTAAACATTACTATCTCCATTTTACAAATGGGTAGACTGAGGCACAGAGAATTTAAGCTATGTGCCCCAGATCACATAGTTAGTGGTAAGGGAAGGAATAGATCAGAGGACTCTTGATGCTTTAAGGACTACATGAAGCTTTTTTTTTCAGTAAAGAGTTTTGTGTGCAATAGTCTGCAAGAGCAAGTATTTTCCATTTGTAGGTTTTTTTTTTTTTTTTTTTACTCTCCCTCATGGGAGTTCAGTGTTTGTTCTATGTCAGTTGGAGGCTGAATCACAGCAATTTAGAAACAAGCAAATTGTATCTGAACGATAGAGAAGTTTCTTCACTAATGAAAAATCCTCTGGGGCCTATGTTTTACCTTCTTTATAAAAGCAAGCTTTCCTGATGAGACTGTCCAGTTCTGGGCACCACATTTCAGGAAGGATGTGGACAAATTGGAGAAAGTCCAGAGAAAAGCGACAAAACTGATTAAAGGTCTAGAAAACATGACCTATGAGGGAAGATTGAAAAAATTGGGTTTGTTTAATCTGGAAAAGAGAAGACAGAGGGGACCTGATATGTTTTCAAGTATGTAAAAGGTTGTTACGAGGAGGAGGAGGAAGAATTGTTTTTCTTAACCTCTGAGGTTAGGACAAGAAGCAATTGGCTTAAATTGCAGAAAGGGAGATTTAGGTTGGATATTAGGAAAAACTTCCTAACTGTCAGGGTGGTTAAGCACTGGAATAAATTGCCTTGAGAGGTTGAGGAATCTCCATTATTGGAGATTTTTAAGAGTAGGTTAGACAAACACCTGTCAGGAATGGTCTAGATAATACTTAGTCCTGCCACAAGTGCAGGGGACTGGACTAGATGACCTCTCAAGGTCCCTTCCAGTTCTATGATTCTATGAATGTTCTGTGTACCTCCAAACAATATCTCATTCCTCACATTTGACATTGCTGAGAATAATATTAGATGTGTTTATCCTGTCCCCACTGCTCCACCAGTGATCCCCCTGCCACCCTTAATATGCTGTCTGCTTTTCTCACAGTTATCTTCTTGCCACTCTGTCCTCCTTGAACTGGCCCACAATGTAACTATCCCTTTTTGCACTCAGTTTCCTCCTAGAATCCTCACTTTATTAAAACGTATATTATGAGGATGTAGCCAACCACCTCCTGACTTGGATGTTGTATACCTTTTCCCCACCGTCTGTATCACTTGTTGTCATAAATATAAAGGGAAGGGTAAACCCCTTTGAAATCCCTCCTGGCCAGGGGAAAGCTCCTCTCACCTGTAAAGGGTTAAGAAGCTAAAGGTAACCTCGCTGGCACCTGACCAAAATGACCAATGAGGAGACAAGATACTTTCAAAAGCTGGGAGGAGGGAGAAAAACAAAGGGTCTGTGTCTGTCTGTATGCTGCTTCTTGCCAGGGACAGAACAGGAATGGAGTCTTAGAACTTTTAGTAAGTAATCTAGCTAGGTATGTGTTAGATTATGATTTCTTTAAATGGCTGAGAAAAGTATTGTGCTGAATAGAATAACTATTTCTGTCTGTGTATCTTTTTTGTAACTTAAGGTTTTGCCTAGAGGGGTTCTCTATGTTTTTGAATCTAATTACCCTGTAAGATATCTACCATCCTGATTTTACAGGGGGGATTTCTTTATTTCTATTTACTTCTATTTTTTATTAAAAGTCTTCTTGTAAAAACTGAATGCTTTTTCATTGTTCTCAGATCCAAGGGTTTGGGTCTGTGGTCACCTATGCAAATTGGTGAGGCTTTTTATCCAACATTTCCCAGGAAAGGGGGGGTGCAAGTGTTGGGAGGATTGTTCATTGTTCTTAAGATCCAAGGGTCTGGATCTGTAGTCACCTAAGCAAATTGGTGAGGCTTTTTACCAAACCTCGTCCAGGAAGTGGGGTGCAAGGTTTTGGGAAGTATTTTGGGGGGAAGGACGCGTCCAAACAGCTCTTCCCCAGTAACCAGTATTAGTTTGGTGGTGGTAGCGGCCATTCCAAGGATAACGGGTGTAATATTTTGTACCTTGGGGAAGTTTTGACCTAAGCTGGTAAAGATAAGCTTAGGAGGTTTTTCATGCAGGTCCCCACATCTGTACCCTAGAGTTCAGAGTGGGGGAGGAACCTTGACACTTGTCTTTTTTGTGTTTGTACAGCACCTTTAGCACATAGTGGGAGCTATCAGACACAAATAATTATTATGATAATGCTGTCCCTGTATGTAATGGAACATCAGCTGGCTATTTAGTCAATTACACTGGTTCTCAATAAAAAAGGGGAAAAGATCCTGTTATTTACAAGCAACTTTATAATCTATTTCCTTCTCATCCAAGTCATTGTCCCCCTCTGGAGGTATTAATTTGCTTCTTCTTGATGTGAAAACTAAAACTGTTCATAACTTTTCTTTCCTCGTATTGCTCCACCATTTCAAACATCTTTAATATTTTTTTCTATCAAACTTTATAAAGTGATGTTAAAATATTTTGATTGTAGGCGGCATAAAGTGAATATCTCATAAATAACTGGATACAAGTGTCAGTTCCAGTTCAGATACCTGCACTTGAAGGAGTTGTATGTATTATTTGCTTTGCAAATGATAGAAAGACACAAGGACACTGCCTGAAGGGAGACAGTGTTCGCTAGCCAGCCCTCCCTAGAGTAACAACAGTTTCCAGAGTGGAGCGCCAAAGGTAGACAAGAGAAACATAAATCATGGGACAGTAGGTCAGGTACGGAACAATGAGCAGATATTTTGGTGAGAAGGACCGTAAAGAAGGATTCCTTAAAGAAGTGAATTTTAAAATGGGATTTATCTATTCTGATTTTGCTACCCGAGCACATTGTATTTCAAGCTCTAGATACATTGTACATTAAAATTGTATAAACTCATCTGAAGTGTGAAATATATCCAATATATCTTAAAAGCAAACCTCCTAAAAAGAAAACCTTGTCAAATTTCAACTTTACTAATTGTGCTCTGACCTAGGTAAATTAACCAAGTAGATTTAAAAGAATGTCATTCTTGGTGTTATTTCATTGTTATTAACTCAGCTAGCTACATGCCATCAATTCAGCAAAAGTAATCATAGCTTATAGAAAAGTACTAGTTTGGAGGCTGATCCTGCAAATAGTACTGTTCCTAGTGCTTACAATAAATCAGCCTCCAAAGTTGCAACTTGAAACCAAAGAGAGGGTTTGTGTTGTGCTATGACTGAATTTAAATCTGCTATTTTGTGTAATAGGAACAATTTTTTACAGTTTGTCTGTCTGAAGAATTTTTAATTTAAAAAATTGAACTTTGATTTTAGTATGAATCAGATCTCTTTTCTTTGACAAAAGTAAATCCTGTCTTTGTAACTTGGTTAAATATTTAAGTGTTTCAAAAATATTTAGCTTAGGAACTCTCTGAATCTTTGCTTTAGTTTGAGCTGTATGTTTTTTTCTTGTCCATTTACTTTTCTGTATTTATTTTTTATAAAATGCAAACATACACAAAGTTTTGTCTTGAATAGTGAATGCATTTTGCAAGCATGTTCTTTTGACATCTGTAAAACAAGATGTTACCACTTTCATTTATTTTAGATTGGAGTGGCCAAATCAGTTCTACCCAAGCATATCAATAATAATTTTGCCTGCGGTTTTTCACTACTGCATTGACATGAACAGTGTGAGCATACAAAAGAGCCAACTTTGCATGTGACCTATCTGTAGCTTTAGGTCCTTGATGTCTGCAGAAATTCCTCACCTCTTGCACACATATTTAACTACATGTATTTGTAATGTCAAACTAAACCATTTTATTTTGTGGTATTGTCAGGTTGATCAAAGGGAGCTGTGGTCATGTGGCATATCCTTGCCGTTTCCAAAATCCTGCTGCCAGTTCTCAGCTAGTCATTCCTCATCGAGTCTTTGCTCCATGGTGCCTTAAGGATCGTTGTGCAGAGATCCTTCTTGAGCTGATTCCTCAGTGCCTGTCAGCTGCTCATGCTATATTGGGTACCCACCCCTTTTCCAGGATTGATGTGTTGATAGTCCCTTCCAACTTTTCCAGTCTGGGAATGGCCAGGTACAGAAACTTCTCTAATATAATTATTTTGTTTTTCTGTGTATAACTTTCTTATTTTGCAGCATCATTTCACTGTTCTATATTGCACCTCGGCCTGTCTACCAGTCAGACAGGGTAAGTTGGGGTATATCTGTGCAGCCCTTGGAAGAGAGCCCCCCAGCCTGGTTCAACAGACTTGGGCTAGTGGGGCTCACCATAGCTCTCTGAGAACAGCTGTACAGTTAGTGCTTTGAGGTTGCCTCACCTTCACAGCCCAGGCTCCAGCCCAAGCCACAACTTCAAAGCACTGCCTAGACAGCTATTTTTAGAGCTCTAGAGTCCGTCAGCCCCAGGCTGGGGGGTTCGCTTCTGTGGTCTGTGTAGACATACTCTTCATGGGCACATCTGCATTTGTCATCTGTGCTATTCCTCAGATGGCATGGGCAAAGTACTCAGCCTTAGTCGTGAACCAGTTGCTCCCCTTTTAGACATTGAAGGATACTCCTCTGGTGTGGTCAGCCTGTAATGATTTGAAAATTGAAAGCTTTCTTATGTATTTTGTAGGCTATTAGACCAAATGATAGCAAGCCTTTATTTGTTCCTGCTTGCACTGGTGGAGTTAGTGTAAATAGCTGCATCTGGATTCCTTTTATCTAGTAGGTAACAATGCCAGCTTCCCATCAGTACTAGCTTGCTCCACTATTCTCACTGAACTGATGTTATAGATATAATTTTGCTTCATGCAGTGACAGTTTATTTGCATCTCTTGTTATGATCTTCCTCTTTAATAAGGCATAGGGAAGGGAAATGTAAGCTCACTGAGCATTTGCCTCTGAGTTTTTCCCCATTAGTCAAATTAAATTTCATCTCTCTTTCCCATTCATTTCTATACTTTGATGTTTCTGTCATTTTAGGTGTTTTCTTCTGGTAATGTTTTCCCCATTATTTCTCAGCAAAACAAGGGCATATTAGAAAGCGGACTCATAAGCTTCATGGGGTTTGTGTGGTTTTATCTGGCCAAAACTACTAATCCTGAAAACAGAATAAGGGCAAACTGCGACGACAGATATAAGCTAGTATTTATGGAGTTCATGGATATTTAAAAATTGATTATTTTGTTTATATCTACAATATAATTTCAAATGATTTAACTATATGAAGTGTTTCTGTAGAACAAACAAGGGAATACCTAGCAACTAAAATCCATCTTTTACCTTTACATTTTCTAAAGTCTGCTTAAATCAGTAAAGAGGCAATATTTGCAAACAGCAGAAGATCAAATGCTGCTGCTATTTGTATAGTGACGACTGTGTCTTAGCCCTGGTCTACACTAGGACTTTACGTCGAATTTAGCAGCGTTAAATAGATGTAAACCTGCACCCGTCCACACAATGAAGCCCTTTATTTCGACTTAAAGGGCTCTTAAAATCGATTTCCTTACTCCACCCCTGACAAGTGGATTAGCGCTTAAATCGACATTGCCGGCTCGAATTTGGGGTACTGTGGACACAATTCGATGGTATTGGCCTCCGGGACCTATCCCAGAGTGCTCCATTATGACCGCTCTGGACAGCACTCTCAACTCAGATGCACTGGCCAGGTAGACAGGAAAAGAACCGCGAACTTTTGAGTCTCATTTCCTGTTTGGCCAGCGTGGCAAGCTGCAGGTGACCATGCAGAGCTCATCAGCACAGGTGACCATGATGGAGTCCCAGAATCGCAAAAGAGCTCCAGCATGGACCGAACGGGAGGTACGGGATCTGATCGCTGTTTGGGGAGAGGAATCCGTGCTATCAGAACTCCGTTCCAGTTTTTGAAATGCCAAAACCTTTGTGAAAATCTCCCAGGGCATGAAGGACAGAGGCCATAACAGGGACCCGAAGCAGTGCCGCGTGAAACTGAAGGAGCTGAGGCAAGCCTACCAGAAAACCAGAGAGGCGAACAGCCGCTCTGGGTCAGAGCCCCAAACATGCCGCTTCTATGATGAGCTGCATGCCATTTTAGGGGGTTCAGCCACCACTACCCCAGCCGTGTTGTTTGACTCCTTCAATGGAGATGGAGGCAAGACGGAAGCAGGTTTTGGGGATGAAGAAGATAGCTCACAGCAAGCAAGCGGACAAACCGGTTTCCCCGACAGCCAGGAACTGTTTCTCACCCCAGACCTGAAGCCAGTACCCCCCGAACCCACCCAAGGCTGCCTCCTGGACCCAGCAGGCGGAGAAGGGACCTCTGGTGAGTGTACCTTTTAAAATACTATACATGGTTTAAAAGCAAGCATGTGAAAGCATTACTTTGCCCTGGCATTTGCGGTTCTCCTAGATGTAGTCCTAAAGCCTTTGCAAAAGGTTTCTGGGGAGGGCAGCCTTATTGCGTCCTTCATGGTAGGACACTTTACCACTCCAGGCCAGTAACACGTACTTGGGTAACATTGTAGAACACAGCATTGCAGCATTCAAACAACATCCGTTTGTTTGCTAGCATTCAAACAACATCCGTTCTTTATCTCTCTGTGTTATCCTCAGGAGAGTGAGATATAATTCATGGTCACCTGGTTGAAATAGAGTGCTTTTCTTCAGGGGACACTCAGAGGAGCCCATTCCTACTGGGCTGTTTGCCTGTGGCTAAACAGAAATGTTCCCCGCTGTTAGCCACAGGGAGGGGGGAAGGTTGAGGGGGTAGTCACGCGGTGGGAGGAGGCAAAATGCGACCTTGTAACGAAAGCACATGTGCTATGTATGTAATGTTAACAGCAAGGTTTACCCTGAAAGAGTGTAGCCACTGTTTTATAAAATGTGTCTTTTTAAATACCGCTGTCCCTTTTTTTTTCTCCACCAGCTGCATGTGTTTCAATGATCACAGGATCTTCTCCTTCCCAGAGGCTAGTGAAGCTTAGAAAGAAAAAAAACCGCACTCACGATGAAATGTTCTCCGAGCTCATGCTGTCCTCCCACACTGACAGAGCACAGACGAATGCGTGGAGGCAAATAATGTCAGAGTGCAGGAAAGCACAAAATGACCAGGAGGAGAGGTGGCGGGCTGAAGAGAATAAGTGGCGGGCTGAAGAGAGTAAGTGACGGGCTGAAGACAGGGCTGAAGCTCAAATGTGGCGGCAGCGTGATGAGAGGAGGCAGGATTCAATGCTGAGGCTGCTGCAGGACCAAACCAGTATGCTCCAGTGTATGGTTGAGCTGCAGCAAAGGCAGCTGGAGCACAGACTGCCACTGCTGCCCCTCTGTAACCAACCGCCCTCCTCCCCAAGTTCCATAGCCTCCACACCCAGACGCCCAAGAACGCGGTGGGGGGGGGCCTCCGGCCAACCAGCCACTCCACCACAGAGGATTGCCCCAAAAAAAGAAGGCTGTCATTCAATAAATTTTAAAGTTGTAAACTTTTAAAGTGCTGTGCTTAAAGTGCTGTGTGGCATTTTCCTTCCCTCCTCCACCACCCCTCCTGGGCTACCTTGGTAGTCATCCCCCTATTTGTGTGATGAATGAATAAAGAATGCATGAATGTGAAGCAACAATGACTTTATTGCCTCTGCAAGCGGTGATTGAAGGGAGGAGGGGCGGGTGGTTAGCTTACAGGGAAGTAGAGTGAACCAAGGGGCGGGGGGTTTCATCAAGGAGAAACAAACAGAACTTTCACACCGTAGCCTGGCCAGTCATGAAACTGGTTTTCAAAGCTTCTCTGATGTGTACCGTGCCCTCCTGTGCTCTTCTAACCGCCCTGGTGTCTGGCTGCACGTAACCAGCAGCCAGGCGCTTTGCCTCAACCTCCCACCCCGCCATAAATGTCTCCCCCTTACTCTCACAGATATTGTGGAGCACACAGCAAGCAGTAATAACAGTGGGAATATTGGTTTCGCTGAGGTCTAAGCGAGTCAGTAAACTGCGCCAGCGCGCCTTTAAACGTCCAAATGCACATTCTACCACCATTCTGCACTTGCTCAGCCTGTACTTGAACAGCTCCTGACTACTGTCCACGCTGCCTGTGTACGGCTTCATGAGCCATGGCATTAAGGGGTAGGCTGGGTCCCCAAGGATACATATAGGCATTTCAACATCCCCAACAGTTATTTTCTGGTCTGGGAATAAAGTCCCTTCCTGCAGCTTTTGAAACAGACCAGAGTTCCTGAAGATACGAGCATCATGCACCTTTCCTGGCCATCCCACGTTGATGTTGGTGAAACGTCCCTTGTGATCCACCAGAGCTTGCAGCACTATCGAAAAGTACCCCTTGCGGTTTATGTACTCGGCGGCTTGGTGCTCCGGTGCCATGATAGGGATATGGGTTCCGTCTATAGCCCCACCACAGTTAGGGAATCCCATTGCAGCAAAGCCATCCACTATGACCTGCAGATTTCCCAGGGTCACTACCCTTGATATCAGCAGATCTTTGATTGCGTGGGCTACTTGCATCACAGCAGCCCCCACAGTAGATTTGCCCACTCCAAACTGATTCCCAACTGACTGGTAGCTGTCTGGCGTTGCAAGCTTCCACAGGGCTATCGCCACTCGCTTCTCAACTGTGCGGGCTGCTCTCATCTTGGTATTCATGCGCCTCAGGGCAGGGGAAAGCAAGTCACAAAGTTCCATGAAAGTGCCCTTACGCATGCGAAAGTTTCGCAGCCACTGGGAATCGTCCCAGACCTGCAACACTATGCGGTCCCACCAGTCTGTGCTTGTTTCCTGAGCCCAGAATCGGCGTTCCACAGCATGAACCTGCCCCATTAGCACCATGATGCATGCATTGGCAGGGCCCATGCTTTCAGAGAAATCTGTGTCCATGTCCTGATCACTCACGTGACCGCGCTGACGTCGCCTCCTCGCCCGGTATCGCTTTGCCAGGTTCTCGTGCTGCATATACTGCTGGATAATGCGTGTGGTGTTTAATGTGCTCCTAATTGCCAAAGTGAGCTGAGCGGCCTCCATGCTTGCCTTGGTATGGTGTCCGCACAGAAAAAAGGCGCGGAACGATTGTCTGCCGTTGCTCTGACGGAGGGAGGGGCGACTGACGACACGGCTTACAGGGTTGGCTTCAGGGAGCTAAAATCAACAAAGGGGGTGCCTGTACATCAAGGAGTATTTCAGGCAGGACTTCACGGAGGGTTCCAATAAGAAATGGTGCACCTAAGTTATCGTTCTTATTGGAACAAGGAGGTTAGCCTGGCCTCTGATTGATACATGGCTAGATTTACCTCGCTGCACCTTCTCTGTGAGTGACTGCAGTGTGATCTAGAGGAATGAGTCCCCTAGACAGGGGAGGAGGCAAATGAGTACAAAACAAATCTGGTCTATTTCTTGTTCTGAGCCACTCCATCTATCTTTTACATCTTTGGCTGGCAGCAGACGGTGCAGAAGGACTGCATGCCATCCACATCTCATGGCTGCTCAGCAGAAGATGGTACAGTACGACTGCTAGCCATCTTCATCTCTTGCCTGCCTGGCAGAAGATGGTACAATACGACTGCTAGCAATCCTCATCTCTTGCCTGCCTGGCAGAAGATGGTACAGTACGACTGCTAGCAGTCCGTATCACCTGCCCGCTCACCATAAGACGGTTCAATAGGTCTGACTGCAGGACTAAAGAGAATGACCTGGTCAAGTCACTCCAAATTTAGTCCCTGCGCCCATGTCTGCCCAGGCGCTCCCAGCCGACGTGGCCAGGAGCACCTCGGACACGACGAGGACGACTACCAGTCGTATTGCACCGTCTGCTGCCAGAAGGCAATGGGTTGCTGCTACTGTGCAGCAAAGCCGTACCGCGTCTGCCAGCACCCAGGAGACATAGGGTGACGGTTACCTGAGCGGGCTCCATGCTTGCCGTGGTATGGCGTCTGCACAGGTAACTCAGGAAAAAAGGCGCAAAATGATTGTCTGCCCTTGCTTTCATGGAGGGAGGGAGGGAACGGGGGCCTGACGATACGTACCCAGAACCACCCGCGACAATGTTTTAGCCCCATCGGGCATTGGGATCTCAACCCAGAATTCCAATGGGCAGCGGAGACTGCGGGAACTGTGGGATAGCTACCCACAGTGCAACGCTCCGGAAGTCGACTCTAGCCTCGGTACTGTGGAAGCGCTCCGCCGAGTTAATGCACTTAATGCACTTAGAGCATTTTCTGTGGGGACACACACACTCGAATATATAAAACCGATTTCTAAAAAACCGACTTCTATAAATTCGACCTTATTCCGTAGTGTAGACATACCCTTAGATGCTTTTAGACCAATATAAAGACAAAGCACATAAGGATAGATATAAAGGGGCATGGCTCAGAGCAGCGGTGTGTCCAGGTTGCTGTTGTGCTCCAGCAATCCTCACCAGCCAGTGAGACCCACAGGGGCTGTTGTTGGTCAGGTGTGAGTTAGAACAGCTCTCAACCAGCCTCCGGACAGGCTCCGAAGATTCTGCTTCTTAAGTTCATCTCCTTACCCCATATAGGTTTCTAATTTTTATTTCATTTTTAATTTATCGTAGGAAAGCTTAGTTAAGTAGTAAATCTTGCATTTTGTTCTGTATTTTGCTGAATGTATACCTATTCATGTAGATTTATATTTACAGTTTGTGTGAAAAAGGGAGAGAATGTTTGTTTAATTTTGACCTCGTTGTGTGCAGGAGGGGAAGAGAAAAATTTAGCTAGCATGTAATATTATATAGCTCATGGTATAGATTTGCTCTGTTTTATAAATATATTTTTTTAAAAATGGAAAGTAAAGTTTAAGAATTAAATTATCACCACACCTCCATTCAACATTTTTAAGGGTCCGCAAATGAAAAAAGGTTGAAAACCACTGCTATAGGGGAAAGGAAATATATAAATGTAAGTGGGGGAATAGTCCCGCTATTGTGGGGAACTTTTCTGGCTTCTGCACTACTCCAATGAAGTAGGCTAGCAAAAGGATCCGAGTCCTCGCTCCCACTTCCGTTACTGCTCTGCAGGCTGCTTCTGTGACTGCTCCTAGCACTGACCTGCTTCGTGGGCTGCTTTTCTGGGCCCTCTGGCTCTGGTTGCTGCAGCTCTGCTCCCAGGACAGGGTATGCTTTCTCTGGGCTGCTTTTCTGGTCCCTCTGGATCTGGCACAGCTCTGCTCCCCAGCTTAGCTTGAGTCCCTGCTTTCTCCTTAGCTTGGCCCTTGAGGACTCTGCTAGACAGGAGAGTGGAAGGGGAGTCCTCGTAATCACAACAAGGCTGGGCCCAGGATTCCTGGGGGCTTGACCCCCAACCCTGCTGTGGTCACCTAGGACGGGGCTAGGGTGTCGCCACTCCGGGGTACTCTCTCTGCACTGGGCACTTCTCTGACCCACTGACCATTACATACAATTTAAAGCAAATGCAAGTTATTCAACAATTAATTTTAAAAAGAATAAGGAAAAATGGGAAAGGTTAAAGGAAACACATCAACCTGCTCTGTGGCAGGGAACATCACAAACAGTGTCTCTGGAATATCAGGGCAGTTCAGTCTGTTCCTTGCAAGTCCCAGGCCTTCTTCTCAGGCCCTGGCTATGCTGCAGGGATGCTGTGTGTTGGACACTTGCGTGTGGCCACCACCAGAGCTTTCAGGCTCTAAGTGGTAGGACCCTTCTTCCCAGTGTCGCCCCTGCCCTGTCGGGGTTACAATCCAAGCCTGGCCTGCAGAGCCTCTTGGCTGAGGCGTCTCCCTGTGCTGGGCCCGCTGCCCAGGGTCCCCCTCGCTTTCCCCAGCTGCTCACCGCACCCAGCTCTGGACTGCTCCAGCTCCACCACTCGGTCTCAGCACTGCTGCTCCGCCTCCAGCTCCCTGGGCTGCTTCTTTAGCCCCTCTGCCTCTGGTTGCTACAGCTCTGCTCCCAGGACGGGTCTGCTCTGCAGGCTGCTTCTGTGACTCTGCTCCCAGCACTGACCTGCTCCGTGGGCTGCTTTTCTGGCCCCTCTGGCTCTGGTTGCTGAAGCTCTGCTCCCAGGACAGGGTCTGCTTTCTCTGGGCTGCTTTTCTGGTCCCTCTGTATCTGGCACAGCTCTGCTCCTCAGCTTAGCTTGGGTCCCTGCTTTCTCCTTAGCTCAGCCCCACTCTGTCTGACCCAGGCAAGTCCAGCTCACATTGAGGACGAGACCCCCCTGCCTCCTGACTCCCTGATTAGCCTGCCCGCCCTGTCATTCAGGCTGACCTGGAGCATTGGCCTCTCCCCATTGTTCCTGGGGACTATCAGTCTCAGGGTCCTGATTTCCCCATAGACCCTTCCCCTTTTGGTACTGGGAGTTAGCCAACCAAAACACCCCCACTGAATGTTAGTAAGGGGGCAACAGTCCCCTTACATAAAGTGAAGGAAGGAAAGGAGAGAGGGGTAGCCCAAAAGTTCTTGTGGACCTGATAATATCCTTGGGGAAATCAGAGCCTCCAATGCCATATATCCCTTCCTCAGGGAAAAGATGCCCTTGGGCTAGTCTGTTGCAAAACCATCTGTGCTTATTTGGGTCATGTTGGTGTATTCAAAATATAGCTATAATTGTGCCCTCTTTGTGGGGGAGATGAGAAAAATTGTGCTAATAATTCCTTATGCTTATTCTGTCTCTAATGGTTGTCAGTGCTAAGTGAGCCATATCCGTGATACAAGTAAATGATGAAAGAAAGGCCATGTGCATTTCTTGACAGTTTTCATTCAGGGGTTTGTCAAGCAAAGGACATTAATATTTTTTAAAAGAAATAGTTTTCAGTTATTTAAATTTCAGGTTATATTTGCACAGCAAAAGAAATGATAATGGGGCCCATAATAGTTTGCTTGTTCTTGTTCTGTGTGATTGTGCAAACTGAGGCCTGTGTACATTGCAAGTTGCTTTAATGGTTAATTCCTGCCCATTCCAATCATAATTACCTAAATAACTTACGTTTAGGAGTAAAATAAGTGCAAACCCGTACTCAGAACCTCATAACAAATTTGACTATTACCTTGAGTTATAAAGGGTGCTGTACCATTAATTTTTTATCTTCAGCATATCTGTAGTAGTATAAACATGACATAGCTTGCCAGCACAAAGAAACTGTTGTTTTGAGAATTCTAATTGTACTCCTGTCTGCCAGGGAAGGAAGCAGTCATAAATTTCAGTCATTATCTTAAGTATCTGGGCTTTACAGCATTTGGCATTTTTCTTTGTCTGTTCCTCATTAGCCTATAGTTACTTGGGTTTTCTACACAAAGTACTTTATTTTACTTGAGGGGGATGTTACCCCACATTCCAGAATGGTATGAAATTATAACAATTCTTGCACAGAATGACTTAATTAGGAGCCTTAAGTTGTTCTCTTCCAAATTCAGAAGAATTTTCCATAAAGACCTGCTGATGCCTTATGGGAAAAATTCTGGCTAAAAGACCATTTATTTTGCTCATTTTCTGTTCATGTCTTATCATGTTTCTAAATTTACTATGGAGTTGTGTTGAAACAGGGGTATGATTGCTTAGAATAATATTCACAATAAGTGATTCAGTGGCATTTCTCCTGATTTCTATACCAGTATGAGAGGCGAATCTGGCCCAGATTCCCTCATTAGTAACATGTTAATCCCTATTAAAAAAAAATTGTGACAAAGAATTATGGGCCAGATCTTTATAGGTATTTAAAACCCAAAAAATGATTTAAATGTGAGCTAGGCACTTTTGAAAATCCCATTAGGTATCCGTCTGCATCTTTAGCAGCCATGTCTACAGATTCAGCTTCATTTTTCTTAAAGAATTGCTGGTGCCTGATAGCAAGTTGAAGTACCGTTCATTCTGCTTAAAGACTATTCTGCCAAAGTCTCTTCCCTTGTTTTTTTTTTTTTTCTACTGAGGACATTTTATATAAAAACCAAACGTTTTCAGTAAGCATAACAGGGGAAGAGAGATGGGGAGAATGGTCTTGAAGGAGAATGTTTTTCAAAAATTTCAACAGGTTTTCTTAAAAAAATAAGTAGCTGCCCCTCCAACAGTGATAACAGAAGACATAACAATATAAGTTTCCTAATTAGTTTTTTCCGTGAAAGGAGATCAGTTCCTCTTACCCTGAAAGGTGAGCACCATCCATGTACTCTGAGAGCCAAAAATCTAGTAGTCTTAAGCCATCAGGAATAGGACATCAAAGTTTGTTACTCTAGCTGTGATTAGGATATCACAACCTAAAGATTTTAGCACTAAACTTTGCATACAGGAGCTGTGTCACCCATATGACTCGTCCCATTGAAGTCAATAGGACTACTCATGTGAGCAAAGTAACACCCGTGTTTGCAGGCTGTGGGCCAAAAACTTCTAGCGAAGAACAAGTTACACTGGTTTCATGGCTGTTTGTATTCTTCAAACCACTCTTTCAAATTCCCAGTCAATTTTTTCTCATTCAGTTTGCAATCCCCCCTTTTGATTAGATAGGCATGGATTAAATATGACCCTTCATTTGAGTAATAACTGTTCAATTAAGTATTTTGGAAGTTTCTGTAAGTCCTGCACACTCCATTACAAAATAGCAAAGCCAACTCCAAATAATGTCTAAAAGACCGAGATTTGGTGAGAGGGCTCTCTGGATTTATTTAGTGGCCTGAGGCAGACATATGATCACTAGATTTGGGGTATTTGAGGGAGTTTGGTATCTATTTAAAGCATTCATTTTTCCCCCCTAGAGGAATTGGTCAGTCTGGAGTTCATAGCATTCAGAGCTGCCCATTATCTATGCAGGGAGCTTTTAATGCTATCGGGTTATCTCCCAGCCACATAGAAACTTAGCTCATGATCTTTCCATTCTCTCACCTTTTCTATCTGAACCCCATTTCTGAATGTGTCATCCTAGGAATTTGGATCCAGTTTTCAGTGCTATAGGATTTAGTGCTTTTAAATGACTAATATTTGGCTGTTTATGGGGTTTAAGCATATAATAAACACCTTTGTGCATTAATTCACCTTTGCTCTCCAGCTCCATGGTCTCTTCACTCTTGGGTATGCCAAGATAACAAAATGATCCAAAGACTGTCTACAATGAAGCCACAGCAATGATGATAATAATTCAAAGTGTGTGTCTACATCCTCAAGTGCCAGCTTCCTCTGGGCTCCCAGAGTGCTTAACTCCCCCACCCTGCCCCAGGCTCCACCCCCACCTGACCCCTTCCCCCAAGCTCCCACCCCTGCCCTGCTTGTTCCCACCACCACTCAACCCTTGCCCCCCCTTTCTCCCAAGTCCCCATCCCTGCTCCACCTCGCCCTGCCTCTTCCCACCCAGTTCCACACCCTCCCCCAGTGCACCCCATCCCTACACCTACCCCTACCGCCCAGTGCCTCCTGCATGCCACGGAACAGCTGATCGTGGTGGGCGGGAAGTGCTAGGAGGGACCCAGGAGGAGATGATCGGCGGGGCTGCCGGCGGATGGGAGGCATTGGGGAGAGGGGGAGCAGCTTGGGCTCCCAGTGGGTGCTAAGCACTGGCTAATTCTTTTCTGTGGGTGCTCGAGCCCTGGAGCACCCACGGAGTTGATGCCTATGTCTACATCCCATATGTGTATGAACTCAGTGGTACTTAGACACTGAGAATGTTGACCTGGAATGGAAGGGTGTGTTAGCTTGATAATATTTTGGGTAATTGCAACCATATTGTGTGCATTCAGCCACCATGAATTAATAAAATAGAACACTACCTAGTTAATGGTTAATTTGAACAAGCAGGGCTTCTGGAGGCAAGGTCAAACGCTAGCTGCAAACTTGCAGCCTCCGTTAATCTAAATGGGAAAAAAAGTCTGCAAATTAAGACCATAAACAAATAAAGACCCTGAGTTTTGGCCCTTTTAATAATAAAAGCTTTTTATGTTTAAAATGTTTTGTTAATAAATAGTTTAATAAAGTATTTTTTAAAGTGACCCAGTAGGGGTCACTATGAGCTGTTTATTATGTAAAAATTTGTTATAAAGAGTAAATAAAGTGTTCTTTCAAGCAGTTCTCTGAAGCTATTTTGAAAGACTTTTTCCTGATACCACCTGACGTAAAACAATTAAGTTACCACTGCTTTCAGTTCTGAAAACCCTCGGTAACAAGAACATTTTCTGTCTCTGAGCTGGCGCTTAGAGTGAAAATTGCTATCATCGCAATCACTGTTCTCCTCCCACTTGTCAGTTTGGGATCAGAACAGAATTTGGAGTGCATCAGGCACAAGATATATCCTTACTATTATGCTGAGCTGGTTTGTTAGTCCATAAAGTTTTAACAGATATTTCTTGAGCACAAACTCAAAATAGGTTGGAGTATGCAGCAATCACCTTTTGGTGCAACTAAAACATTGTTTGCTTGTTGATAGTATAGGAGTGAAATTGTGATATTTGAATTTGATGGTAGGGGATTATAGTGTTTGTTTTAAATTGAAGAAAAGAAAGTTTAAAATATTCTTGTAATGGGGCACAGACTCACCCAGCTGCGCCTCCTGCTGGCTGTCTAGGAATTAGCTCTTTTTACCAGCTCCGGAGCACCCTCTACTGGTGTCTCGCCATCGCTGGGCCCCCATGTCCCTCCCAGACCATGGTGCCCTTATAGCTGGGGTGCTGCCCCTCTAGGCAATACCTCACAGATCTGGGTTTCCCCTCCCCAGGGACCCTTCCCGTCCGTCCCCACTTTGCCTCAGCCTATGGGCTACTGCCAGTGACCATCTAGCCCCCTTTCACTGGGGCCAATTGCAGTCTGTATAAGCCAGTCATCATAGGCAAGGGGGGTTTGGACCTGCTGCCTCTGCCTACCCCTTGAACTGCACTCTGCAACTCCAGTACCTATTTGGCCTTCCCCTAGGCCTGCGGCCTCGGGGGTTTCCAGGCTGCAGCTCCCCAGGTCCTCTGGCCTTCCCCCAGCCCTGCTCCACCTCAGGTATTCTGGTACGCTCCCCAACAGCCAGACCCATCTCCCTCTATAGCTAGAGGAGACTCCTTGTGCTCCTGGCCCAATGCCCTCTTATAAAGGCCAGCTGGGCCCTGATTAAGCTAGCAGCTGCCCAATTGGGGTGTTGCTCCCAGCTAAGGCTGCTTCCCTCAATCAGCCCCGCTTTTCCTTCCCTGCCATAGCCCTCTCCCCAGGCTGTTTTAAGCCTTTTAAGGCAGGAGTGGGTGACCACCCCGCTACAATTCCAAACAGCGTTTCAGGATTTTTTAAAAAGAATGTTATACAGATTACTTACCTTTTATTAGCTCTTGTATAATTTCTTTTCAGGCTCTTGAAAATACAACTGGTTTCCATATGGTAAACATTTTTTTTTTCACTCAGCGAATATGTTTTCCTGTGTTTTGAATGGCACTGAAATTAAAATAGCTGTTTCTGTTTAAGAAACATTTCAAATTTTATATAAAATACTTTCCTAAATCAAATTTTAATTTTTGTTTTTGTACCACCATCTTCAGTGGCATTAATTATGTTTTGTTTTTTTTTTACTAGTGCAGAAAAGACAGGAGAGGAGACGCAATATACTAGACACTTGGTGACTCCAATGACATGGGCCTGTGATAGAGTGCTGAGGGCTTGCACTTGAGCCAGCAATCTGGTCATTATTAATTTTAATTAGGTTCCCCTGGAGAAGGCCTAATTGGACAGAGGTGTATTGATTACCACGCCAGACTGGGGCTAGGGAGTCAATGAGCCAATAAGCCCATTAACAAGGAAGCTGTATAGAAGGGCGCTGGAAGGAGTGCTCAGGAGGGAAGAGAGGGAGAGAAACAGAAAGACAGAAGGCTAGGAGAGCCTGACAAATAGAGATCTCTGAGTAGAGACATGTCCTTCCCCACCTCCCTTTTGGAGAAGGGGTTAGAAAGTTCAGATACAGTGTGTAAAGGTGTAGAGACACTGCTGTGTATTGGTGGAGGGATTAAACAACTGTAAATATGCTACCCCAGGGTGTTTATAAGCAAGAAGGTCTCAGAGCAGTCTGTGTTTGTGGATGAGATGAGTGTGGCATGTCGCCTTCTCACAGGGCCATATAAGTTGACAGTCACAAAATTAGCCTGAATTTTCAAACGGAACAAGTGATTTTTGGGTGCTTCAGTTCATGTGCTCCCTATGTGAGACATCTTAAGTCCTGAATTTCTTGAAAGTGCTGAGCACCTGTCTCTCTGAAAATCAGGCTTCTTTAAGCTATCTCATGTTAAACACCCAGAAATTGAGGTACCAAAAATCACTAGTCACTTCTGAAAATGTAGGCTGATATATTTTTCCTTTAGACTGGGACACACCCCAGACAATTTTTTTATTAACTATATTTTATCTACATACAAGATGAGTTTACAAATGTTTGACTGTTTTCCCCATACGTCCTTCTTACCATAAATGCAATTAATATAGCTGTAGTATACTTTGTTCCTAATAAAGGATTGATTCTGCAAAGATTTAACCATGTAACTTGACTCATGTCAGATGTCCCTTCTACTTCAGTGTGACAGCAGCAGCCCGAAGGACAGAACATCTCTTCACAGTACTTGGAAAGAAGATCTCTAAGCAGTTACATCTAGTCCAGTGCAAACAGAAATCTGTTATCTTGCATGGGTCCAAAACAGACAGACACCACGACTTCAGTGTCATCCTGAATTAGTCCATCATCCATGGTTTTATTGCTGTTGAGTTGCCTGACCTGGGCTGCACCACACAGACACATGATTGTGGTTAAGACTGCAGTCCCAGCATTTAATCACCTTGTTCCCCAGGAAATTCCATTTGCCACAGATCCACACCCAGGAAGGACATATCTGGATGTGGAATAACCATTCTGTTCTCTTCCAGACTCAAATGAAGAAAACTCACACCAAACACAATACTTCGAGTGCATCCATTTTCTCTCTTATCCATAGAGAAGACTAACTTGGGCACCTTGCTAATCTGTAAACTGCCAGAAACCAAAGGATTATCACAAGAGTTGGCAGAAGCAGTCTGACATGCTGATAAAGGTCAAGACTCATTGTCTTGGGAGACTTCATATCGAGGCTGATGATGTTTCTGATTAAGTAAACTTCCTATCTTAATTCTTCACCTCGGGTTTCTCACAGGCAATCTCTGGACCCGCACACAACAGTTGCCCATGCCTTAGACTGAACCCTTGCACTGGAGATAGGAATAAGAAATGGAACCAATATTGTATCCTGGTAAGACCTCTTCCTTTTCTAGGCAGTAATAAGAACACTCTCCCTTGAAGGGAAAAAGAACCATCACCATGTTCTGTCCTGATAACTCTTGAACTCTGCTAAATTCCAAAACTTGTTTTCAGAGTAGAAGAATTGGTGAAGCATTTCAACCAATCCCTGACTACTCTTCTAGACACACTAGTACCAAAGTGCTGTCCCCCCTCCCAACACCTGCACAGATTGCCACAGATCTCAGGTGACATGCATCAGAGAAAGTGGGAAGAAAATGTGAGCATTGTTATCAGAAAACATATTCTGATGAGGACAGACTCAGACACAAAGTTTCTACAAATGTATGCCTCTGCCTGAAGGAGGCAAAGAGAGCTTACTTCTCCTGTGCCATAGACTGAGGAAAGTCGCACCGCACCAAGATGACTTACTTATCACGTTATTATCTTCTAGGTATTTGCAAATTGATTTCTTAATTATTTGCTCCATTATCTTTCCGGGTACTGAAGTTAAGATGACTGGTCTGAAATTCCTCAGGTTGTCCTTATTTCCCTTTTTATAGATGGACTCTATATTTGCCCTTTCCCAGTCCTCTGGAATCTCTCCCATCTTCCATGACTTTTCAAAGATAATCGCTAATGTCTCAGATATCTCCTCAGTCAGCATCTTGAGTATTCTAGGATGTATTTCATCAGGTCCTTGTGACTTGACATCTCTTGCTCAAGTAATTTTTAACTTTTTTCCCTATTTTAGCCTCTGGTTCTACCTCATTCTCACTTGCATTCACTATGTTGGATATCTCATCGCTAATAACCTTTTTGGGGAAAACTATGATATGATGAGTTTCACAATGAAGCTTGGACAATTCACAAATGCTTAGATCACTGCGACCAGGCCTATGTCCAATAGCATAGAATGTTATTCTGACCAGGAAGATGTAAGAGGGTATTTTTTTGCCAGCATGGCTATTTTGACATCCAAGATCAGTAAGGATTCTAACAGGATCCCATGGCTGCAAACCAATTTAACAATCTGGCTCTTCATAAGGGGAAGGGGACAGGGTGATACAGAAATATAGTTTTTTAACATGCTTCCTTCTTTCTCACATCACTACTTGTTTTTCCTTGGTTCAACTTTGGCCAGCTGCTGTTTATCCAAGTGTTGATACACTTTAAAAACACTGGACTGTTTGATGTCAAGGATATGTAGGGTTGGGTTTTATCTACATTCTGCTGGTACTTCAGCCTGTTGCAACAGCTTGCCAAATATGAGAGAGAAGACTAATGTTTATAGGATTTTGAAGGTGGAAGTGCAGTTGCCTATAATTGTTCTGCTTTATTCGGAACTGGTGAGGCCTCAGCTGGAGTACTGTGTCCGTTTTTGGGTGCCACACTTTAAGAAAGATATAGACAAATTACAGAGTCCAGAGGGGAGCAACAAAAATGGTAATAGGTGTAACCTCTGAAGAAAGGTTAAAATACTGGGCATGTTTTGTTTGAGAAAAGAAGACTGAGGGGTACCTGATAACAGTCTTCAAATATCATAAGGGCTTTTATAAAGAGGACCATGATCAATTGTTCTTCATGTCCCTGAAGGCAGAACAAGAAGTAATTGGCTTAATCTGTGCAAGGGAGATTGAGGAAAATCTTGCTAACTGTAAGTATAGTTAAGTACTGGAATAAGTTACCAAGGGAGGTTTTGGAATCCCAATCACTGGAGGTTTTTAAGAACAAGTTAGACAAACCCCTGTCAGGGATGGTTTTGGTATACTTGGTCCTTTCTCATACAAGGGGATGGACTAGATGACTTCTCAAGGTCACTTTCTCCCTACATATCTACGATTTGATAATGACCTACAGGTTTCAGTCTGAGCGGAATGATCTCAACCATGTCAGGGCATTTCCATTCTTCCTTGTAGCTTCTTGGAGGCAGGAAAGAAGTATTTGGAGATCACTTGGTATCAAATACCGCAGAAGGGTCTTGCACAATAACTATGGATGTACTTCCCTTGTATAAGGATAGCTGAAGGTCGTCCACCGGAGCAACAGGCGCTGTCTCTCTTGTAGCAGGCCTAAGGTCTGCAGCCTGACTGAGAGGGATCCAGGATACTTATAACCAAGAGGTGGCCCTGAAGAGGCTTTATCTAGATGCTTCTTGCAAAAGTAAATTTATACAGAGGTTGTAGTTGTAAAGTCTCAGCTCTTTAGAGATGGCTTCTTAAGTACTGGTCAGATGATCATATATCTTAGGGCAAATAGGATTTTCCCTTCAAAGGAGATGCAGATAGTCTCTTTTAGTATGGGTCTCAGGTGTTCTCTGCTCTCTTTTACCGTCCTAGAAGGGCAAGGTTCAGAGTCACAGGTGGATTGCCATTACTTCAATCACAGAATCATAGAATAATAGAATATCAGGGTTGGAAGGGACCTCAGGAGGTCATCTAGTCTAACCCCCTGCTCAAAGCAGAACCAATCCCCAATTAAATCATCCCAGCCAGGGCTTTGTCAAGCCTGACCTTAAAAACTTCAAAGGAAGGAGATTCCACCACCTCCCTAGGTAACGCATTCCAGTGTTTCACCACCCTCCTAGTGAAAAAGTTTTTCCTCATATCCAACCTAAATCTCCCCCACTGCAACTTGAGACCATTACTCCTTGTTCTGTCATCTGCTACCACTGAGAACAGTCTAGAGCCATCCTCTTTGGAACCCCCTTTCAGGTAGTTGAAAGCAGCTATCAAATCCCCCCTCATTCTTCTCTTCCATAGACTAAACATCCCCAGTTCCCTCAGCCTCTCCTCATAACTCGTGTGTTCAATGATTACTACTTGTGAGTATGGATCAGATTCTTCGGATAAAGGTATTGCGTTCTTGGTCTTGCTTTTGGATAGTCATTCTCTTTGAAATAAAATGATAATTCTTCTCAGAAAGAAGTGCTGTATTCTGAGATTGAGTGGAGATGGTCCAGGTTTATAGACAATTAACGCTTGAGAAATGGGCTTCCTATTTTGTTTTGTGCCATTTTTCAACTGCCCTTGTATACTGTGCCCACCACCTGTGCCTGACAGCATGCTGCTGAGTTTCTGACCAGTCTGGTGATGAGCCTTATGAACACAGTGAAGCTGTCCTCCAGTATTTCATGAGCTGCGAAACAGAGAGTGAATCGGTTATGCCTTCCCTGCTGTATTCCATGGACACAAATAATTAAAGATTGCTGCTGGCAGTCACAGAGCAACTTGCCACAGTGGATTGTCGGTATTGGGCTAGAGAAATAAGTACTGTCTGGCGGGATCACATCATGATGCATGTATGGGACGATAAGCAGGGGCTGCAGAACTTTTGGATGCACAAGACAAATCCACCTTCATGGAACTGTGTGCAGAGCTCGCCCCAGCACTGTGGTGCAAGGACACCAGAATAAGAGAGGCCCTCACTGTGGAAAAATAAGTGGCAATCGCTGTGTGGAAGCTGGTAACCGCAGACTGCTACTGGGCAGTCACAAATCAGTTTGGGATTGGAAAGTCCATCATGGGGATTATGGTGATGCAAATTTGCGGGGCCATTAATTGCCTCCTGCTACAAAGGACTGTGACTCTCAGTCATGTGCAAGAAATAATTGATGGCTTTGAGGCAATGGATTCACTAACTGCAGTGGGGCGATAGATGGAATACGTATCCCAGTTTTGGCCCCTGATCATCTTGTGACGGAGTACATCAATCAGAAGGGCTACTTCTCCATGGTCTGGCAGGGGCTGGTGGATCACCGGGGCCATTTTACTGACATCAGTGTAGGGTGGTCAGAGGAGAGATATGATGCACACATCTTTCGGAACACTGGACTATATAGAAAGCTGTACACTGGGACATTATTTCCAGACCAGAAGATTCTAATGGGGGATGTGCAAATGCCCATGAACAAAGACCGTATGGTGAGTGCACTCACAGCCGTGAATCACAAAAGATACACAAACCCCTTTCTCACTGTCCCTGGCCTAGCACACAGGTTGGCACGAGTTCCAAATATGGTGAGTTTGGGGCCTGGGGAGGTTGGCAAGGGGGAAAGGGCAAGACAAAGGGTGGTTTATGAAGGGGGTTACTACAAGTGGTTAGGGAGACTATTCTGAATATTGGTATCCTTTTCCACAGACTAGGGTAATCGAACCTAATATCTTACTCCTCAGGGTAACCCAGGGTGGAAGGGTGCATCTCCTGCATGCATGTGCCTTCAGACCAGCTCCATACGCTGCTCACCTGTGTGCTGCTTTCCAATAAGACAACATAACCAAGCGCAGTGTCTACACTGACATTCCATCACTCTAAGTATGTTGCAAAAGTTCTATGCTGCTCATCGAGGTGGTTTTATTATGTTGGCATAGCAGGGGAGTTTCATTGGTGGGAGAATTTCAGTGTGTATACTCCACTGTTTTGTCGACAAAAGCTGATTTTGGTCAACAAAACTATGTAGGCCTTAGTAAGGCTTTTGATACTGTCTCACATGACTGTCTCTTAAAGTAGGGAAAGACAACCTAGATGGAGCTATAATAAGGTGGGAACATAACTGGGTAGAAAACTGTTCCCAGAGAGTAATTATCAGTGATTCAGAGTCAAGCTGAAAGGGCATATCAAGTGGGGTCCCGCAGGGATCAGTTCTATGTCTGGTTCTGTTCAATATCTTCATCAGTGATTTTGATAATGGCACAGAGAGTACACTTATAATATTTGCGGACGATACCAAGCTGGGAGGGCTTGCAAGTGCTTTGGAGGATAGGATTAAAATTCAAAATGAATCTGGACAAACTGGAGAAATGGTCTGTAGTAAATACGATGAAATTCAATAAGGACAAATGCAAAGTACTCCACTTAGCAAGGAACAATCATATACAAAATGGGAAATGACTACCTATGAAGGAGTATTGCAGAAATGGATCTGGGGATCATAGTGGATCACAAGCTAAATGAGAATCAACAGTGTAACACTGTTGCAAAAAAAAGTGAACATCGTTCTGGGATGTATTAGCAGGGAAGTTGTAAGCAAGACACGAGAAGTAATTATTACTTGTTATTCCATGGAGTATTGTGTCCAGTTCTGGGTGCCACATTTCAGGAAAGATGTGGATAATTTGGAGAAAGTCTATAGAGGAGCCACAAAAATGCTTAAAGGTCTAGAAAACATGACCTATGAGGGAAGAATGAAAAAATTGGGTTTGTTTAGTCCAGAGAAGAGGAGACTGAGAGGGGACATAACAGTTTTCAAGTACATAAAAGGTTGCTACAAGGTGGAGGCAGAAAAATTGTTGTCCTTAATCTCTGAGGACAGGACAAGAAGTAATGGGCTTAAATTGCAGAAAGGTCAGTTTGGATTGGACATTAGGAAAAATTTCCTACCTGTCAGGGTGGTTAAGCACTGGAATAAATTGCCTAGGGAGGTTATGTAATCTCCATCGTTGGAGATTTTAAAGAGAAGGTTAGACAAACACTCATCAGGGATGGTCTAGTTATTACATAGTCCTGCCATGAGTGCCATGGACTGGACTAGATGATCTCTCGAGCTCCAGTTCTATGATTCTATGATGGAATCCACATGCCCTTGAAAAGCTCCACATGGGGCTCAAATGCTATAATAAATATAAATAAATAAATTATAATAAATAATCCATATAAGTACCTAGTAGAGTTTTATTTGTGTTCCAGGTATCTGTGTTTGTTAGCATTTTTGTGTTTTTTCACTGGCTTTTTTTAATGCTTCTGGAAGTCATTTATGGGGTCAAAATGATGCAAGATTTGATCATCTAGTGGTACTTCCTTTCCTGAATGGTAGAATAAGACCAAGAGAACACCAAATGTCACAGTGTTTCAGACACATAAATGTTAATGGTGGGAAGCCTATTAAAATCATTTGAATTTATTGGTTCTGCCATAGACTCTAAATACACAAGCTTTGTAATTTTATGAGATGAATAAGGAATCATTCACCCCTTTTAATGTAGGACACATGAATTGTTGAAAGGAATCTTGGCTGGAGGTATTAGTTTCTGATATTTCTAAAGAGGTAAGACCCCTACATTGCAATTAGAACCACACTCAAGAAAATACACATCTTTATTTATTAAACAAACATTCTTTAATGGGCTCTTGTACAGAATGAAATAAACAGTGCATTGTATGTAATGGACCTCCTGATATGTCCTGCTAGTTTAAAGTAAAGTTTCAAGTTGGAACATGAAGTGTTCTTTTTTCCCTTGGCTTAAGTTATAGAAAATGTTATTTCTTCATTTAGTAATTGGATAGTTAATAGGGTTCTTTGTGATCCTACTGTAGAATAGTGGCTACATTTTATTAAATTCTGAGACTGGAATTATGGAGGCGCCCGCTAGTGCCATTATAGTTAAGGGTGTCTCAGCATTTCCAATATAAACTCCTATTTCAGTGGTTTATAACTTGGCAATAAAAAATTTGTTTCCAGCTTAAACTTGGCATAAACTATTATAGCCACAGAGAAAGTTACATGTAATGTGTATAGATACAAAAATAATTTAAGTTGATAATTTAAAAAAAATCTTTGGCTTTGTATGTGTCACGGAAGGATTAAAAAGCAAAAATGGCGTCTTTAAAGAATAAATAAAAATAACGAAAACAGTAATTGTCAGCAGTGAGGATTAGCTACCATTTTGTATTGTCTGGAGAAAGAAGGATCAAGGCTGACATTATGACACTGAAACTAATTTTAAAAGTGATTTTTTTTGTGCAATATAGATCTGTAATATGATAAAAATGCTTTGTTATAGTTCAGTAGTGAAACTAGCCCATGCTATTCTTAATATGTATTCACAGCATACACTTTAACTCACTCTCTGAATCACAGTATGAGACTATTTTTACTACAATGAGCTGTTACATCATATGCCATAAATGGATAATAAGAATAATATATGAAGCATTAAAATGATTGGACATAATAAAAGTTTTGTTTGAGAGGGAAAAAAGAAATGCTCAAGGAGCCTCATGCAGTTCCTGTCATGCAGTTGTGTCCTATGATACTTGCCATACCAGATTTTCTGCGCATTCTCAGCATCTCACAATGCATAATCACCCTCCTCATTGGCAATCCCACCCTGGAAGCATCTTAACTAAATAGCAGACTACTACCTTTGCTCACTTAGTGAAGTCTGCAGGATAAATGGTGCTGGCAGAAACAGCATGCCACATAGAGTAGCAGCCGTGTTAGTCTGTATCCGCAAAAAGAACAGGAGTACTTGTGATACCTTAGAGACTAACAAATTTATTAGAGCATAAGCTTTTGTGGGCTACAGCCCACTTCATCGGATGCATAGAATGGAACATATAGTAAGAAGAAATATATATACATACAGATAAGTTGGAAGTTGCCATACAAACAGTGAGAGGCTAATTAGTTAAGATGAGCTATTATCAGCAGGAGAAAAACTTTTGAGTGATAATCAAAATGGCCCATTTAGACAGTTGACAAGAAGGTGTGAGGATACTTAACTTTAGGGAAATAGATTCAATATGTGTAATGACCCAGCCACTCCCAGTCTCTATTCAAACCCAAGTTAATGGTATCTAGTTTGCATATTAATTCAAGCTCAGCAGTTTCTCATTGGAGTCTGGTTTTGAAGCTTTTCTGTTGCAAAATTGCCACCCTTAAATCTTTTACTGTGTGGCCAGAGAGGCTGAAGTGTTCTCCTACCGGTTTTTGAATGTTATGATTCCTGATGTCAGATTTGTGTCCATTTATTCTTTTGCGTAGAGACTGCCAACGCAATCAAAGATCTGCTGATATCAAGGGCAGTGACCCTGGGAAATCTGCAGGTCATAGTGGATGGCTTTGCTGCAATGGGATTCCCTAAGTGTGGTGGGGCCATAGACGGAATCTATATTCCTATCTTGGCACCGGAGCACCAATCCGGCGAGTACATAAACCGCAAGGGGTACTTTTCAATAGTGCTGCAAGCGCTGGTGGATCACAAGGGACGTTTCACCAACATCAACGTGGGATAGCCGGGAAAGGTACATGACGCTCGCATCTTCAGGAACTCTGGTCTGTTTCAAAAGCTGCAGGAAGGGACTTTATTCCCAGACCAGAAAATAATGATTGGGGATGTTGAAATGCCTATAGTTATCCTTGGGAATCCAGCCTACCCCTTAATGCCATGGCTCATGGAGCCGTACACAGGCAGCCTGGACAGTAGTCAGGAGCTGTTCAACTACAGGCTGAGCAAGTGCAGAATGGTGGTAGAATGTGCATTTGGACGTTTAAAAGCACACTGGTGCAGTTTACTGACTCGCTTAGACCTCAGCGAAACCAATATTCCCACTGTTATTACTGTTTGCTGTGCGCTCCACAATATCTGTGAGAGTAAGGGGGAGACATTTATGGTGGGGTGGGAGGTTGAGACAAATCGCCTGGCCACTGGTTATGCGCAGCCAGACACCAGGGTGGTTAGAAGAGCACAGGACTGCGCGGTGCGCATCAGAGAAGCTTTGAAAACCAGTTTCATGACTGGCCAGGCTACGGTGTGAAAGTTCTGTTTGTTTCTCCTTGATGAAAACCCCCGCCCCTTGGTTCACTCTACTTCCCTGTAAGCTAACTACCCTCCTCTCCTCCCTTCTATCACCACTTGCAGAGGCAATAAAGTTATTGTTGCTTCACATTCATGTATTCTTTATTAATTCATCACACAAATAGGGGGATAACTGCCAAGGTAGCCTGGGATGGGTGGTGGAGGAGGGAAGGACAAGGCCACATAGCACTTTAAAAGTTGAAAACTTTAAAACTTATTGAATGCCAGCCTTCTATTGCTTGGGCAATGCTCTGGGGTGGAGTGGCTGGGTGGCCAGAGGCCCCCCCTACCGTGTTCTTGGGCGTCTGGGTGTGGAGGCTATGGAACTTGGGGAGGAGGGTGGTTGGTTACACAGGGGCTGTAGCAGAGGTCTGTGCTCCTGCTGCTTTTCCTGCAGCTCAACCATATGCTGGAGCATATTAGTTTGATCCTCAGCATTGAATCCTGCCTCCTCTCATCATGCTGCCGCCACCTTTCAGCTTCAGCTCTCTCTTCAGCCTGCCACCTCTCCTCCTGGTCATTTTGTGCTTTCCTGCACTCTGACATTATTTGCCTCCACGCATTCATCTGTGCTCTGTCGGTGTGGGAGGACAGCATGAGCTTAGAGAACATTTCATCGCGAGTGCGTTTTTGTCAGTCTTCTAATCTTCACTAGCCTCTGGGAAGGAGAAGATCCTTGAAACACATGCAGCTGGTGGAGGCAAAAAAGGGGACAGCAGTATTTAAAAAGACACATTTTATATAACAATGGGTACACTCTTTCACAGTAAACCTTGCTGTTAACATTACATACACAGCACATGTGCTTTCATTGCAAGGTCGCATTTTGCCTCCCCCCACCACGTGACTAGCCCCTCCCTTCTCCCCGTGGCTAACAGTGGGGAACATTTCTGTTCAGCCACAGGCAAACAGCCCAGCAGGAACAGGCACCTCTGAATGTCCCCTTAAGAAAAGCACCCTATTTCAACCAGGTGACCATGAATGATATCACTCTCCTGAGGATAACACAGAGAGATAAAGAACGGATGTTGTTTGAATGCCAGCAAACATACACTGCAATGCTTTGTTCTACAATGATTTCTGAGTACGTGCTACTGGCCTGGAGTGGTAAAGTGTCCTACCATGAAGGACGCAATAAGGCTGCCCTCCCCAGAAACCTTTTGCATAGGCTTTGGGAGTACATCCAGGAGAGCTGCAAATGCCAAGGCAAATTAATCATTAAACATGCTTGCTTTTAAACCATGTATACTATTTTAAAAGGTACACTCACCCGAGGTCCCTTCTCCGCCTGGCGGATCCGGGAGGCAGCCTTGGGTGGGTTTGGGGGGTACTGGCTCCAGGTCCAGGGTGAGAAACAGTTCCTGGCTGTTGGGAAAACCGGTTTCTCCGCTTGCTTGCTGTGAGCTATCTACAACCTCATCATCATCATCTTCCTCGTTCCCAAAACCTGCTTCCGTGGTGCCTCCATCTCCATTGAAGGAGTCAAACAACACAGCTGGGGTTGTGGTGGCTGAACCCCCTAAAATGGCATGCAGCTCATCATAGAAGCGGCATGTTTGGGGCTCTGACCCGGAGCGGCCATCTGCCTCTCTGGTTTTCTGGTAGGCTTGCCTCAGCTCCTTAAGTTTCACGCAGTATTGCTTCGGGAGCCTGTTATGGCCTCTGTCCTTCATGCCCTGGGAGATTTTGACAAATGTTTTGGCATTTCGAAAACTGGAACGGCGTTCTGATAGCACGGATTCCTCTCCCCATACAGTGATCAGATCCTGTACCTCCCGTTTGGTCCATGCTGGAGCTCTTTTGCGATTCTGGGACTCCATCATAGTCACCTCTGCTGATGAGCTCTGCATGGTCATCTCTGCTGATGAGCTCTGCACTCACCTGCAGCTTGCCATGCTGGCCAAACAGGAAAATGAAATTCAAAAGTTCGCGGGCCTTTTCCCGTCTTCCTGGCCAGTGCATCTGAGTTGAGAGTGCTGTCCAGAGTGGTCACGATGGAGCACTCTGGGATAGCTCCCGGAGGCCAATACCATCTAATTGCGTCCACAGTACCCCAAATTTGACCCGGCAATGCCGATTTCAGCGCTAATCCCCTTGTCGGGGGTGGAGTAGAGAAATCAATTTTAAGAGCCCTTTAAGTCCAAAAAAAGGGCTTCGTCGTGTGGACGGGTGCAGGGTTAAATTAATTTAATGCTGCTAAATTTGACCTCAACTCCTAGTGTAGACCAAGGCTGAGTGTCTCCATACTGATGTTTAATGCACTTTAAATTCACACCTTTACTTAATTCAGATTAATTTTTCTGAGTGTCGCCAAGTAGAGAAGCCTTAAGGATTCCCCCCATAAAAGTTCATACGACTAAAGGAGCATGGAATAAAGACAATTATTAAAGTGAGGTTTTACTAAATTTTAAGTTTCAAATACTTTAATTGTTTCCCCCTTGTTCTGTGTATTTAATGCATAATGCAGTAGGAGGTGCCTTTTACTCTATGTGCAATTTACCTAAAGACTGACTCAAACTGACTCAAGACCTAAAGACTGACTCAAACTTTTCTCTTCATTATTTACCATTTCCCCCAATCTTTGTGTCATATGCAAACTTTATCAGTTATCATTTTTTGTTTTCTTTTAGGTCACTGATAAAAATGTTAAATAGTATAGAGCTATTAACTGATCCCTAAAGGACCCCAATTGAAACACGCTTGCTCAAAGATAATTCTCTATTTGCATTTACGTTTTGAGACCTATCCGTTAGCCAGTTTTTAATCCATTTAATGTGTGCCATGATGATTTTTTATTGTTCTAGTTTCTTAATCAAAGTGTTGTGTGGTCAAGTCAAGTCAAATGCCTTCCAGAAGTCTAAGTATATTACATCAATGCTATTATCTTTAGCAGCCAAACTTATGATCTCATCAAAATAAAATATCAAATATATTTTTCATAGATCTATAAATCCATTTTGATTGACATTAATTATATTATTTTTCTTCAATTCTTTATTAGTCGAGTCCTTTATCAGCCATTCCATTATTTTTCCTGAGATTGGTGTCAGGTTGACAGGCTCATAATTACTTGGGTTGTCCCATTTACTCTCTCTCAATATTGGGAGAATGTTTACTTTCTTCCAGTACTCTGGAACTTCCCCAGCATTCCACAACTTCTTAAAAAACAACATTAATGTTCTAGAGAGCTCCCCAGCAAGCTCTTGTAAAACTTTTGGATGTCTGTTATCTCGACCTGCTGATATAAAAATGACTATCTTTAGTAGATGCTGTTTAATGTCCTTCTGAGTTACTGTTGGAATGGAATTAAAAGTATTTCCATCATAACCATATATTATGAACACATTCTCTTGTTTTTTCCCAAATACAAAGCAGAAATATTTATTGAACACATCTGCCTTTTCTGGATTATTCTTGACAGTTCTATCATTTCCATCTAGTAATGGACCAGTACTATTGTTAGGATTCCTTTTGTTCCTAATATACTTAAAAAAACCCATTCTTATTGTCCTTAATTCTGCTGGCCATAGAGTTGTCCTTTTGCTTCCTTTATCAGTTGACTATAATTCATAGCTTGTGATTTATATTGATTATTATCAACTTCCTCTTTCTTATGCTTGTTTTACTTTTTATAGCAGCTTTCCCTTCCCTCTAAGCCCTTTTTTTAAATCCAGTCTGGCCTTCTTCCTTGATTATGGGATTGTGGCTTTTTTTGACATCTAGTAAAAAGTTCATAAACAATTCCCAGTTATTCACGTCTGTTTAGATTCATTCTCCCATAATTGTTTTCAGCTTTGTGAGATTAGTCTTTTTAAAGCACCAAGTATATATTACCTATCTGGACTTTATTCTCTTTGCACATTACAAATGTTATCAAGTCATGATCACTTGTAAATGAACTACGCTAATTTTTAGTTCTGTGATCAATTCCTCATTATCTGTCAAGCTGAGATCTAATATGGTATTTTCCGGTACCTACAACCCTCATCACCATGGCACATGTGCACCTTACAGTCATTAATAGATTTTATTCTCACATCACTCCTGTGAAGTACGGCACTATGATTATTACTATTTTACAGATGAGAAAGTGGGGGTCAGGGTGGATTAAGATCAATCTATTCAAAGACACAAAGGAGAGATACTAACTCTCCCAAGTTACTTGTCCAAGGTTACTCACAAAGTCTGTGGCTAAGCCAGGAATTACATCAAGAGTGATGTAGTGGTGGGAGTCTGCTATAGACCACCGGACCAGGGGGATGAGGTAGATGAGGCTTTCTTCCGGCAGCTCACGGAAGCTACTGGATCGCATGCCCTGATTCTCATGGGTGACTTTAATTTTCCTGATATCTGCTGGGAGAGCAATACAGCGGTGCATAGACAATCCAGGAAGTTTTTGGAAAGCGTAGGGGACAATTTCCTGGCGCAAGTGCTAGAGGAGCCAACTAGGGGGGGCGCTTTTCTTGACCTGCTGCTCACAAACCGGGTAGAATTAGTGGGGGAAGCAAAAGTGGATGGGAATCTGGGAGGCAGTGACCATGAGTTGGTTGAGTTCAGGATCCTGACACAGGGAAGAAAGGTAAGCAGCACGATACGGACCCTGGACTTCAGGAAAGCAGACTTTGACTCCCTCAGGGAACGGATGGCCAGGATCCCCTGGGGGACTAACTTGAAGGGGAAAGGAGTCCAGGAGAGCTGGCTGTATTTCAAGGAATCCCTGTTGAGGTTACAGGGACAAACCATCCCGATGAGTCGAAAGAATAGTAAGTATGGCAGGCGACCAGCTTGGCTTAATGGTGAAATCTTAGCGGATCTTAAACATAAAAAAGAAGCTTACAAGAAGTGGAAGGTTGGACATATGACCAGGGAAGAGTATAAAAATATTGCTCGGGCATGTAGGAATGTTATCAGGAGGGCCAAATCGCACCTGGAGCTGCAGCTAGCCAGAGATGTCAAGAGTAACAAGAAGGGTTTCTTCAGGTATGTTGGCAACAAGAAGAAAGCCAAGGAATGTGTGGGCCCCTTACTGAATGAGGGAGGCAAACTAGTGACAGAGGATGTGGAAAAAGCTAATGTACTCAATGCTTTTTTTGCCTCTGTTTTCACTAACAAGGTCAGCTCCCAGACTGCTACGCTGGGCATCACAAAATGGGGAGGAGATGGACAGCCCTCTGTGGAGATAGAGGTGGTTAGGGACTATTTAGAAAAGCTGGACGTGCACAAGTCCATGGGGCCGGACGAGTTGCATCCGAGAGTGCTGAAGGAACTGGCGGCTGTGATTGCAGAGCCATTGGCCATTATCTTTGAAAACTCGTGGCGAACCGGGGAAGTCCCGGATGACTGGAAAAAGGCTAATGTAGTGCCAATCTTTTAAAAAGGGAAGAAGGAGGATCCTGGGAACTACAGGCCAGTCAGCCTCACTTCAGTCCCTGGAAAAATCATGGAGCAGGTCCTCAAAGAATCAATCCTGAAGCACTTGCATGAGAGGAAAGTGATCAGGAACAGCCAGCATGGATTCACCAAGGGAAGGTCATGCCTGACTAATCTAATCGCCTTCTATGATGAGATTACTGGTTCTGTGGATGAAGGGAAAGCAGTGGATGTATTGTTTCTTGACTTTAGCAAAGCTTTTGACACGGTCTCCCACAGTATTCTTGTCAGCAAGTTAAGGAAGTATGGGCTGGATGAATGCACTACAAGGTGGGTAGAAAGCTGGCTAGATTGTCGGGCTCAACGGGTAGTTATCAATGGCTCCATGTCTAGTTGGCAGCCGGTATCAAGTGGAGTGCCCCAAGGGTCGGTCCTGGGGCCGGTTTTGTTCAATATCTTCATAAATGATCTGGAGGATGGTGTGGATTGCACTCTCAGCAAATTTGCGGATGATACTAAACTGGGAGGAGTGGTAGATACGCTGGAGGGGAGGGATAGGATACAGAAGGACCTAGACAAATTGGAGGATTGGGCCAAAAGAAATCTGATGAGGTTCAATAAGGATAAGTGCAGGGTCCTGCACTTAGGACGGAAGAACCCAATGCACAGCTACAGACTAGGGACCGAATGGCTAGGCAGCAGTTCTGCGGAAAAGGACCTAGGGGTGACAGTGGACGAGAAGCTGGATATGAGTCAGCAGTGTGCCCTTGTTGCCAAGAAGGCCAATGGCATTTTGGGATGTATAAGTAGGGGCATAGCGAGCAGATCGAGGGACGTGATCGTTCCCCTCTATTCGACATTGGTGAGGCCTCATCTGGAGTACTGTGTCCAGTTTTGGGCCCCACACTTCAAGAAGGATGTGGATAAATTAGAGAGAGTCCAGCGAAGGGCAACAAAAATGATTAGGGGTCTGGAACACATGAGTTATGAGGAGAGGCTGAGGGAGCTGGGATTGTTTAGTCTGCAGAAGAGAAGAATGAGGGGGATTTGATAGCTACTTTCAACTACCTGAAAGGGGGTTCCAAAGAGGATGGCTCTAGACTGTTCTCAATGGTATCAGATGACAGAACGAGGAGTAATGGTCTCAAGCTGCAGTGGGGGAGGTTTAGATTGGATATTAGGAAAAACTTTTTCACTAAGAGGGTGGTGAAACACTGAAATGCGTTACCTAGGGAGGTGGTAGAATCTCCTTCCTTAGAGGTTTTTAAGGTCAGGCTTGACAAAGCCCTGGCTGGGATGATTTAACTGGGAATTGGTCCTGCTTCGAGCAGGGGGTTGGACTAGATGACCTTCTGGGGTCCCTTCCAACCCTTATATTCTATGATTCTATGAATTGAATGGAGGTCTTCAGTGCCTTATCTATTGGACAGTCATTTCTGCCCTCTCTTTATCTTTGATCTAAGGGGCTATTGCCCTGCCAAGCTTTGAACTTGTACTCACAGTTTCTGGCCTGCTACTAGTGTGTACTTTCTTTCTCTCTCTCAAAAATATATGTATATGTTTTCCATTTTACTCTCCTTATTCTCAAAAACATTAGAACTGTTTTCACTCAAGCTTTTAAAAAAATCACCTCTAGTCTTAGAAAATTTCTTTCCCACAGCTGGAAGTTTGAGGATATTATAAGCAACAGAAAAAAGTTTTCAGAATGAAAATGCTTGGGAAACCTTAGTCTATAGAGGGCATAACAGATGTACCCTGGAAATTCATGTAATTGCCTGTGTTATCACATTTCTGTGGCATTTTCTGCAGTAAGAAATTCTTCCATCTCTTTTTGGGAGCTTGTTTAAAAATGTGGTTAGGTTTTTGGAAAAATGTCTGATTTTTATTCCATTCAGCCCATATTGTAACATAAATTGTATTAGTTCAGTCCAAGAAGACATTGTTAATTACCACCCAAGTTCAATAGAGTATTTTTTCTGGCTGGAGCTAATGGTGCCAGAAGCACTTCCTTATCTAGCAGTGTTAAGTCATGCATCTGGCTGTCTGGTTTGGTTCAATGAAAGCAGCAAACCTTAGTTTGTTTTTCAGTTCCCTGCTCAGCTAGGAACTCATTTAGTCCAGTGAGATTACAGTGAAGGACACTTTAGTATTGTGTGCTTGTAACTGTGTGTGTCATGACCACTTTTCTAAGTATTTGTTTTTAAAGTTAAGGTTGGAATATAAACTGAGCTCATACTGACAGCAGTAGTGCTAGCATTTGACAAGACAGAATTTGACACTCTCCAAAAATAATTGCTTGGAGACAAATATTAATCTATAGCTCTTGTAGAGCTCTTGGGTTTTGACCACCTTGGTTAAAGGCCAGCTCTGAGTCCTGTTGTGTTTAACTATTGCAGGGTGTTCTACAAATGTCTGATTTACAGTTCACAAGAGTAGCTCTAGTGGTTTATGTAGGTTCAGAATGGTGTCCATCACTATGGTACATAAATACCTCCCCCAAATGAAGTGGACGTATATATATATATTTCTCTCTCCTCTGTAATCTGTGGGGATTAGACTTGTTTTTCAAACATTCAAATTAAAGCTGAGGTAGAACTTTAGCCTTTCTCTGAATTTCTTTGCATTTGTAGCTTTATATCAGAATCATCTTTATACAAAGAAACACATGTGCTACACTTCTAAGTAGGGCTGTCAGGCAATAAAAAAAATAATTGCAATTAATAAAAATTAATTGCACGATTAATCGCGCTGTTAATAATATTCATTTATTCAAATAATATTCATTTATTCAAATATTTTTGGATGTTTTCTACATTTTCAAATATATTGATTTCAGTTACAACACAGAATACAAAGTGTACAGTGCTCACTTTAGTATTTATTACAAATATTTGCACCTTAAAAAACAAAAGAAATAATATTTTTCAATTCACCTAATGCAAGTATTGTAGTACAATCTCTTTATCATGAAAGTTGAACTTACAAATGTAGAATTATGTACAAAAAAACCCCTGCATTCAAAAATAAAACAATGTAAAACTTTAGAGCCTGCAAGCCCACTCAGTCCGACTTCTTGTTCAGCCAATCGCTCAGACAAACAAGTTTGTTTACATTTGCAGGAGATAATGCTGCCTGCTTCTTGTTTACAGTGTCACCTGAAAGTTAGAACAGGCATTCTCGTGGCACTGTTGTAGCTGGCGTCACAAGATATTTACGTGCCAGATGCGCTAAAGATTCATATGTTCCTTCATTCTTTAACCACCATTCCAGGGGTCATGCGTCCATGCTGATGACGGATTCTACTTAATAAAAATCCAAAGCAACTTTCTTTTTTGGTGGTTTGGGTTCTGTAGTTTCCGCATCAGAGTGTTGCTCTTTTAAGACTTCTGAGAGCATGCTCCACCCCTCATGCCTCTCAGATTTTGGAAGGCACTTCAGATTCTTAAACCTTGGGTTGAGTACTGTAACTATCTTTAGAAATCTCATATTAGTAACTTCTTTGTGTTTTGTCAAATCTGCAGTGAAAGTGTTCTTAAAATGAACATGTGGTGAGTCATCATCCGAGACTGCTATAACATGAAATATATGGCAGAATGTGGATAAAACAGAACAGGGGACTCCCGCAAGGAGTTCAGTCACAAATTTAATTAACACACTTTTTTTAACGAGTGTCATCAGCATGGAAGCATGTCCTCTGGAATGGTGGCCGAAGCATGAAGGGGCATATGAATGTTTAGCATATCTGGCACGTGAATACCTTGCAATGCCAGCTACAAAAGTGCCATGCAAATGCTTGTTCTTACTTTCTGGTGACATTGTAAATAAGAAGAGGGCAGCATTATCTCCTGTGAATGTAAACAAACTTGTTTGTCTTAGAGGTTGGCTGAACAAGAAGTAGGACTGAGTGGACTTGGAGGCTCTGAAGTTTTACATTGTTTTGCTTTTGAGTGCAGTTACGTAACAAAAAAAATTCTACATTTGTAAGTTTTACTTTCATGACAAAGAGATTGCACTACAGTACTTGTATGAGATGAATTAAAAGATACTATTTCTTTTGTTTATAATTTTTACAGTGCAGATATTTATAATAAAAAATAATATACACTTTGATTTCAATTACAACACAGAATACAATATATATGAAAAAGTAGAAAAACGGGTGAGTTGAGAGCGTTCTGTGTGGGGCAATCTGGGTGCGGGTGACTCAGTGGGGGATCCGGGTGTGATGGGGATCTGGATGCAAAGGGGCTTGTTGGAGGGTTCTGGGTGCAACGGTAATAGGACTCTGCAGGGGGGGTCCAGTGAAGGTGGTTGGGGCTCAACAGGGTGGGGATCGGGTGCAGGTGGCTCGTTGGGGTAGTCCAGGTGCAGGGGGAGTGGGGCTCATCAGCATGGAAGCATGTCTGTAATGGTGGCCAAAGCATGAAGGGACATACGGATGTTTAGGATATCTGGCATGTAAATACCTTGCAATGCTGGCTACAAAAGCACCATGCGAACGTCTGTTCTTACTTTCAGGTGACACTGTAAATAAGAAGCAGGTAGCATTATCTCCCATAAATGTAAACAAGTTTGTTTGTCTTAGTCTTTGGCCAAACAAGACGTAGGACTGAGTGGACTTGTAGGATCTAATTTTTTGCATTGTTTTGTTTTTGACTGCAGTTGTGTAACAAAAAAAAAACATTTACAAAAACATCTACATTTGTAAGTTGCCGTTCCATTATAGAGATTACACTACAGTATTTGAATGAGGTGAATTGAAAAATACTATTTCTTTTGTTTATTATTTTTACAGTGCAGATATTTGTAATAAAAATAATAATATAAAGTGAGCACTGTACACTTTGTATTCTGTGTTTTGTAATTGAAATCAATATATTTGAAAATGTATTAAAAATCTGAAATATTTAATAAATTTTACTTGGTATTCTATTCTTTAACAGTGCAATTAAAACTGTGATTAATCGTAATTAATTTTTTTAACTGCGATAACATTTCTTGAGTTAATTGCAGGAGTTAACTGTGATTAATCAGCAGCCCTAATCAGCCCCCATTGTGGGAGGTGCTACAGAACTCCATAGGAGTATATTGCAGTATTTTGGAGTCTGAACTTGCAAGATGAAGGCAGCTGAACTACTGTACTTCTAACATTTATAAATTTTAGGATTACATTCTGTCATGGGATATGCGTGTAGTTTCTGTTGACTTGCAGATGAACTGGCTACATGTGGATCAAAAGCATTGCTTGGACTTTACTAGTAACTGTTTGCACATTGCAGTCTTGGGTGGTTTTGAGGTCCTGAACTCGCTGAAGTGAATGGGATGTGAGGAATCTCAGCACCTTGCAAGCCCATTGTCATGATCCTGATGCTGCCTTGAGGGCAAATGTTGATTGCAGCCAATTACCCACTGTTTCTTTATACTTTAAGATTATTTGAATAGCCTGCAGAAGGCCTGGGGATCTTTTAAAAGAAGTCTGCATGAAAATACTGAAATGTCTTTCAACTTTAAAAACAAACCCTAATACCATAAAAATTTTACTTCAATCTGTGAGGTAAACTTGAAATCCTCATGAGAATATGCTTCACACCATCACTTCATTTGCAGTTCTTTTCATTTTTCCTTGCACATGGCTTGTTTGAATGGATTCATAGGACTATTGTTTGGTTTCAAAAGCACCTGTATATTTCTAATATTGGTCCCTTTCCAACTCCATCCTTTCCCTCCCTTGTAACAAAGTAACATTCAAAACAAAAAAAACTGATGTGAGCAAATTCAGGTCTACGATGCAGAAGATTGTCAAGTGGATGCAAGGAGCATGAAATGTTTACAAGCAAAAGAAAGAGCTCCAGATAAGATTTATACCTCTCCTGTCTGGATTTGGTTGAGGTCCTTCTGTTGATTGTGTTCCTTTTCCTCCCAACCACCCACCCCCACCCCAATCCCAATTAAGTGCAATTGCCAGGGGTAATTTACCTGTGTAACAGACATGGCCTTTACATCTAGCAAAATATAGAGATGAATCACTGACCATGGCGCAAGTATTTGAAACACTCCTTCCCCGCCCAAAAGTACATGAAGAAAGCCAAATAGAAAAGGAAAGAAAGCGGAAATTAATGTAGGCTGGAAATTATGCAAATAGAGCATTTAGAACACAGACTGAGAAGTGATGAACAATAGTTCATTCACTGCAATGAATTGTTTTTGTTATAGCTATCCATTTTTGCCCTGTTTCTCCATGGGCTTTCCCAAATATAAATATATATAGGCCCGTTTGTAGTACCAACATTCCTACTGACACATTCTTTGGCAGGAGAAAGAGCATTGTATCACAGCCATCTTCCACGTACAATGGAACCATTTTTCTGTTGGCAATTAAAAATAACCCCTCCCCCATCATCACCACTGCCACCACCCCAACTTCCTATGCCACCATAATGTCTTGATAACATTTTTATATAGAGTGGTTAGTAGCTTGGTATATGTTAGTTGGTACTTTCCTCATTAAACTCCAATGCAATGATAATTTGCACCTCATAGAATTTTACAACACTTCAGAACCAGCTTATATTTCAAAGAATATGAGAATCCTGCAGCAAATTCTTAGTCAATTCTGCTGAAGAAGTGCTTGTTTGTTACAGACAAAATCGGCTGTTAGGGCCTTGGCTTTTCATAACTCAGTAGGTATAATGACCTCTAGTCATAGAATTTCACCCTTTTGGTACATTTAGACTGACTTTCTTTAGGTGCTTAATGATTTGCTCATTGCCTGTGATCATGGATCCTTCATCCTGCTTGACCTTAGTGTAGCTTTTGATCTTATTGATCACTGTATCTTCTTTGAAAACCTCTAGCAAGAGGCCTGTATTTCTACCACTTTTCTGTCCCCTTTCAAATTCTGTGCCTCTACTTCATTTTTACATCATCCCTTTCTTCTTCTCCCTTCACTGTGGTCTCTCTTCTCCACATACTGTATAATCCGTTGCTGAATTTGATCTCTGAGAATCAGTTTTTCTCTCAACACACAGTCTCTCTATTTCCCATCTATTTGCCACTCTTGACTTTGTCATTTTTTTGGTATCATAACTTTCTACTAGGCACTGGTGAATGGATTTCTTGAAGTCCGAATGACAGATATTTCACAGAGTTCAGAAATTCCTGCAGGATTTGAACAGAATAATGCTGGGGCTCTCCATAGTTGAAGGACCCCATAATAGGGTGCCTCCAAGATAGAGGAAATGGGAGTTGTTGGAAAGTTTGTGGGAGAAGTGAGAGCATTGGTTGTGTTGGGAGTCAGTGGTGGAGACGTGAACAATCCTTATTCAATCCTGAGAAAAAGGTTTGGGGATGGATGGACCTTTGGGCTTAGGAGGGGATGTGTATTTTTAGTTTAGTTTTAATTTTTCTTTGAGAGGCATTGTATCGAGAGCTTTGGAGAATGAAGTCTCATTTTTACAGAAATGTTAGGATATGGAGAGTACAAGCTTTCATACATTGTCTTGCCAGTGTGCCTCAAACTGTGACCTGGAGGATCTACTCTGAGGGTAAAGAAGGTGTTAATTAAGGTATTAATAATTAATTTTATAATTTGGAAACTGCACTGAGACCACCAAACTTATTTCACAAGTCACTGAATCGTTGTCAGCTGGTAACTATTGACCTAGGCTAGATTTAAAGCAGGGACCTAGAAATAAAATGCTTCTCAGCATCCTACTGCCAGTCCTGTGAGTCATCCAGTCCTCTTCTTCCCACTGACCACAAACTTGCTACTAGTTTTTATTTTTTTTACAAACTGATTTCACATATCACAAAATGTAATAATTTGAGCATTGCCTAATAACCTTGTACATGGAGCAAAATGTGTCCAGTGTTGCTCCAACTGGAAGCATTGTGGCATTCAGCAGGAGGTAAAGGGAAGCAACAGAGGGTTTCACATTCCTGAACATGGTTGCTGCATGCAAGTACTCAACGAATTTGATCAACACACAATGACTAATGCTACCTCCATTGGTAGATCTGTGCTTGCTATAATGCCTTATAAGAACGGCCATACTGAGTCAGACCAAAGGTCCATCTAGCCCAGTATCCTGTCTTCCAACAGTGGCCAATGCCAGGTACTTCAGAGGGAATGAACAGAACAGGTAATCATCAAGTGATCTATCCCCTGTCACCCGTTCCCAGCTTCTGGCAAACAGCTGCTAGAGACATCATCCCTGCACGTGCTGGCTAATAGCCATTGATGGATCTTTCCTCCATGAATTTGCCTAGTTGTTTTTTGAACCCTGTTATAATCTTGGCTTTCATAACATTCTCTGGCAAAGTTGATTCTGCGTTTTGTGAAAAAATACTTCCTTTTGTTTGTTTTAAACCTGCTGCCTATTAATTTCATTTGGTGACCCATAGTTCTTGTGATATGAGAAGGAGTAAATAACGCTTCCTTATTTACTTTCTCCACTCCAGTCATGAAGTTATACCAGGGATTAATCTGGCTGAGTTTCTCTATACAGGAGATTTAAAATATAAACACACTAGGAATAATTGAAGTCAAAATTAATGCTGCTCTCTAATTATTTTTAAAATTGGTCTGTATATAAGTGGGTTATGGGGAAAAGAAAACTTTTTTGAGTGGTTGCAGAGGTATACTCCACTCAGATGGCGTGTGCCCAGAACTCTGAAGCTGGAAAACTTTGCTTAGCAATACCCATAAAGGCGATGCTAGTGCCCTCAGGCCTCCATAGCCCTTCCCATTGCTATTAAGGGCGGCTCCGCTTCAACTCCCCTCAGTTCCTTCTCACCACCTGCGTCTTGAGTCAGAGCTTTTTATGTGGTTTTTGCCGCACAGTTGTGTTGTTATCTCAGTTTTCTATTTTATTTGTTTATAGTTAGTACCCTTAGTATTAGATTGGTTAGTAGTTTAATAGTTTGTTTTTTCCTGGTGCAATGTCTTTACTGGCTTTGAAGAACACTCTTGTGCGGGGTAGTCCTTTGTAATGGAGATCCCCATATTCAGTGCTTATTGTGCCTGGGAGAGGAGCATATTAAGAAGAAGTTCTCCATGCAGAAGTCCTTCAAAAGGAGGACACAGGTGGCTAGAGACTTACCTTGAAGCAGTACCTTATGAAGCGAACCATGGGCCCTGCTTCAGTGCTGGGGTCAGATTGTCCAGCCCCTCAGAGGGCTTTGGTGCAGCTGCAAGATTCTGATGGTTATCCAAAGAGAAGAAGAGATGTTTTTGTTCCTCTCCTCCCCCGAGAAAGAAGATGCATAAAGTTGACTGTAGTCATTCTAAGGCTAGGGGAAATTCTTATCTTCTTAGAAGAGGAGTGCGAGCCAGCACTGGGTTCCTCAAGTACACAGGGTAGAGCAGGGCTGTCTACATGCTCTTCGGTACCAAGGCACATCATTCCAGCAACTCCAGTAGTCAGCTCCAGCAACTGTCAGTACTGTCAGATGTCAACTCCAGTACTGTCAGTGGGGCTGGGTTCCTAGTGGTCATCAATGCCATATCCCTTTCCTCAGTGGCATTCATGGAACTGTTGGGATGTCACTTGATCTTCAGGGTCTCATTCCATAGCTCATTCCAGGGCAAATTCTATGAATCCTCCTGCTGTCTCAAGTCCTGACCCAACTAGACTGGAGATGTGTGGTGAGGTTGCTCCTGCTGAGCTGGTTCAGTCTGAGCCTTTATTGCAGGAGCAAGTAGGGTCTCAGCAGATCCCTTTGGCCCTTTTTCCCTCTTCATCTTTACTGAATGTTGCTGGGGAAGATGTGTATTCCATGACCCACCCTCCATTCCCTCTACATCGGAGTCTCCAGTCTTAGATTCCATGCAAAATAACTGAGAGGAGTTGAGTTGGAGCTGCCCTTAAACAGCCATGGGAGGGGCTTCTAAGGCTGGGGGTATGAGCACCATCTTGATGGGTACTGATAAGCAATTTTTTTTCCCGCTTCTGTGCACTGGGCACATGCATACCTGAGCGGAATACATGTTGCACCCACATCTTGAAGAACAACAGTTACAGTACAAGTAGGTAACCATTTTTGTTCACTGATCTACCCCTACATTTGTTAGAGAAATTGCATTGAGGTTTGGGTAAAGCTTGAAGGTTATATTTGAGAGAGCCATTGTCCTTTCAACTTTGTGTTTAGCTCACAACTACCAATGCCCAAATGAAAGAGAGAATGTGGGGCAAAGACCTAAAATGAAAGCAAAGACAAATTAATCAGGAAGATTAAAATAAAGTGGGATTAATTTCTTTAGAATAAATAAATGCTTATAATTTTAATTTAATCCAGACTGTAAATAAGGCATACATTTTTAAGAAAGAGACTAGTTACTATGGGAAAATTTAATAAGGGTCATGCTGGATTATCCCTGACAATTTTTAAATCAAGATCGAATGGTTTTTTTCTAAAAGATCTGCTCTAGGAATTATTTTGGGGAAGTTCTATGACCTGTGTTTATACAGGAGGTCACACTAGATGATCACAATGGTCTCCTTTGGCTTTGAAATCTGTGAATCTCATAATTCTGTATTTCTAGGCCAGCAAAAGTGAAAACAACCAATCTGTGTGGGGCAGAAATAAATGTGGGTCTAAAATGATAGAAATGTGTAATATTGTTTCAGAATCAACTTCTGTGCTTTAAAACTGTGTACAAACTCTCTCCCTTCCCCCAATATTGTTATATCAAACAAACAATTTAAATATCAAGGTTGATTGCCTCACATACTTTCCTTCATCCCATCCCATCCCATTCCATCTGAAGCTGGCAACCTGTTGATTCACAAAAGGTAATCCAGAATCCACAGAAAGCTAAGGTGGTGAGTCCTTTGAGAGGATGAGCTGACAGGAGCCACTTTTGTGGCCTTTGTGATTTTAGTTGTGACAGAAACAAGGAGTGCGAAGAGGCACTTACGGTTACAAGAGATAAGTGCTGTATTAGTAATAACCTAGAAGTAACATAGCTAATCAGCTCTACACGTTGTATGTAGTGAGACCTAAAGTATTAACTGTTAATATTTTCAAATTCTAACATACAGTAGAACCTCAGAGTACAGACACCTTGGGAATGAAGGTTGTCCTTAACTCTGAAATGTTCATAACTCAGAATAAAATGCAGCCTCAGCTCTAGCAGTTCACACTCTGAGCCATGTTCCAGAGGCAGCTAGGCAACTTCTTTCCCTGGCCCAGGCAAGCTTGTGTCCCCTTCCCAGACGGTCTTTCAAAGATGCAGATAAACTACAATAAGAACTGCTCTTGCAATAAAGAATTATTTGATGTATATTTTGTTTGCTGTATTTTTTGGGTCTGACTCTTAGTTGATGTAAACCAGTGGAGCTCCACCAGTTTACAAGAGTTGAAGATTTTAGCCTGCTATGTAAAGACAAAACACTAATCTGAAAAGAGGGTATGTTTAGTTTTATTTTTGCTCCTCTGCTAAAGAACTCAAATTACTGGGGTCAAATTCCTCGGCTAGTTACAGTAGTATAAATGTATTTTAATTCTACTTAACTCAATCAGATTTATACAGGTAAAACAGAATAAAATTTGGCCCACAAATTACTTTGCGGACTTGTTCACACAGATGTTTTATTTAGATTGGAAGGTTTTAAGATTACTTTCCAAAAGCTTTATGTTTTTATATATTTATATTAATTAAAGCAGCCCATTTCAATTCAGGTTTTTGTTTATACATTGTTAATGTATATTTTCAGAAGCAATTTATTTAAACATGTAATGGCCATTAAGGGAAAGTTTTCAGAGATGATGAGTATAACAGTATGTCTACATTAAAGAAACAATTTATAAAACAGAGAATGTTAACGTTTTATAACTTTTTTTAACCTAGGAATTTTTATTTCTCCAGTCTGTTTTTAATTCAGTTGTTCAAATTATGTGAATACATTTTTGTTCTACTATTTGCACTGTATATTCTTGGTGTTTGCAAACTGGTTTTTTTACAGTTATTGTGTGTTTGATTCTCTTTTCTTTTGTGATCAGTTGATGCTTATTATGCTGAAAATGTCTTTTCAATGCTTCATTAACCTTCACTTGAGTAATGCTGCAGTATCTGTTCTGACAGTTCGATAGAGGGCTTATCATCTCTTGTATAACAGGGCATAAAATAACCACAAGTGATTTCACATTTTATAAAAAGTCCATTAATGTAACTGAACCATATGGAAAATTTCAAAAAGGGACTTTTTTGGAGAATCTTGGTATTTTGTCATAGTTAATTGCATAATGTAAACTAAAAATACCAAAGTTAGTCAACAAGCAGTGCATCAGTACAATGCTACGGTTGTGATTTTTGTTATGCATTTACATATCAGGAAATTTGTATTAGTAATTGGCAACTGGTAAAAATGAACATTTGAAGTACTATTAATAAAGCACAACCTATTATAGTTATCTTTCTGTGCACCTTAAAATGATTTTGTTTTAAAAATATTTCTTGAACGTAACTGAAATGGGGGAAGGTAAGTGGCAACATTTCAAAGAAAGTGGGTTAATAAATGTACCAAACAACTTTTCAGTGTCTACAGTGTAGCTTCTTGTTAAAAGAGTCAAACCTTAACTGATTTTTTTAATCCTTTCCATATGTTTGACGTTAAGGGTGGGTTATAATTTTTATGCAGCATTCAGCTAAGTACTTTAGATTTCTAAAGATCTGGCATCTCGTAACAGAGGAACTATTTAATTAAGGTAACTGAATTGAAACATTGTATTTAATCTCTTGTTTTTGTATTATAAATTTCTAACGAATATGGTGCTTAAACCATATTTTTTGAGTTTTGAAAGCAAAAACTCAATTCTTTTTCTGCATATTAAAGATAAGAGCTGCATTTTATTTTCATTTCTTCTCTCCAGTCCTATATTTTGTGTCTTAAATATGATCTCTTCTTACCAGAGTGATGGAAGGGTTTGTTCTCTTTTAATTTGTGGCAACTGCATTTATTTATAGGCTCTTATTTGTAGGCTTTTGCAGTAATTTGACCTAAAATGGACAGATGTGGTAACTTCTATATAAAAACTCATTCCAAACAGTCTAGCCTACTGCCAGACAGGAATGCCAAACATGTCAAAGCACAATTTTTTCTCAACAATAACCACCTTGAAAGCAGGGGAAGAAACAGGCCTCCCAGTACTGTGAGATGATCCAGAAGAAGTTATCAAGTTTTTGGCATTTTATTTCAGGTTTCCAGTACTAAAAATTAAGTTCATGTATGAATCAAATTATCATGACAGTTATGCATTAAAAACTATGCAAACCATGAAAATATATTTTTAATATCCTCTGATTTATTTCTTCTTGTGAAGTTGAGCATAGTTTTCTTGTGAGTGAAGCAGAGATTACTTAAAATACTGATGGCATGAAAACCTGAAAAGAAAACTGTTAATGAAGAAAACTGCTGGTATCCTTTTAGCTCAGTGTACTGATGTTACATACTCTTTTCCTCTCTCCATTTCTAATCCACATGCAGAGTTATGGATAATACTGTATCTGTCTCATAAAGAACAAAAAAGTATTTTTATTCTTGATGTAACACGATTAATATTTGATAATTGTTTTTGATAAATTCCATGGAAGTTGAAGTGTCTGAAAGCAGGATTTGTAAATCAGTTTTAAAAAATATTGTTCCCTAATTGTTTCTGCCAAGGCCTGATCCTACTGTTTTGCTTAACAGTCTGAGCTTCCATTAGCTTTAGCAGGAGTCGAATGTGCTCAGAATTTTGCAGGAGGTGCTCAGCACTCCTCAGATCCCTATCTTTAGTTTGTGGCAAACTAGGAAATTTGATGTACCATGACCAGCTTGGGAAGCTTTGATTGTTAAGGTGCCTGTTCTGCTCTCTTGCGCTTTATTGACATTAATTGGCATCACATATTCACAGAGAAGAAAAAGTATTCAATTGTCTGTGATTTAGACCAGTGGTTCTCAACCAGGAGTACGTAGACCCCAGGGAGTATGCAGAGGTCTACCGGGGGTACATTGACTCATCCAGATATTTGCTTATATACAAAACAGGTGACATAAAAAACACTAGCAAAGTTAGTACAAACTAAAATTTCATAGACTATGATTTGTTTATTCTGCTCTGTATACTATGCACTGAAATGTAAGTACAATATTTGTATTCCAATTGATTTATTTTATAATTATAGGGCAAAATGAGAAAGTCAGCAATTTTTCAATAATAGTGTGCTGTGACACTTTTGTATTTTTATGTCTGATTTTGGATGTTTTTAAGTGAGGTGAAACTTGGGGGTATATAAGACAAATCAAATGCTTGAAAGGGGTCCAGTAGTGTGGAAAGGTTGAGAGCCATTGATTTAGACAAGCCCAGTGATGTTATTTTTGAAACCTTTAGGGTTGTTGTATTCTGGCTTCAGATTTTCTTCACAGGTTCCCATTGACATGAGTGGGAGGTACTCTTTCATACCTGGAAAACCATAGCCCTTTGTTTTTACCTACATTACATATGGAATAATGCTTAGATTATGAAGGTTATAGGAGCCACAAAAATACCTAAAAAAGAAACAGATGGATTGCCTAAAAATATAAGGGGCTTTATGTAACAGTAATTTTTACCACCATGTGGCTCAAATTGCAAGGAATTTTGAGGATGCTGATTTTGTTTCTTAATAAGGTGACAGATGTAGTTAGTCCCTGATTAAGTTTATAAATTCAGTTTTTATTTGGATTAAAAAAAACCCAAACTTTAAATTTAAAACGTCTCAGTGGATCGATGGATATGCTAGAAAGCTTGCCTTGTGCTCTATATCTTTTGCATACCCAGACATAATCAAGCACAAATTATCCAGATCTGAATGTAATACTGTTGTGCTATAATCTTATTGTGAAGGTAATTTCATAATATCACATTAGAAAAATGGCTGTATTACATTAGGGTTTTTTCAGTCTGCTGGTCGGTTTCTTTTCATTCTGATTAGATTTTGCTTCTACCATTCAAAGTTGATAAGAGAATAAGTCCTTCCTGTTTTTAAAGTATTACCATACAGATTTTTTTTCTGGCTGTATATTTGAATTTGTTAAAAATGTCAGATGTTTTAAAAATTGTATTCAAGACTATACTCTCAAACCATGTTAACCTTTTGTTAGTCTCTTGTTTTTTTCTACATATTTGCAGTACATTGCCTTGTAATTTAGAACAGTCAACTTTATGTGGTTTTATGCTTGGCTGGAATGAGCTTAAATTTTGGGCAACATAACAGGTGTGTGTTTGGGGTTTTTTGGAAGGGAACATCAGTGTTATATCTGCCAAACTGCATATACTTTGTGTTGCATGTACAATAAAAGCTACAAAGTTGACCACTTTGTCAACTGGCTGAGGGCATAGAGCAGTGTTGCCAGCGGCTGGTGATTTGCAGGGGGATAGACTTTGGGGACTTGGCCCTTTCTATCCATGTTGTGATGGGCATTGTAGAAAAATTCTAAGCATCAGCCTAGGTATTTAAATGTAGGGCCAAATTCTCTCATGGGTGACGCATTGTATTACTGAGATCTGGCTGGATGATGGAGCTGACCCTGCTCTAACCTGATGTAGCTTTTGCCGGACAGGGACTTGTTTCTGAACGATTCAAGAGAAGGTGGGTGAGGGAATATAGAAGTGCTCTTTGCATCTGACCTCAAGTAGAGGTGGGGCCTACTTCCAAGTTTGTTGAATTTTTGTGCGCCCATCTTGTGTACAAGTTCTCAGGATGAGATTCAACTTGTGATTGTGTTGGTGTTCTGACCACTTCACACCGCTTCAAGTTTCCCATCTGAGTTCACTGAGTACTGGTCTGGTGAAGTTGGAGTTATTTTGGCTTATTGTTCTGAATGACTACAACATCTGTGCTGCTGTTGATTATTTGTAATCCATTTTACAGTCACCGTGAAAGTTATGGAGCTATCAAAGATATTTTTTTGTCTGACAGAAGTTGGTGGGTATCCTCTGGTTTTTAGCTGAGAGACCGGAGTAAAAATAAAGGAAGTGGTATGCCTGCCTTTATTGTAGTCATATCACCACCTTCTTATGGTTGACGACAGGCAACTTATGCTCTCATCAGAGCACTGAGTGCATCTTTGTTGGTTCATCTTTGGAGTCTTATGGACAAAGTGTACTTCTAGAATTGTCTAGGGAAGTAGATGTTCAACTGTTGGACCTTTTTGCTGATGGCCTTAAACACAAATAACTAGTTCCTAGTCATCCCCTCATCTCATGTGGTTCTTGCAGGTCACCTTGGTTTAGGGTGACTAGATGTCCTGATTTTTGGGTCTTTTTCTTATATAGGCTCCTGTTACCCCCCACCCCGTCCCAATTTTTCACACTTGCTGTCTGGTCACCCTACCTTGGTTGATAGATGAACTGTGAAATATTAAGAATATAGGGACGCAGTTGTCATACTCTGAGTGACTATGGTATTAGAAGTTCTGTGCCATAGCTGTGATGGAGGCCGAGCAAGCTTTTTGCGGGTTTTTTTTTTCCTTGTTTCCCTACCCCCCCCCCCCCCGTAATAATATTAATGACATTTAGATAAATAGAACTGTTTCCGGTAGTGTGCAGTGTGTTGAAGCCAGACTGCCTTTGCTTGATTACAGAATCCACAATCCCTCAGTGTGAAAAAATTTCCAAACATTTTGCAGATGGATTAGGTTGGTTGCCTCTATGCTATTAGGGTCATGCCAAGAAGGGACAGATACTCTCTGGTTGAATTTGTAAAGTCTTGCCTATTGGGATTCTGGAAGTCCTGGGAGAGCAGCCACCGACAAACTGTGAGATGGACCCGGGTCCTGTGAAAACCAGTGCAAAAGGTGCTGGACCCAGTACTGACAGGATTATCATAGTAATTCACATCATTAGCATTAACCAGGTCCTAGACTGTGTAGGGCTTTATAGATTATTTTAAGACTGCTTCTCCCTCTGTGTACCCATTTACAACACTTCAGAAACACTCAGATTAACAATCCTTATATTACATCTACTAGTCTGTTGGCCTTGTCTCTGGAACTCTCTCCATTGGTTATCTGCCAGAGTCCAAATGCACAGAGCACATTGCAAAGTCTATCTGTTTGCCCAGGCCTTTGCCCAAGAGAGGTTTTGGACACGAGTTTCTTCTCTGAGTGCTTCATGCATCCATTACATTGTAGGTGGGTGCGTGCCTTGTGTACCAATGGCTGAGAGTTTTCCTTAGTGGTACCAATAGGGACAGCCCCGCGCATCCCTCATCTCTTGCTGTGAAGCAGAGTATAATGGGTGGAATTGCCCCAAATCTCCCTCACTTTCTTCTCACCGTCCATGGTCAGAGCATTAGTATTCCTTGTGAACTACTTACCTAGTGGTACTCTTTCGTCCATGGAATCAAAAACTTATTTTTGTTTTCTCATTTTATTATTTTCATTATATGTTTAATTGTCTCTTATTTTATTTTAGAGACTAACACATTTATTTGAACATAAGCTTTCGTGAGCTATAGCTCACTTCGTCGGATGCATGCAGTGGAAAATACAGTGGGGAGATTTATGTACACAGAGAACATGAAACAATGGGTGTTACCATACACACTGTAACAAGAGTGATCAGGTAAGGTGAGCTATTACCAGCAGGAGAGCGGGGGGGTGGAGGGGAGGAAACCTTTTGTAGTGATAATCAAGGTGGGCCATTTCCACCAGTTGACAAGAACGTGTGAGGAACAGTAGGGGGGGAAATAAACATGGGGAAATAGTTTTAGTTTGTGTAATGACACATCCACTCCCAGTCTTTATTCAAGCCTAAATTAATTGTATCCAGTTTGCAAATTAATTCCAATTCAGCAGTCTCTCATTGGAGTCTGTTTCTGAAGGTTTTTTGTTGAAGAATTGCCACTTTTAGGTCTGTAATCAAGTGACCAAAGAGACTGAAGTGTTCTCCGACTGGTTTTTGAATGTCATAATTCTTGACGTCTGATTTGTGTCCATTTATTCTTTTACACGTAGAGTTACTGGAATTAATTTGCATAGCTGAATGTAGAGGATGCACACTGCTCAGCTGCAATCCAGAATGTGATCCTTAATATCAGGAAACCTTCCATGAGAGCTGTGTACCTAAGTAAGTGGAAACATATTTTTCCACCTGGTCAGCCTCCCATGATGTGTGTCTGACTTGGACAAAAATTCAAATGACTCTGGACTGTCTTCTGAAACTCAAGGAGTCAGGTTAGGTGTTAGCTCCATTAGGATGCATCTAGTGGCCATCTCAGCATGGTTTTTGCTTACCCCATTGTGACCAGATTCCTGAGGGGACTACATAGATTGTTTCCACTCATCAGAGACATAAGACTTCTGGGGCTGTAAACTTGGTATTGTCTGCCTTTATGGACCCTCCCTGTGTGCTGTTGGCATCAAGCTTGTTTTTACGCCAGTCAGTGAAGATAGCATTTTTGGTGGTCATCACTTCTATCAGGTGAACTGAATGCACTGATCACTGATTCATTGGATATCGTTTTCTATAAGGACACCATGCAGCTGAGACTACACCCCAAGTTACTCTTGAAAGTGATTTCTGACTTCATAGAATCATAGAATCATAGAATATAAGGGTTGGAAGGGACCCCAGAAGGTCATCTAGTCCAACCCCCTGCTCGAAGCAGGACCAATTCCCAGTTAAATCATCCCAGCCAGGGCTTTGTCAAGCCTGACCTTAAAAACCTCTAAGGAAGGAGATTCTACCACCTCCCTAAGTAACGCATTCCAGTGTTTCACCACCCTCTTAGTGAAAAAGTTTTTCCTAATATCCAATCTAAACCTCCCCCACTGCAGCTTGAGACCATTACTCCTCGTTCTGTCATCTGATACCATTGAGAACAGTCTAGAGCCATCCTCTTTGGAACCCCCTTTCAGGTAGTTGAAAGCAGCTATCAAATCCCCCCTCATTCTTCTCTTCTGCAGGCTAAACAATCCCAGCTCCCTCAGCCTCTCCTCATAACTCATGTGTTCCAGACCCCTAATCATTTTTGTTGCCCTTCGCTGGACTCTCTCCAATTTATCCACATCCTTCTTGAAGTGTGGGGCCCAAAACTGGACACAGTACTCCAGATGAGGCCTCACCAATGTCGAATAGAGGGGAACGATCACGTCCCTCGATCTGCTCGCTATGCCCCTACTTATGCATCCCAAAATGCCATTGGCCTTCTTGGCAACAAGGGCACACTGCTGACTCATATCCAGCTTCTCGTCCACTGTCACCCCTAGGTCCTTTTCCGCAGAACTGCTGCCTAGCCATTCGGTCCCTAGTCTGTAGCTGTGCATTGGGTTCTTCCGTCCTAAGTGCAGGACCCTGCACTTATCCTTATTGAACCTCATCAGATTTCTTTTGGCCCAATCCTCCAATTTGTCTAGGTCCTTCTGTATCCTATCCCTCCCCTCCAGCGTATCTACCACTCCTCCCAGTTTAGTATCATCCGCAAATTTGCTGAGAGTGCAATCCACACCATCCTCCAGATCATTTATGAAGATATTGAACAAAACCGGCCCCAGGACCGACCCTTGGGGCATTCCACTTGATACCGGCTGCCAACTAGACATGGAGCCATTGATAACTACCCGTTGAGCCCGACAATCTAGCCAGCTTTCTACCCACCTTGTAGTGCATTCATCCAGCCCATACTTCCTTAACTTGCTGACAAGAATACTGTGGGAGACCGTGTCAAAAGCTTTGCTAAAGTCAAGAAACAATACATCCACTGCTTTCCCTTCATCCACAGAACCAGTAATCTCATCATAGAAGGCGATTAGATTAGTCAGGCATGACCTTCCCTTGGTGAATCCATGCTGGCTGTTCCTGATCACTTTCCTCTCATACAAGTGCTTCAGGATTGATTCTTTGAGGACCTGCTCCATGATTTTTCCAGGGACTGAAGTGAGGCTGACTGGCCTGTAGTTCCCAGGATCCTCCTTCTTCCCTTTTTTAAAGATTGGCACTACATTAGCCTTTTTCCAGTCATCCGGGACTTCCCCGGTTCGCCACGAGTTTTCAAAGATAATGGCCAATGGCTCTGCAATCACAGCCGCCAGTTCCTTCAGCACTCTCGGATGCAACTCGTCCGGCCCCATGGACTTGTGCACGTCCAGCTTTTCTAAATAGTCCCTAACCACCTCTATCTCCACAGAGGGCTGTCCATCTCTTCCCCATTTTGTGATGCCCAGCATAGCAGTCTGGGAGCTAACCTTGTTAGTGAAAACAGAGGCAAAAAAAGCATTGAGTACATTAGCTTTTTCCACATCCTCTGTCACTAGTTTGCCTCCCTCATTCAGTAAGGGGCCCACACATTCCTTGGCTTTCTTCTTGTTGCCAACATACCTGAAGAAACCCTTCTTGTTACTCTTGACATCTCTGGCTAGCTGCAGCTCCAGGTGCGATTTGGCCCTCCTGATAACATTCCTACATGCCCGAGCAATATTTTTATACTCTTCCCTGGTCATATGTCCAACCTTCCACTTCTTGTAAGCTTCTTTTTTATGTTTAAGATCCGCTAAGATTTCACCATTAAGCCAAGCTGGTCGCCTGCCATATTTACTATTCTTTCGACTCATCGGGATGGTTTGTCCCTGTAACCTCAACAGGGATTCCTTGAAATACAGCCAGCTCTCCTGGACTCCTTTCCCCTTCAAGTTAGTCCCCCAGGGGATCCTGGCCATCCGTTCCCTGAGGGAGTCAAAGTCTGCTTTCCTGAAGTCCAGGGTCCGTATCGTGCTGCTTACCTTTCTTCCCTGTGTCAGGATCCTGAACTCAACCAACTCATGGTCACTGCCTCCCAGATTCCCATCCACTTTTGCTTCTCCCACTAATTCTACCCGGTTTGTGAGCAGCAGGTCAAGAAAAGCGCCCCCCCTAGTTCCTCCTGACTTTCTTTATCTACTTGTTAGCATTCTTCCTGAAACCTCATTTGCACAGGGATGAGTGAAGGCTCCACACCCTAGACATTCATCGAGCATTAGCATTTTACCTAGATAGGACTAAGCCCTTTTGAGTCTCATCCCAGCTCTCTGTTTCATATGCAGAATGTGTGAGGAGTCAAATCACTACTCAAAGATTCTCAAAATGGATCACGAGTGGCATTACAGTGTGTTACTCTGCCACAGGGATAATACCTTTTGACAGACTCACATTGCACTTGACCAGAGCTCAGTTGACCTCAGAAGCATTTGTGGTGCATGTCCCAATTATGGACATTGGCAGATCAGCAATGTGGTCCTTGATCCACACTTTCACCCGACATTACACACTATTAGCACAATCAAGAGAGGATTGAAATGTAGGCACGGTAGTCTTACAGTCCCTCTTCCGGTAAGACTCCGAGCCCCACTGCCTAGGGTAACAGCTTGGGAGTCACTTACAGTGTAATGGACATATGCAAGCTCTCAAAGAAGAAAAAAATGTTACTTACCTTTTCTGTAACTGTTGTTCCTCAAGATGTGTTGCATATGTCTATTATACAACCCAGCTTCCTTGCCCGATGCATTAGACTCTACCATTGGATTCTGATATGAAGGAACTGAAGGGTGTGTGGCAACTCTGCCCTTTATATCCTTTCTTTGCATCATGAGCAGTTCAGGGATGGGTTGGGTTGCCTCATGGGTGCCGCTGTGAAATCTCTCTGGCACCAGTACACAGGGCATCCACACACCTATGGTATATGGACATATGCAACATATCTGAAAAAACAACAGCTACCGAAAGGCAAGTAACCATTTTTAACTTGTGTCTAAATAGCTAGCTGGGGATGGTGGTCACTAGTAGTCTAGGACCTGATCTAGCTCTCTTTAAGTCTAAGTCAATGGAAAGATTCCCATTCATGTCAGTTGGAGTTAGATAAACCCTTTTTCTGGGGATTATATGCCAAGTGCCATTCATTCATGTCAGTTACTCTAGAATCTTTTTTAAATTGTAAATTCATCCAGAAGTTTATGTGATAATTGTTTTATGCATGCATGTTTTATAAAAAAAAAAATCTGGTCTCTTATTCATGCACATGTCCGATTGAAACAAGAAGAGCCACATGCATGCATCTGAGGGCAGAATTTAGCTCTATGCATTTTATCAAGCTAGTATACTGTATGAATTTAATTTTCTATCGTTTTCCAGCATGGGATTTTCCAAAAGCACTCTGAATATTGACAAACTCCAGCTTGTATTCTGGGACTGTAGATGTTTCCCAGTAAGTTTTCCAGCTCTCTTTCTTCCTCCTTATTCAGGTTCCACCTTTGCAGCCAGACCAGCAAAATGCATCACTGTCATGAGACCACAGTTAATCAAGCATAGTGGTATGATCGACATCTTATGGCTTACAAACAAAATTATCACACCTGTGATACATCTAGTCCCCATAGCTCTAAAGAGCAGGAATCAATTGGCATCTGTGTCTCCTACATAACAGCACATTTGTCCTGTTGCTGCTTTGCTAACAGGGCCAGCTTAAAATTCATTCTATGTCAAATTACTGAATACCACTACAGCATCACATTTAAAGTAAGAGACTTGGACAGTAACATGTTTATAATCTAAACCCTTCCTGTTTTTCAGTTTTAGAACTGCTGGCATATTTTCATTTTGCCCGTCCAATGAATAAGTTCAAGGTATGCTGCTGTTGTGCGCACCAACCAAAGGATTATTTTTTTATTTGGTCTGTTTGTTATGGAAGTGTCAGCTAAACAAATAAACAAGTCTCATCAGTTTGGGGGGACAGATGGTGGAGAGTTCATGTTCTGGCTTTGCTGCTGATTTGGTGTTTGTCCTTGAACATCAGCTTAATTTAACCTCTTTTCACATCAGTTTACACAGCTGTAGATTGGATAGAGGGTATGTGTATTTGCAAGTGCTTGGGAATCCTCAGATATTTAAAAAACTACTTAATGGATCAGCAAATTAATAAAAATAATCACCTCCACTGGAAAAAGCAATGGTGCATGACATTCTGAATAAACAGTTTTGCAGAATTGATTAGGACTTTACCTTTTTATTGACATCTTAAACCCAGATCCTGTCTTCAAATGCACATGTGGCTCTCATTGATTTCAGTAGGAGATGTATCTGAGAGAAGATTATGACCCTTAGAAAAGTTTAATATTGATAGTTCTTGACCTCACTCCTTTTGTGCGTCCCTGTGCATCTATACTTAAACATGGTACTGTATAGATTTTGTTTTGTTTTACATTAGATTAGCACCTGACATTTCCCAGAGTGTTTTGGTTGATAATCTTCCTTGTGAGTATCAGAACTACATGAAAAAGGAAACTGTTAAAATCTTTTATGGCTTGATTATAGGGGTATCACACTGGGGACCCAGTCTACACCAGCCTGTGCACTGGGAGTCCCAAGACAATTCTCCGTTCTTGACCTTTAACATAATAAATGTGTGAAAATAGTAATAAATGCAAACACAGGCACTCGTATTGCACTCCTCTCATATACATCCAACTAGCACCTGTTCTTAGATACGGGATTAAGCTGTACAAAAGAAGAGAGTTGAAGGAAGCAACTGGTAGTTCAGAATCATGTTGCAGATGAAGAGCCAGTTCCTTTGTGTAACTGCTGTTTTGCATTGCCTCTCATTTAGCACTAAGATAAGTGAAAGATGGAAGGAGAACCACAGAATTGAAGGTCAGTAAGGCTATGTCTACGCTGCCCTGCAGTTTGAACTGTGGGAGTGTGAATAGCAGTGCACACCAAAATGCTGCACTGTAACTCCCTTGTGTGGACATGAGTGTGAACAAAAAGGTTCCTGGTTTGCATTAAAATGATCCTGTTTGAAGAGGTTTCAGAGAAGCAGCCGTGTTAGTCTGTATTCGCAAAAAGAAAAGGAGTACTTGCGGCACCTTAGAGACTAACCAATTTATTTGAGCATAAGCTTTCGTGAGCTACAGCTCACTTCATCGGATGCAAGGGAGCTGTAGCTCACGAAAGCTTATGCTCAAATAAATTGGTTAGTCTCTAAGGTGCCACAAGTACTCCTTTTCTTTTTGTTTGAGAGGATTACATTAACGTGAACTCGGAACCTTTTAGTTCACTCCTGCAGCACTCATACAGTGGAATTATAGCACAGCGCTTTGCTACGTACTGCTATTCACCCCCACAGGCTGAATTGCAAGGCATTGTAGACAAGACCAAAGTTTCTTCCAAATCTGGGTCATCTGAGGCAGGGGACGGGCAACAGTTCACTGAAACATTGTTTGGTATCAAAATCCTGTGCTAGGCCTCTTTGACAACACTTTGTAGTAACTGTTAGGAACTGGCAGCTTTGATTTTTCTTTTACTTGCAGTAGTTATCATTGCTTTAAAACAATGTAGTATTCCTGCTGCACAGGAATATGTTGATGACATCCTGAAAATCCCACTGTAAAAAAGAATTCCTTTTCTCCCTCACTACTCTACTCAGGGAAATAAATGACTGTGCTCAGTATTTACCCATTAAACTTGAAAGCACTTTGAGAACATAAAGACACCCATGCTGACACCATAATTCTAGCTATGTGTCAGTGAGCTCGCTTACTTCTGCTAATATGGTAGTTTCATATGACCTTGGTTCATCTTGCTATCTTTAGCTTTGCTATCTTAAGCTGTGGGCAAAGATGTCATACTCCTATTGTAATACATTTGAGCCTGATCCTACTCCCATTGAACTCAATAGGGATGATGGCATTGACTTCAATGAGAACAGGATCAGTTCCTTAATATGCAATTCTTTTGACATTTTTCAGTTTTTGTTTTAAACCTGTCCTTTTTTTATCATCCACTTAGAAACTATCCTTTCTTGATCACATAATTTTCAAACTTCTTAACATAAGAAACATAAGAATGGCCATACTGGGTCAGACCAAAGGTCCATCTAGCTCAGCATCTTGTCTTCTGACAGTGGCCAATGCCAGGCGCCCCAGAGGAAATGAACAGAACAGGTAATCACCAAGTGATCCATCCCCTGTTGCTTATTCCCAACTTCTGGCAAACAGAGGCTGGGGACACCATCCCTGCCCATCCTGCTAATAGCCATGGATGGACCTATCCTCCATAAACTTATCTACTTCTTTTTTGAACCTTGTTATAGTCTTGGCCTTCACAATATCCTCTGGCAAGGAGTTCCACACGTTGACTGTGCGTTGTGTGAAAAAAATACTTCCTTTTGTTTGTTTTAAACCTGCTGCCTATTAATTTCATTTGGTGACCCCTAGTTCTTGTGTTATGAGAAGGAGTAAATAACACTTCCTTATTTACTTTCTCCACGCCAGTCATTTTTTTATAGACCTCTATCATATCCCTCCTTAGTCGTCTCTTTTCCAAGCTGAAAAGTCCTAGTCTTATTAATCTCTCCTCATATGGCAGCCATTCCATATCTCTAATAATTTTTGTTGCCCTTTTCTGAACCTTTTCCAATTCCAATCTATCTTTTTTGAGATGGGCCGACCACATCTGCATGCACGATTCAAGATGTGGGTGTACCATGGATTTATATCAAGATTCTTCATATCTGAATGTGATGCATACACACAGTTCTTAGTGGTGAGGGATTTTAATCTTCACAGTGACAATAAATCTGATACATTCCTCAGGCAGTGACATCCACTTCTTGATATTTTGATCCATTCTTATTCATTGCAGAGATTGCTTGATTTAAGAATGTAGAGCTGTTGTTATGTGTCTGTTGTTATCACTAATGCTCAAATGTCAAGCCAGAATTCTGACCAACTTTGCCATTCCCTTTCAGCTAATCTTCATAGTCTGCTTATTCAGGCTTTAACCAGTTTTAGGCCTCCTTGGCAATAGATCGTCTCTCTTTTATGTTATACTGAAAACTATTCAGATTTTCATTATTTTTCCATTTGATAAATAAATATAAAGAGAGAAGACTATTTGGAGTTGACTGACTTGCAGTGCACTAACATGTCTGTGATGTGACCAACATTTAGCTGCTTGGTAGCATACATGAAGAATATTCATTATACATTTGACTAAAGAATGTGTTAGAGAGGAAAAAAGAAAACTTTAAAAAGCTCAAGGGTAAGCTTCATTGGCTAGTAGCGACAGTACTGTCACGATGAAGCTTTTGGTTTGATTCCCTGGTTTGGACTCACTTCTGCTGTGGAGGCAGTAATAAAGCAGATAAAATGGGAGGGATTCCTAGGGTTTTACCAGGCCTCAGAGAAACTTCTTTCCTATTAAAAAAAAAAAAATGTTGCGTGTGGCTATTTTCTCTTTTCTTTTCCACTGCTAATTTTTGTTGAGGTTTTTATTCTACAGCATAGAATCCTCTGGTGAACCAGGTACTTCCAGATCATCTTCTATCCTTTTATGTATATTCATCGGGGTAGAGATGAGGGAGGGAAATAATTAAGTACTGAATCCTGTGGCTTTAGAGAGATCACTTAACCTTAAAATAAAGGTGGTAATACTTCCCTCCCAAACCAGATTAATTCATATTTGTAGAGCAATTTGGAGATAAAAGGGGCTATTTGCAATAGTGGTTGTTTTTTATTTGATTTTTGGTTTGTTTCTTTAGGAAAGAGAGTTTTTTGATGTCTGAAAGGAATAAACAGTTTTTTATAACTTTCTTCATGTATATTCATAGTACAGTAATATTTACTTAGAAAAGGTGATATATTACACATTTGTAAAGCATCCTTCATGATGATGTCTGAGCTTCCAACAAAATTAAAAATACCTCAGTTACCCTCTAAAAAGAACCCTCCTTCACCTGAACTCTCATTGTGTTTGAATTCTTGTGCTTTAATGTCAGTTTGCTGTATTTTTGTACTTATTATTTTCCTATATTATTCTATTGCAATTAGGGCTGTAGATTAATCGCAGTTAACTCATGCCATTAACTCAAAAAAATTAATCGTAATTAATCTCACTGTAAACAATAGAATACCAATTGAAATTTATTAAATATTTTTGGATGTTTTTCTACATTTTGAAATATATAGATTTCAATTACAACACAGACTACAAAGTGTACAGTGCTCACTTCATATTTTTGATTACAAATATTTGCACTGTAAAAATGATAAACGAAAGATAGTATTTTTCAATTCACCTCATACAAGTACTGTAGTGCAATCTCTTTATCATGAAAGTGCATTTACAAATGTAGTTTTTTTGTTACATAACTGCACTAAAAAACCAAACAATGTACAACTTTAGAGCCTACAAGTCCACTCAGTCCTACTTCTTGTTCAGCCAATCACTAAGAGAAACAAGTTTGTTTACATTTATAGGCGATAATGCTGCCCACTTCTTAATTACAATGTGACCTGAAAGTGAGAACAGGCGTTTGCATGGCACTGTTGTAACATCGCAAGATATTTACATGCCAGATGCGCTAAAGATGCATATGCCTCTTCATGCTTCAGCCATCTTTGCAGAGGACATGTTTCCATGCCGATGATGCTCATTGAAAAAATAATGCATTAATTAAATTTGTGACTGAACTCCTTGGGGGAGAATTTTATGTCTCCTGTTCCATCTCACCCTCATTCTGCCATATATTTCATATTATAACAGTCTTGGATGATGACCGAGCACATGTTCGTTTTAAGAACACTTTCACTGCAAATTTGACAAAATGCTAAGAAGATACCAAAGTGAAATTTCTAAAGATAGTTATAGCACTCAACCCAAGATTTAAGAATCTAAAGTGCCTTCCAAAATCTGAGAGGGATGAGTTGTGGAGCATGCTTTCAGAAGTCTTAAAAGAGCAACACTCTGACTACATTTACACTACAGCCAGGATCAATGCTCTGAGATTGATCTACCGGCGGTTGATTTAGCGAGTCTAGTGAAGACCTGCCAAATTGACAGCAGATTGCTCTCCAGTCGACCCAGGTACTCTACCCCTTATGAGAAGAGGAAGGTAAGTAAGGTAAGTGTAGACCCTGTGGTAACTTGACCTAAGGTCCCATTGGCTGGGAACGGTGAACTGTGGCCAGTGGGAACTGCAGGGTTCCATGCCTGCGAACGCTGCAGGTAAACAAAACGTCCCGGCCCGCTAACGGCTTACAGTGATGGGCCAGGAGCCAAAGTTTGCCGACCCCTGATCTATAATGACAGTGTATTAGATATTCAATTCAATAGAGCTTAAAATCATCAACTTTTGGTGTAGACCTGTTGATAAGCTGACCCCCACTCTTTGATGCTTAATGTTTTTACAAAAAAAATAGCTTATGAATGAGTATGTACGGTAAATAGTATTCTATTATTGTTTAACAGTGCGATTAATCATTAATTTTTTTAACCACGCGATTAATCGTGATTGATTTTTTTAATCGCTTGACAGCCCTAATTGCAATGTTTTGTTTTATTTCTGAAAGAGAGAGAGTAAAAAATTATCACTCAACTTCAAAAATATTTGTGTTAATTTTCCTGTGTAAGCTTCTAGCCAAGGTAGGTTAAAAGGAAACTATTATAGTCACCATTCTATTTTGAGAGCTCAGTGAATAAATTCTTACATGAAATATTTCTTCCCAGTATATTTAGATGAGGAATGGTATTTTACTTTTACAGAGAAATAGTAGCTTGGAGCACATAAAAACTTCAGAGTAAATTGTTCTAAATTTTAGTCTCAGAGTACTGTAGTTTGTCCTTTCATAATTGGATAGCAGTTTTTGTGCTTTTGGATCGTTAAATTTGATTGGACATGTAAAAAACATTTGTTCATTTTTGCAAATATTGGTGCAAGATACATTGCTGTGTGAGTTGTTTACTCATGGATGTTCTCTTTCTCTCCATTTATGGTGGTTGTTATTTTTAATAGAAAAGCTGTGGCTCATTGGGCCTAATTTGGATCTCATTTACATCCTTTAAATCAGGAGTTTTACTCTAATGAAATCATTGGTGTTATACCTGTGTAAGTGGCTGGTCCTTTAAAAGCCCAGAAGCAGCTGCAATGTTTCAGAGAACAGTTTCTGCTGTTTCTTTTTGTTTCTGCTGACGAGATCATTGGGAATTGGCGGGAATACCACAATGGAGCCTGGGGATTTTGAGGGTGGGTGGTGGAATTTATTAGATTGTTAATAGGAAACCCCTTTTGCTTTGGTTCCTGAATTTTCTTGGTCTCCTGGGTGATAAAGGGAATAGTTAATTTCCTTTCTGTCACTAGTTAGTTTGATCCATTTGCTGGCCTGCTGGCGGGGTCCGGATTGTGATGGCTGCCTATTGGCCTCCAACTCTAGTTTGTGTTGAAGTTGACCAGTAAAGCCCTATCTACCTGAGGGACCGCCTTTCTCCCTGTGCGATGCTAGCATAGCTGAGACTAATAGAGGGGCTCAATCTGGAGGCCTCTTGGTATGTAAGAAGAATGGCGGGAAATTCCCTTTGATTGTCCCTCAACTGTGGAATTCACTCCCTACAATGGTCAGAAATAACTTAATTTTGTTGACCACTATGGCATGCTGTAAATCCCACCTTTTGAACAGGTAATGGATGAAGAGTGAGCAGTGGAATATTGGAGCTTTTGCATTAATTTGATGGATGGGGAGATTTTACAGTATTTTTCTTGCTGACTGGTTGTTTTATGTGGGTGGGTTTATTGCTATTTTAGTTTACGTGGATTGTACTTTTAATTGATGGCAAATCAGCTAGGACCTGGGGTAGGTCTATTTTATGTTGTTTAAACCAATATAAATAAGTGACAGGTTTCAGAGTAGCAGCCGTGTTAGTCTGTATTTGCAAAAAGAAAAGGAGTACTTGTGGCACCTTAGAGACTAAACAATTTATTTGAGCATAAGCTTTCGTGAGCTACAGCTCACTTCATCGAATGCATCCGATGAAGTGAGCTATAGCTCACAAAAGCTTATGCTCAAATAAATTGGTTAGTCTCTAAGGTGCCACAAGTACTCCTTTTCTTTTTATAAATAAGTGAGAGCTCATTTAGGCCTTTTGTACTCTTTGTTAAAAATAAATGAATTTGCACCCATATCAGAATAGTCTAAAAATGTTAAGTACCTTATCGGAGGTCTTTCCACTAATTTCAGTGGATTGAGCTCAAAGTTAGCAATTGATTTTCTTGTGACCTCATTTCCAAATGGGCCCAGTGTAAAAAAAATCTTGGATGAAAAAAATTAGGATGTTTTCTGAGGATCCCAGAAAGTCATTTTAAACATCTTGTACAAGTTGTCCAAAATTCTGGAAGCCAAGTTTACTGTGCATAATTACATGTTAATATTTATAGATTTCTAAAATTAGCATTCTTTATTATAAATAACTTAACAGTATGTAATATTCTGTCAATCATATATTATTTCTCATCTCATCTATATGTAGAAGATGAGCCTAAAATTGAATTCTTGCTCAAGAAGTCTTTGAACAGTTCTTACTTGAAACCGTTTAGCTCTGACTGTATGTTAAATTCATTGGTTAGCTGTTCGGGTATTTCTTTTTCCGGATTTCAGTTCCTTCACTTGGTAAAAAACAGTGCTAGTTTTATAGGTTCATTTCTCAGTCCACGTTATGAAACTGTTTCAAGTGTCTTTGGTCTTGCATGGACGTAATTAGCAGTTTCTTCTCAGAATAGCTCCAAGGCTATATTCAGGTTAGTGTTGAAACTTTAGCAGAGAAATTTAGGGAATTCACTACAATTTCCTTTCCTACTTGCAGCATACATAACTTTTTTGGGGAGGGGAATGGTTAATTAGTTTAATACATACTACAGTATCAGGAGTACATCTTTGGTATGAACACCAACTTGGGAGTAGTGGGTATGATGCATTGACATTGTATCTGTGACATAATTTTGAATAGTTCTGTTATTTCTAGTATAGATAAAATGATGTTCTTGATCCATGAAATATAGCTAATTCAGTTCAAACTGAACAGAAGGATTAACAAAAATAAATCTGCAACTAGGGTTTTTGATTTCAAAAGGGCTGACTTTCAAAAATTAAGGAAATTAGTTAGGGAAGTGGATTGGACTGAAGAATTTATGGATCTAAAGATAGAAGATGCCTGGGATTATTTTAAATCAAAGCTGCAGAAGCTATCGGAAGCCTGCATCCCAAGAAAGGGGAAAAAATTCATAGGCAGGAGTTGTAGACCAAGCTGGATGAGCAAGCATCTCAGAGAGGTGATTAAGAAAAAGCAGAAAGCATACAGGGAGTAGAAGAAGGGAGGGATCAGCAAGGAAAGCTACCTTATTGAGGTGAGAACATGTAGGGATAAAGTGAGACAGGCTAAATGTCAAGTAGAGTTGGACCCTGCAAAGGGAATTAAAACCAATAGTAAAAGGTTCTATAGCCATATAAATAAGAAGAAAACAAAGAAAGAAGAAGTGGGACCGCTAAACACTGAGGATGGAGTGGAGGTCAAGGATAATCTAGGCATGGCCCAATATCTAAACAAATACTTTGCCTCAGTCTTTAATAAGACTAAAGAGGATCTTAGGGATAATGGTAGCATGACAAATGGGAATGAGGATATGGAGGTAGATATTACCATATCTGAGGCAGAAGAGAAACTCAAACAGCTTAATGGGCCCAGATAATCTTCATCCAAGAATATTAAAGGAATTGGCACATGAAATTGCAAGTCCATTAGCAAGAATTTTTAATGAATCTGTAAACTCAGGGGTTGTACCGTATGATTGGAGAATTGCTAACATAGTTTGTATTTTTAAGAAAAGGAAAAAAAGTGATCCAGGTAATTATAGGCCTGTTAGTTTGACATCTGTAGTATGCAAGGTCTTGGAAAAAATTTTGAAGAAGAAGGTAGTTAAGGACATTGAAGTCAATGGTAAATGGGACAAAATACAACATGGTTTTACAAAAGGTAGATCGTGCCAAACCAACCTGATCTCCTTCTTTGAGAAAGTAACAGATTTTTTAGACAAAGGAAACGCTGTGGATCTAATTTACCCAGATTTCAGTAAGGCGTTTGATACCGTGCCACATGGGGAATTATTAGTTAAATTGGGTAAGATGGGGATCAATAGGAAAATTGAAAGGCGGATAAGGAATTGGTTAAAGGGGAGACTACAACGGGTCCTACTGAAAGGTGGACTGTCAGGCTGGAGGGAGGTTACCAGTGGAATTCCTCAAGGATCGGTTTTGGGACCAATCTTATTTAATCTTTTTATTACTGACCTCGGCACAAAAAGTGGGAGTGTGCTAATAAAGTTTGCGGACGATACAAAGCTGGGAAGTATTGCCAATTTAGAGAAGGACAGGGATATCCTACAGGAGGATCTGGATGACCTTGTAAACTGGAGTAATAGTAATAGGATGAAATTTAATAGTGAGAAGTGTAAGGTCATGCATTTAGGGATTAATAACAAGAATTTTAGTTATAAGCTGGGGACACATCAATTAGAAGTAACAGAGGAGGAGAAGGACCTTGGAGTATTGGTTGACCTCAGGATGACTATGAGCCGCCAATGTGATATGGCCGTGAAAAAAGCTAATGCGGTCTTGGGATGCATCAGGAGAGGTATTTCCAGTAGGGATAAGGAGTTTTTAGTACCGTTATACAAGGCACTGGTGAGACCTCACCTGGAATACTGTGTGCAGTTCTGGTCTCCCATGTTTAAGAAGGATGAATTCAAACTGGAACAAGTACAGAGAAGGGCTACTAGGATGATCCGAGGAATGGAAAACTTGTCTTATGAAAGGAGACTCAAGGAGCTTGGCTTGTTTAGCCTAACTAAAAGAAGGTTGAGGGGAGATATGGTTGCTCTTTATAAATATATCAGAGGGATAAATACCGGAGAGGGAGAGGAATTATTTAAGCTCAGTACCAATGTGGACACAAGAACAAATGAATATAAACTGGCCACCAGGAAATTTAGACTAGAAATTAGACGAAGGTTTCTAACCATCAGAGGAGTGAAGTTTTGGAACAGCCTTCCCAGGGAAGCAGTGGGGGCAAAAGATCTATCTGGCTTTAGGATTAAACTCAATAAGTTTATGGAGGAGATGGTATGATGGGATAACATGGTTTTGGTAATTAAATATTCATGGTAAATAGGCCCAATGGCCTGTGATGGGATATTAGATGGGGTGGGATCTGATTTACCCAGAAAAGAATTTTCTGTAGTATCTGGCTGTAGATTTTCTGTAGAATCTTGCCCATATGCTCAGGGTTTAGCTGATCATAGAATCATAGAATATCAGGGTTGGAAGGGACCTCAGGAGGTCATCTAGTCCAACCCCCTGCTCAAAGCAGGACCAATCCCCAATTAAATCATCCCAGCCAGGGCTTTGTCAAGCCTGACCTTAAAAACTTCTAAGGAAGGAGATTCTACCACCTCCCCAGGTAACGTATTCCAGTGTTTCACCACCCTCCTAGTGAAAAAGTTTTTCCTAATATCCAACCTAAACCTCCCCCACTGCAACTTGAGACCATTACTCCTTGTCCTGTCATCTTCTACCACTGAGAATAGTCTAGAACCATCCTCTTTGGAACCACCTCTCAGGTAGTTGAAAGCAGCTATCAAATCCCCCCTCATTCTTCTCTTCTGCAGACTAAACAATCCCAGTTCCCTCAGCCTCTCCTCATAAGTCATGTGTTCCAGACCCCTAATAATTTTTGTTGCACTTCGCTGGACTCTCCAATTTTTCCACATTCTTCTTGTAGTGTGGGGCCCAAAACTGGACACAGTACTCCAGATGAGGCCTCACCAATGTCGAATAGAGGGGAACGATCACGTCCCTCGATCTGCTGGCTATGCCCCTACTTATACATCCCAAAATGCCATTGACCTTCTTGGCAACAAGGACACACTGTTGACTCATATCCAGCTTCTCGTCCACTGTCACCCCTAGGTCCTTTTCCACAGAACTGCTGCCTAGCCATTCGGTCCCTAGTCTGTAGCGGTGCATTGGATTCTTCCGTCCTAAGTGCAGGACCCTGCACTTATCCTTGTTGAACCTCATCAGATTTCTTTTGGCCCAATCCTCCAATTTGATTGCCATATTTGGGGTCGGGAAGGAATTTTCCTCCAGGGCAGATTGGAAGAGGCCCTGGAGGTTTTTCGCCTTCCTCTGTAGCATGGGGCACGGGTCACTTGCTGGAGGATTCTCTGCTCCTTGAAGTCTTTAAACCACAATTTGAGGACTTCAGTAGCACAGACATAGGTGAGAGGTTTTTTGCAGGAGTGGTGGGTGAAATTCTGTGGCCTGCGTTGTGCAGGAGGTCAGACTAGATGATCATAATGGTCCCTTCTGACCTAAATATCTATGAATCTAATCTCTGAATTATATATTAAGGTATTACAAATCATGTAACTACCTACTTAATGTATTTAAGCTATACCTTTTCTGCATTTACCCTATCTGTTAACCTACCCACTTACCTACTGTGCTTTTTTATGGTTTTGTAGGGAAAACACCTAGTGAAACTATTCAGCTCTCAGGAAAACTAACCTCCTTAGTCATCAGGTGTCCCTAATTCTCAAAGGTTAGCACAAGATGGTATTTAGCAAAATAAGAGAATTTCAGGTGAATGGCTCCTTCATGAAAAAAGACATTTTCTGTGAAAGCATAAAGAATTTCCCCCAATTTTTCTTTCTGGGATTACAAAGTTCTATCATGAGCTTTTTGAGTGGAACAAAGTAACATGCACTGGAGGTGAGTGGTTCCTAGAAGTGCCCAAAAAACTCACAAGATTGCTTTATTAATCCTGAAAGAGAAAATGGTTGTCTACCCCACTTTGTATGAGAACTGTGATTCCCTTTTGCTACCTCTACCACATGTAGCAGGAGGGCTTACAATCTGCTATAAAGAATTAAAAGCCCCTTATTTGTCCTTCTAGGTATAGAGGAGTAAAATCAAGAATGGTGAGAGATTGTGAGCTACGACGGAGAAGCTTGATTGCTGTAAAATTGAGATGGAGTGGGGAAAGTGTCAGGAAAATGCAGCAGGGGGAAAAGTGTTGGGAAAATGCAGCAGCTTGACGAGAACAGAAGATAGACCAGAAGGGGACTTCAGAGCATTCAGAGCAACCTTAATGGCTGATCCTGCACATGTTTATTCCAGGTGTAGTGTGTAGTACTGTGATTAGTAGAAAGAACGAAGAGTACTTGTGGCACCTTAGACACTAACACATTTATTTGAGCATAAGCTTTCATGGGCTAAAGCCCACTTCATCAGATGCATACAGTGGAAAATACACTAGGAAAATATATATACATACAGAAAACATGAAAAAATGGGGGTGGCCATACCAACTCTAACAAGAGTATTCAATTAAGGGGGGCTATTATCAGCAGGAGAAAAAAAACTTTTGTAGTGATAATCAGGATGGCTCATTTCAAACAGCTGACAAGAAGGTGTGAGTAACAATAGGGTGAAAATTAGCATGGGGAAATAGTTTTTAGTTTGTGTAATGACTCGTCCACTCCCAGTCTTTATTCAAGCCTAATTTAATGGTGTCCAGTTTGCAAATTAATTCCAGTTCTGCAGTTTCTCGTTGGAGTCTGTTTTTGAAGGTTTTTTTTGTTGAATAATTGAGACTTTTAGGTCTGTAATTGAGTGACCAGGGAGGTTGAAGTGTTCTCTGACTGGTTTTATCAAGCGTTCTTACAGCTACAATACCCACCTGCTGAAGTGAAGAAACAGATTGACAGAGCGAGAAGAGTACCCAGAAGTCACCTACTACAGGACAGGCTCAACAAAGAAAGTAACAGAGCGCCACTAGCCATCACCTTCAGCCTCCAACTAAAACCTCTCCAGCGCATAATCAGGGATCTACAACCTATCCTGAAGGACGATCCCTCACTCTCACAGATCTTGAGAGACAGGCCAGTCCTCGCTTACAGACAGCCCCCCAACCTGAAACAAATACTCACCAGCAACCACACACCACACAACAAAAACACTAACCCAGGAACCTATCTTTGCAACAAAGCCCGTTGCCAACTCTGTCCACATATCTATTCAAGGGACACCATCATAGGACGTAATCACATCCGTCACACTATCAGAGGCTCGTTCACCTGCACATCTACCAATGTGATATGTGCTATCATGTGCCAACAGTGCCCCTCTGCCATGTACATTGGCCAAACCGGACAATCTCTACACAAAAGGATAAATGGACACAAATCAGATGTCAAGAATTATAACATTCAAAAACCAGTCAGAGAACACTTCAGCCTCCCTGGACACTCAATTTCAGACCTAAAAGTCGCAATTATTCAAAAAAAACCCTTCAAAAACAGACTCCAACGAGAAACTGCAGAACTGGAATTAATTTGCAAACTGGACACCATTAAATTAGGCTTGAATAAAGACTGGGAGTGGATGAGTCATTACACAGACTAAAAACCATTTCCCCATGCTAACTTCTGTATTTGTCACAAAATCATGCTGAGGCAGTTCATCTGCTAGGAATATAGTACATGTTGGTGGATTGCCTCAGCAGGCAATTTGTATATGACCCCATGTGGTCCATCAATGAAGATGTGATTCAAATGATATTCCTCAAGTGGGGTCTTCCTGTTTTCTTTATTGGCAAAAAGGTTTATGCAGGAAGTGTCATCATTTCTGTTCCAAAAAGGCTCAGAGTCCAGGATCCATTCTGTATTCAATCCTGATTCGATAGTTCTCTGGCCTTCTCCATGCATACTGTCTGATTCCATTAATGTTCAGAATTCTTAGGAATCTCAAGCAGAACTCTACCAAGGTAATCATGGTAGCCCTAGTCTGGGTGAGGCAACTTTGGTGCCCAGAATCCCTAAAATCTCTCTATCCAGCCTCTGTTACACTTACATCTGTGACCAGACCTGACATCTCAGAATTGTGGCCAAGTCCTTCATCTCATGGCGTGGATGTTAGTTGGTAGACCTACTCAGAGATAACATGTTTGTCAGAGGTTCAAAACATCCCCATCTATAATAGAAACGAATTTACGGGGCACACTTATCCTGCTAAGTGGAAGAGCAGTTTGGATTCAACAGTGTCAATTTTCACCTTCTCAAACACAGATTCCAGACATTTTAGATCATCCTCTGAAACAAAAACTTTGGACTATCAGTGAACTGAGAGTTCATCTAGAAGCTATGCTGGGTTCATTCTCCAGTTCACAGATATTCAACATGTTCTCAACCCACAGTGGCTAGATTATTAGAGAAATTATGAGGGTTTACCCTTCAGTTACAACCCTATCCATCCCTCTGATCTAAATATTGTTTGAGGGGGGATGATAGGACCACCATATGAATCTTTGCGCACATGCGCCTGGTTTCACCTTTCCATTAAATAGCCTTCTTCGTAGCAATATCGTGAGCCAGAAGTTTGGGGGAGTTAAAAGCTTTGATGGTAGGTCCCTGGAATACAATTTTTCATAAGGACAGAGTGTCCATTGAGACACCACCCAAAAAGTCAACGGAAAATAGTGTCTGATATCCATTTAAATCAGATTATTCACCTTTCAATATTCTTTCCAAAAGCACTTTTGAACAAAGATGTATATAGAAAACTGTACAGAATTCAGAGCATTCTCCAGACTTCATAGCCAATGGAGACAGGCTGGGACAAAACAGAGACTCTCTAACTGGATGTTGGCCAATATTAAATGTTGCTTCAAATTGGCTAATATAATCCCACAATAAAAGGTCACAACTCACTCCACTAGAGCACAAGTAACCTCTGTCGCTTCTCTGAGAATGTACCAATCATAGACATTTGAAGGGCAGCTGCATGGTCTTCAGTACACGCGCACCTAGCGCTATCCTACTGTAGAGTCATCCAGATCTGTCACAAACTTAGGCATAGCTGACCTACAGTCATTATTTAGGTAGACTACCAGTACTCACCTCCTGCAAGTAGATCATTGCTTGGGAGTTGCCAACAATGGAATACACATATGGGCAAGCACTCAAAAGCTATGTCTACTCTACAAGCTAGGGGTATGTTTCCCAGCTTGTGCAGACATACTGTACTCATGCTAGCTCTCATCTGAGCTAGCATGCTGAAAATAGTAGAGTAGCCATGGTAGTGTGGGCAGCAGAAGCAGCGGCCTGCACTAGCAGTACTGAATAGAAACTCACCTGAACCGCATGGGTATGTACTTGAGGCTGCTAGCATAAGCTGCTGCTGCCCATACTACCATGGCTACACTACTATTTTTATTGTGCTGGGTCAGAAGAAAGTCAGCATGAGTATGTGTACACAACGTGGGAATTGCCCTCCTACTTCATAGTGTAGATGCAGTCACAGAAGAAGAAAGGGGTTAGCTGTGTTAATCTCTATCTAGAAGAAGAAATGGTTACTTATCCTACAGTAGCTGTGGCTCTTTGAGATGTGTGTTGTCTATGTTCTACAACCTGGTTCTCATCCCTGCTACTATGGAGTCATCAAGATTCAGTAGCGAAGGACCTGAGGGGCAGTTGGGGTGGCTATGCCTGTTATGTACTTAGTTGGGGGCACGATGACACATGCAGGGCACAGATGTGACACTGCTGACCAAATAATCCATATTGAGTACAGTGGGTGTAAGCACACGAGTAGTGGAATATCTGCCAACCTGTTCTTAGAGGGACAGCTACCATTAACCAAAATGCAAATGCTGAAAATACAACAGAAAAACATATTAAAATATCAGCAAACTCCATTATAGTTAGTTGGATTTTTATTTTAACCATTTTTTGATCAGACCTCTAGACTTGAGTTTAGCCGAGCTGACTATGTGCTCATGGTTTTAAAAGTGAGCTGCCAGGATTTTGTGTATTCTGTGCATCTCGCAGTGCAGTTTGTATCTCAGCTAAACTCTACAGAGGGCCCAGCATGGCAGAGAAAAAAAAAAAAGGCGGGGCATGTGAGTGCAGTACCTCCCCTGTGGATGGAACATGTTGAGTCCAAAGAGGCAAGTGTAGCAACCCTGTGGCCTGGCCTGGGAAAGATTCCTGTTCTCCACTGCCTTGCAGAACCAGTAATGCATAGTACTCTTGACTGGTGTTTCTGCTCATGTATTTGATTTAACAGAATTTATGTGTAATCTTAAAAATAACACATACATTTTACATTTATAACAAAATATTTACAGAGAAACAGCTCCTCTATTCAGCAGCCAAGAGCTGAGTTCAGAATTCGGTGTTTCCTTTGTAACTGATGAAGACATTATAGCTACCCTAAAACAGTGCAGGGAGGGCTGCTTAATTTAGTTACAATGTCAGCAGCTGTTGCAGAGCAAACATGGAATCCTGTACTAAGTTCCTGGCAAATAAGTTAAAGGGAAACTGATTTAAAACTATTTAAAAACTATTTTTGCTGGTGATTTAATAGTGAGAAGAAAGGAGGAACAGGAGCAGGTGAACATTATACTGTAAGTCTGTTGTGTTACATATGGCATTATTTTCTGACGAAGGGGCCATAGGCATTGAAGACAGGATTCTTAACAAAATTATGTTTATGTACTGAGCAGTTTATTCTATTGAAAAAAAAGCATACTAGATGCAGAACAATTGTTAATTCAAGTGTTTTAAATCATAGACCATACAACAGAATCAATGGTTACTGCTTATATTTGCTGTTGACTGTTCCTTACAGTGTTCTAGGAATGGGTTTTAAATTTGGACAAGTCCTGTAGTTGTCTGTCTTCTTAATAACAAAATATTTCCAGTGGTGCCAGATTACAGATATTTGTTTCTTTGAAAGGCAAATAAGTCTCCATCTGAGGCATTTAGTATGTCTCTCTGATGATAATAAAGCCAAGTTGTCATAAATATAAAGGGAAGGATAAACACCTTTAAATCCCTCCTGGCCAGAGGAAAAACCCCTTCACCTGTAAAGGGTTAAGAAGCTAGGATAACCTCGCTGGCACCTGACCACAATGACCAATGAGGAGACAAGATACTTTCAAAGCTGGAGGGGAGGGGGGAACAAAGGGTTCTCTCTGTCTGTTTTTTTGTTTTTGCCCAGATTAGAGCAGGAATGCAGGTTAGAACTCCTGTAAAGGGCTACAGAGTAACAGCCGTGTTAGTCTGTATTCGCAAAAAGAAAAGGAGTACTTGTGGCACCTTAGAGACTAACCAATTTATTTGAGCATGAGCTTTCGTGAGCTACAGCTCACTTCATCAGATGCATACTGTGGAAACTGTAGCAAACTTTATATATACACAGAGAGTATGCAGGACAGTGGGGTGGGAGGAGGTATTGTTTCATATTCTCTGTGTATATATAAAGTCTGCTACAGTTTCCACAGTATGCATCTGATGAAGTGAGCTGTAGCTCACGAAAGCTCATGCTCAAATAAATTGGTTAGTCTCTAAGGTGCCACAAGTACTCCTTTTCTTTTTGTAAAGGGCTAATAAGCAATCTAGTTAGAGATGCGTTAGATTCTGTTTTGTTTAAATGGCTGATAAAATAAGTTGTGCTGAATGGAATGTATGCTCCTGTTTTTGTGTCTTTTTGTAACTTAAAGTTTTGCCTAGAGGGATTTTCTATGTTTTGAATCTGATTACCCTGTAAGGTATTTACCATCCTGATTTTACAGAGGTGATTCTTTTACTTTTTCTTCAATTAAAATTCTTCTTTTAAGAACCTGATTGCTTTTTCCTTGTTCTTAATATCCAAGGGTTTGGGTCTGTGTTCACCTATGCAAATTGGTGAAGATTTTTATCAAGCCTTCCCCAGGAAAGGGGGTGTAGGTTTTGGGAGGATTTTGGGGTGGGGGGGGCGGGAAAGACGTTTCCAAGTGGGCTCTTTCCCTGTTATATATTTATTAGACGCTTGGTGGTGGCAGCAATAAAGTCCAAGGGCAAAAGGTAAAATAGTTTGTGTCTTGGGGAAGTTTTAACCTAAGCTGGTAAAAATAAGCTTAGGGGGTTTTTCATGCAGGTCCCCACATCTGTACCCTAGAGTTCAGAGTGGGGAAGGAACCTTGACACAAGTGCATTAGATTTACACCAGTGTAACTGAGGGATGAATTTTACTCCACAATGCATATGTATTCTGTCAATGATTTGAAAAAATAAACACTTTAAAAAAAATCACTCACCAATAAATTCCCTACAAAAATACATCTTCTGTCTTCAAGGCTACTCATCCAAATGTGATATAAATGTGTATGCAGTCACTGAGAGTTTAAATAGCTTCATATTATAAATGTTCAAAATATGAGTAGTAAAGAAACAAAATTTCAGGATTTGATAAAAATGAGATCCAATGTAATGATTTATATTCTGGATGGAAAATATGCAACAGATTTTACCAGTTAGATAGCCAGTATTTACCTCCTCCTGTTAGAGTTGATGATGCTTCTGGAAAATGTTAAGTATGTTTTTCTAATGAACTCTTACAAGTGTTTCTTAATCCTACACAGCTATAAGGGAGGTAGGAATGGCGAGAGAGAGAGAGGATCTAGGGTGTGGGCTGAGCAGTCCTCAGAAAGGAACATTGGAAGAGGTCAAGTTTGGGGAGATGGCTTAGGCTGATTTTTTTTTTATTGTTTTATTTTGAATTCTTTCTTGAATAAAACCAAACTACAGAAAGTGGTAACAGTCCCTCTCCTGAAATTAGTAAAATATGTGTTAATACAATCTTTATTCTAATCTGTCATTTGCCAGATATAGAATCTGACATTTAAAAAAAACTACTCGTCAACTTCAAAGTTCTTCTTTACTTTCATAGTTTTATTATATAGATTCACAGAACACTAGATAACAGAATGCTACAAACCTTTTGAAACCTACAAAAGATTTGACAGGGGCAACAGTATTTTAGTTCAGTGGGATTTACTTCTATTTGAAACAGCTGAAAAATGCAGGTAAATATAGTCTGCATTAATATACTATAAAGCAGGTAAAGGAATTGCTCAGTCATTAAATGATTGATACAGGTTTGAAGATGCATGCAAAACTAAATTAGATTAAAAATGAAACAAAAACTAGTAGCAGTTGGCACTCACTATTACTAGACAGACAAGTTAAGCGTTTCTTTAGACGTCTCCTGCCTTAGACATCTGCAGTTTAACTGCTCTTAGTGATATAATCAGAGAATGGTGGCTAGAGCTCTTGTATGATACATACAGTAATTCACATGCACATAGCCACTTTGTTTTCACTGGTTATAACTCATAATGTCATTTGATCTCATTTTTCCACCAACTTAATAAATGAAACTCTGTCCCAAACAGAATCTTCATTTCTATTTATTTTCTTTTTTTACTTTGAAAGCAATCTTCCTAAAAAGAGGAAAAATGACTACATTGCAAGGAATTTAATGTTCCAAAACACTTTGTTTACAATTTTGTTGAACTATTAAGTATTTCTTCTGTGGAGAGTATATTGTTCTAGCTTTAGTCTTTATAATACTGTTCTGTTTAATATTGTATGATCTGTGGGCTGCCACAAAGTTGTTACAAATTGGAAGGCTGATATAACATGAAATGAGGCACCTCTCCTGAATGTTGCTTTTGTTCTGTATTTAACAAATTAGTATGTTGACATTTATCACTGATGGATTTCATTATTTGCTGAAAGGGTTTTAGGAGGTTTGACACCATGAATGGTTTGTCCTACAGACTTTTGAGAATTGATAAAGACATCTTTGTTCTTTGTACAAAAAGCACAACAGATATCTTATTGACTGACACACAAAAAAGGAAGGCTTGAATAGCTGCTGCACAAAATAAACTAAGAAAATAATTTGGGGGCCATTACTTATTCATCTACGTTGTTCTCTCTCTTTTTTGTTGTACCTCGTTAATCAAAATAATAAGTAGTAGTGGATGCTTATTCAGTAAATTGAAAGCATCCATTTCACAACATATGCAGTTCACGTATTGTTTATAGAAGTTGATAAAAATAAGAAAAACAAACAATGCATGTTACCAGGATTGGTGTGTTACAAAAATAGGCTCTGGCAATAGAGATCTAAGATAAGAAATATAGTGTGTTATGAAATCTGTTAACTACATGCAAAGGGTAAAAGTCGAACAGAATTAGTATATACTGAACGGAGTATGGAATATCAAAATGGATTTAGACAGCACTGAAGTCAGGCCTTTTGTGATTTCCTTTATGTGGAAGAAGAGGGCTAAAAAGCAGATTCTTAGGCCCTGAGTCTTAAAAGCCTGAAGTTGCGGGTGCTGTTACATATGAACAAAAATGTATACATCAGATGCGATAGTTAGACAGCTTCATCCTAAACTGTGGACCATTTATGTCCACAATTATTTGTGTTTTTTTTATTGAAAAATATTAGGAATGTAAAGCCATGTTTTTCCTTTTATTGTTGGATGACTTCTTGGATGACGCAAAGTATTTTTGGAGCTTTCTCAGTCCTCAGTTGATGATGATGATATGGGAATGAGAGCTTTTCTCCCAAACTTTTAGTTAAATAAGTATTAACAAAAACAAATAATTTGAAACAGTTGGAATAAAAATTACTTCCTCCTTCAACCAAGTTTCACTTCCTTGCTTCTTATGATGTAATAATCCTAGAAGTTCTCCAGTCAACCATGGGATCTTTAAGGGTGAAAAACAAGCCGAATCCTTCCTCTTGGCTCTTTTTGTGTTGGTGTATTGGTGGGGTTGTAGGGGGAGCTGCTTTCACACTTTTTCTTCTCTATCATAAAGAAGCAAAGAATGGCACAAATTCCAATTTTTTTCCTTGTGCAGGTCACCTTTGAGACCCCTTTCAAAATCAGGCCTCCTTGAATAAATTTTCACTGAATATGGAGAAGCAGATGCATTTTGCCCCTGTAGTCTGGCTATTTATCTTACTAAATTATTCACACTTTGGCTCCCAGCTCTGTTAATATTTGTCAGAAGCTCCAGAATGTAACCAGGAAATCCATGGCTTCCAGTAACAGCCATGCTGGAAAGCTACAAATAATGAAATTCATCCATGATCAAATAACATCCATCAATGACAAACATCAGCATTCAGACTGGAAATGAGAAACACCATTAGAGACTGTTCATCATATTTATCATTTTAGCAAGAGTACAAAGAATAGTTTGAAGATTCTTTGAAGGGACAACTGCAATGTGTGCATTTCAAATATAAGGTTTCTAGTTTGTGCAGAGCTAGTGCATGTCTGTCCATCCAGTCTGAGAAGTACGTTCGCAGCTGAAGTGTAGACATACTCTTAAGAAGTGATCTTTGTCTTTACTTTGGTACGACTAAATTTACAAGTTACGTAAATGAATGAGAAGAAATATTAACTAATAATATTAACTGAGAATTTCCAAACGGTTAGTTTTGCAGCTTGAATGTTCTTTACCAGCTGCGTGTGGAATAATGTAGCAATCTACACCCTTTTTGGTTTGGAAATAATGTTAACTTAGTATCAGCAGTGTTGTGTATTTGGTTGTCGTTGTAATAGAACCGTGTTGTTGCTATGGCAACTGAGTTAGATTATTAGGGGATAGCCCAGCCAGTTTTGGCTGGGTTTTAGTTAGTTCAGCGTGTGGCAATAAATGGCTGCTTTTAAGGTTAACAGCTCTCTGTCTCCAGTGATTTCTTCCTAAAACTGTTGCCCCCAAGGATATAGCAAGCAATATGTATGGCAATCATTCCACATGAAATCTGGGAGAACGCTCTATCCTCAGGAGTATGGTCCTAATTCTGCACGTAGATGTGTGCATACAACTCACATTGAGGTAAGTGGGAACATTATACATTCATCTCAGGGAAAAATTTGCCCCTGCATCTCAGATGGGACACTTCTGCCTCTGGAGACCCTTAGTGCTACTTCTTGTGTCAGCTAGAGCAGAGGTGTTTCAAATTCAGCCATACTCTGCATCAGTTACTTTCTCTGTAAACAAACAAACAAAAAAAGGACAGCAAAATATTACATAGATGCAGTGGATCTGAGATAATATTGGCAGAGAAATCTTAGCTTTGGGAATATTCTGACATTTTAGTGCATAATTTCTCAGCCTTATCATTGCAGTAAGAAGTAGATTTTGCATTCCATTTCCCAGTTTGTTTCTTTAAGAAAGAAAATTGGGCACTTGTAAGTTCCTTGCTTGGAAGTACTTGGCATGCGGTGAAATTTAGTGGTATTTCCTACTGTGAATACTCAGTGCAGGAACATTAGTGACATTGATTCAAAACCAATTCTTTTCAGATTTAGCAAAATGGGTAGTCCTCGCTGAGGGCTAGTTGAATGCCGATGGTGAAGTTTAAAAGTTGTACCTTTTTTTAGTCATTTGTATGAGCAAAATGTAGAAAGATTATTTTACAATGAGACAGGTGTATTTATTTATGAAATCATCATTCCAAAAAGACTCAAGGGATTTCCCTTACATGTCCCAAAAAATAATTTCAGTAACATGATCCTGTCCTTCACCACATTCTGCCAGATCAAGCATGGAAACATTTAGCCTCTAAAATATTTTTCTTTAGAAAGTTGACACATAGGTTTATACTGTAAACCATTTTACAGGACTGTGCTGCACTCCGTTAATATTTTGTTCACCTCTCTCCACCCACAGGACCATCCATTTGCTGCCCTCCATAGATCCTGTGAGCACAGAGTGCCTTTAAATGCCGTGGTACTACTATTCTTACTCTGAAGGGAGAATATTATGCAGGAAAAGTCCTTTGTGCCATGTAGCTCTCCTCTGTGATGCATATTTGTAAAAGCATGGAGAGGGACTGGCATCACTATATGGATCCATATGCTTAAACCCACAGAGAGGCCTCATCTGTCCCTACAGCCTCTCTGTGACAAGTGTTAGGGTTTGAAGGATGATTTCTATTTCTGGACCCCATTCGTAGTCAAGCTTTACTGTCGGGTAGGTGGAAAGGAAGTGGCATTTGGCGCCCAAAGTTCATATTGAAACGGTCCCAAGATGAGGTGGTTTGTTCAAAACCAACACCTGAATCACAGGGACCAAGCTGAACCAGAAACCTAAAATACGGTAAAAAGAAAAGGAGTACTTGTGGCACCTTAGAGACTAACCAATTTATTTGAGCATGAGCTTTCGTGAGCTCACGAAAGCTCATGCTCAAATAAATTGGTTAGTCTCTAAGGTGCCACAAGTACTCCTTTTCTTTTTGCGAATACAGACTAACACGGCTGTTCCTCTGAAACCTAAAATACGGTGTCATTTCATCCTGGTTTTAACTTGACTCATCTTTCGAATAAGAGCATTTCCAAAGATATAGTTTATTACCGTGTTGGATGTTATTGAATGGTCTTTGACAGCATAACATCAATAGGTACTATGATTATAATAAAATTTACAGAAAGCTTTTTTTCTGGTACCATCAATATGTGGGAGAAAGAAACAAATGAGTAGCCCTATTATGGGTCTGATTGTTCTAGGATGTTGTTCTTGTCTAAAGCGCATGAGGTCAGGGCCTAAGAGTGGCTTGGAAAAACTTCTGTGTGAAAGAATTTTGAGAGTTCCTGCCTTGCTATTGTACATTGTCCAGACAGTAGGAGAACTGATACTTGAAAGGAGGCTGGAGCATCAAAACTGAATACATATTTAAGAAGAAGAAAGAAAAATGTTTCATTTCTGGTAAGACTGGTGCATGATTTAAATGCACTAAGATTTTGCTATGTGTGGTTTGTTACATGTAGTTTAGTTGGCTATTTAAAGACAGTTTTTGTTGTAGTCACTATAACAGTACTTTTTACACTTGCGGTCTTGAGATAAAGGACCCTATTTTCAAATATGGACTCCTTACCTAGAAGATTCAGTCCTGTATATGGGATTGAATGTCCTTTTAAGGTGCACATGTCTCTATATTAGATTAATAGAGACCATCATCCATGATATAGCAGGATTTCCTGATACAGTGTAAGAAGGAAAAATACATTTCTCAGGTTTTTTGTTGTTGTTTGGTTTGGTTTTTTGTGTGTGGCTAGGCTAGAAGTCTAATTTTTAAAAGCTTAGGGCTAAATTTTCAAAGTGTTGGGTAGACTTTTAACTGTGCTGACTTCCTTTATCTTTGAAATGAATTATGTGGTTGAAATCACAGCCAGAATTTTGCACGTATATCCTTTATGAAGTGCACTTAGTTAGTCTTTCATTTGTGTTCGGAAAAAAGGGTGTTAAATGAAGCAAGGGGTGTTAAATTCAGGGGGACTAGCTTGATTGTGTGGGATGTTTCAGTTTTCTTTTGTGCATCTCTTTTATTGCTCTTTTGGGAATGCATCAAAATTTATTTTATCAAATGAGACTTTATGTCCATTTCAGCTAAAGCTAATCTGATTAGTCCTTCTATGGGCATTAGGAGAGCTGTCCTGGCATATAAAAATTATATTTTGTCAGCTTTCATAAATGTTTCCAATATGGCTTAGTTTATTACTGTTAATCAGGGGGTTCTTGAGTTACCCCCGTTCCTGAAGAACATTTGCAGAATTCTCTGTATAAATAATGTTTGGAAGAATCAAACCCATGGCTGATTTGTAAAACCAAAATAATTTTAAACTCAGATTAAAAACTATTCAAGTTATATATATAGCAACTGCTGTATAAATATAGAGTCACACAAACAGTGACTTCTCCTTTTAAGCAAGGATTTACCTTTAGTCTGTTCACTGAGTATCCAAGGAAAATGGATAATCTGGATGTTACTGAAAGGGAGTAACCAGAAACCTCCTGCAAACGCTGCTGATTTTCAGGTCTTACTCTCTGAATTTAGGTTCACATCTCTTTTTCTCTCCACTTGTTCATCTTCTACAAAGCTTCATGCCAAATATCTAATTTATACCATATTTATCAATAAGAAAGGCAGCCTGTTTTGAGTAAGATAACCCAGATGTAGGGTGACCATATTTCCCTATGCTGAATACGGGACACCTTGTAAAATTGCTCATATTCAGCAGCAATCAATCAGAACTATTCAGTAGCCCCCCCCCCCCCCCAACATGCTATAAAAACTCCAAAGCCCAGCAAGGAAAGAGGGGCCTCAGAAGTTCAGGGGTGGAGGGAAGGCGGCCTCCAGGATACCCCTTCACGTGCACTGCAGTTTGGGATGGCAACATTCCCGGTGCTCCCCAACTCTGCCTATGGACTCAGGGGGCTTCTGCCCCATAGAGAGCACCGGGGATCCAAGATTCAGCCCCGCAGCTCCTGCCTTCAGCCTCATGGAGGTCGCCAGGGCTCAGGCATTCAGCCACACAGCTCCAGCTTCAGCCCATGGCGGGCACTAGGAATCAGGGTTCAGTCCTCCCATGGCTCTGGCTTCAGCCCTGCGGCGGGTGCTAGGAATCAGGGTTCAGTCCTCCAATGGCTCTGGCTTCAGCCCGTGGCGGGCACTAGGAATCAGGGTTCAGTCCTCCCATGGCTCTGGCTTCAGCCCTGCGGCGGGTGCTAGGAATCAGGGTTTTAACACAGACACATTCACACCCCACGGCTCCAGCTTCAGCCCCACCGTGGGTGCCGGAGATCGGGGCTTCAGTCCCCCCATGACTCCAGCTTCTGCCTCATGGAGGGTGCTGGGGATTGGGGTTGCAGCCCTACAGGGGGCACTGGGGCCCAGGCTCTGGGTTTCAGCATCAGCGCCCAGTGACCCCCTGAAAGTGCTTGCAGACCCTAATTGAGAACCCCTGCTTAAGGTTTCACATAGCGAGGGGTGACACACACCCGTAATCCCTCACACACAGGGCTGCCTCTCGTCCTACCTGACGTGTCATCTTCCTGCCTCCCCACCCAGCCTGAGGCAACCATGTGCTCTCACTGACGAGCCACCGCCTGCCTGCACTCACTTGCCAGCCACAAACAAGACATGGCTGGGCTGCACTGACTGACCACTGACTGACCAGCAGGGGGAGTAGAAAACACAGGATAATTTGTCCATTTTTAAATAAAAGGCGGGACACCTGCAATAGGGCTTAAATACGGGAGTATCCTGTTAAAAACGGGATGGATGGTCACCCTACGAAGACCTGTATAAAAGCTCAAATAATCTGATTTTGTGCAGGGAACTAAGTGGGGATGGAATTCACACTTGACAATCTTTGGGCAGGCTGCCCCTCTATGGTTTGGGGTTTGAATGCTGGATTCATTTAGTCATGGAGCCTGTGGCCATACTGCCAGCCTATAATGAACTGAAGCAGAGCACACACTCCTGGCATGCAAGGGTTGCAGAGACCATTTTTCCATCTAGCATCTGCCTTGCTCTGCCCTTGCACAGCACCACAATGTGGTTTATGTGGTACAGAGAGATGTGTCAGCTGGCTGCACCAGAGTGACTTTCACCCATAAAATGAGTGACTTGTTGGTTCCATGGTTTGAATTTCTGGAAAGAAACCTGTTTCTGTGTAGTCAGCTTTTGTTTATATTCCCAGTCTGATGTTTCTAATTTTCTAAAAGCTACTGCCTGCCTCCACAACATCTCATTTGACATCACTATATATCCTTAGGCTTTGGGCAAAGGGGTGGAGTAAATGCCTGCAGATCAAGATAGGGAGAATTGTTCTCATCAGTAGTTGTTTAACACACTGTATAAAATGTACAGGTAATACAGGAGATTGTAGGTACTGGTAAGGTACCATGTTACTCTATGATACTAGAAAGATGGATCACAACAGCAAACTGACAGTCAAAGACAGACTTGAATAAAAATAACACTGGAAGAAGACTGTTCCCTGCATCACTTACCTGGGAAATTGTAGGTTACATACAGTGATATTCAAAAACTAATGAGAAGTTGGATTTTCTTACAGATTACATTTAAACAGATGCTGTCACTTTGAATTTCTAATTGACTAATTTTTACAAATTTCAGTTTCTGGTACAGCAATCTTTAAAAAGCACATTCTGATGATTTTTTAAAATACTCCTTCAAAAATATTTTAAAGGGATTAATTTTATTCCTCTGATTATTTTAATAAGAGTTTTGCATAAAAGGATAAACTAACTAGTTCATTAAATAGCAGAGAGTGAAACTGACTGTACACAAGGTGCTGAACAAAATTTTTATTCTTTAACTTCTTTCAATTATAGTGATCATGGGTGTCCATTTTAACGATAGAAGGTGCAAAATTTTCAAGTAGAGATGTTATTTTCCAGTTGATGGAGTGGAGGGTCCCCTTTAAGGATCTCTTCTGTTATCTTGATAAATAAGTGAGAAGTTATACCGATAACTCTGTATATTATATGAGAATTTTTCTCTTAATCCCATCTATTCAAGCTTCAAAAGGGGTGGGACAAGTCTGTTAGAAATGTGCTTTGCACACTGTCAGATCACTAACTAAAGAGCTACTAATTAAGCGTGCAGTAAACTAGAGTCCATGTGTCTGCTCTTTTCCTGTTGACTAAAAATTGCATGAGAACAGTCAGCGATGGTACATTTCTGCAGCTGTCTTCTAATGGGCACCTCGATATAATTAGTCTGGAGACAAAGCTGTACAGAATTGCTGACAGAGAAATGGCTTATCAGCTAGTTAGACTACTGTTCTGATCTCTGTCCCTCTTGGAAGCCTTTTATTTCTTGAAGAAAATGTAAGCATTTGTTAAGGAAATCCAAGTGGGCAAATGTTGATGACTTCAGTACACATCAAGGACAATCAAGTCTGTCAAGGTTCCTCCCTCACTCTGAACTCTAGGGTACAGATGTGGGGACCTGCATGAAAAACCTCCTAAGCTTATCTTTACCAGCTTAGGTCAAAACTTCCCCAAGGTACAAAATATTCCACCCGTTATCCTTGGACTGGCCGCTACCACCACCAAACTAATACTGGTTACTGGGGAAGAGCTGTTTGGACGCGTCTTTCCCCCCAAAATACTTCCCAAAACCTTGCACCCCACTTCCTGGACAAGGTTTGGTAAAAAGCCTCACCAATTTGCCTAGGTGACTACAGACCCAGACCCTTGGATCTTAAGAACAATGAACAATCCTCCCAACACTTGCACCCCCCCTTTCCTGGGAAATGTTGGATAAAAAGCCTCACCAATTTGCATAGGTGACCACAGACCCAAACCCTTGGATCTGAGAACAATGAAAAAGCATTCAGTTTTTACAAGAAGACTTTTAATAAAAAATAGAAGTAAATAGAAATAAAGAAATCCCCCCTGTAAAATCAGGATAGTAGATATCTTACAGGGTAATTAGATTCAAAAACATAGAGAACCCCTCTAGGCAAAACCTTAAGTTACAAAAAAGATACACAGACAGAAATAGTTATTCTATTCAGCACAATTCTTTTCTCAGCCATTTAAAGAAATCATAATCTAACACATACCTAGCTAGATTACTTACTAAAAGTTCTAAGACTCCATTCCTGTTCTGTCCCTGGCAAGAGCAGCATACAGAGAGACACAGACCCTTTGTTTCTCTCCCCCCTCCCAGCTTTTGAAAGTATCTTGTCTCCTCATTGGTCATTTTGGTCAGGTGCCAGCGAGGTTACCTTTAGCTTCTTAACCCTTTACAGGTGAGAGGAGCTTTCCCCTGGCCAGGAGGGATTTCAAAGGGGTTTACCCTTCCCTTTATATTTATGACAAAGTCTAATGAAGGAAAGTGTATCTCTGCTGCTCAGACCAAATGAAAAATAATTATTTCCCTTTGGGGCCAATTCTCCATTCCTATGTGTCAGACTTGTTCCCTCATACCATACTTTTTGTCTTCATATTTCACATACTGTAGCTTCGTTGGGAGAGGCAGACCTCATTCAATCAAATTATGTGGAAATCAAACTTCTGACGGTTGTGATTCTGGCCAGAATAAAGCCCTTTTTGTTTGAAAAGTGTACACAAGTATGTACTTGTTGAAAGCAAGTCATTAATTTCTTTTTCTATAATGGGCATTGGGAACCACTCCAGCTTTCTGGGAAGGATTGCTGTATTTTTTGTTCACTGGGTATGGCTACCAGTGCTTCTTACCACACCCGTGCAACCTGTTCTGGCCTGCTGGCAGAAGTTACTTGCAAATTGAGCCAACAAATTTTCAAGTAAAAACCTTCAGAACCCTTCAGGTTCTGTATAGGTTGGGCAGAGTGGGTCAGGTCTTAATGTAATTGCAGAAGTGAATTAACTGTTCTCATCCCCAACTCAGATCAAGTTCTTCTTTTCCACATAAGGGAAGAGAAGGTTAAATTCCTGTAACTATTGGATGGCGAGTGTGACAGTTAGGATCACAGAAAACCCCTTGGGAACTGCCAACTGATGTGCTGAGACTAGCCCTGAGCTGTTTCCTCTGCCAGCTTGGTCCTTCAGAACACTGCCTGGTTTGAGCTAGACACGCTTGCCTGCTGCAAACCCAGACCCAGGTCTGAACCACGTCCCCTGAACGCTGCAGGCTTAACTGAAAACAGCTTAAGAAGTGTTCCAGTCTCCAACACTCAGATGCCCAACTCCCAGTGGGGTCCAAACCGCAAATAAGTCTGTTTAAAGCTTATACAGGGTAAACTCATAAATTGTTCGCCCTCTATAACACTGATAGAGAGATATATGCATAGCTGTTTGCCCCCCCCCAGGGTATTAATACATACTCTGGATTAATTAATAAGTAAAAAGTGATTTTATTAAATACAAAAAGTAGGATTTAAGTGGTTCCAAGTAGTAACAGACAGAACAAAGTGAATTACCAAGCAAAATAAAATAAAACACGCAAGCCTATGCCTAATACAGTAAGAAAATTATTACAGATGAAACCTCACCCTCAGAGATGTTCCAGTAAGCTTCTTTTACAGACTACCCTCCTTCTAGTCTGGGTCCAGCAATCAGTCACACCCCCGTGGTTACTGTCCTTTGTTCCAGTTTCTTTCAGGTATCCTTTCAGATTGGAGAGGCTATCTCTTGAGCCAGCTGAAGACCAGATGGAGGAGTCTCCCAGGGGCTTAAATAGATTTCCTCTTGTGGGTGGACACCCCTCCCTCCCCCTGTGTAGAATCCCAGCCACAAGATGGAGTTTTGGAGTCACATGGGCAAGTCACGTGTCCATGCATGACTCAGAACTTACAGGCAGCAGTCATTGTTCACATGCAACTTTGAACATTCTCAGGTAGACTTCTTATGTGGATTGGAGTCTTCCAAGATCCATTGTCTGTTAAGTGTTTCTTGATTGGGCACTTAACTTGCAAATTTCTTTCTAAAGAAGCTGACCAAATGCCTTACTAAGGTTGCTTAAAATCAGACAAGTACACAGCCAATATTCATAACTTCGAGTACAAAAATGATACATTCATACAAATAGGATGAATATATTCAGTAGATCATAACCTTTGCAGAGATGTGTTACATGGCATGTCTAGCATAAAACATATTCCAGTTATGTCATATTTACTTTCATAAGCATATTTCCATAAAGCATTATGCGGTGCAACGTCACAGTGAGGAATGGCTATAACTTTTTCTTCTCTGTTAAATGCATATTTTAGATTGACATATGACAGCACAATGATGTATGTTGTAGACTCCAGCTCAAGAGCCAGTTAGAAAACCCACTCTTAGACCAGAGCTTGTGTCTGACTGTATCGGGGTTCTGGCCCCTGAAGACCAGAGACAGTAGTAGTTTGAGAGGTGTCTGGGGAAAGTGAAAGAACTAACCAAAACAGATAGTGAGTAAGAGGAAGATGGGCCTGGGCAATAGTTCGTGTCTAAAAGGGGGAAGGAGTAGAAAAGGCCAGGCCTTTAATCCCTGTAGGGGCCCAAGACCAAGAGCCTTGTACAGTGTGTGGGGCAAGGCTCCCCTCTCTCCCACCCAGGCCAGACTGGTGTTTGGGGTAGTTAGACTCATGTGGGAAATTTAAAGAAGAAAATGATCAGATTACTGGGTGACTCAAAAAGGAGACTTCAAACCCAATCAGAGAGAGTTCATAGGCGAGGGAGGCCAAGACTTAAAGGGAGACAGTCCCAGAAGGAAGGCTGTGGAAACTTAATCTTGGACTAAAGGGGAGAGGCCAGGGAGGGCAGGACTGGAACTACACAGTCCCATGAAGGAGGGCTTTGGACCCTCAACTTAGGGATGGACGGAAAGATGAATGCAAAGCAGGGCACCAAAGGAACTGCAGAGGCTCCGGGTGGTTGTCTGCCCAATGCTAATTGTAGGAGGCACAGGTGCTGACTTTCCAAAGTGCCAGGGGGTGCTCAAACCCCGGCTCTGCTCCAGGCCCTACCGCCACTTCACCCCTTCCCCCAAGGCCCCCCGCCTGGCCTCTTCTCGCCCAGTTCTGCCCCCTCCCCCAAGCACGCCACATCCTCTTTCCTCCCCGCTCAGCCTTCTGCACACCACAAAACAGCTGATCACGGTGGGCAGGAAGGAGAGTGAGGCACTAATATGCAGTGCCTGCCGGCGGGCGGGAAACATTGGTGGGGTGGGGGAGAACTGACAGGAGGGCTGCTGGTGAATGCTCAGCACCCACCATTTTTTACCTGTGGGTGCTCCAGCCCCGGAGCACCCATGGAGTCGGCACCTGTGGTAGGAGGGGTGCTTCTAAGCATGTCCCCTTGCTGCGTGGAGTGCCACTGTTGTCCTCTGTCTCATATTCTCCTCAGGTTCCTGGAAATAATCCACTCACACCTGAGTCTTTAAAAACAATATTCCCCCTCTTTTGGAGTCTGATTTATTAAACATAGTCCAGTTCCCAAAAGAGAATCTTCTTGCTCACCTCTAGGCTGAGGACCCCAAAGCCCTCTTTCCTGGGACTGTGTGGTTTCAGGCCTGACCACCCTGACCTATGTAGTCTCTCTGACTTGGGTTGATGCCTTTTTCTGAGTCACTCACCCTGTCATCTGACCTCTCCCTTGACGTTTCCAGTGGGTCTAATTACCCCAAACACTAGTCTGGGCTGGCTGGGAGAGAGGGGAGCCTTGTGCCACTCACTCAGAAAGGATCCTGGTCCCAGGCCCTAAAGGAACAGCAGTCTGGGCTTTCATACTCCTTCATCTCACCCCATCCCCACCCCCCAGACACTAACTATTGCCCGGGACCATCTTCCTCTCACTCAGTGTCCATTTTAATTACTGCTTCGGGCCTTTCCTGGACACCTGGAACAGGATAGCTTGCCTCTTAAACAGCCTCCTCTGGTCTTAAATGGCTAGCACCCCATTACATTGACCTTGAGGAAAGAGGTTGTCCAGACACACTGCTGTTCAACATGTTATGTAGTCTGGTTATAAATAAGAAGCTTTATTTTCATTCTTACTGACAACATGAGAATATATATGTAGTGCAGTTGTAGCCGTGTTGGTCTCATAATATTAGAGAGACAAGGAGGGTGTGGAGCTCTGTGTGGCTCAAAAGCTTGTCTCTCTCACCAACAAAAGTTGGTCCAATAAAAGGTATTACCTCACCCCCCTTGTCTCTCTAATATGAAACCATGTCATCCATCCTTCAAGAGAAAATGAGAAAAGCTGACAGCATAGGGATCAGAAGGCTGAGAAAGTGCAGACACCTATTTGAATGATGTTGGGACTCTGGTTTGGAGAAAAAAATCTCACATGTGTTAGCTGTTAACTGTTAAACCAGTATAACATCTTCAAAATATGACAACAGGTGAAGGCAGACAACTAAATAGTGACAAATTTTGTAAGTGCTTGTATACAATTGCTAGAAGTATAATAAGGGTGAACTTGAGTGCCTGGTATTAAATAAGGATATAGATACCACAGGAATCCCAAAAACATGGTGGAATGATGATAATCAAGGGGACCTGGTAATACCAGGGTACAAAATATATAGAAACAACAGAGTATATCGTGCTCGTGAGGGAGTGGCACTATAAGTGAAAGAAAGCATAGTCAAATATAGGAAATATCTAAATTAAATAAATCCAACTCTACCGTAGAATCTCTGCAGATAAAAATTCCATGCTTGAATAATGAGAGTTTAGCAGTAGAATATACTACTGCCCACCTGACCAGGATGGTGACAGTGATTGTGAAATGCTCAGGGAGATTGTAAAGAGGCTACAAAAACAGAAAACCCAGTGATAATGGGGGAATTCAACTATCCTCATATTGACTGGGTACATGTTACCTTAGGGTGGAATGCAGAGATAATATTTCTAGACACCATTAATAATGGCTTCTTGGAGCAACTAGTTCTGGAACCCACAAAGGGAGAGGCAGTTCCTGATTTAGTCCTAAATTGAGCATAACATCTCATCCAAGACATGAATATAACTGAACTGCTCAGTAATAGTGACCACAATGTAATAACATTTAATGAGCTTCTACAGGAAAAAATACCAAAGAAACCCACCACAGTAGCATTTAACTTCACAAAGGGGAATTATGCAGAAAATGAGGAAGCTGATTAAACAGAAGCAAACAGGAACAGTCACAAGAGTGAAATGTCTGCAAGCTGCATGGAAAATTTTTTAAAACACCATAATAGAGTCTCAAACTAAACGTATGTCCCAAAGGACAAAATAAAACAACAACAGAGGATCAAAAAATGCCACCATGGATAAATAACAGAGTAAAAGAGATGGTTAGAGACAAAAAGACATCCTTTTAAAAATTGGAAGTCAAATTCTACTGAGGAAAATAGAAAGGAGCATGAACTCTGGCAAGTCACGTGTAAAACTATAATTAGGCAGACCAAAAAAGATTTTGAAGAGCAACTGGCAAAAGACCCCAAAACTAAAAGCAAAAAAATTTGTAATGGATGATCAAGGTGGTAAAGGAGCATTCGAGGCAGAAAAGGCCATTGTGGAGAAGCTAAATGTACTCCTTTGCATTGATCCTCACTGCAGAGGATGTGAGGAGATTTCCATACCTGAGCCATTCTTTTCAGGTGACAAATCTGAGGAACTGTCCCTGATTGAGTTGTCAGTAGAGGAGGTTCTGGAACAAATCTATAAATTAAACAGTAATAAGTCGCCAGGACTAGATGGTATTCACCCAAGAGATCTGAAGGAGCTCAGATATGAAACTGTAGAACTACTGTCTGTAGTATGTAATCTATCACTTAAATCAGCCTCTGTACCAGATAACTGGAGAATAGCTAATGTAACGCTGATTTTTTAAAAAAAAGGCTCCAGAGGTGATCCAGACCATTACAGGCCAGTAAGCCTCAGTCCCGGAGAAACTGGTTGAAATGAAAAGAACAGAATTATCAGACACATAGATGAACACAGTATGTTGGGGAAGAGTCAAGATGGCTTTGTAAGGGGAAATCATGTCTTACCAATTGATTAGAATTCTTTGAGGGTATCAGCAAGCATGTAGACAAGAGTGATCCAGTTGATAGTGTATTTGGACTTTCAGAGAGCCTTTGACAAGGTCCCACACCAAAGACTCCTACGCCAAGTAAGCAGTCATGGGATAAGAGGGAAGGTCCTCTCAGGGATCACTAACTGCTTAAAAGATAGGAAACAACGGGTAGGAATAAATGGTCAGTTTTAACAGTAGAGAGAAGTAAATAGCAGGATTCCCCAAGGATCTGTACTGTGACCAGTAAATGATCTGGAAAAGGGCATGAACAGTGAGATGGCAAAGTTTGCAGATGACACAAAGTTACTCAAGATAGTTTAATCCAAAGCAGACTGTGAAGAGTTACAAAGGGATTTCCCTGAACTTCATGACTGGGCAACAAAATGGCAGATTAAATTAAATGTTGATAAATGCAAAATAGTGCCCTTTGGAAAACATAATGCCAACTATACAGACAAAATGATGAGGTCTAAGTTACCTGTTATCACTCAAGAAAGAGATCTTGGAGTCATCATAGATAATTCTTTGAAAATATCTGCTCAATGTACAGCAGAATGTTAGCAATCATTAGGACCGGGTAGATAAAAAAACAGAAAATATCATAATTCCACTGTATAAATCCCTGGTATGCCCACACCTAGAATACTGCATGCAGTTTTGGTTGCCCCATCTCAAAAAAGACATATTGGAATTGGAAAAGGTACCAAGAAAGGCAACAAAAATGATTAGGAATATGGAACAGCTTCCATACAAGGAAGGATTAAAAAGACTGGGACAGTTCAGCTGAGAAAAGAAATGACTCCGGGGGAATGTGATAGAAATCTATAAACTCATGACTGGTGTGGAGAAAGTGAATAAGGAAATGTTATTTACTCCTTCACATAACACAAGAACCAGGGATCACTCAATGAAATTAATAGGCAGCAAATTTAAAGCAAACATAAGAAAGTACTTCTTCATACAATGCATAGTCAATCTTTGGAACTCATTGTCAAGGGATGTTGTGCAGGCCAAAAATATAACTGGGTTAAAAAAATTGGATAAATTCATGGAGGATAGGACCATCAATGCGTATTATTGAAAATGATCAGGAACACAACCCCATGCTCTGGGTGTCCCTAAACTTCTGACTGCCAGAAGCTGGGACTGGATGAGAGGGCATGGCTCACTTGAAAATTGCCCTGTTCTGTTCATTCCCTCTGGAATGGTCATTGTTGGAAGACAGGACCCTGGGCTAGATGGACCTTACCCAGTATGGCTATTCTAAGACATTTTTTTGAATATTTATTTTCTCTTTATCTTACTGGTTATTCTATTTCATGTTTTAGCAGTATGGGCCAAACCCTATGATAGTCCCTATTGTGTTAGTTAAGAGCTTTGCCTGAATGCCTGAAAAGAAACTGCAGAATTTTGACCGATCAGAGATGAAATATTTTCAATTTGAAAATATCATTGATAGAGAAAGTCCATTGTTCTAAGTAACAGCACAGGTCAGGAATAATGTATATCTCCTTTACTCAACACATTTCCCTGAAAGAAAAACAACTGAGTTGGAGATCGTTCATTGTCTGAAGGCTGACTGCCCGTACTTACAGCATGATAGTAGTTAAAATGACATGATATTGCTGACACAGTTGGTGCTGGAATATGTCAGGTGAAGAAGTCCAGCATATTAGTACAAACCTTAGGAGTTGGTGGCAAATGTGAAGATTGTACTCATTCGGGAATGTAGTGTTCAGACACATTTGCACCTCATGGGCTAAAATGCTGGATTGTATCCTAGAATGTAGACATCAAGAGCTCCTGACAACAGGTACCAAACCTTGAGCTTAGAATCAGTAAATCATGTTGATGACCAGGGTACAACATTCATATCCTTGATGGAAAATTCTGTTGGACTACTAGATGTTACAACCTTGTCATCATCCCTGTTATCCTAGGCTTCACATGGAGCATTGTTGTATTTATCAAGCCCTTCGGGAATGATACTGGTAGTAAAAAATGTAGGTAATATTGATGAGTACAGCTGACATCCCACATAATCTGACAGAATGTAGTGTCTTGTGAGATTAAGGGGGCCTAAATATATGGTCTTCAAATATATGCTGGAAAGCTAGAATTTCTCTAAAATAAATACATGGCACTATAGTTGAAGACTCAGACTTCTTCCTGGATCAGTAGGCACTGGAAGTTCTGTGGAGGCTACATGTTCAGCCTTTAGAAAAAGTGAGGTTAGGATAAACAAGCACCCTACATTGCTCTGTGGTTGCACATCTGACAGTCTCAGGAGTGGGGTTGATAAACTGTAGAAGGGAATTATGTGATGCCCTAAACTGGAAGAACAGCTGGCATGATGACAGCAAGCAAAATAAAGGGGAGGATTTGAGGTATTCTCAGAGAAAGGGGGGCAAGGTGAGCACAAATACTCTAAAATGAAATTCTGCTCCTACACACCTTTATTTTCCATTCGTTTAGAAAGCTTCACATTTTCCTTTTGGACGGAATCTGCCTTGAATATATTTCCTCACCAAAAAAATTAATTAATTATTTTTTCCCCAAAAGATGCATAATGCCAAAGTGTGACCTTTCTGTTATTTAAGTAACTTAGAATAGAAACTGTGACACTGGGAAATAAAAGTTATACCTTTATTTCCCTATATATGTTTAGTAGATACTTAAAAAGCATACCCTAATCCGAGCCTGTTTATAAGGCATGAAGTTACCCTTGTTTTGTTTAGCCAAATGGTCGAAACGCTGTCAACAATATGTCTGGAATGTTATTTACTTGATACATTTCTGTGGTTTTTCTTTGTAGGACTGCACATGCCACAGCTAGGGATCATTTACTTAAAAATGGCCAAAGCAATACCCCCAAGTTGCAGTTATTCTTCTCAACAGGGGCTTGGTAATCAAATGGAGTGTCTCATCATGTTCAGCAGCTTCTGTGCTTTTTTCCTCTCCCTTTTTTGTTGTTGTTCTTGATAATCTGAGTTGATTTTTGTAGAGATTTGGAGAAGTGCTATTTATTCTTGCTCTTTGTTCTCTGTAACTTGATTCCTTTACTAGAACTTTTTGCAATGTGTGTTGTGATACTAGCTGATTTGAGTGCAATTAACCTGCTTTTTTGAACTATTATTATTTTAGAAGATGATGATTATTGTATGGGTCTTTTGTTGTTGTTGTTTGTTTAACCACAAGCCATGGTGTTTTAAATTAAGATGTCAGATCCAGACATGTAGATTAAGTGCAAGAGAATGGTGGGTGTTTTAACGTTTCTAACGGAAGGGTATGGCAGGTTGGAGAAGATCTTTGATTACTAGAATCTACTTCTTGGAAATGTCGTAAGGCCATTTGGCCAGTGTTCAGGAGGTGAGACTTACCTCTAAAACTTGCTGTTCTTTACCATTATGCTGCATCACCTCAGATGGTATGGATCTTGGAAAACGTTTGGGATATGGATTAGGTGGAGGCAGAGGATACCTGAAATTAGAAGGGAAATACTGGATCTTGATCCATATCTATAGGGTTGCCAACCCTCCCGGTTTTGCCAGGAGTCTCTCAGAATTTGGCTCCATCTCCTGGAGGCCACTGAAGCCAAACCAGGAGATTTTCTGGCCGCTAAAAGTCTGGCTGTGCAGCAGGGCTAAGGCAGGCTCCCTACCTGACCTGGTCCCACACCATTCCCTGAAGTGGCCAGTACGATCCTGCGACCCCTGGCAGGGGTCAGGGAGTTCCACGCGCTGCCCCTGCCAGCAGGTACTGCCCCCGGAGCTTCCTTTGGCCACAGTTCCCATTTCTGTGGAGTCAGTGCTCAGGGAGCGGGTAGCATGCAGAGACCCCTGCCTCCCTCCCGGGGACAATAGGAACATGCTGGCCACATCCAGGAGTGGCGTGGGGCCAGGGCAGGCAGGAAGCCTACCTTAGCCCTGCTGCGGCGCTGACCAGGAGCCACCTGAGGTAAGCACCACCTGGTCAGAGCCCTCACCCCCTCCCACACTCCAATCCCCTGTCTCAGCCCTGAGCCCCATCCCAGAGCCTATACCTCATACCCCAACCCCCTCCCCAGCCCTGATCCCTTCCAGCACCCAAACTCTCTCCCAGAGCCCTCACCCCTCCCGCACCCCAATCCCCTGTTCCAGCCCTGAGCCCCATCCCAAAGCCTATACCACATACCCCACCCCCGTCCCCCAGCCCTGACCCCCCTCCAACACCCAAACTCCCTCCCAGAGCTTGCACCCCGCACCTCCGCCTACATCCCAACCCCCTGCCCCAGGCTTAGCCTGGAGCTCCCCCCACATTCCAAACCCCTGCCCCAGCCCAGTGAAAGTGATTGAGGGTGGGGGAGAGTGAGCAATGGAGGGGGGAGGCCTCAAAGAAGGGCCGGTGTGGGGCAGGAAAGGGGCAGGGCAAGAATGTTTGGGTTAGTGTGATTACTGTTGACAACCCTACATATGTATGAAAGGAGCCTAGCTCTGTCCCTTTTCCAGGCCCATTTGTAGCACTGGCAGCACTGTGCTGGTAATTCTCCTTTAATCCCTTGGATCATAATCACCTCGAGCCAAATTCTGCCACCCTTACTCACACCAAGAGGCACCTTATTACAAGAGTAGTTCAGTAACTTTACTGGATCATTGAATTTCTTCTTGACAAAAGTGTAGACGAAGCTATCTCAGAAAGCAGAGCACAGCAGCCATAATTTGCAATACAATTTAAGCATTTTCCTTAGTGAATTATACCACATAAAGCATGTTTCCCCAACTCCTCCCCCATCAGACCAGACCTTCCCTTAGTACAGGGGTTCTGTTATATTCATTGGGGCGTAGTGGGGACTATGCAGAGTGGGGAAGAAAACACCACGTATCTACATTTCCCTTCTGCCTTCCCCCAACTGTATCCAATGAAGTGAGCTGTAGCTCACGAAAGCTTATGCTCAAATAAATTTGTTAGTCTCTAAGGTGCCACAAGTACTCCTGTTCTTTTTGCGAATACAGACTAACATGGCTGCTACTCTGAAACCTGTCATGTGGTAAAGGGCTTTCTGCTTCCCTGTGCACCTCATAGAGTGATTGAAGCATAGGGCTCTTAGACTGTATCATGTTTGTTAACTTGTCTGGATTGTAACAAATCAAATATGGCTTGTATGTGTGTGCTTTATCCTACACGCTTTTTGTTGCCTTTGGATAGCAAGTTGTTTTCTTTTGAAACCATTTTTGCTGTATTTATTTCCTACTTTGATCATTTTACTGATAAATACCTCCTGTCTGTATTCACACCTGCTCTTTTATTATCCTAGCTTAAATATAAATGCTTCCACTGAAATAAATCAGCCTTGTAATTTGAAAAATGTAAAACTTTGGTTTAAGTTACTTATTACAGGTAATATACGTTTGATGGTTGAATATGAAAAAACTGCTTGGCAGAATTTTAGCTTGAATCTCTGCCAGACAACATTAAAGTGCAACCTAATTCCCAAAAACGCCCAAGCTGTCATGACCTAACATGCATATAGTAATAACAGGCTGATAAGGCTAATAAAGTCTACATATTACTATAGCCACGCAATGCATGCTGTAACAGGACTATAATGTGTTTTGTCCTTCGTATTATGCAGCCCACACATCATCTTCCTGTCACAGAGCGTATTAACTGGAGGGAGCCATCTCTGTGGAACACGTCTGTGCCATGAAATTGCTCATGCTTGGTTTGGACTGGCCATTGGTGCTCGTGATTGGACTGAAGAATGGATAAGTGAAGGGTTTGCTACTTACTTGGAAGATGTATTTTGGGCAGTAGCACAACAGGTATGAAGACAGATCACCATTCTGTTTTATAATGTAGAAATTAAGATGCTCTCTAACTGAATGCCTTAGTATTAAATGGAAGGAAATTACTATAAATCTATATTTAAAAGTAGTACGTTCTGAGGCTACGTCTGTTAGAATGCAGATTCCAGCAGCACTATAAATTGGTTTAAAATTCCTTACTTCCACACCTAACCACACTGAACATGAACCTTTTCAAAGGTATAGGTCATTGCATTATAAGAGCTGAAACATATTTTCTCAATGATCATCCACCCAAAGACCCACTACTCAAAATTGCCCAATTTCTCCCAATCCATTGCTCTTTTTTGTCCTTTCCACCCATCTAATCATCTTTCCCATATCTGAGCACCACTTAAGTCAACAACACCATGTGGTCATGTGGAGTCCATCAGTGTCCAAGGACGCTTCTGGGCTGGGACTCTATTTTTGTTTGTTTTGTAAAATACCAGACATATATATGGCACTATATAAAATCATTACCACCACCACATCTAGATTTCTAGAGAGAGAAAGAAAGAAAGATGCAGGCCCTGCCCAACTGCTTTCCCTTCCCATCCTCAAACTCTTCTCTGATCCCCATCTTTACTATCACTCCTCTGTTACAAGCTGCTTCTATTCATTGCCTCTAGTCTGTTTTGAGCCAGCTGAAAGCATTTGCTCTGTAGCAAATCTTGCAGAACTGGCAGGGAATGGGCAACAAAAATCACAACTGGATGATTTTATTCCTATTAATTTACAAGGCTATGAAAAGTATTTCTTTTTTAATCATCGGGTAATTTTGTTGCTGTATATTAATGGTGTTATAAATATACTCTATATTACATCACAGTAACTGCAGCTCAGACTGCAAGAGTAGTGTAGTTCAAGAGAATGTCAAATTTTATTTCCATAAGGAGAAATCAGAAGTTAATTCATTTGTATCCAACAAATTGGCATATCATTAGCAACCATCACTGTAAATATGCTTTTGGTAGGGGGGGAAATGCAACAGGGAGCTTTCACCAGCAAAGCTGAAATAGTAGGAAAGAGGAGTGAAATCAGGACACAAAACAGCTTTCTGCTTTCAAGGCTGGGAAGAATAAAGATGCAGCCAGAACTGATATGCCAGGTATCTGTACTGTATGCCCAGTTCACTTATTGCCAATCTCTGAGGAGAAAACAACCTGCCTATCTCCCTCCTCAGGCAGAAATATTTAACTGACTATTGATTTGATGCTCCCAGTGAGGCTCCTGTTTTCCCTGTGCTGGTCTTAACCCTTTGTAAAGCTTGCATTTTTCAACAAGGGTGCGGATGTTTGTGCCATCGTCTGCTCCTCCTACATATTAAAGGGAAACAAAACAAGTCTTTCCATCAGAAAATTATTGACCATTGGGGAAAACAACAAACAATGAACTACGTATTTTTATGCTAAGCAGCTGCCACATGACGAAGCAAGAGAGCAGCAGGAGTTGAAAGCTTTGCTGCGCTGGCGACGGCTCAGAGATGAGGTGCAGAACTCTAAAGAAGAGCTGCAAGTATTAAGGTAAAAATACAATGGCATATTCTTTTCCTTTGCACATGTGCTCTCTCTCTCCCTCCTGCCCATTTCCCCCTCTGCATCCATCCATCCATTCCCCTCCAAAGGAAATACACCCAAATCATCTGATTACATCTACTGCATTTCCTTATTTCTTTCTGAAGAAAAAAGATACCCTAATTAATTTGAACTAGGTTTCTCCTCTTCTGCATTATGTGAATTTTTTTAAAGGTTTCAAAAATGTGGGTTTGTGTTCGATATAAAATGTTTCTAAACATTTTATAAGTGCTTCCGTTCAGGAAAATAGCAAGAGGCCATTTCCTGAACAAAGTTCCTTGTTTAAAGCCATAATAGTTGCTTTATATTGTGGATGAAGACAAGCACAAAGACGAGGTACAGTATCTAACTAAGTGGTTTTCAGACTTTTTTTCTGGCGACCTAGTTGAAGAGAATTGTTGATGCCCGCGACCCAACAGAGCTGGGCATGAGGGGTTTTGGATGTGGGAGGGGCTCAGGGCTGAGGCAGAGAGTTGGGGTGTGGGGGTGATGGCTGCAGTGTGGAGCCGGGAATGAGGGGTTCACGGTGTGGGAGGGGACTCATGGCTGGGGCAGGGGGTTGGGATGTGGGAGGGGGGTCAGGGCTCAGGGCTGGGGGTGCAAGCTCTGGGGTGGGGCTGGGGATGAGAGGTTTGGGTTGCAGGAGGGGGCTATGGGTTTTGGGGGGCTCAGGGCTGGGGCAGGGGATTGGGGTGTCTCCTGGTCAGCGGCACAGCGGGGGTGCAGAGGCAGGCTTCCTGCCTGTCCTGGCACCGCAGATCGCGCTGCATCCCGGAAGTGGCCAGCAGCAGGTCTGGCTCTTAGGCAGAGATGCGTAAGTGGCTCTGCGCAGCTTCCTCCTGCAGGCATCGCCAGCCCCCACCCCCCAGCTCCCATTGGCTAGGAACTGTGTGGAACCAATGCTCGGGGCTGAGGCAGCGTGCGGAGCCCTGTGGCCCACCCCCCTTGGAGCTGGACCTGCTGCTGGCTGCTTCTGGGGCACAGCGTGGTGTCGGAACAGGTAGGAACTAGCTTGCCTTAGCTGGGCAGCACCGCCGACGGGACTTTTAATGTCCCAGTCACCAGTGCTGACCAGAGCTGCCGCGACCCAGTGCCTTCCGATCCATGACCCACGGTTTGAAAACCACTGATCTAACCCCCAGGCTGAATAAAGTCTTAAAAACCAAAGGACAAAGCGTAATAAAATGTATATATATATCCTTTGCGTAGTAATAACTGAGATTTTGGGGGTTTTGTCCCAGGCATTGAAGCTAACAATGGACATGTCAAAGAAGGGGGCTCTTGCCTCACTAACGATGGCACAAAAACTGTGGGGTTGTTTTGATGGGTTTCTTGGGGGTTTGTGATGTTCTTGGGATAACTGGAGGAGTTGTCTAACTTTTCCACAATGCACAGCTTTTCTCACCACACCCTGTAGCCAAAAAAATAAGGCATGCCAGTTCCACCTCCCATTAGCCCTGTGCTGCCCCACATATCAGCTTGTAGGATATGATTTAGAGTATTGTAAACAACACACCTTTTCACTAGGACCTGAGAGCTGTTCCCTCTTGGACTCCTGCGGTTCACAAGAAGCAGAAAAAGTTCTACCTTTTAGACTCATGTTGTCCCAGTCAGTGTTATGCTCCAGGCTGTCTCACCATCTCTGCATAACTTTACTCTCTTTAATAGCTGCTTTGATGCTTACTGATGAATTGTACATCGGACTTGTAAGCAGGGTCAGACAAGTTACACATTTGCAAGTATGCAGTTTGACGATAGGTACAAACACAAAAGCAAGCCTTATCGCTAGCTACCATACAGCTGCTACCAACAAAGCTGCTGATTACCAGTTTATATTTTTAGACTAGGAACCTGGCTTCTGGTGATAGGTGGCTTATCTGGATATTTGCTTTCCTTTGTTTCAGTGTTAAGGAATCATGTTTGCCTTGTTTTACATTAATTATACAAGTGTTGCTTTTTAAAAACGTCTGTGTGGGGGGGCGTACACATGTAGTGTAACCAACCAATTTTTTTTTTAAGGGCCAAAATGCTGTCTCCTATTTGACACCAGAGAAGAGTTTATTTGTCTTATCTTTTGCCCTCTGCTCCCCTTCTCCCTGGGATGTCCCAGTCTCTCCATATCTTCCATTCTGCTTGCCTTTCACACAGTGGTATTCCCATATGAATGTGAAACAATCATTAATCATTTCTCCTCACAGACTCTGTCACTATTACATGTTACAGGGTAGGTGCCATAAAAGCAACTCATTGGTCTGGTGATCATTCCTGTCTCTTCGATTTCTATGGCTCATTTAAACTGTTGTCAAAGACATTTTAGTGGACACAGCAGGATTTAAGTGTTTGCTGCTGCTTACTGTATAGCCTGCAGTAAGTCTCCATTGTTCTTTTTTTATTGTTTATTCTGTATTGTCCCTTGCTTTAAGTATCTGTCTGTGTAGATCCCACTGTAAGTGTGCATGTGACTTACATATGTAAGATCAGAGTCTTTTGACACATGCATGTGCCCTGTGCTTCCTCACGCTCCTATGTGAGGACATAACAGGGAGTGACCTCAACCCCCTACTTCCCTCTTGCTGCCCATGGTATTGAGACGAAATCCAGCAGTGTCCAACCTGCTGCTCCTTCGAGTTAGCAGATTCTTCTACTGGATTGTCAGCTGCCTCACTGGTAGGGAATTGCTTCAAAACCCCTACTATGATGAATTTGAAGCCCCTCCTACCCCAGAAAACAGACATTCCCCCTGTACTTATCCACCTATACCATATGGTTAAGTGTTCAGCACTCCCTTCTGATATGCAGGCTTCAAACCCTGTCCATCATGCAAAGCCTGATCCTGCTAACTGATGGCCACACCAGATGCTGGTTGTCTGGGCAAAAGCCACATGCTAGACTGGTGCATGATATGTCGCTCCTTTTCATCAAAGATGCCCATCATAAGTTCCACTTGCTGGAGCAGCTGATAAAGGTCTCTTCGGACCCTGACTAAGCAAATACTGAGGCTGATCAGGTACCAAAGAAATCAATGTCCGTCAATGCCCCTTACTGCAGAGGTATGACACTGAAAGCTGGTGCTGACAGACCCTCAATGTTGAGAAAAGAACTGGGGATCTATACTCCAGCCCCATACTGGGAACACTGACACCCATGGCAGTGAAGTTCAGTGCTGATAGAGGATGTTCTGAGCATAGGACCTGAGACTCTAGGCACAGCATGGTATCATCCCTCAAAGAGAGGCCAAAGCATACCTTCAGGGATAAGCCCACTAAGCATCATACAAAAATAAGAGCTAGTGAAGTTGAATTGGTTATACTTGCAGTACTGGCAAAGCATACCTCAGGAAATGACTCCATGAGCAATGATGACCATGCAGAAACTGACGTGAACTCCATTAGAATCACTCATGGTACTGGAAGACATCCTACTGGAGGAGCCACATATACCCCAATGATGAACCTGGTACTGAGACCACTGCCAGCACTGGAATAGAACCCAGTACTGAGAACACCATATGCCTTGGTACTGCCTTGGGAGAAAGTACTGCCTCTTTCCTGTCACCAGGTCACATTTTCTGACCATCATCAAGCAGAAATCCATCTCCCTCAAGGTCATCAGGGACCCAGTGGAAAGACCTGGAATCTCTTCTTTCAGGGCTCTGTCACAGCTTTACTTTGACTGGCAATGGACTGGCCACCACCATGCAAGCCAACCATATCTTTATGGCTTGCCACCATGGCCATATTGAAGGCATATTGAAAACCGTCATCTCAGGCTTCCAGGAAGTTGATTCCCTTCTCACTTCAGAAAACTTAGAAGATCACATTCTCCAGCAACATCCCTAGACAGACAACTGACATTGGGCAGGGAGGAATGTCGCGCATCATCAGACATAGTATTGGGACAGCAACACCATCCCCCTTAGCCTCCCAAGAACTTCACTTCATTTTTGCCAGATGAAGCAGTAAATAGCTTTCCAAGAGGTGTTAATGAGGATAGCAGACATTTTGAACATTCAGTCTTCAGTGATACAGGAGAAGTCCCATAAATTATTTGATATCCTGACTGCATTGGATCCTGCTGGAATTGCTCTCCCAATTAAAAAAAGGGATACTCAACCCTGTTAAATCCTTCTTGGCAGACACCTACCACAGCAAAAAGGTTTGTAAAATGGTACCAAGTCCCACAGAAAGGATTTGAACATTATGTTCAACCCAGCCTGGGCTTGTGAGTTGTCTCTGCAGTGCAGGAGAAATCTAGCTCCAACAAGAGCACCCCAAGGGAGAAAGAAAAAATAAAATTGACCTTTCTGGAAGGAAAGCTTACTCCTCCACTTCCCTGGAACTCTCTATAAGTACAACTTTTTAAACATTGGACAGTGTCATCCTTCTTAGCCAAACTTCTACCAGATAGTAGGGAAGAGTTTCAGGACATAATCAGTGAGGACCATTTAGTAGCTAAAACTGCCACGGACACCTCAGACACTAGTCAGATACATGGCTAGAGCTATAAAATGCAAAGAGCCTTGTGTTTAATACCGTCAGGCATCCCCAGGGAGGTGCAAGCTGCAATACAAGACCTGCCCTTCGAAAGAATTGAATATTTAGCAAATGCTTTACATTCCATTAAAGATTTGAGGGCCACCCTGTGCTCCTTGGAGATTTGCATACCAGACCCATATTGTAAGTCTTACAAGTATCAGACTCATGAAGTATGCTCGTCTTCTTCCTTCTCTGTATCACACTTCCCACCTGCTGCAAGACAGCAGATTTGATGGGGTTGTTGGGAGCCATATCCAAATCAGTCCAGGACAGAATGTATTCTTTGGAAGTCACCTTGTCCGTTTCCACCAGGCTTGGTCTTCCATCACATCTGACAGATGGATGTAAGAGATCATAATTCATATGTACCCCATCAAATTCCAATCCTTGCCCCCCAGCCATCCCTTTTCAGGGATACTTTTCTACAAACAGAAGTTGCCTTGTTTCGTCATCTAGAAGCCACAGATGAGGTACTGCAGGATTAGAATGGAAGAGGCTTCTGGTCCTGATATTTCCATATTCTGAAGAAGAAAGGGGGTCTTCATCCTATCATAGACCTGGGAAGACTGAACAAATGCATATGCCGTCTCAGATTCAGGATGGTAATCCTTGCCTCCATTATTCCATCCCTGCAGGCTCAGGACTGGTTCATGGCTCTTGCCTAATAGGATGTGTATTTTCATTCACTCAACTCGCAGGAAATACCTGGGGTTCACAGTAGGGCCCAACCATTACCAGTACAACGTACTGTCATTCAGACTCTCCATAGAATGGTGAGTTAAAATGACATACCTAAGGAGGAGAGGCATCCACAACTACTTGCACCTAGGCAACTGGCTGATCAAAGGCAGGAGACCACCACACCCCTGGAATACATCCTCTTCCTGTTTGCCCAGCTGGCCCTCTTGGTGAACTATAACAAGTCATTTCTCACTCCATGAGAGATAAATAGGAATTAATAGGAGCCATGATCAACTCATGGTCAGTAGAAGTATAGCTACTCGAGGACAGGTCCCTGTCCCTGCAGTCAATACTGAACTAAATAATATCAGATCCAACCATGGTGGTATGGACTTGCCTCGGAATGCTAGGTCATATGTCAGCATGCACATATGTGACATCATGTGCCAGACTTCACCCATGGCCTCTGTAACTCTGGCTGAGGTCAGTCTATTCCCCATCAAGACATCAGATGAATGATAAGGTCATAGTCCCACCTTATGTCATCTTGGAACTGAACTGGTAGCTAGACTCCAAGAATGTATGAAGAGGAATACCATTCTCTGCCCCTCCTCCCACAATGACACTAATCATGGATGCATTAGTAACCAGTTGGGGAACTCATCTGAACCATCTCCAGATGCAAGGGACTTAGTTACAGAATGACATGAAATTTGACACAAACATCTTGGAGCTCAGAACTATCAGGCTTCCATGCATGACATTTATCTTTGTTCTATGAAATTAAATTCTGCAATGCAGATCTTGACAGAAAATACATCTAATTTGTACTATATTAACAAGCAAGGAGAAACCTGATCATTACCCCTGTGCCAAGAAGCTATCAAGCTATGGATGTGGTGTCACAAGCATGGAATAACCCCAATGGCTCTTCACCTTCCAGGAATCAGCAACAACCTGGTGGATTTCATGCAGACAATCAGTCATTAACCAGGAATCCACACTGGCTGCAACATCTTGAAGAACCACAGTTACCATAAAGTAAGTAACCATTCTTTCCCTCTCATTGTTAAAGTGGAACTTTCATACTGAAAAACTCCTAAAACATAGAACACCAGTTTCTATTTCAGAGATAAAACTGGAACCAGGATCGGGATCTAAATTTTAAAGATTGTCACTATCTCTACAATTGGCCAAAACAAAATAGTCATTCTGAGTACCCACAGATTAATTTGGAGAAGGGAATTAAAAAATTGGTTGAGAACTTTACCAAATGGTCTTTAGATCCCTTAAAACAGCTGTGATCCCATTTGTGGTTGTTGCAGAATCTTAATGTGCAGTAGCTTGGCCATTGTGGTGTGCCACCCTTGGCAGTACTCCAAAAACTGGAATTTAATCATTAGCCAAATATAGAGTACTGTTGTCTTGCACCTTCAAGCATAAGATCTTAGTACGCTTACCATTAACTTGTATAGCTACACAATAATATTAGTAATCATGCAATTATCCTGTCCTTTATAATATCTAGCCACAGAATTAGTCTGGATAACCTCCTGCATGAGCAAATTCCTCTGGTAAGCTACACAGTGTGTAAGAAGTATTTAATTTCATTGGTTCTAAAAGTGCTGCTTTTCAGGTTCAGATTTCTTCTTAATCTTGATGTATAAAACAGGGTAAAAGGAAGAACTAATCAGATTTCATAATGCCAACCTACCATCATAAATAGGATACCTTAGTGAAGTCCCCACTGACTTATTTTTGTGTTAATAAATATAGCTGTTACAATTATAGTTCATTATATGTCAGTCCTACAATGCCTATAGCTTTTTTATCTTCACAATTTAAGAAATATGTGGTGAAGACTGAAAAGATCGGATGACCAAACTTAGACCCATTAGATATAGACTGAGATAATCTAACCTATTTGCCTTTTTAGCTGCAGATATGCACCAGTCAAGCATTTTCATTGAATTATGATAACAAAGAGTATGGTGGAGCTGTCTGTGTTGAATGGGTGGAAGAGGAAAGGGAGATCAGAAATTATGTTTTTCACCATGTTGAGTTTGAGTTGGCACTAAGACATCCAAGAAGAGATGTCATTCAAAGGCAGTTAAAGATGCAAGTCTGACCAAAGGGGGAGAATTCAGGGTTAGAGAGGCAGATCTGTGCATCACCTGCATAGAGGGGGATGTTAGTGAGTGTTGCTTTGAAAAATCTAATTAAGTTCCATCCAGTTATCACTTTTGTCTGTTTTTATTAGTATTTTCAAAAAGCTAAAAGTGATAAGAGATCTTTATGTTCACATAAGTCCTTTCCCAATTGTATTTCATCTCCTCTTACTTGATTCATCAGTAAAGTCTACAGAACTGTGATATTGCAACCATTTCCATGACTGCAGACCACAATGGGGTTTTGTGTGTGTTTGAAGGATCGATCAGAATGAAATCCTGAGTTGTGTGTGTGAAAGAGAACTCTTATTCAATTATGATTACACTCCTTGCTAATGTAGCAAGGAGGCTGCTGAAAATTTCTGGTATAGTCTGTTGTTTTTAGTTTACATGTCCTAATATGAAAATCCACACTTTAAAACCACAACAGATGGTTGCAGAAGTTTGCCACTCAAGGCAACATCATGGGGTGGTTATTGCAAAGATCCCTGGGCAGTAATAAACTGAGTTAATCTTGACCACTGTGACAAAGTTCCTCCTCTACCTTGGAGGGTCTTGCGCCTATTGGGGGATTTGCTCACCTTGGAGCTTCACGGCAGCCCTTAGTTTGGCCGTTTTCGTGACCCCACAGTCCAGGTCAACTACTCCTGTGTCTAACCAGGAGTTGGGAGGTTTGGGGGGAACCTGGGCCCGCCCTCTACTCCGGGCTCCAGCCCAGGGCCCTGTGGAATGCAGTGGTCTAGAGTGCTTCCTGGAACAGCTGTGCGACTGCTACAACTCCCTGGGCTACTTCCCCATGGCCTCCTCCCAACACCTTCTTTATCCTCACCATAGGACCTTCCTCCTGGTGTCTGATAATGCTTGTACTCCTCAGTCCTCGAACAGTATGCATTCTCACTCTCAGCTCCTAGCGCATCTTGCTCCCAGCTCCTTACACACGCACCAGAAACTGAAGTGAGCTCCTTTTTAAACCCAGGTGCCCTGATTAGCCTGCCTTAATTGATTCTAGCAGCTTCTTGATTGGCTGCAGGTGTTCTAATAAGCCTGTCTGTCTTAATTGTCTCCAGAAGGTTCCTGGTTCTGGAACCTTCTGTTACCTTACCCAGGGAAAAGGGACCTACTTAACCTGGGGCTAATATATCTGCCTTCTGTTACTCTCCTGTAGCCATCTGGCCCAACCCTGTCACCACCTATCCAGTAGTAGCCATTGGCTACTCTAATCCATTCAAGTTCTTTTACCACATGTGTGTCTGTGTTGGCGATTCCACGAGGTCAAGGATGATCTCTTTCACAGGTGTTTATTTTTTATGGATCCTTCAATGACTGAAGAGTCCGATCCTTGAGCCACAAACTCATTGGCAAACATTGCAGGTGGTGTTGGAATTCAGGGTTGGGCCGCGATTGCTGCGTGACAGTTGTTTGTCTTTTGGGGCTTTTTTCTGCAACCAGGGCAAGGTGATTTTCCTCAAAAATGAATATTCCCTGCCTGACAAGTCTTTGCCAGTTATCCCTGTCCTGGGCTACTGTCTCCCAGTGTGTGGTGTCAATGCCACATCTCTTGATGTTTATTTTGAGGATGTCTTTAAAGCATTTCTTTTGGCCTCCCCATTTCATTTCTCCTTTGGTGACTTGGGTGTACAGCAGTTGTTCTGGTAAGCATACATCAGGCATGTGCACACAGTGCCCACTCCATCTTAGCTGGTTCTGGATAATCAGGGCCTCAACACTGAAGATATTGGCCTCTGTGAGGACACTGGCATTAGTGCGGTGAACTTTATGTTGACGATCTTCCAAAGAAAATGCTGGTGCTGACATTCCAGGTTTTTCCAGGCGTTTTCTATAGATCACCCAAGTCTCACAGCTGTCAAAGAGAGTTGGGATTACCACCGCTTTATAAACTAAAAGTCTAGTGTGTGTTCTGATGTTGAACACCCGGTGTGACTGTTGAACACCCAAAGGCAAGGCAAGGCTGGCGCAGCGGATTCTGTGTTGAATCTTGACATTGATGTCTGCCCTCTGTTAGAGATGGCTGCCAAGATAGGCAAAGTATTCTGGTTTCCACTTCTTCTCTGTCAATGTAGATCTTGCTGGGTCTGGTGATTGACTGGGAGCTGGCTGGTGGAGAACTTTTGTTTTGCTGATGTTCAGAGTTAGTCCTACGCTTTTGTAAGCTTCAGAGAAGCAATTAAGGGCTGTTTATAGATCCTCCTTTGAGCGTGCAACTACAGCACAATCATCTACACACTGGAGTTTGGTTATTGTTTCTGATATTACTTTAGTTGTGGCACAGAGAAGGGAAAGGTTGAAGAGGTTGCCGTCAATCTGATGTTGGATGCCAATGCCCTGTGGTAAACGGTCTTGGGCTAACATTTTCATAGCTGCTAAGAAAATGGAGAAAAAGGAGTGTGCCAATACACAACCTTGTTTTACATTTGTTTGGATGACAAAGGGCTCAGAGGTAGAGCCACTGCACAGGATGGAGGCAGTCATCTCGTCATGGTGGAATCTTACAATGGTGATAAATTTGCTTGGGCAGTCAAACTTCAACATGATTTTCCACAGAGCCTCATGGTTGACAGAGTCAAAGGCTTTGGTCAGATCGATAAAGGCCATATACAGCTCCTGGTATTGTTCTTGACATTTTTTCTGGATCTGCCTGGCTGATCTGGTGGTGCCTCAAGATGGTCTGAAGCCACACTGGGACTTTGGATGTACTTTCTGTGCAAGAGGGAGCAGGTGATTCGGTAAGAATCTAGCAAGAATCTTCCCAGTGTTGGAGACAACGGCAATGCCTCAATAGTTGCCACAGTCGCCCCTGTGTCCCTTTTTGAAAATGGTAATGATGTTAGCATTACATAAGTCAGTGGGGATTTCTTCGGAGCACCAGATTTTGGGGAGCAGCAAATGAAGCTTGTTAGTCAGTGTTTCTTCCCCTACTTTCAGTACTTTAGCTGGTATGCCATCAGGACCCGGTGCTTTTTTGTTCTTCAGTTGTTTAATTGCTTTGCCATCCTCCTCAGGTGTTTGTGGGTTGGCAAGAGTTTCCCAGATTGGGTGCTGTGGATGGAGTTGATGGTGTCGTCAGTCACAGTCATTTTACTACATGTATCACTTTAGTAAATGAGTGTCCTCCAGCATAGGCACTGACTCCGTGGGTGCTCCAAGGGTGAAGTACCCATGAAAATTTTTTTTGCAGGTGCTTAGTACCCACCAGCAGCCAAGCTCCCCCATATCCCCTAGCGCCTCCTGCCCACCAGCAGCCCCCGCCAATCAACTTCTCCCCCTCCCTCCCAGCACCTCCTGAATGCCACGATCAGCTGTTCAGCAGCGTGCAGGAGGCTCTGGGAGAGAGAGGACTTGGCGTCCTCTGGGGAGGGGGTGGGAAGAGCTGGGAAGGGGGTGTGACCTTGGGGGAAGAGGTGGGGCCAGGGGAAGAGTGGGGGCTTGGAGGAAGGGTTGGAGTTGGCATGGGCCTCAGGTGGAGGGGGGTCATGTACCCTCTGGGTAGAGGGGAAGTTGGCACCTATGCATTCCAGTAATACACTAAGAAACATGGTTAACATCTGTCATATGTTTGTTCTCGTATCCTCTCCTTAGGGAAAAGTGTGTAAAATGAAGAGTTTAGTTTTGGATTTTTTTTTAAATTATACACACACACACAGATGTATGTTTGTTAGAGAATGCAAGGTCAAAAAATGTGCCTTGAATTTGGAGTGGAACGTGTTATGGTTTTGTGATGGTCTTAGTTCTTCTTCAAGAGGTGTCCCTGTGGGTGCTCCACTGTAGGTGTCGGTGCGCCCTTGTGCCGTTGTTCGGAGATTTTTACAGCAGTTCCCGTATCGGCCACGCATGCGCGGAGCCTGCCTCACATACAAATCTTGTCTTAATAGTGCGCATGCACTGCCGAACTCCTCAGTTCCTTCTCTACCATCCCCGGCCTGAGTTGGACCTATAGCAGACTCATTTAAAATTTTTTCTCCTTCCCATTCTACATCCTTTTTTTCCCCTTACTTTAGCACTCTAGTTACTAGATAAGTTCATCCCTTTAAAAAAAAAATTTGTTCCCGCTTCTTCCTCTCAGCCTCCAGCCGACGCTAATATGCCTGGCTCCCCAGGATTTAAGCGGTGCACTACATGCAGGGTTGCCATCCCTATCTCGGATGGTCACTCCAAGTGTATAAAATGCCTGGGGGAGTCCCTCATTCCTCAAAAATGTGTCCATTGTTTCAAATTAAAATCCAGGGCACGTAAAGACAGAGAACTCCTACTGAAAATGATTCTTGGGCAGAAGTCACTAGAACCTGCTTCTCACCCAGGTACGGGCTCCTCAGTGAACCGCAGCCCTCCTGCCTCCAAAAAGGACAAAAAAAAAAAAAGAAAACGCCTGCCTCCCTCAGCCAGAAGGGAAACATTGCAAGCAAAAAGGTCAGTGAGCAGGTCTATTTCTTCTATGTAGACCTTCCCCCGGCTCAGCACCTTTGATGTGCTGGTTCCCCTGGCATCGCGCTAATCCCACCTGTGACTGTGGAGACAATGCAAGCTCCCAGTGCTGAGGCTTCAAGTTGCCTGCCTCTCTCATGGCACTATCCGGCACCGCAATGGACACGGTGCCAGCATAGAGGACCTTGCCAGAACAGACCCAGGCTGCGCTTACCTTCCTGGCACCACCAACCTCAGCACATGCATTGAGCGCTATGGTGCGGAGAACGTCGGTGCCGAACGACCCTCCAGAGCTGCAGGCACTCTTAATGGACGGTTTATTTCACACAAGCTCTCCGGCATCGCAGTTCACTCATTCACCGGACCTACAGGTGTCACCTAACCTACAGTTACCTCTACTTGACACCTATTTTTCTCCAGACATTTGCATGCGGTCCGGACACCTGTCTCTGGCTGTATCTCACTTTTCTAGTGATGAGGTAGCCATAGTGCAGGGAGACTTTTCACCACACAAGTTCTCCCAGTCACAGAGCCAAATCAGCACTGGCCGCAGAAAATCTAGGTCTTCGTTCATCAAAGACCTTCCTCCCTGGTATACAAACCCTTGGATGGCACCACCTATGCCCTTCCCCGGTCAGTGACAATATGGTGACCATGGGCACCATATAAGCGATTCCACTATGATCACCCAGATGCCAAAAATAGGAGGAATGCCACCTCGCCACCACCAGTGCATATGGCTATGAATGAGACACAACAAGAAGCTGTTACTCCACAGTTCGATGAACACACTACACATGCTTCCCCAACCCTTGTCAAGCCCGTATCCACTCATGATGAGGCTATACTTCCTCCTCCACCAACACTGAGGTATGACTTCTTAAAATTTCAAGACCTCTTCAAAAGAGTCGCCAATGAGTTAAGAATTAAATCAGGAGGAAGTTTTGTGAAAACCAACATGAGTTGACTGACATCCTGCAACCTTCTTCCACATCCAAGATTGCCTTACCTATAAATCCTAGCATTATGAATCCTGCCAAAACCATATGGCAGATACCAGCTACTAGCACACCTACCTGTAAGTGAGCTGACCGGAAATATTTTATTCCTTCCAAAGGGTCTGTGTTCCTTTTACTCACCCAGTGCTAAACTCATTGGTAGTAGAGGTAGCTAACCAAAAGAACAAACACCAGCTCCCAGGTCTACCCCAACTGATAGACAGTAAAAGGCTGGACCTGCTTGGTCGTAAAGTCTGTGCTTCATCCACATTACAGTTCCGGATATCTAATTATGCGGCCATTCTGGCAAAATTTGACCACAGAAATTATGAGAAACTCATGGACTTTATTGATGACATTCCAAAGGGCAAAAAACCATAGTTTAAAGCCATAGTCTCTGATGGACAAATAATCTCCCGTACTGCACTACAAGCTGCGCTTGATGTTGCTAACAGAGCTGTGAGATCGACTGCTACAGCAGTAGTAATGCATCGAGCTTCATGGCTCTCATCCTCTTCTTTTCCTTGCAAGGTTCAGAATACCATCAAAGATCTCCCTTTTGATGGTGGAAAAACTATTTGCCAGTAACACCAACAATGTGCTTCACTCCATGAAGGACTTGAGAATGACATTACGGTCTCTCGGTATCCAAACGGCTGCAAATAGGAGGAGACAATATAGATACCAACCTTATCAACATCCACGCTATCCAACATGTACTCAACAAAGTCATAGACCATATGAACAACAACGTCAGTGACCAAGATGTCAACAAAAAAAAATGAGGAGTACTTTTGGCACCTTAGAGACTAACAAATTTATTTGGGCATAAGCTTTCGTGGGCTAAAACCCACTTCATCAGATGCATGCAGTGGAAAATACAGTAGGAAGATACCTATACACAGAGAATATGAAAAAATGGGTGTTGCCATGCCAACTGTAACGAGACCAATTAATTAAGGTGGGATATTATCAGCAGGAGAAAAAAAACCTTTTGTAGTGATAATCAGGATGGCCCATTTCAAACGGTTGACAAGAAGGTGTGAGTAACAGTAGGGGAAAAATTAGCATGGGGAAATAGTTTTTAGTTTGTGTAATGACTCATCCACTCCCAGTCTTTATTCAAGCCTAATTTAATGGTGTCCAGTTTGCAAATTAATTCCATTTCTGCAGTTTCTCGTTGGAGTCTGTTTTTGAAGTTTTTTTGTTGAATAATTGCGACTTTTAGGTCAGTAATTGAGTGAACAGGGCGGTTGAAGTGTTCTCCGACTGGTTTTTGAATGTTATAATTCTTGACATCTGATTTGTGTCCATTTATTCTTTTGCATAGAGATTGTCCGGTTTGGCCAATGTACATGGCAGAGGGGCATTATTGGCACATGATGGCATATATCACATTGGTAGATGTGCAGGTGAATGAGCCTCTTATGGTGTGGCTGATGCGATTAGGTCCTATGATTGTGTCCCTTGAATAGATATGTGGACAGAGTTGGCAACGGACTTTGTTGCAAGGATAGGTTCCTGGTTAGTGTTTTTCTTGTGTGGTGTGTGGTTGCTGGTGAGTATTTGTTTCAGGTTGGGGGGCTGTCTGTAAGCGAGGACTGGCCCATCTCCCAAGATCTGTGAGAGTGAGGGATCATCCTTCAGGATAGGTTGTAGATCCTTGATGATGTGCTGGAGAGGTTTAAGTTGGGGGCTGAAGGTGACGGCTAGTGGCATTCTGTTACTTTCTTTGTTGGGCCTGTCCTGTAGTAGAGGACTTCTGGGTATTCTTCTGGCTCTGTCAATCTGTTTCTTCACTTCAGCAGGTGGGTACTGTCGTTTTAAGAATGCTTGATAGAGATCTTGTAGGTGTTTGTCTCTGTCTGAGGGATTGGGCAAATGTGGTTGTATCTTAGAGCTTGGCTGTAGACAATGGATCGTGTAGATCTACAAAAACACTAACCCAGGAACTTATCCCGGCAACAAAGCCCGTTGCCAACTCTGTCCACATATCTATTATTCATCAAGGATTACAACATTCAAAAACCAGTCGGAGAACACTTCAACCTCCCTGGTCACTCAATTTCAGACCTAAAAGTCGCAATTCTCCAACAAAAAAAACTTCAGAAACAGACTCCAATGAGAAACTGCAGAACTGGAATTAATTTGCAAACTGGACACCATTAAATTAGGCTCAAATAAAGACTAGGAGTAGTTGGGTCATTATGCAAAGGAAAAACAATTTCTCCATGCTAATTTTCCCCCCCTACTGTTACTCACACCTTCTTGTCAACTGTTTGAAATGGGCCATCCTGATTATCACTACAAAAGGTTTTTTTTCCTCCTGCTGATAATATCCCACTTTAATTAATTGGCCTCGTTACAGTTGGTATAGCAACACCCATTTTTTCATGTTCTCCTGTATATTCTTTCATGTTCTCTCTTCTGACTGTATTTTCCACTGCATGCATCTGATGAAGTGGGTTTTAGCCCACGAAAGCTTATGCCCAAATAAATTTGTTAGTCTCTAAGGTGCCACAAATACTCCTCGTTTTTTTTGCTGATACGGACTAACATGGTTACCACTCTGAAACCTGTCAAGATATCAACATCGCTGCACCAATTCATTGGTTCAATGTTGACCCCCTCCCACTAATAAGCAAATTTGAAGATGTGACCAAGGGTATAGAAAACATCATCCCTACTTCAGTGCCCATTTTCTCTCCCTCCTCCCCCCCACCCCCATGTCCCTTTTCAGGGACTCCTCTCACGAACAACTGCTCCACCAAGAGGTGCACCACCATCTCCAATTAGGAGCAGTACAACCAGCGCCTGACCAACATAGAGGAAAAGGGTTCTACTCCCATTACTTTTTAACACAAAAGAAAACTGGGGGATGGCGACCCATTCTCGACCTCAGATACCTCAATAAATTCGTTAAATAAAATAAAAAAAAATACAAAATGGTGACTCTTGCAACCATAATTCCAGCACGGGAGCAGGGAGATTGGGTTTGATCCCTCGACCTGCAGGATGCTTATGTTCCTGTGACCATACATCCTGCCCACAGACATTTTATTCGCTTCGTTCTGGGCCCACAACACTACCAGTACAGGTTCCTAACTTTTGGCCTCTCGACTGTGCCTCGTGTCTTTTCCAAACTCCTCGCAGTCATAACAGCTCATCTCAGAAGGCAGCGAATCATAATTTTTACTTACCTGAACAACTGCCTTTTCAAAGCCAGGACCCTCCAAGAAGCCATTCAATCCACACAATGGACGGTTCAATGTTTCCATACTCTTGGCCTGTGAATGAACAAAGAAAATCTTCACTCACTCCCACCCAACAACTGGAGTTCATAGGAGCACATTTTGACTCATGCAAAAGAATAGCATCTCTCCCACTCCACCTTTTTAGCACTATCAACCTTTTCGTTCCCAAGCTGTACAACAGTCCACAAGTGGCTGCATGAGCTTGCCTACAACTCTGAGGCCACATGGCCTCTTGCACTTTGTAGTCAGGAACGCTCACCTCTTCATGAGGCGTTTCCAAAGCTGGATTCCACTGTCTACAGACTGAATGTCCATGGTCTGAACAAACGTTTATACGTACCTCCCAGAGTCTAGGACTCCCTCCACTGGTGGACATTGCCTCACAACCTTTGCTCCGGGGTCCCCTTTCAACAGGACATCCCGTCGGTTGTCATAACTACAGATGCATCCCTTAAAGGACAGGGAGTACACATGCCCCAATACACTACCAAGGGTCTTTCATCTCCTGCCGAGACGTCCCTTCACATCAACGTCTAGAACTCTGAGTGATACGCAATGCCTGCCTCCAATTTCTGCCTTTCATACAAAACCAACATGTCAGGATAATGACCGACAATATTGCCTGCATGTTCTATGTAAACAGGCAGGGAGTGGGGGCGCGATCTCACTCCCTTTGAACAGAAGGGATGAAATGATGGAACTGGTGTCTCAGACAAAATGGGAACTAAATGAGGATACAGTACTAGACATACTAGGATACTCAATCACAGACCTTTTTGCAACTGCAGCAAACAAGAAATGCCCAAGATTTTGTTCCAGAGTGGGACTAGGCAAACACTCCTCAGGGGATGCGTTCATGTTCCCATGGAACACTGACCTAATGTATGCATTTCCCCGATACCACTCATACACAAATTATTGATAAAAATATGAACACCAAGCCAGGGTCCTAATGATAGCCCCACATGGCTCAGACAGGCATGATACCCCTTCCTTACTATGATTTCGCCTTCCGCACCCATCCCATTACCCTCTGCCCGAATCTCTGGTCCCAACAACAGGGTCTACTACTCCACCCCAATTTAACCATGTTACACCTCAATGTTTGGCTCCTTCATGGTTCTCTCATGCCGAGCGAACTTGCTCAGAGCAGGTTCAAAATGTACTCCTTCTTAGCACAACAAATTCTAATGCACCACCTGCCTTCATAACTGGACAAGATTTACACACTGGTGGGTTTTCACAAACACCGCTCCCTTTTCCCATGCTTCTCCTGCTAATCCTCTACTATCTGTTAGAGATTAAATTCTCTGGACTCTCCCCGAGTCCCATCAAACTCCACTTGACTGCAGTTACAGTGTTCTATGATGCCATCGACAATAGGACTATCTTTGCTCATCCCATTACTAAGCGATTGCTTAAGGGACTGCAAACCCTTTACCCAGATATCAAACAGCCTAATCCATCTTGGGACCTCCCCTTAGTCTTAACATGCTGTTATAAATATAAAGGGAAGGGTAACCACCTTTCTGTATAAAGTGCTATAAAATCCCTCCTGGCCAGAGGCAAAAGCCTTTCACCTGTAAAGGGTTAAGAAGCTAAGATAACCTCGCTGGCACCTGACCTGGCACCTGACCAAGATGACCAACGAGGACCAACTTTCAAAGCTGGAAGCGGGGGGAACAAAGGGTCTGTCTGTCTGTGTGATGCTTTTGCCGGGAACAGAACAGGAATGGAGTATTAGAACTTGTTTGTAAGTAATCTAGCTAGAAATGCATTAGATTTCCTTTTGTTTAAATGGCTGGTAAATAAGCTGTGCTGAATGGAATGTATACTCCTGTTTTTATGTCTTTTTGTAACTTAAGGTTTTGCCTAGAGGGATTCGCTATATTTGGAATCTGATTACCCTGTAAGGTATTTACCATCCTGATTTTACAGAGGTGATTCTTTTACTTTTTCTTTAATTAAAATTCTTCTTTTAAGATCCTGATTGCTTTTTCATTGTTCTTAAGATCCAAAGGGTTGGGTCTGTGTTCACCTATGCAAATTGGTGAGGATTTTTATCAAGCCTTCCCCAGGAAAGGGGGTGTAGGGCTTGGGGGGATATATTTTGGAGGGAAGACGTCTCCAAGTGGGCTCTTTCCCTGTTCTTTGTTTAACATGCTTGGTGGTGGCAGCATAGGGTTCAAGGACAAGGCAAAGTTTGTACCTTAAGGAAGTTTTTAATCCAAGCTGGTAAGAATAATCTTAGGGGGTCTTTCATGCAGGTCCCCACATCTGTACCCTAGAGTTCAGAGTGGGGAAGGAACCTTGAAACATGCCTAACCCAAAACCATTTGAACCATTAGCCACATGTTCCCTCCTACATCTCTCTATGAGAACTGCATTTCTGGTAGCGATTGCCTGTGCAAGATGCACAGTAGAAATTGCAGTACTCATGGTAGATCCGCCATACTCCATATTTTTTTAAGGACAAAGTCACCCTGCGCTTACTCCCTGAAATTTTCTGAAGGTGCACTCATCTTTCCATGTCAATGAACCTATCCATCTCCCTATCTTTTCCAAAACCACATGCAAATTCCTTTGAATCTACGATGCACACTTTGGATGTGCACAGAGTTTTGTCCTTCTACTTCGACAGGACTAAAACCTTTAGGCGATCCGACAAGCTATTCATCCCCATTGCAGAACGCTCTAAGGGCTCATTTATCTCTAACCACTGACTTTCCAACTGGATCTCAAGTTGCATTTGTCTCTGTTATCAACTACAGAACATGACTCCTCCTACCTTTATCAGGACTCACTCCACCAGATCCATGGCGGCCTCAGTGACCTTTCTACATAACGTCCCCTTTTAAGGTCATGTCCAGAGCTGCCATTTGGGCTTTTGAAAATATGTTTGCAAAACAGTATGCTCTTACACAGGGACCCATCACTGATACACATGTGGGCAGAGCTGTTCTATCTACTGTATTCCTTCCAGACTCCTTGAGAGATACTGCTTTTCAGGCACCTACAGTGGAGCACTCACAGAGACACCTCTTGAAGAAGAAGAGGTTACTCAACTGTGTAGTAACTGACATTCTTCGAGATGAGTGTCCCTGTGGGTGCTCCACTCCCCACCTTCCCCCCCCTCAACTTTGGAGCTGGGGCGGCCTCCATTGTAGAGAAGGAACTGAGGAGTTGGGCCGCACATGCGCACTATTAAGACATGGCTGGTATGTGAGGCAGGCTCCGCACATGCGTGGCCGATACAGGTACTGCTGTAAAAATCTCCGAACAATGGCGCAGGGGCGCACCGACACCTACAGCAGAGCACCCACAGCGACACTCATCTCAAAGAATGTCAGTTACTGCACAAGTGAGTAACCTCCTCTTTCTGTAGGGATTCATTCCTCAGTTCTAGGTTGACCCCTGAAAAAACACTGTCTCTTCAATGAATGACCTTTATCCTTATTGTAGAGAGTTCCATTGTGCTAGAAGAACAAAACTGTCAACAAGAGTCTTCATCCTGGAGCTTTAGATGGCCTTTTTTAATATCCTTGGCCCAGGCCATTGAGGACCAAAACCTTGTTTCAATATTCTGTGGGAAGTCAGAGTCAGGGGTGCAGGATTGCTTTGTTGTGTTCATGGTCGTCTGCTTTGCTCAGACAATGTGCTGCAACCTTCTGCACCAGTTGGACTTTCCTAAGTGTTGAGGGCTTCTGGTATGTTGCAGTGCTGTAGTCCAGCTGAGAAGTGATGAAGGCTTGAATAACTAACACTGGGTCATCATGCGCCAAGATGGGATGGTGTCTCCTAGCCCAGTGGCTTTCAACCTTTCCATACTACTGTACCCCTTTCAGTAGTCTGATTTGTCTTGTGTACCCCCAAGTTTCACTTCACTTAAAAACTACTTGCTTATACAATCAGACATAAAAATACAAAAGTGTCACAGCACATTGTTACTGAAAAAATGCTTACCTTTTCGTTTTACCATATAATTATAAAATAAATCAATTGGAATATAAATATTGTACTTATATTTCAGTGTATAGCATATAGAGCAATATAAACGAGTCATTGTCTGTATGAAATTTTGGTTTGTACTGACTCTGCTAGTGCTCTTTATGTAGCCTGTTGTAAAACTGAGCTGATATCTAGATGAGTTGATGTACCCCCTGGAAGACCTCTGCGTACCCCAGGGTTACACGTACCCCGGGTTGAGAACCACTGTCCTAGCTAACCAGAGATGATAAAGTGTTACTCATGATTAAGATAAAGATTCTGTCATGGATATTTTTAGTAAAACTCAGGCACAGGTCGTGGGCAACAAACAAACATTCATGGAAGCCCGCGACCTGTCCCAGAGTTTTACTGATAATCCTGGGGTAGGAGGGGAGGGAGAACAAATAGAGCACTTCTGGGGACTTGCAGCTGCTCCTGTGGCAGGGGCTGACTGCTGCCGTTCCAGCCCCGGGGGGCTGATCCAACCCCAGCCACCGCTCCAGCAAGCGCAGGGACATTCCGTTGGGCCTGCAGCCGACTACTGGTTATCTGTTCCGGTGAGCCTGGGGCCGACTGCCTGTCAACTAATGTTCCCTCTAAAGTTTTACATCCATGTGCAGAATGAATTTTGTTATGTGAACCAATATGGAGGTGATGAATGGCAGGGATGGGGCCGAGGGGTTCAGATTGTGGGAAGGGGCTCAGGGCTGGGGCAGAGGGTTGGCGGTGCTCTGGGCCAGGGATGAGAGGTTTGGGGTGCAGGCTGCCCCAGGGCTGTGGCATGGAGAGAGGACTCCCCCCCCCCAGCCCTCTCCCGCTGCAGGAGCCCAGGGCTAGTGGAGAGCCCCTCTCCCTAGCCACGGCAGCTCTGGGGCCAGGGGTAGAGGCGCCTCTCCCTGCTGCAGCCCTGCATGCCCCCTACCTCTCTCTTCTCCCTGTGGCTGTGTGCCTGCATGGCTATTGATAGCCTGCTGCACAGCCACGCAGCTTAGAGGGAATTTAGTTCTCAGCTGTTCCAGCCCCAGGGGCCCTGACCCAACCCCAGCCGCTGCTCTAGCCGTTCCCCAGAAGTCACAGAGGTCCTGAAAAGTTATCTGAAAGGCATCTGTGACCTCCGTGATAGAATAGGATCCTTGCTAAACTCCCACATAGCTGCATCTTGAGTATCAGTGAAAAGTCTTGGAGCATTCCTTAAGCTACAGACTGAATTGACCAATTGTGGGTGTGTACCTTCAACCAAAGGAGACTGCATCATGACTGTAAACTCTTCAGAATGCTTTCCTCTGTCCACCACTATCACCTCTGTCTTGCCCAGGGTTAGCTTCAACCAGCTTTTCTTCATCCATGACCCAATCTGATCCAAGCTTTTGGCTATCTTGGTGGTAGTGGTATGATTGTATGTGGGGAAGGATGGGTAGAATTGTGGGTCATCCACATATTTCTGGTCCTTGAGTCCAGGTCACCTGACCAGTTCACCTAGTGGCTGTATGTAGATGTTGAATAGGACCAGACTGAGAATTGATCCTTGTGGGACCCAGGAATTTTCAGATGAAATGGGGTTTCATTAGAAAATGCCAATTAATCAAACCTGAAATGTGTCACAAACACATTTTAGGTTTGATGAACTTCTGCTGAACCACAGGCATGTTTCTGTTAGAAAATGGGGACTGTCTTTTGATTTACAATAATTCCTAGTTCTGTATGAAATGTAATGCTCTGAATACTTGCATATTAAAAATGACTTTAGGTTAGATGGACCACTGGTTCCCAAACTTTACTAGATCATTACCAGCTGCTTGAAAAATTGATGTTTGAAGAACCACATGCTTATTTCTCCTTTTTGTGCATGTTTATTTTAGGCATTAATAGGCTTACCTTAATTACTCATGGACTCACGAGTAAAATAAATGCCTGAAGAAGCTTAAAATGTTAGGGCTATCCAAAAAACAAGAATACAGTTCAGTGAAAAATTGTGAGGGTTTGATATTTGTTTTCTTTCTGATGTGGAGTGAAACCAAAAATAAAACAGAGAGCAAGACAGAGACCTCCCCAGAATAGCCAAGATTACCTTGGATGTAAGAGAGCAAGGTTGAAGTCCTGCTCAGTATCAGGCGAAGCAAGGACTTGAGCCTCAGTCTCTCCCATCCCAGGTGAGTGCCCTAACCCAGTGGTTCTCAAGCAGGGGTCTGCCGCCCACTGGGGAGGCTGCAAGCCATTTCAGAGGGTCTGCCAGGCGTCCCATGAGGCTGAAGCTCTGAGGCTCTGGGGTTCCAAGCCCTGGCAGAAGCCACCCTGCAGGGATGAAGCCCTGAGACCCCCAACCGTGTGGAGCTAAAGCTCCGAGCCACCCCCCACCCCAAAGGGCTAAAGCCCTGAGCCTCCCGCTGACATTTTTGGTATGCCACTTAAGTACATTCAATGGGTTGATCTTTTTTTTTTAACTTGTCTAATTTAAGTTTGAAGTTCTTGCTAATTCTTATCTTGATTACTGTTGAATTTGAGCCAAATTTCAGTCTGGTTCTCTTTTTACAAAATTTAAATCAAGAAAAATACAAAGCATTTTGACAAGTATCGGGGGTAGCCATATTAGTCTGTATCCACAAAACAACAAGGAGTCCAGTGGCACCGTAAAGACTAATGGATTTATTTGGGCATAAGCTTCATGGGTAAAAAACCCACTTCTTTAGATGCATGGAGTGAAAATTACAGATGCAGACATTATATACAAAGCATTTTGAGTAGCTTTCGGAGAAAACAAAGGAAGTGCCATTAATGAGAAGGGTGTGTGTGTGTGTAAAATGGAAGGCAGCTCAGACGGGGAAAGAAGTAGAGAGTTGGGGGTGTCTTGGCTGGAAGTTAGGGGTATTACCTGGGTATCAGGCAGTTTCAGCTCAATGAAGCCTTTTTTGCTTCTCCGCTGGTCTGACTCCCAATCAAGCAGGGCCCCACCCCCTGGTTGCTTGCAGTGCTGGGCAAATTGCTCAAGGGTTCATCCTGCTCTGAGAAGATTCCAACTGCAGCAGACCAACTTGCTCCTGAAGAGCCAGGCCTGCATCTAGGCTTTTATTCAGCAGACCGACCAATCATCCCCATCCCCAACTTCCCTGCAGAGACAGGAGAGAATTCCTCATGTGTCCCCTGCTTCGCAGCCTAGCAGGGGTCAGGCTGCAGCCTCTGTAAGGCACAGGTTACAGATGGATTATGCCCTGCAGCAGCTTCCTGGAGCATGCCCTTTAATCTTGTGAGTCCTTGCAGCTGCAAGTTTTGCCTACACTCTGAACTAGCACTGTATGCATGTTCTTTTTCAGAAAAAAGGAGCTCCGGTGATGTGGCCTTTGCAAGTTTGCCTCATGTCTTGAGCTGTGCAATGTGGCACAAGCTGAAGGCTAGGCTCAGTAGAAATCCAGCTCGCTATGCACTAGATCAGAGCACAGTGCTCATCTGCACAGCCACAGTGCACAACACACGGCTAATAAAACTACTGTGCTGGCATTGTTGGTGAATGTTGTTCCCCATTATGGCTAAAATTGTCCACGCACATGCATTTTGTTTCACAACCACTTTCTGGCAAGCTGCACCTCATGCAACCACTGTTGATTTGAAACTGAACAATTTCTTTTCAACAGTGTCTGGTATACCACTTACAACATTCTCCTGTACCACAGTTTGGGAATCACTGAGATAGGTTGTATTACGGAATTATGTGAATTATGGAATGTGGATTAAGTTCTGTTTGTTTAATTGTTCTTAAATACACATGCACACACTTTATGGGAGGGGATGGCTCAGAGGACTAGTAATGAGATATGTCCCTTTCATCTTTTGGTGAATAATGACTGGTTATTAGTAAGCAAAAATATTTATTGTCTGTTTATTGGATTAAGTAAAATTAGCTGCTTGTATTCATCTTTCTTGGCAATAAAAGCAGAGACCAAGGTTTAAATGGGTATCGAGACTAGACTCTTAGAGTTGGTCCCCCTGCGACATATTAATGGTGTTTGAAAGGAAGCTTGGACTGCTGCTTCCTGTGCTGTCCCTATTTTGTGGAGGGGAAAAATAGGGCTGAAGTTTCCAGAACTGCTAGTTTGCCACCTTTCGCTCATACTAAAACTACATTTAAAGTCTCCAGAATTTTTTTCAGTCATGTTGATAGACTCCTAAAGAAGTGCTGTCTAGTCCTCTTTGACTACCCTGTGTGGGACCTCTTGGAAAGAAGTTTGAAGGCGAGATGTTAGGGGGCTTATTCCTTCACCCACTTACTTCCCTGGTCCTTCTCGCATGAACAGAGAGCAACAATACCCGAAGTCCAAAGGTGCAAACAATTCGATGTTTATTGGGGTGAACTTCCAGCAAGCATGATTCCAGTTTCCTTCCTTAGTATCCTCCTTCCCAGCTCTGACACCACAGAGCCTTACGCCTGTGTCCCTGTTCCCATTCCTACCCTTAGCCAAACATGATTCCAACTTCCTTACTCCCATTCCCTGTTCCCATTTCCCCCTTTAGCAAAACATGATTCCAACTTCCTTACTCCCATTCCCTGTTCCCATTTCCCCCTTTAGCAAAACATGATTCCAATTTTCTTACCCCCATTCCCTGTTCCCATCTCACACACCCACATGCCCACCCACACCCTGAGGTTTTCTGTTCATTAAAACACAACAATGCTAGCAACAAGACAAACACCACAGACAAACAACACAAAACATAGATCCATGGTATTCTGGGTTATTTTTCCCGCTGGTGCCAGCTTGCTTGTAGAGTGTCTGAAAAATAAAAGAAACAATTTCCTTCCCCATGGTGGGGACAGATTACTGCTTAATAATAATACCACTTTCTTTTACAAATGTCCTTGCTACTTGCAGGAAAAACAGAAGAATTACCTCCAGACTGTCCTTATTTTGTTCTATAGTCAGGCTAGTGAATTACCTCATTCACTGGTCATTTATGAAATTCATGAGATGGTGTACCTCAGTTTCCCCTCTTGTACAACAGACCAAGTTTGCAATAGTTTCTCTGCTGTACCAAGCTTTAAGTTTATTCTCAGGTAATAGCTGCGACACAGCTTCAGATTTTAGCACTGTACACACACACCCCTTAAGGTTAACCTGTCCCCCTTATTTTCAGGCTTGACTTGTTTTTTTCACCTCCCTTTCCTGAAGGGCCATAATCTGAGTCTTCTAGTAGCTTGTTTGCTGACCAGATGTATTCAGTTATTTGCAGCTCCTTTGTGCCCATCAGCTAGGTAATTTGCATTTACACACAGAGGCTTACTAGCTTGCTTTTGGATCCAAAGCTGTTAGCAGCTCAGACACTGTCTTAAAAGGGAAGCGTTTTACTTCCACCAGAGTTCTGATTACTTTCCACTTTCATCTCCTGCTCCAAAACACAGCGATCTGAAAAAGAAAGCACAACCTATTGTGGCTCCTTTTGGAGCCCTATTAGGATTTTAATGAAGTACCATGTTTTATTTGCATTTCTTTTACTCCTTTTCCAATATACACTGCACATGTCCTGGGAAAATGCAAATTCCTTCCATATAGTTTAACCTCCATAACATCATATTAGCCAAATTAATTTTACACAAGGTATAACTGCCTCCCCCATGCCTACAGAGTTTTCATGCAGAACCCACCAAAGCAACAATCTAATCCCCCAGAGCCATCCCAAGGCTCAGTGTTCCCATCATTCCTCCCCTTTTCCTTTTCTTTTACCTGTGCACACACACACAAAATTCTGTTTTGCCTAACATCCCTTGCACTGTGATTACTCTTTTTTACACAACTGTACCCCGATTACACTTCCATCTTGTACAACTAGACACAACTAGGGGCAGCCAAGAAAGCTCATGCTCAAATAAATTGGTTAGTCTCTAAGGTGCCACAAGTACTCCTTTTCTTTTTACTTCAGTACTGTGGCTGTGGTATGGAAGACACCATTTACAGAGGAGGGGGAAATTTTGCTTAATTTGTCTTTAGTTTTTCTTCTCTGTGATTAAACTTATAGGACTGCTAGGCACTAATAACTAGTATAGACTTCCGTCGTGCCTATTGAGGCTTGGCAATCTGAAGACCCAGTACTAAAGAGTTAACATAGTTTGAATTTGTTCTGGATATTACTGTCTGTCTGACTGAGAATCCCCAAGGCTCTGTGTGGCAGGCTCTCTCTTTCAAAGCTCCAGTTGTTTTTTGCTGACATGCACGCAAAATGACAAACCAAAGAAGAAAAAGAATGGAAGGCTTATGCTTTTCTGTAGTGTATTAAATGTAGATGAAAGAGGCCATTCATTCTTGCAGGTGTAGTCTTGTGAGCTGTTAAGCTGTGTTCAGGTATGAAAAGTGAAATATGTAGCCGGGTGTAATGAGTTCAATATCCTTCCTTCTCATATACCTCCATCTCAAATATCTCTGTCTTTTTTTGTCTGCCTTTGTTCATAATGTAACACTGCTGTCTACGTAGTATCTCCTAATTAAATACCATGCAATATGATGTCACGTCTGGGAGGGAAGAGCAAGTACTATATCCCAGCTTAGTGTTGGCTTTCAGTTTAACCTCAGCTGTTTGCGCAGCCACACACAAAATCACATTAGAGGGATACATTTCTTGTTATTTCTACTTCTTTTCACATTAGCTAAGCTATTTCAGGGATTCTCAACCTTTTTCTTTCAGAGCCCCCCTCCCCCAACATGAAATAAAAACTGCAGAGCCAGAGGAAGGAAGGCTCCGGGCTTCAGCCTCAGGGGGGTGCTTCTGTCCTGCAGGGCTGGGGCAGGGGGCGCTTAGGAGCCCCGTGGGATGGAAGGCTTGAGGGTTTTGCCCCACAGGATGGGTTCTCAGCTCTTTAGCACCTTGGGGTGGGGGGTGGCTTGGGGCTTTAGCTCTGTAGGAGCAGTTTAGGGCTTCAGTCCCGTGGGGCAGCTTCTGTCAGGGCTCAGGGTACCAGAACTCCAAGCTTCAGCCCCAGGGCTCCAAGTGGCCTTGCTTGGCAGACCCCCTGAAATGGCTCACAGTCCCGCAGTGGGTTGCGGACCTCCAGCTGAGAACTGCTAAGCTATTTAGCACAAATTCAATTCCAGAGTAGAATGGAGACTAATGCACTAGTGAGTAGTGACTGAAGATACCAACCTATTATCATCATTTTGGGCAATGAAAGTTTGTAATGCATTAGTTCTTTACTCACTTATCAAAAATTTAATTGATTTGCAATCATTTTAGGCCAAACAAAGAGAACACAGGAGAAGTGAGTGAGTCTGGAACATGCATAATCAAACATGGTCTTAATGCAGAAAAAATCTTCATGCAGGTTCATTACTTGAAGGTAAGAGTGCGAAACTGACCTAACTGAAGCTGATGTTACTAACACATTTTATAAACACTTATTTTTGTGTATTCTTTAATTAATAGCATCATCTTTGTCTTTGGTACTGATTTCTTCCAGGGCTATTTCCTTCTGCAATCTCTAGCCAAGAAAATTGGAGAGGCTACATATTTTGAATTTTTAAGAAAGTTTGTGCAGAAGTTTCATGGACAACTGATCCTTTCTCAGGTACTCTGCTGGTACTTGTTGCCCAGTTTTTGAAAAATAAGTGACTTTTATTTTCTGTTTGACTATTTAAATCACTGCTTTTGGAAATTTAAAATGTGGCTAGGACATAGGACACCGACTCAGGAAACCTGGATTCTGTTTTAAGCTCCAACATGAACTCCGTTTTTCCTAAAGCAAGTCACACATCACTTCTGTGCCCCATTTTCCCAATCTGTAAAATGGAGACGAAATTTACTGTCCTTTATAAACTTGGAACTTTGCATAAAAAGTGTTCTACAAGTGATATGTATGTATTATTATTATTCAGCACTTCATGGCAACAAGGGGTATAAATTGAGATCATCCTGCTCCAGAAGTACAGACCTCTGCAACTTGAACTAAATATAAATTCCCATTAGCTGTTAGCAGTAAAAACTAAATACTATGTATATACTGGAAGGATACAATCCTGCTCCCTTGAGGTCAGTGGCAAATATTCCATTGAAATCAATGGAAACAGAAATTAGTTCTTAGTGTAATTAATATGAGATACTGTATCTGATCTTATAATAGTATATACTGTATTGTGCAGTCATCACTGTGGCGTTGTCTGAGTGCCTTGAAGTTGCATTGCTGTCAGACTGACTCATGTGCACCCATTTATTCAGGTTCGAGTACCTGTGTCAGACTTTGACATGATAAGGATTATTTCATCTAAATACATTGAAGGTGGCATGGGAACAAAACCTGCATTTATATTTGTTGCTTTGGACTTTCAAGATTCTGGACTTGTATGCGTATTTGGAACATTGCAAGCACATTGCAGCAGTTATGTGCTGAGTTAAACTGGGTAATCAGCAAGTGCAGGAAAAATAGTGACTGCTAAAGGTGGCCTTAAGATTCACTCTGAAAGGAGATTCTTTTTAAAGCCAGGCCCGAAGAAGGGAAGAGACTTGCTGCCTAACTGCTAACTATTTCTATGCAGAGTTACAAGTCTTTGCTGCAGCCAAAGAAGAAAGCTGGGGAAAGCTATTCCATGACTCTAACTGCTCCAGTAAAAGAACAAGCTAGTAGTACTTATACCCATTCTTTAGTCTTGTGTACACTAGGTGCAGCTTTACCTCTTGAGGGAACACTGGGCACCCTAAGGTAGATAAGGTTCCCACTGCTTGCAACTGTTTTGAATACCAGGTCAATTAGACTTCCTTGGAGAAGTTTTAATTGGCACAGAGTAAAAAATACCAATCAGTGTGGAAGACTTGTCTACACTAGGGCTACCAAGTTGTGAACACCAGTGCTCTAGTGTTAGCACCAGCTGGAAGCTTTTTTGGAAATTATAGCAAGAAAGCAAAAAGCTGGCTAATGCCCTTAATTTGACTGCAGGAAAAGTATTGGATTGGGGTAGAAAAAGTCAGCCTTGTTGCAGTTAGATCTACTAGCCTGACAGGAAATCAATTAAGTTAGTGGATTGCATAAATATTGCAAAATGTGGGAAGGTCCCAATGCATTAAGCTATTAGTCATCCTAGCCAGATCATATTGCGGTGGTAGTACTAATTTACTAGTAATCTCCCCTCTCACTCCAATGCTCTGCAGTAAAATGTGAATTGGTAATGTATCCAGCTGTTCTCTCACAAACTGAAACATTTCATGCTTGTTCTCATCCCAGAAGCAAATGTTTGTTGTAGTTTGATAAAAATTTGTTGAGCCATTTTTGAGTTGAGAGTGAATGTCATTTTTCATCTAAGATTTCTCAAGACTCATTTTTTGAATATAATTAATTCAAAGAAGACTTTGTTTTAAAACTTCAAACTTGGCCATGTGATTAGTCAAGATTGAGAAACGTGCTTTTCTTTGTTCGAAGATATTTGATTTTGAAATAATAAAGTTATGGATGTTTTCTTAAAAATGCATCAATCAGAGTGTATTTTCTTACACCAGAAAGACACTGAAGTTTGATCCTTTGAACGGTCATGAGTGTCTATGTTTGGGAATCAGAGGTGGTTGGAATGAGCCACAATGCCATTGCAACACTTCTGGTACTTTCTCGGAAGTTCATTGGGGGCCAAAGCCAAAGTTACTGGAAGGATTGAGTAGGAGTTAGATCTTACCCTTAGGTAGCAATCAGTGTACATTTCTAGACACACACATAAGTAGTATTTTCTATTGGTCCATCTTTGTTGTATAACTATGTAATAAAAATGCAAGGAGGCAGAGTTATGGTTAATTCTGAATTTCTTGACTCTGTGTATTGAGAATCTCAACTTCAATGTTTCATTTGTGTAAGTATTTGGCATTTAATTGTAGCTAGGCATACATGGTAGAAAGTTTTAATTAATTACTTCTAATATTAACTTTTCTTATTCCGGTTCTTTCTTGAATAAGTATTGTATTCTGTCGCCACTGAAGCAATAAGAGGTTTAAAACAAAGGCACAAGTGGTAAATTTAAATGTTGTGTTGTTGTACTTTTACCTTGTCCAAAACAATTGTAAGCGTTCCCAGCATTAAGAGTTCTGAGGAAGAGAGAAAGTAAAATCTCACAGTGCAAATAATTATTTACTTTCTGAATACAAGTCTTGTTTTCAGTGATATTTGTAGTATTTTTCCTAGATGAGAGCTGCAGGTGCAAGGAAATGACTTCAGACGTGAAACATTAATCAGTTTGCTTTTTTCCCTTCGTTTTGATTGCCAGTGCTTAGTATGTTTTTAATCGTAGTTTTTGTTTATTTTAGTTGAAGTAGCAACAGATGAGTAAAGCGAGTCTGGAATCTTTTAGCAGGATTTAAAAATAAATCTTCTGTTTTACTTTCTATGGGAGAATTCATTTAGTAGCTGCTTTGAATTAAAATTTTATAATGAATGGAGTGATGTAGAAATAAATAGAAATGAGTACAAGTTCCTGATTTCACTCGTGCAATTAACTGTACTGTTTAATTTGGTGGTGGAAAAAGAACACACTAGGAATCAAGTTGTTTGCAAAGTTTCATTTTCATATAGTTCCATCTGCTATAATAATAGCCAGGACCTGTACTACTCCCCCATTCTGCTTCGGTTCTAATTTGGTGTGGCACAAAAACAGTCTTGCTTAAAAACAAACAAACAACTCTTTTTAAATCCCAGATTTTGTTATGACAAAGTTTTAAAAGGCAAACTTTCAGTGAATAGAGGCCTAGGTGTACGTATATACATATGCACACTTAGGTATACCCATACAATTACTACAATTTTGTATAATAGGTGGGTATCTACACCTGTAAGTTAATAGTTATGTGTCTGTCTTCCACATTTGTATGAGCAAATGGGCAAGTTGGAGGTGGAAATGTAGACATGCCGGTGTCTGAGCATTTTTGTGCATAGACACTTCTGGATTGCTTTTCAAAGAAATCGGGGTCTAAAATGTATTTATTATACTCTTTGGCCCCAGTCCTGAAAGCTTTTCCATGTTTGAAGACCCTGAGCTTGCCTGAATACTCATTGATGTCAATGGGGCTGGACATAGGCTCAGGGGACCCCCTGTGCAGAGCAGATTGCAGGATTGGAGCCTTTGTTTGCTTTTTGCACTTAATTCTGGTTGGAACACAGAAATAGATGTCAGTTTCACTTAAATCCAGTTAGTTTCATATTCTGATTCTCACATTCACTAACACATTGTTGCCATTTTTTGATTGCTAATACTGTGAAGGGAATATTTATATTCAAACACAACCTACTGAAATTAAAACTTAATGAAATAATCTATTAAAATCAAGTTTTATCAAAATCTTTCTAAAGCAAAACCTACATTTTAGTTCTAAAATATTTGACTATCATTTTAAATCTAATTAATCATGTTATGCTGTGCTCGTAGACTACATTGATTATCTTCCGGTTCACTGCTTTTTAAAGACTTCTTTCTCTGCACATATGCTTGCTATAAACTCTGTGAACATGAACTTTATTTATAATCATACACACAAAAACTATGTTAAAAACATTATTAAGATTGCAAAGTCAAACACTCAAAAGTTAGGAAAAGCAAGAATTAAGGTTGCCTGGATCATTTCCTAACTATTGAGTGCTTGACTTTACAACCCTAATAATGTTGTTTTAATTTAATGTTTTGTGTCTAATTTTCTACATTTAAAAAAAAAACTGAAAAAACATAAATTCCATTGTATGGCATCATCTTGACATCCACATGAGTAATCAGCATGGTAGGACTCACCAGCCAGATCTCTGCTGCTTGAGCTAATAGAGTAACTAATAGCAGTAAAAAGAAAAGGAGTACTTATGGCACCTTAGAGACTGACCAATTTATTTGAGCATAAGCTTTCATGAGCTACAGCTCACTTCATCGGATGCGTCCGATGAAGTGAGCTGTAGCTCACGAAAGCTTATTTTCAAATAAATTGGTTAGTCTCTAAGGTGCCACAAGTACTCCTTTTCTTTTTGCGAATACAGACTAACACGGCTGTTACTCTGAAACCTGTAATAGCAGTAAAAGACTGCAAATCTCTGTGGATGGCACTAGAGGGGAATGAGACACACTTTGCTAGTGAGTTTCACAGATATTTGCAGACAGCAGAGGAATGGTGAGATTCATGAATTCTGGCTCTGGAAAGGAATGTGCCCTAGTGATCACAGACCGTTCTGTCCTCTACCTCCAACTTGTCCTTTTCCCTATCCTGTCTCTTCTCCACCTCTGGCTCCTCATCCCAGTCAATTCTCTTTACCTAGCCAGTCCCCGGACTTCTCATCTCAGTCCCAGACTCCTTAAACACCAGTCCCAGTTATACACCAGAACCCTGGCTCCTCAGCAGATCTGTCTTCTTTATACACCAACACCTTCATCCAGCTCCACTGGTACCCAATCTCCTTGCCCAGCCACTTCTAGCCTTCCTCTTGGCTCCTCATCCCATCTCAGTCTTCCCTCACTTACTGACTTGCAGTCCCCACTCCACCTGTTTCCTTCTCTGGCTCCCAGTCACAGTTTACCACACCATAGTGGTTCTCAAACTTTTGTACTGGTGACCTCTTTCACATAGCAAGCCTCTGAGTGCGACCCCCTTTATAAATTAAAAACACTTTTTAATATATTTAACACCATTATAAATGCTGGAGGCAAAGTGGGGTTTGGGGTGGAGGCTGACAGCTCGTGATCCCCCATATAATAACCTTGTGACCCCCCTGAGGGGTCCCGACTCCCAGTTTGAGAACTCCTGCCAGAGGGAAATGGGTGGTGCCTTTATCATCACCTACTGTAGAATATAGTGTAGATGCTAATTTGGGGTTACCCTTCTTTGTAGTTCTAAATACCTATTTTTAGAACCCTGAAATACATGCGTTATAAACTTCAATTCTAAATCAAATATTTGTATAATACTTACAGAACAATAGAAGCATCCTAATTTCAAGGAAGATTGTAAAATGATAGCTATTGCTTTATTGTTAATAGATGGATATGCATTGTCTTTCTTCTTCTTAATTTCCTCTCATTATCTTCTTGGAAAACCAAGAAGAGTCTGAATCAAAAAGTAGAGATTTTTTGTCTCACAGTAACTGAGACTATAATATATACAATGTGAAAACACAAGTAGGACAAGAGATATCAGCTAATAATAGGTTATAAAACACTGATGAGATAGCAGATCAAGGGATCTGGCTAGATTAACATTTGAAGTTATTCAATGCCATTTATATAGAATGAATACTTTCAGTCAGATTTGTATCATCCCTGTCACAGCTGTAATGATGCCAAAAAATGGTAAAATCTTTTGGACAACAGTACTGACCTGGCTTGAATTTGACCTTATTTAAAGTGGAAAGGTTTATTCCATTACTGATGCTTTGAACTATGTACTCCCTCTCCTTTAACAATGTGATCAGTATTCAGCAAAACAGGGTCATTATTGAATACCCCCATTCTCTAGGAATCAAACTTTCTGCCTTCAATACAATGCTCTTTGCCAAGGGAGCAAGAGCTCACTTTCCGGAATCATACTAAGCAATCTGTTCTGCAATGCACAGCATCACTAGGCTAATAGACCTGTCCCCAGTAAGATACTTTTAATATTAACAAACTTGATTTACTGCTAGTTAAAAATAGACGATAAAAATGGAGAGTTATTTTTAATAATGCTTCTCTCCTGAAAGCTATTTGTAGGAGCCCAAGTAGTTAGTGTGTTGTATCAAAGTGATTGTTATAAAGACTGAGATTATGTTTAAAGAGATGAGTGCCAGAATACCTCTGGTATGCCAAGGGTAACTTTATAAAGAGAATGAACTGTATTATTCTAGGCAGGGCTGGTTGCAACACCTATTATTAAGGTTGCCTGACACTTCAAGGATGTGCCTTTTTTGGGGAAAAAAGTATGTGAATATGTAATTAAAGACTATATCATAATGCAGACACACCAGGAAGCTAAAGTAAGGTTGCACAGGCAGCCTTAATTTCAGCATTCTTAACTTTTCCTAAGTTTTGGGTGCTAGAATTTGGAACCTTAATTAAAGTTCTTTTAATGTAGTTTTGTTGTGGTATGCAATAGATTCAATAAAGTCAGAATGTAGGATTGTGTTAAAACAGTGAGCAGTATTTTCAGGTTCTTTTTCTTCTAACTTGTAAAACCTTTCAGCTTGACTGGGTTGGAAAACTGACAGACAAAATATATATTGTCTAAACAATTGAACAAAGTAATAATATAGATGAAACATAAATTTCTTCCTTATCGTTCTCCTATCTGCAGCTGTTTAAATTCTATTGCTAGTGACATAGACAGACTGTAATCTTTTATAGAGATATTCATTGTGGTGCTTTTGTTCCTTTTCCAGGATTTTCTTTACATGCTGCTGGAGGACATCCCAGAACAAAAAGGGTATGTGAGAATCAGGTTAGAAAAGATAAAGGAAGGGGAGTAAAAATCAGCAGTAAATAAGAGTTGTGCCAACTGGAGATGTCAGTAGGGTGGTTCTAATATCACACACACACCCTGACAGGAAAGGTAAGCATAAAGCTATGTTAATACTGAGGATACATCACACTTATGTAGCACCTAAACATTAAAGAATTAGGTGCCTGACTGTCTTATACACCCTTGAACATTTTCCCCCAATTGACTTGCCCAAGCTTACAGAAGGAAGTCTGTACCAGAGCTTTGAATAATCTCTGTTCTGTACTTTAGCTACAAAATCACCCATCCGTAAAACCATATAACTGCCAGTGTCCAAATACTGGGTCAAATTTTTCTATCCTTACTCAAGTACAAGTACAGCGTACTCCATGAGTAATCCCCATTGTCTCCTCCTCGAATAATCCCCATTGTCTCCAGTGGGACTTCTTGAGGACTAAGGTACTGTTCAAAGTGTGTAAGGGGATCAGAAGCTGACTCATAGTTATATAATGGATAACAGCAGTTCAGCCTGCAACAAACAAAAAATTGATCTTGTGAAAAGTAAACAGAAGATGTTGCTTGGTATTTTAGACAGCCAAAGGAAAAACAGAAATGGAAGAAATATTGTTGGCTATAGCTGGTAAAGCCTATTGGCCAAGGTAGCTCTCTGAGCCCTGGTCTACACTAGGACTTTAGGTCGAATTTAGCAGCGTTAAATGGATTTAAACCTGCACCCGTCCACACAATGAAGCCCTTTATTTCGACTTAAAGGGCTCTTAAAATCGATTTCCTTACTCCACCCCTGACAAGTGGATTAGCGCTTAAATCGACATTGCCGGCTCGAATTTGGGGTACTGTGGACACAATTCGATGGTATTGGCCTCCGGGAGCTATCCCAGAGTGCTCCATTCTGACCGCTCTGGACAGCGCTCTCAACTCAGATGCACTGGCCAGGTAGACAGGAAAAGAACCGCGAACTTTTGAATCTCATTTCCTGTTTGGCCAGCGTGGCAAGCTGCAGGTGACCATGCAGAGCTCATCAGCAGAGGTGACCATGATGGAGTCCCAGAATCGCAAAAGAGCTCCAGCATGGACCAAACGGGAGGTACGGGATCTGATCGCTGTTTGGGGAGAGGAATCCGTGCTATCAGAACTCCGTTCCAGTTTTCGAAATGCCAAAACCTTTGTCAAAATCTCCCAGGGCATGAAGGACAGAGGCCATAACAGGGACCCGAAGCAGTGCCGCGTGAAACTGAAGGAGCTGAGGCAAGCCTACCAGAAAACCAGAGAGGCGAACAGCCGCTCTGGGTCAGAGCCCCAAACATGCCGCTTCTATGATGAGCTGCATGCCATTTTAGGGGGTTCAGCCACCACTACCCCAGCCGTGTTGTTTGACTCCTTCAATGGAGATGGAGGCAATACGGAAGTAGGTTTTGGGGACGAAGAAGATGATGAGGAGGAGGTTGTAGATAGCTCACAGCAAGCAAGCAGAGAAACCGGTTTTCCCGACAGCCAGGAACTGTTTCTCACCCTAGACCTGGAGCCAGTACCCCCCGAACCCACCCAAGGCTGCCTCCTGGACTCAGCAGGCGGAGAAGGGACCTCTGGTGAGTGTACCTTTTAAAATGCTATACATGGTTTAAAAGCAAGCATGTGAAAGGATTACTTTGCCCTGGCATTTGCGGTTCTGCCTTTGCAAAAGGTTTCTGGGGAGGGCAGCCTTATTTCGTCCTTCATGGTAGGACACTTTACCACTCCAGGCCAGCAACACGTACTGGGGAATCACTGTAGAACAAAGCATTGCAGTGTATGTTTGCTGGCATTCAACCAAAATCCGTTCACGCGGTGGGAGGAGGCAAAATGCGACCTTGTAACGAAAGCACATGTGCTATGTATGTAATGTTAACAGCAAGGTTTACCCTGAAAGAGTGTAGCGACTGTTTTATAAAATGTGTCTTTTTAAATACCGCTGTCCCTTTTTTTTTCTCCACCAGCTGCATGTGTTTCAATGATCACAGGATCTTCTCCTTCCCAGAGGCTAGTGAAGCTTAGAAAGAAAAAAAAACGCACTCGCGATGAAATGTTCTCCGAGCTCATGCTGTCCTCCCACACTGACAGAGCACAGACGAATGCGTGGAGGCAAATAATGTCAGAGTGCAGGAAAGCACAAAATGACCGGGAGGAGAGGTGGAGGGCTGAAGAGAGTAAGTGGCGGGCTGAAGACAGGGCTGAAGCTCAAAGGTGGCGGCAGCGTGATGAGAGGAGGCAGGATTCAATGCTGAGGCTGCTGCAGGACCTAACCAGTATGCTCCAGTGTATGGTTGAGCTGCAGCAAAGGCAGCTGGAGCACAGACTGCCACTGCAGCCCCTCTGTAACCAACCGCCCTCCTCCCCAAGTTCCATAGCCTCCACACCCAGACGCCCAAGAACGCGGTGGGGGGGCCTCCGGCCAACCAGCCACTCCCCCACAGAGGATTGCCCAAAAAAAAGAAGGCTGTCATTCAATAAATTTTAAAGTTGTAAACTTTTAAAGTGCTGTGCTTAAAGTGCTGTGTGGCATTTTCCTTCCCTCCTCCACCACCCCTCCTGGGATACCTTGGTAGTCATCCCCCTATTTGTGTGATGAATGAATAACGAATGCATGAATGTGAAGCAACAATGACTTTATTGGCTCTGCAAGCAATGATTAAAGGGAGGAGGGGAGGGTGGTTAGCTTACAGGGAAGTAGAGTGAACCAAGGGGCGGGTGGGGGTTCATCAAGGAGAAACAAACAGAACTTTCACACCGTAGCCTGGCCAGTCATGAAACTGTTTTTCAAAGCTTCTCTGATGCGTACCGCGCCCTCCTGTGCTCTTCTAACCGCCCTGGTGTCTGGCTGCGCGTAACCAGCAGCCAGGCGATTTGCCTCAACCTCCCACCCCGCCATAAACGTCTCCCCCTTACTCTCACAGATATTGTGGAGCACACAGCAAGCAGTAATAACAGTGGGAATATTGGTTTCGCTGAGGTCTAAGCGAGTCAGTAAACTGCGCCAGCGCGCCTTTAAACATCCAAATGCACATTCTACCACCATTCTGCACTTGCTCAGCCTGTAGTTGAACAGCTCCTGACCACTGTCCAGGCTGCCTGTGTATGGCTTCATGAGCCATGGCATTAAGGGGTAGGCTGGGTCCCCAAGGATACATATAGGCATTTCAACATCCCCAACAGTTATTTTCTGGTCTGGGAATAAAGTCCCTTCCTGCAGCTTTTGAAACAGACCAGAGTTCCTGAAGATGCGAGCATCATGCACCTTTCCCGGCCATCCCACGTTGATGTTGGTGAAACGTCCCTTGTGATCCACCAGAGCTTGCAGCACTATCGAAAAGTACCCCTTGCAGTTTATGTACTCGGCGGCTTGGTGCTCCGGTGCCAAGATAGGGATATGGGTTCCGTCTATGGCCCCACCACAGTTAGGGAATCCCATTGCAGCAAAGCCATCCACTATGACCTGCACATTTCCCAGGGTCACTACCCTTGATATCAGCAGATCTTTGATTGCGTGGGCTACTTGCATCACAGCAGCCCCCACAGTAGATTTGCCCACTCCAAATTGATTCCCAACTGACCGGTAGCTGTCTGGCGTTGCAAGCTTCCACAGGGCTATCGCCACTCGCTTCTCAACTGTGAGGGCTGCTCTCATCTTGGTATTCATGCGCTTCAGGGCAGGGGAAAGCAAGTCACAAAGTTCCATGAAAGTGCCCTTACGCATGCGAAAGTTTCGTAGCCACTGGGAATCGTCCCAGACCTGCAACACTATGCGGTCCCACCAGTCTGTGCTTGTTTCCCGAGCCCAGAATCGGCGTTCCACAGCATGAACCTGCCCCATTAGCACCATGATGCATGCATTGTCAGGGCCCATGCTTTCAGAGAAATCTGTGTCCATGTCCTGATCACTCACGGGACCGCGCTGATGTCGCCTCCTCGCCCGGTATCGCGTTGCCATGTTCTGGTGCTGCATATACTGCTGGATAATGCGTGTGGTGGTTAATGTGCTCCTAATTGCCAAAGTGAGCTGAGCGGGCTCCATGCTTGCCGTGGTATGGCGTCCGCACAGAAAAAAGGCGCGGAACGATTGTCTGCCGTTGCTCTGACGGAGGGAGGGGCGACTGACGACACGGCTTACAGGGTTGGCTTCAGGGAGCTAAAATCAACAAAGGGGGTGCCTGTACATCAAGGAGTATTTCAGGCAGGACTGCACGGAGGGTTCCAATAAGAAATGGTGCACCTAAGTTATCGTTCTTATTGGAACAAGGAGGTTAGCCTGGCCTCTGATTGATACATGGCTAGATTTACCTCGCTGCACCTTCTCTGTGAGTGACTGCAGTGTGACCTAGAGGAATGAGTCCCCTAGACAGGGGAGGAGGCAAATGAGTACAAAACAAATCTGGTCTATTTCTTGTTTTGACCCACTCCATCTATCTTTTACATCTTGGCTGGCAGCAGACGGTGCAGAAGGACTGCATGCCATCCACATCTCATGGCTGCTCGGCAGAAGATGGTACAGTACGACTGCTAGCCATCCCCATCTCTTGCCTGCCTGGCAGAAGATGGTGCAATACGACTGCTAGCAATCCTCATCTCTTGCCTGCCTGGCAGAAGATGGTACAGTACGACTGCTAGCAGTCCGTATCGCCTGCCCGCTCACCATAAGACGGTTCAATAGGACTGACTGCAGGACTAAAGAGAATGACCTGGTCAAGTCACTCCAAATTTAGTCCCTGCGCCCATGTCTGCCCAGGCGCTCCCAGCCGACGCGGCCAGGAGCACCTCGGACACGATGAGGACGACTACCAGTCGTATTGCACCGTCTGCTGCCAGAAGGCAAGGGGTTGCTGCTACTGTGCAGCAAAGCCGTACCGCGTCTGCCAGCACCCAGGAGACATAGGGTGACGGTTACCTGAGCGGGCTCCATGCTTGCTGTGGTATGGCGTCTGCACAGGTAACTCAGGAAAAAAGGCGCGAAATGATTGTCTGCCCTTGCTTTCACGGAGGGAGGGAGGGAACGGGGGCCTGACGACACGTACCCAGAACCACCCGCGACAATGTTTTAGCCCCATCAGAGTGCTCCATTGTGACTGCTCTGGACAGCACTCTCAGATGCCCGATTGTTTGCCATTGCTCTGACGGAGGGAGGGGCGCTTACAGGGTTGGCTTCAGGGAGCTAAAATCAACAAAGGGGGTGGCTTTACATCAAGGAGTATTTCAGGCAGGACTTCACGGAGGGTTCCAATAAGAAATGGTGCACCTAAGTTATTGTCCTTATTGGAGCAAGAAGGTTAGCCTGGCCTCTGATTGATACATGGCTAGATTTACCTCGCTGCACCTTCTCTGTAAGTGACTGCAGTGTGATCTAGAAGAATGAGTCCCCTAGACAGGGGAGGGGGGGAAGCAAATGAGTACAAAACAAATCTGGTCTATTTCTTGTTTTGACCCACTCCATCTATCTTTTACATCTTTGGCTGGCAGCAGACGGTGCAGAAGGACTGCATGCCATCCACATCTCATGGCTGCTCGGCAGAAGATGGTACAGTACGACTGCTAGCAGTCCGTATCGCCTGCCCGCTCACCATAAGACGGTTCAATAGGACTGACTGCAGGACTAAAGAGAATGACCTGGTCAAGTCACTCCAAATTTAGTCCCTGTGCCCATGTCTGCCCAGGCGCTCCTGATCGACCTCACAGAGGCGACCAGGAGCACCTCAGACATGACGATGACGGCTACCAGTCGTACTGTACCGTCTGCTGCCACAAGGCAAGGGGTTGCTGCTACTGTGTAGCAATGCCGTACCGCGTCTGCCAGCACCCAGGAGACATAGGGTGAGACATAGCCTGAGCGGGCTCCATGCTTGCCATGGTATGGCGTCTGCACAGGTAACTCAGGAAAAAAGGCGCGAAATGATTGTCTGCCCTTGCTTTCACGGGGGGAGGGAGGGAACGGGGGGCTGACGATATGTACCCAGAACCACCCGTGACAATGTTTTAGCCCCATCAGGCATTGGGATCTCAACCCAGAATTCCAATGGGCAGCGGAGACTGCGGGAACTGTGGGATAGCTACCCACAGTGCAACGCTCCGGAAGTCGATGCTTGCCTCGGTACTGTGGAAGCGCTCCGCCGAGTTAATGCACTTAATGCACTTAGAGCATTTTCTGTGGGGACACACACACTCGAATTTATAAAACCGATTTCTAAAAAACCGACTTCTATAAATTCGACCTTATTCCGTAGTGTAGACATACCCTGAGATATTTGCACAAATCCCACTGTTGTCAGTGAAAGTTGCATACATGTATCTGAATGTCAGTGTCCCTTCATACAGTCAATTAATTTTTCCATTTATAAACTGTCATAACTGCTTGGATCACTGTTTAATCAGAAGGTCTGGAAGTCTTAATTCTCTTGTTCTTGTATATTCAGCTGCTAAAAGTATCTGAGAAACTTCAGATTAAACCTGCTTCATAATGAGCAGTATGTTAGATCCAGTATCAACATTACAAAGTCTCTCAGGAGTTTTATACCTCATGATAGGGGGAGTAATAATTTGATAACTAGTGTGTCTTCCAACTGCCAACTCTCAACCATTTTGAGAACACAAGTTAGAAATATTGCCAAGTTTTATCAAGTTTGAAGTGTTTTATAAAAAATGTTTACGTTTCAACCAAGAAAAATGATATTACCAAGCACCCTTTTTTTCCTTTTTGGTGTCATTGACTTTTATTTTCCATAGTCATAAATATGGAGGAGAGAGAACGATGTATTTTATTGTAAAGGGGTTAATTATTCCATAAGGTCCTGTAAAATATTTGGGAGCTGGTTTGACCATAAACTGCTTTGTTTTTTGCAAGGTGGTCAAAATAAAATGTGTTTGAATCATTTTACTGATCACAGTTCTGCTGTGTATTCGAAATAAAGGGCCAGTACACTCTGCACGCTGGATGAGACATATGACTTTCGCCAGTCTGTTCCACCCCCTACCGTATTTTCATGGCCTAGGATCATTGGAGATAATAGAGTGAGGGAGATAAAGGGGATGTCCCCTGTTGACCACCAACAAACATTTGCATTAGCATCTTGACAATTATCATATTTTCAGTTGAATGCAAGTCAACTACCAAAGAGGTATGTGTAGTAAATGTAGTGTAGGGGGATACGTGTTCTTAAATACGTGGACATTTTGTAGATACTGGCTTTTCAAAGGTTATGTATTTGCTTCACACCTTGGAGAGTCCAAGAAAAGATGATGGAAATGAAACTTTCAATTTCTGCTATTCTTTCATATCCCAGAACTTGTGAGCTACTGAGCATCCTCATTTCCCATGTAAGTCAGGATGTTTAAGTACCTTGTAAGGTGGGTCCCCCAAAGGCATTGTGAATGTGCTACTGTAACCTAGGGGTTAAATATTAGCTATTTACAAATTGTCTCTAAGTAGATTATTTGTTATGTTGCATCATGAGTTTAATATCTAGCAGAAAAAGATATGACATGATCCAATGGTGGGAAGTTGAAGCTTGACAAATTTAGACTGGAAATCAGGCATACATTTTAAACAGTGAGAATAATTAATCATTGGAAGATTTTACCAAAGGTCATGGTGGACTCTCCATCTCTGACAATTTTTGAAACAAGATTGCATGTTTTTCTAAAAGATCTGCTCTAGCAATTATTTTGAGGGAGTTCTATGGCCTGTGCTGTACCGGAGGTCAGACTAGATGATCACAGTGGTCTGGCTTTGGAATCTATGAATCTGGTCCGGACTTTTTTTTTTAAACTTTTCCAAAAATACCTCAGGAATAATACTTTTATAAATAATGAGAAGTGGTTTTCTAGCTCAAAAATGGTCAGGAAAAACAAAAAGTCTAGTTAGGGAAGTTAGTTCATTTTAATGACATTAAAATACCCAGATTTCTTGTTAAACCCTCTTTTTTCCATTTTTCACTTTTCCTATTCTTAGATTTGGTACAAAGTGTTATTTGAACAAGGAAACCAATTTTCGATCTAGATATGTGCCAGGATATTTTCACTTTTAGTAAGATCACTGCAAATGAAGTATGGCTCCAGTTGCTCTTGCATACCCCTATGGAATGTAAAGGCAGAATTTCAGATTCATGGTAATCTATTTTGTAACCAGACATTTGATATACCTGAATTTGTCTACTGCCAAAATCACACTGGGTGCAGAGATCAGTGCTAACGCCAAGACTAACAAAAGGTCATCTGTACATAGAGCAGGCTTTTATTCCTTGTGTGTTGTAATGATGCTTTTCTGTTACTGGACATTCTCTGTTATGATTTGTATATACCTTCATAACTAGGGTAAAAGAGCAAGGGCAGAGGGGGATTCATTGTTCTTCCAAAATTAAATTTGTCTAAACATCTTCCATTGATGAATGTTTCATCACACATGATTTCCAGGATTGGAATGAAATGCATTTAAACATAAGAGCTAAATCTAAAAAGCCTCTTTGCACAAAAATGGCAGATCTACCCAACTCAATCAACTATCATTTTAATACTAAGAAAAGCCCCTTAGTTGGATGGTGTCATAAATATAAAGGGAAGGGTAAACCCCTTTGAAATCCCTCCTGGCCAGGGGAAAGCTCCTCTCACCTGTAAAGGGTTAAGAAGCTAAAGGTAACCTCGCTGGCACCTGACCAAAATGACCAATGAGGAGACAAGATACTTTCAAAAGCTGGGAGGAGGGAGACAAACAAAGGGTTTGGGTCTGTCTGTGTGCTGCTCTTGCCAGAGACAGAACAGGAATGGAGTCTTAGAACTTTTAGTAAGTAATCTAGCTAGGTATGTGTTAGATTATGATTTCTTTAAATGGCTGAGAAAAGAATTGTGCTGAATAGAATAACTATTTCTGTCTGTATATCTTTTTTGTAACTTAAGGTTTTGCCTAGAGGGGTTCTCTATGTTTTGAATCTAATTACCCTGTAAGATATCTACCATCCTGATTTTACAGGGGGGATTTCTTTATTTCTATTTACTTCTATTTTTTTATTAAAAGTCTTCTTGTAAAAACTGAATGCTTTTTCATTGTTCTCAGATCCAAGGGTTTGGGTCTGTGGTCACCTATGCAAATTGGTGAGGCTTTTTATCCAACATTTCCCAGGAAAGGGGGGGTGCAAGTGTTGGGAGGATTGTCCATTGTTCTTAAGATCCAAGGGTCTGGGTCTGTAGTCACCTAGGCAAATTGGTGAGGCTTTTTACCAAACCTTGTCCAGGAAGTGGGGTGCAAGGTTTTGGGAAGTATTTTGGGGGGACAGACGCGTCCAAACAGCTCTTCCCCAGTAACCAGTAATTGTTTGGTGGTGGTAGCGGCCATTCCAAGGATAACGGGTGTAATATTTTGTACCTTGGGGAAGTTTTGACCTAAGCTGGTAAAGATAAGCTTAGGGGGTTTTTCATGCAGGTCCCCACATCTGTACCCTAGAGTTCAGAGTGGGGGAGGAACCTTGACAGATGGTATTAAACACCCATATTAAACTCCTAATGTTTGTCCTGAAGTGGTGGCCCTTATAAAAATGCTTAATAGTATAAATTTAGGCCAAACTCCTGCCCCCACTTCTGCCCGTACTGTCGACAATAGTGTTTACTGGTGTAACTGAGAACAGAATTTGGTCTATTGTAGATTTTGGCCATGAGAATTCCTGGATTATCATTGGCTGAAAAAGTCATATGACAACATGGCAATTTTATATAGTTTATATGTTGGAATAATGCTAATTATTTTTCTGTTATTGGGTACATCAGGTGAGGTCTAAAGCACTCTTGCACCAAAGTTTGAGTTTCCCTCCAGTATAGGAGGGCTTTAGTTTTTAGTTACAGATAATTTTTCAACTGATACCCGTTGATTGGCAACTGCATCGAAGAGACTCTTCTCCATTCAGATGCAGCCTCCCAAGTGACATCCCCGTTGATTTTGTCTTCCTTTCAGACCTACAAGAGATCGTTTCAACGTGTATCTATACTTATGCATGTAGAGTACAGACTCTGCACACCCAGCTAGCGTGGGTATAAATAGCAGTGTAAGTGGTGCGGCATGGCTTTTGTGAGTAGAATGTCCTACACATCTGACCCCCCAGGGTATGTACCCTACATAGCTTTCTACACACCCAAGCACATCTATACTTCTATTTTTAGCAGTGTAGTGTCCTGCTGCCTCCTCACTGCCAAAGCCTTTCCCTGCTACAATGAAAGGCTCCAGCAATGAGGAAAAGCTCTGGCAGCTCTCCAGTGCTGGAGCCTTTACCCACTGCCTGCCCCTTCCAGAGCCTTTCCTTGCCACAGTGAAAGGTGCCGCTAGAGTTTTTCCCTGATGTCTCCACATTTCTGGAGCCTTTCACTGCCACAGTGACAACTGTGAACACAGCCTGCCTTTCACTGCAGCGTGTAGCTACACGTATAGTACTGCGGTAAGAGTGGCATAGCATAAGTGCCTGGTTTAGAGGACTGCTCCTCTGAAGGGAGCTTGGCTATTGAAAACTCTTCTCCAGGGCAATATCCCCTGACAGACCATGGCAGGAGGAGGCCAGGACCAGATAGGGTAGAGGACATTATATATTTGCAGGCTCCTTGGTTTGCCTCTTCTCTGCTAAGGAACTTTTTGTATGAAGGACTAAGGGCCGAAGAAACTAACAGATGTCTAAGGGTATGACTACATCAGTGAAGAGGTTTTTCTGTTGATGTAGGTAATCCATCTCTCCAAGAGGAGGTAGCTAGGTCAGTGGAAGAATCCTTCTGTTGACCTAGCCATATCTACACTATGGGTAAGGTCGACCTATGTACTATGCTTAGGGTATGTCTACACTATGGAATAAGATCGAATTTATAGAAGTCTTTTTTTAGAAATTGGTTTTATATATTCGAGTATGTGTGTCCCCACAGAAAATGCTCTAAGTGCATTAAGTGCATTAACTCGGCGGAGTGCTTCCACAGTACCGAGGCTAGAGTCGACTTCCAGAGCATTGCACTGTGGATAGCTATCCCACAGTTCCCGCAGTCTCCGCTGCCCATTGGAATTCTGGATTGACATCCCAATGACTGATGGGGCTAAAACATTTTCACGAGTGGTTCTGGGTACATATCGTCAGGCCCCCCTTCCCTCCCTCCCTCCCTCCATGAAAGCAAGGGCAGACAATCGTTTCGCGTCTTTTTTCCTGAGTTACCTGTGCAGACGCCATACCACGGCAAGCATGGAGACCGCTCAGGTAACCGTCACCCTATGTCTCCTGGGTGCTGGCAGACGTGGTACTGCATTGCTACACAGTAGCAGCAACCCATTGCCTTCTGGCAGCAGACGGTGCAGTACGACTGGTAGCCGTCCTCGTCGTGTCCGAGGTCACGTCGTCACGAGGTCACGACGTCATCCTGGCCACGTCAGCTGGGAGCGCCTGGGCAGACATGGGCGCAGGGACTAAATTTGGAGTGACTTGACCAGGTCATTCTCTTTAGTCCTGCAGTCAGTCCTATTGAACCGTCTTATGGTGAGCAGGCAGGTGATACGGATTGCTAGCAGTCCTATTGCACCATCTTCTGCCGAGCAGCCATGAGATGTGGATGGCATGCAGTCCTTCTGCACCGTCTGCTGCCAGCCAAAGATGTAAAAGATAGATGGAGTGGGTCAAAACAAGAAATAGACCAGATTTGTTTTGTACTCATTTGCCTCCTCCCCTGTGTAGGGGACTCATTCCTCTAGGTCACACTGCAGTCACTCACAGAGAAGGTGCAGCGAGGTAAATCTAGCCATGTATCAATCAGAGGCCAGGCTAACCTTCTTGCTCCAATAAGGACAATAACTTAGGTGCACCATTTCTTATTGGAACCCTCCGTGAAGTCCTGCCTGAAATACTCCTTGATGTAAAGCCACCCCCTTTGTTGATTTTAGCTCCCTGAAGCCAACTCTGTAAGCCGTGTCGTCAGTCGCCCCTCCCTCCGTCAGAGCAACGGCAGACAATCATTCCGTGCCTTTTTTCTGTGCGGACGCCATACCAAGGCAAGCATGGAGGCCGCTCAGCTCACTTTGGCAATTAGGAGCACATTAAACACCACACACATTATCCAGCAGTATATGCAGCACCGGAACCTGGCAAAGTGATACCGGGCGAGGAGGCAACGTCAGCGCGGTCATGTGAGTGATCAGGACATGGACACAGACTTCTCTGAAAGCATGGGCCCTGCCAATGCATGCATCATGGTGCAAATGGGCAGGTTCATGCTGTGGAATGCCGATTCTGGGCTTGGGAAACAAGCACAGACTGGTGGGACCGCATAGTGTTGCGGGTCTGGGACGATTCCTAGTGGCTGCGAAACTTTCGCATGTGTAAGGGCACTTTCATGGAACTTTGTGACTTGCTTTCCCCTGCCCTGAGGCGCATGAATACCAAGATGAGAGCGGCCCTCACAGTTGAGAAGCGAGTGGCGATAGCCCTGTGGAAGCTTGCAACGCCAGACAGCTACCGGTCAGTTGGGAATCAATTTGGAGTGGGCAAATCTACTGTGGGGGCTGCTGTGATGCAAGTAGCCCACGCAATCAAAGATCTGCTGATATCAAGGGTAGTGACCCTGGGAAATGTGCAGGTCATAGTGGATGGCTTTGCTGCAATGGGATTCCCTAACTGTGGTGGGGCCATAGACGGAACCCATATCCCTATCTTGGCACCGGAGCACCAAGCCGCTGAGTACATAAACCGCAATGGGTACTTTTCGATAGTGCTGGAAGCTCTGGTGGATCACAAGGGACGTTTCACCAACATCAACGTGGGATGGCCGGGAAAGGTACATGATGCTCGCATCTTCAGGAACTCTGGTCTGTTTCAAAAGCTGCAGGAAGGGACTTTATTCCCAGACCAGAAAATAACTGTTGGGGACGTTGAAATGCCTATATGTATCCTTGGGGACCCAGCCTACCCCTTAATGCCATGGCTCATGAAGCTATACACAGGCAGCCTGGACAGTAGTCAGGAGCTGTTCAACTACAGGCTGAGCAAGTGCAGAATGGTGATAGAATGTGCATTTGGACGTTTAAAGGCGCGCTGGCGCAGTTTAGTGACTCGCTTAGACCTCAGCGAAACCAATATTCCCACTCCGCGCCTTTATTACTGCTTGCTGTGTGCTCCACAATATCTGTGAGAGTAAGGGGGAGACGTTTATGGCGGGGTGGGAGGTTGAGGCAAATTGCCTGGCTGCTGGTTACGCGCAGCCAGACACCAGGGTGGTTAGAAGAGCACAGGAGGGCGCGGTACGCATCAGAGAAGCTTTGAAAACCAGTTTCATGACTGGCAGGCTACGGTGTGAAAGTTCTCTTTGTTTCTCCTTGATGAAACCCCCCGCCCCTTGGTTCACTCTACTTCCCTGTAAGCTATCCACCCGCCCCTCCTCCCTTCAATCACCGCTTGCAGAGGCAATAAAGTCATTGTTGCTTCACATTCATGCATTCTTTATTCATTCATCACACAAATAGGGGGATGACTACCAAGGTAGCCCAGGAGGGGTGGTGGAGGAGGGAAGGAAAATGCCACACAGCACTTTAAAAGTTTACAACTTTAAAATTTATTGAATGACAGCCTTCTTTTTTTTTTGGGCAATCCTCTGTGGTGGAGTGGCTGGTTGGCCGGAGGCCCCCCCACCGCGTTCTTGGGCGTCTGGGTGTGGAGGCTATGGAATTGGGGAGGAGGGCGGTTGGTTACGCAGGGGTTGTAGTGGCAGTCTGTGCTCCAGCTGCCTTTGCTGCAGCTCAACCATACACTGGAGCATACTGGTTTGGTCCTCCAGCAGCCTCAGCATTGAATCCTGCCTCCTCTCATCATGCTGCCGCCACATTTGAGCTTCAGCCCTCTCTTCAGCCCGCCACTTACTCTCTTCAGCCCTCCACCTCTCCTCCCAGTCATTTTGTGCTTTCCTGCACTCTGACATTATTTGCCTCCACGCATTCGTCTGTGCTCTGTCAGTGTGGGAGGACAGCATGAGCTCGGAGAACATTTCATCGCGAGTGCGTTTTTTTTTTCTTTCTAAGCTTCACTAGCCTTTGGGAAGGAGAAGATCCTGTGATCATTGAAACACATGCAGCTGGTGGAGGAAAAAAAAAAGGGACAGCGGTATTTAAAAAGACACATTTTATAAAACAGTGGCTACACTCTTTCAGGGTAAACCTTGCTGTTAACATTACATACATAACACATGTGCTTTCGTTACAAGGTCGCATTTTGCCTCCCCCCACCGCGTGGCTACCCCCTCAACCTTCTCCCCTCCCTGTGGCTAACAGCGGGGAACATTTCTGTTTAGCCACAGGCAAACAGCCCAGCAGGAATGGGCTCCTCTGAGTGTCCCCTGAAGAAAAGCACTCTATTTCAACCAGGTGACCATGAATTATATCTCACTCTCCTGAGGATAACACAGAGAGATAAAGAATGGATGTTGTTTGAACGCCAGCAAACATACACTGCAATGCTTTGTTGTACAATGATTCCCGAGTACGTGTTACTGGTCTGGAGTGGTAAAGTGTCCTACCATGAAGGACGCAATAAGGCTGTCCTCCCCAGAAATCTTTTGCAAAGGCTTTGGGAGTACATCCAGGAGAACCGCGAATGCCAGGGCAAAGTAATCCTTTCACATGCTTGCTTTTAAACCATGTATAGTATTTTAAAAGGTACACTCACTGGAGGTCCCTTCTCCGCCTGCTGGGTCCAGGAGGCAGCCTTGGGTGGGTTTGGGGGGTACTGGCTCCAGGTCCAGGGTGAGAAACAGTTCCTGGCTGTCGGGAAAACCGGTTTCTCCGCTTCCTTGCTGTGAGCTAGCTACAACCTCATCATCATCATCATCTTCTTCGTCCCCAAAACCTGCTTCCGTATTGCCTCCATCTCCATTGAAGGAGTCAAACAACACGGCTGGGGTAGTGGTGGCTGAACCCCCTAAAATGGCATGCAGCTCATCATAGAAGCGGCATGTTTGGGGCTCTGACCCGGAGCGGCCGTTCGCCTCTCTGGTTTTCTGGTAGGCTTGCCTCAGCTCCTTCAGTTTCATGCAGCATTGCTTCGGGTCCCTGTTATGGCCTCTGTCCTTCATGCCCTGGGAGATTTTGACAAAGGTTTTGGCATTTCGAAAACTGGAACGGAGTTCTGATAGCACGGATTCCTCTCCCCAAACAGCGATCAGATCCCGTACCTCCCGTTCGGTCCATGCTGGAGCTCTTTTGCAATGCTGGGACTCCATCATGGTCACCTCTGCTGATGAGCTCTGCATGGTCACCTGCAGCTTGCCACGCTGGCCAAACAGGAAATGAGATTCAAAAGTTCGCGGTTCTTTTCCTGTCTACCTGGCCAGTGCATCTGAGTTGAGAGTGCTGTCCAGAGCGGTCACAATGGAGCACTCTGGGATAGCTTCCGGAGGCCAATACCGTTGAATTGTGTCCACAGTACCCCAAATTCGAGCCGGCAAGGCCGATTTAAGCGCTAATCCACTTGTCAGGGGTGGAGTAAGGAAATGCATTTTAAGAGCCCTTTAAGTCGAAATAAAGGGCTTCATCGTGTGGACGGGTGCAGGTGTACATCGATTTAATGCTGCTAAATTCGACCTAAAGTCCTAGTGTAGACCAGGGCTAAGGGCACAGAATTTTTCACAGCCTTCAGTGATGTAGCTAGGTTGATCTAAGTTTTAGGTAGGACCAGGCCTTAATATCAGTGCCTGCCTCAGTCTGCCGAGTCTGCCCTCCTGAGCTTTCCTGTTTAGAGTGGACTGGTCTGTCCCGGAGGCTCAGGTTGTCTTGGCCTTCCCCCAGCAAACCTGAAATGCTTCTCACACATGATTGAAGCATCTTATTTTCTTCTGTTTAACTTCAAAATCCACTACTATCGTTTAAAAAAAACAAACAAACACAAAAACAAAAAAACCCCTGCTTTCTCTTGTACCTGTGCATTATACTGCACTAAATTTGATCAAAACTCCCAGTAGCCTTGTTGCCTCCAGGACTCGTGATCTTTAGCCCCAAATGTAAATTGATCCTATTCATATCTGCGCAACATGTGAGCCATACAAAGTCTCAGTGTTTTTAAACCCCTGTTACAGAGGGTATGTTTCATCAGCTCCAGATAAATCAGAATAGCAGTTGCTTGAGCTCTGTGTGACTGTAATTAACTTCTATTACTTTTGAGTATTGGTTTGGGGTTTGGTTTTTTTTGCTTTTTATTATTTTATTTGCTTCAGCAAAACAAATACAAAATAAAAAGTAAAGCTACATTTTCCATAATATACTACAGAGTAAGTATAGCTTATAACTTTATTTGTAACTTTAATAACTATGACCTAGTAACCACCTTCAATGTCTTCATAAATTTCAAATTTTTCAACATACGTGGCCAGACAAGTAGATCCTGTCTCCTAGATTTTTATTAACTTACTTTCTTGGATTAGAAAACTGCTAGTCATGATGAGGGGGATTTTTCAAAGGCACAACTGACTAATAGGCATGTAACTGCCAATGAAAATATTTGAAAATCTCCCTCAAAATGTCTTATTTCCTCCATTTTTTCTGTAAATTACTGTACATATGCTGATTGTAAAAAATAATCCTTCAGGACAACTCGGCGGGTAGTAGTAAAAATCACTGATCTTGGATTTGCTCCTTTTTGGATTTCTGCCTAGTCATGTTACCAGAATAATTTATCTTGAAAATGGTCATGTCAAAGAATTTGTACATCCAGTTGAAGAAATAAAAAGACATACTTATACAGTATTTTCAATTGGATATGGCAGACTTCTTATCCTCCTTTAGTAAACTGTTATATATTTTTAATGAGCACTTTTAACAGCTGCCATGTTCCACCATAGGGGTGGCCGCATTTCATTGTTAGTGAAGTGATTGCTATATGTAAAGTTTGTAAAGTGCTTTGGGATGAAAGTCCGCTATTTAAAGCCTTTTTATGATAATACTAATTCTGATTAATAATTGTATTACAGTAGTATCTAGGGACCTCATCTTAGATTGGGGCCTCATTCTGTTGGGGCAAGTACACATTAATAGATCATCCCTAGTTTGAGGCTTTTACAGTCTAAATTGATAGACAAAGGGTAGGTAAAAGGAAGTATTACCTCCATTTTATAGAAGGGGAACCTAGTATATGGAGATTGTGACTTTCCCAAGATCTCACAGGAATTCTGTGGCAGAGCTGAGAAGTGAACCCAAGTCCCAGTCTAGTACCTTAGCCACAAGACCACCCATCATCTTTTCTTTTGTCCCAGTTCAGGAAATCATTTAAGCACGAAACTTAAATGACTTCATAACAATGGGATTTAAACATGTGGTAAGTGTCCTCTCTGAATAGGGATGCTTTTCTGAATTGATTTCAGAGTGGTAGCCTTGTTAGTCTGTATCAGCAAAAACAACGAGGAGTCCTTGTGGCACCTTAGGGCTTGTCTACATTACCCGGTGGATCAACAGGCTGCAATCGATCCAGTGGGGGTCAATTTATCGCGTCTAGTCTAGACGTGATAAATCGACCGCCGAGCGCTCTCCCATTGATTCCAGTACTCCACCAGGGCAAGAGGCACAAGCGGAGTCGATGGGAGAGCATCAGCCGTCTACTTACTGCAGTGAAGACACCATAGCTGAAGTTGCGTAACTTAGATCGATTTCCCTCCCCTCCCCCGCAGTGTAGACCAAGCCTTAGAGATTAACAAATGTATTTGGGCATAAGTTTTCGAGGGCTAAAACCCACTTCATCAGATGCATCGAATTGAGGGTTCTATAAATATCATGGTGTATGTGCTTCCTCTAAGATGTGGTTTGTGCTGCAGTAATCTATGTGTAATATGTTGCTAAAATGTTCTAAAACTAGTGGAGACAAGGCATGTTCTACTTTAACATGTGCTATCTGGATTAATTGAAATGTGGGGGGAGCCCAAATCAAAAGGATCAGCCACGGTAGTAACGTTTAAAAATAGGCAGCATTAGAGTTTCAGTACAATCTGAGCAACTTCTTAGCTTCATTTTTTCCCTAGATTAGTATGGTGGCTGAACAGTGTCATAAACTCATTTCAAAGACAGTGTTTTGAAATGTCCTGCTGCTGGCTCTGAACTCAGAGAAAGCTAAACTAAGACATAGGCACTGTAAAGCTGCTGCACATGAAATGTCATTATTTTGCATTGATTTTTACAAGAAAATCTTACCCTTATAGTATGGCTGTTCTCTAAAAGCTGCTGTAAAATTGTCATTATGGGGTTCTGTGTTTATTGTCTGTTAATGAAAACCAGATCAAATATACTCTATTTACAAGTAAGAGGTTTTTTTCCCTAACTCAGTTTAGAATCTAAAAGTCAGTTTGTACTCTTTCTGACTTTTGCAACAGCGATAATAAAGATTCTGCAGTTGGAATGTTGTCAGTAATTCTGATGATGATGCATGAGATATAACAGTATCCAGCTCACTTTCTTCGAATGCTGTGTTGATTCTGCAGTGTTAACAAGATTGAGGAAAAAAGTAAAAATTTTAATTTAATCTGTAAAAATAAAGACAATAGATTTGACCCATAATATATATACGGAAGGCAAATCTGTTGAATTAGAAGGTACAAATTTTACAGTCACTTTTCTGATCACAACTATATACTTGGCTATCTTCTTAGAAACAGAAAAAAGGCAAATGTTGGGCATGAAATGAAATCAATATGTAAAATTAGAAATAACATAATAGGGAACCTTCAGCCTTCCCAATTAACCAGCCTGAAATTCAAGTTAATAATTGTGTACAGTGTAATTTCTTTAATAAACTGTATTGCTTCCCACTTATTTCAATGTTCTGAATTTATCTGTCTCAGAATAGTATTTATTATTTAATTTTTCATAATAAAACACTTGTACTATATTGCATCCTAAATTTCTACATAATGCAACAATATAGGATCATGTGGGTGTACATAATTGCAAACAATAGCTCTGATTATTGTGGATTATCCAAACCACAGGAGTTGAAGGTGAGGTCTGAATGCTGGAATCACGTTAGCACCAGTGACAGATAGAAAGGGCACGCTGAGTCTAAGGGACCTAACAGTTAAATGCTCTAAACCCAAAAGATGTGAACAAATAGCCAGGGACCTTTAAAAGCTGGTCAAATCTGGTTTTAAATAATTAACCTAAATGTAGAATGCTACCTTGTACAAATGTAGTGCCTATGTTTAATGTACTCTTGGTTATCTGTGAAAAAAAATCAATTTCCGTAATGATCGGACATGCAGAATTGTAATTTCTTGAAAGTTCAGGCTGGCTAAGTGGAAATGCTTTTGTTTGACTGCTGTGATTATTTGAACCACATGATCTGAGCAAAAAATATCTGTTCATAGCACAGTCTGTTGTCTTATAAGTTAAAAGAAAATTTTAGTACAGGTAAGCAATACTTCTATTGATTTGGGGGGATATCTTTGCCTGTGCCTGAGTTCATCCCTCTCCTTAATACTGCTAAACCATTCTGCCTTGGGGTGAATTTATCCCTGAACTTTTGAAGAAAAGTTGTTGTTTTTTTTTTTTTTTTTGCTGTGGAATGTACCAGATTGCTCTCACTAGCATGTATTATCAAAACATTTTCTCAGGAGTGGATGGCCGTGGATTCCCACCACAAAAGGCTTCATCCCCTTTCACCATCCTGTGCAAATAACTAAAGCATTGCAGACAAGCTTTCAAATAGTATGGCATGAAACAGAAATACATCTATACTTCTTTAATTTCATCCACCTTGCTCCCTTTTTCCCTAGTTCCTCCCCATTAATTTCTAGAGATGATTCGCATGCTGTGATATCCCAGGTATTTGGGAATACCCTAGCTACTGAAAGACACAAAGTGACAAATCTGAGGAAGGATTCTCTTATGGGTAAGGCATTAGGAGATCTGGGTTCAATTCCTGGCTCTACCATAGACTTCCTATGTGACGGTGAGGACGTTAGTCAGGATCAGCTTGTGAACCTCCTATTCATATTGTTGAACGGTTACATATGAGTAGTCCATTGACTTCCCCTTTGGGACAGAATCTGCCACCTTTAGTCACAGTGAACAGTACTTTATTCATCAAATAGTCACACTGATTTCAGTGGGACTTTCTGCACAATAACATGTTATGCATTGTGAGTAAGGGTGGCAGAATCTCATCTGGATATTCAGAGTATGCGTGTCTCAGTTCCGCCTATGAGAAATGGTGATAATAATACTTTCTTACCTCACAGGGGTGTTGTGAGAGTAAATTCATAAATACTTGGGAGCAGCAGCACCAACTTTCTAATGTGCTGGGGGGTGCGCGGCACCCTGGCTCTGCCCCAGGCCCTGCTCCCACTCCACCCCTTCCCCCAAACCTGTGCCCCTTCCCCCCCACCGTGCCCTGCCCCCACTCCACCCCTTAAACCCTACCCTGCCCTGTCTCTTCCTGCTCCATTTCACCCTCTTCCCCAAGCACGCCCTGCCCTCTCCCCTCCCCCCAAGCCCTTCCTGCACACCGCAGAACAGCTGATCTGCAGTGGGCAGGAGGCCCTGGGAGAGATAGGGAGGTTATGATCAGCGAATGGTAGGGGGAGGAGAGCTGGCTGCCGGTGGGTGCTCAGCACCCACCATTTTTTTCCTCCTATGCTCGGGAGTCATTTTTTGCCTCCTATGCTTGGGAGGCACTGAGATGTGATGGTGCGCAGCTGAAGTCATGTAAGCCAGAAATTCTGAAAGCAAAGTCTTTCCTCTTACATTTTCTTTGGTTTGTTGCATCTAACTCAAGAAGTACCCTACATGTCTGGAAAAGTGCTACAGTTATAAACAGTAGCATCAACAACTAAAGCATTTGGGCATTCCAAGATTTCTTTTTCTTTTTAACTTGGCTAGTTACCTAAATATTTATGAGCAGTCAAGGTGTTTCCCTTATGTTGCAAAGCAGTTAAGATACAGACTGTGAATAATGGCTCCTTGGGTCTATTCCAGTCTCTGCCTCCGACTTTTAATGTCGAGGAGTGACCCCTAGTTCTTGTATTAAGTGGAGGAGTAGCACTTTTTCTCCACACCATTCATGATTTTATAAACCTCTATCATATCTCCCCACTGAACAGTCCCATTCTTTTTAATCTCTTTTTGTATGGAAGCTGTTCCATGCCTCTGATCATTTTTGTTTGCATTCTCTGTATTACCAATTTTAATATATCTTTTTTGAGATGAGGTGAACTGCATGCAGTATTCAAGGGTGGGCATACCATGGATTTAAATAGTGGCATTATGTTTTTTTCTGTTTTATTATCTATTCTTTTCCTGGTGGTTCCTAACCTTCTGCTAGCTTTTTTGACTGCCATTGCACATTGAGTGGATGTTTTCAGAGAAATGTCCATGATGAGTTTCTTAAGTGATAACAGGTAATTTAGACCCCATCATTTTGTATGTATAATTGGGATTACATGCATTACTTTGCATTTATCAACATTGAATTTCATCTGCCATTTTGTTGCCTAATCACCAACTTTAGTGAGATCCCTGTGTAACTCTTCGCAGTCAGCTTTGGGCTTAACTATTTTAAGTAATTTTGTATCGTTTGCAAACTTTGCTGCCTCACTGCTTTACCTCTTTTCCTAGATAATTTATGAATATGTTGTGCAGTACTGGTTCCAGTATAGATTTTTGGGAGAGCCTGCTATTTACCTCTCTTAGTTGTGAAAATTGACCATTTATTCTTACCCTGTGTTGCCTATCTTTTAACCAGTTACTGATCCATGAGATGATCTTCCCACTTATCCCATGACTGCTTACTTTGCTTAAGAACCTTTGGTGAGGGACCTTTTCAGAAGCTTTCTGAAAGTCCAAGTACAAGTGGATCACCTTTGTCCACTTGCTTGTTGGCACTCTCAAAGAATTTGAGTAGATTGGTGAGGCCAATCTACAAAGGCCATGTCAATTCTTCCCCAACGTATCGTGTTTATCTATGTATGTAATCATTCTGTGCTATATTATAGTTTCAATTTCCCTGGGACTGAAGTTAGGCTTACTGGCCTGAAATTGCTTGGATCACCTCTGGAGCCTTTTTTGAAAATTGACGTTACATTAGCTACCCTCCAGTCATCTGGTACAGAGGTTGATTTAAGCAATGGGTTACATACTACAGTTAGTAGTTCTGCAATTTCACATTTGAGTTCCTTCAGAACTCTTGGGTGAATACCATTTAGTCCTGGTGACTTTTATTACTATTTAATTTAACAGTGTGTTCCAAAACCACCTCTATCGTACCTCAAATAGGGACAATTCCTCAGATTTGTCATCTGAAAAAAATGGCTGAGGTGAGGGGATTTCCCCCACATCTTCTGCAATGATGACTGAGGCAAAGAATTCATTAGCTTCTCTGCAATGGTCTTCACTTCCTTCCCTGAGTGTTTGACAGATTTCATGCTTCTGATATATGTAAAAAAAAAATTTGCTGTTCATTTTTTTTGTCTTTAGCTAGTTGCTCTTAAAATTCTTTCTTGGCCTGTCTTATTGTACTTTTACACTTGACTTGCCAGAGTTTATGCTCCTTTCTATTTTCCTCGCTAGGATTTTATTTCCAGTTTTTAAATTATGTCTTTTTGCCTCTAACTGCCTCTTTTATTATGCTTTTTAGCCACAGTGGTGTCTTACTGGGTTTTTTTATTTGGGGTATACATTTAGTTTATTATGGTGTTTTGAAATAGTCTCTATGCAGCTCACAGGTATTTCACCCTTGTGAAGTGTATCTTTTAATTTCCATTTAACTAGCTTCCTCATTTTTGTGTTGGTCCTCGGTTTGAACTTAAATGCTACTGTGATGGGTTTCTTTAGCATTTTTTTCCCCCTACAAGGATGTTAAATTTAATTACATTATGGTTGCTATGACTGTGTGGCTCTGCTATATTCACCTCTTGGACCAGATCTTATGCTCAGTATAAGACTAAATCAAGATTGCCTCACCCTTGTGGGTTCCAGGACAAGCAGTCTGATAACTTTTCTGTGTCTCAGTTTTCCTAACTAGGTGTAACAATATGTATCTGTGTCATAGAAATGTGGAGAAAATTAATGGCCTCTGCTCCTCTCCAGGAACAGTCTGTACCTCCTTCTTGCCACCCAGCCCACTGCTGAGGTGGTGAATCCACCCTCGGTCCCCCAAGAAGAAGCATGCTGGATGCCTGGCATAACATCATTCATGAGCACCCGAAATCCTTCACTGGGGAACTCCCCAACCCAGCATGCAAGAGGGGAACGATGAGCCCAGTTCAGTCCCTCTAGCCCAGCCTGTGTTTGGCCCCCAAACTCCATGCAGGAGATGTCCCAGTTTTCACAGTTCTCCCCTCTTGTCAGGGGAAGGGCAAGGGCAAGGGCAAGAAGACATGTCCACAGGCAGTAATGTTTGCCCTCTTCTCGGGAAATTTGACCAGGTTTTTTGTTCATTTTCTCTTTTTACAAACCATTTTAGCTCTGTGTTCGATGTATGTCTGTAAATAAAATTTACTGTTCACTGGCATAGTCAATGTGATATTTCTCACACGTTTGGGATGGGTCAGCAGGATTCACAGCATGCCTGTGATTTCTGTAAATGTGTGGTGTCAGAGAAATGCATTGAATCCTGTCCTTTCCATCCCTTCCCCCCACATCTGTGAATTTCCTAGTGTGAAACAAACAAAACAAACATACAAAAAAAACCCAAATCAGGCTTCATGAACTAAGCTGTGAAATAACTGTTGCTGCCCAAAGCACATGAATGCTTTGTTAATTACTTAATTGACAATACAGAGAAAGGGAACAAAAGGAAATTAACAGTGAAGATACTTAACATTGAATGATGGCTTTCCTGATCTACTCCTCCCCTACTCCAACCAAAGGGTCACCACTTGCAAAGGGAGTACTAATGCATAGTAGCTAATAAGTGCTGTGAGCAATGGTGTGAGAAAACACTGTGAAGAAAGTATGTGTGAAGGCGCTCCAAAAATCTTTCAGAATTGTTGTTACATTACTTTAACAATGCTTAAGTGCTGCCCATAAAGAATCCTGAACAAGGTTAACATATAAAAAAATTTGCTCAGTGATATCAGTAAAGTGCATATATGCACAGTCATTGCAGTACAAAACCATGGCAAAGGTGTTAACCCTGAGGGCCCTCACTCAAATGTCTTCTTTCAGTTTGGGCATGTCTACACTGGCAAAGTTACAGTGCCACTCAGAGAGTGCTGAAGGAAAACCACTGTTGTGTGTTCACACTGACAGCTGGCTGCGCAATAGCATGTTCACACTTGCAGTGCTATTCGGAGCGGTGCACTCTGGGCTGCTATCCCACAGAGTACCTCTTTCTCTCTTGCCACTAAGACATGTGGGAAGGCGGAAGGGGACGCGGGGCATCCTGGGTCCTGTCCCAGTACCCTGTGATGCATTGGTTCTCATCCCAGCAATCCCTGTGCTTCCATCCACATTTGGCTCCATCTTTCAACTGTCTGTGTACTGCATGTCCTGCCTCTTCCTGGCTGGTGGAATCGATCCAGAGCTGTTGACAAGAATGATGCTCGCACTGACCAACGCGTCACGAGTGGCAATGGAGTTATTCCTTAAACTACAAAGGCAAGAGGCGTGCGACATTGATCTCACCACATCTAGTAGCTATGACACGAGATTACTTGGGCATTCACAGAGGTGCTGACCACAGTGGAACATTGCTTTTGGGCTTGGGAAACAAGCACTGAGTGGTGAGATCACATTGTGATGCACGTCTGGAATGACGAGCACTGGCTGCAGAACTTTTGCATGAGGAAAGCCACATTCATAGGACTGTGTGATGAGCTCGTACCAACCCCTGTGGCACAAGGACATGAGAATGAGAGCTGCCAGGTTGCTGGAGAAGCGTGTGGCGATTGTGATCCTGCGAGACCCTACTTACCCCTTAATGCCGTGGCTCATGAAGCCATACACGGGGCAACTTGACAGCAGCAAGGAGCAGTTCAACAACAGGCTGAGCAAGTGCAGAATGACTGTGGAGTATGCATTCGGCCGTTTAAAAGCCCGCTGGCGATGCCTGTATGGGAAGCTGGACATGGCTGATGGCAATATTCCTATTCTTATAGCCGTGTGCTGTACGCTCCATAATATTTGTGAAGGGAAGGGTGAAAGCTTCACTCAGGGCTGGACTGCAGAGGCTCAGCACCTGGAGGCTGAGTTTGAACAGCCGGAGACCAGAGCTATTGGAGGGGCACAGTGCAGGGCCATAAGGATCAGGGATGCTTTGAGGCAGCAATTTGAAGCTGAAAGCCACTAATATTTGTTGCTATGCTCGGGATTGCAGTGCTTGTAATGCTAGGAGGTAAATGGTGCATGTGATGCAAGAAGGGGCCTTAACATAATTTTATGTTGCTTTGCAGTGCTCTTTTTGCTTTCACTTAATAGAGTAAAGAATAAACACAATTATTTTATTGAAAGATAACAACCAGAGGAGAGAGTCAAATGAAAAAAATCATCAACAGGGAGGGGGGAATGGAAGGAATGTGGAAATGGAAGGTCTCAAGAGGAGGGGGGGTCCCGGGATGACTACAGATTTGTGTATGTCCAGGGATCATACCCAACCTTCTCCTTTGGAGTACGATGCAGCGGGTGCTGTACTTCAGTAGAGCCAAACTGAAGATGGATGGGTGTTGAGTGCAGTGAGTAGTGGGAGTCCACACTGCTGGACTGTGAGGAGTGGAATGCTGCAGGTAGAGAGTGGAGCCAAGAGCTTGATAAGAGTGTGTTGGTGGTGTGTGTGGGAGCGCATGGGAAAGAGTTTTGTGACAGCGGCTGCAGGGGAGGGCGGGCGTGGAGCTGCTCGGTTTGAAGAGCTTGTATCGCCTGGAGCATGTCCGCTTGGTGTTCCATAATGTTTAAGAGCTGCTCTGTGGCTTCTTTCTGGTGTGCCGAATTCTCCATTCGGTACCTCTTCTTGCTGTCCCGCCACTCCTTCAGTTCCTTTTTCTTGGTGGCACAGTGCATCATAACATCACACATAAAGTCCTCCTTAGTTCTTCTTGGACGCTTTCTAATTCTTCGCAACCATTCTGCCACTGATAACAAAGAGGGAGGCAGTGCTCCCAAGGTCATCTCTGTGAAGTTTAAATGCAACATTTTACAGAAGCAGTATTGTTTGCAACACAGACAACCTATCCTAAAGGATGACCCAACACTCTCACAAGTCTTGGGAGACAGGCCAGTCCTTGCCTACAGACAGCCCCGCAACCTGAAGCAAATACTCACCAACAACCACATACCACACAACAGAACCACTAACCCAGGAACTTATCCTTGCAACAAAGCCCGTTGCCAATTGTGCCCACATATCTATTCAGGGGACACCATCACAGGGCCTAATAACATCAGCCACACTATCAGAGGCTCGTTCACCTGCACATCCACCAATGTGATATATGCCATCATGTGCCAGCAATGCCCCTCTGCCATGTACATTGGTCAAACTGGACAGTCTCTACGTAAAAGAATAAATGGACACAAATCAGATGTCAAGAATTATAATATTCATAAACCAGTCGGAGAACACTTCAATCTCTCTGGTCACGCAATCACAGACATGAAGGTCGCTATCTTAAAACAAAAAAACTTCAAATCCAGACTCCAGCGAGAAACTGCTGAATTGGAATTCATTTGCAAATTGGATACTATTAATTTAGGCTTAAATAGAGACTGGGAGTGGCTAAGTCATTATGCAAGGTAGCCTGTTTCCTCTTGTTTTTTCCTACCCCCCCCCCCCCAGATGTTCTGGTTTAACTTGGATTTAAACTTGGAGAGTGGTCAGTTTAGATGAGCTATTACCAGCAGGAGAGTGAGTTTGTGTGTGTATGGGGGTGGGGGGGATGTGAGAAAACCTGGATTGGTGCAGGAAATAGCCCGACTTGATTATGTAAAGAGTTGTCACTTTGGATGGGCTAGCACCAGCAGGAGAGTGAATTTGTGTGGGGGGGTGGAGGGTGAGAAAACCTGGATTTGTGCTGGAAATGACCCACCTGATGATCACTTTAGATAAGCTATTACCAGCAGGACAGTGGGGTGGGAGGAGGTATTGTTTCATATTCTCTGTGTATATATAAAGTCTGCTGCAGTTTCCACGGTATACATCTGATGAAGTGAGCTGTAGCTCACGAAAGCTCATGCTCAAATAAATTGGTTAGTCTCTAAGGTGCCACAAGTACTCCTTTTCTTCTTGCGAATACAGACTAACACGGCTGTTCCTCTGAAACAGACAACACTGTTTCAGTGCTTTAAAACACAGCCAGTACTCACACACCTATCACTAACTGGCTGACCCCAGGCAAGCACACATAAGCCACAAGACCCCCAAAATGGTGAGTAGCCACAGGGACAGGGTAAATCACTGTTCCCAGACCCTGCTGTACACTTGGGCGCTTGGGCAGAGCGAGCACTGTAAGGGCGGCCTGTTAATCATTCCTGTCCCCACACTTTCAACAGGAGGTGATCACTATGGAAGATATCTCACTGCTGAGGGTGAGCAGGGAATCAAGGAAGGGTCTTCTCCAAGCCTGTGGCTTCCGTCCTGGCCCCTATGCGGCTAGCCTGTATGCAGCTATGGTGTCCCCCTCCCCCCCACCACGAAGGTACAGTGGTGTGGGAAACTTACCATTAATGGGGCAAGAAAAAAAGCAGCTCTGCTGAGGAACCTGCTAGAGTGGATTGCTCAGTATCTCAACAAGAAGAAAAGGAGTACTTGTGGCACCTTAGAGACTAACCAATTTATTTGAGCATGAGATGAAGTGAGCTGTAGCTCACGAAAGCTCATGCTCAAATAAATTGGTTAGTCTCTAAGGTGCCACAAGTACTCCTTTTCTTTTTGCGAATACAGACTAACACGGCTGTTCCTCTGAAACCTATCTCAACAAGAGTTTCCTGCAGATCTCTGAGGGAGATTCCTGTGAAGTAAGGGAGTGTATCAACAGCCTGTTCCGCCGCTCAAACTAGGCATGAGGTAGGAGACAAGCCTGCTTTCTGCAACCCTCCTGCCCCCAACAACTGGCTTCAGCAATTCCCAAAATCAGATCCACTTACCAGGGGCCTCCTCTCTTGTTTGCGCTTCACCAAGCTCCTCCTGTTGTGACAGGTTAGGCTCCTCCAGGGTAGAAAAGAGCTCCTGACTGCATGCATCTCTGGCTTCCGAGTCATCCTCTGCCTCTGGTTCCCCTCCCCCCTTCATCCAAGATAGCCTCCTCCTGGCTCGGTCCACTCTCGACTGGCAACAAAGCCAACGAAGTATCCACAGGGGACTTGTTCCAAAGACAAGCTGTCCATCACATGGCATGGAAAAACCTCAGAATTCTGTCCAAAGGCATGTCCCTGCATATCTTGCTGAGTCATAAGGCGTGTCTGCCTTCTCTCAATGGGTCAGTTGTATAGCTGATAGTCCTTAATGGGCCATCAAGCAGGCTAGGCAGAGCTGACACCAACTTGTCTGGGATGTCACCAAGAAGCATATCATAAGATTGAAATACAGACAGTATAGAGCCAATATTCTTAACTTTAACTACAAAAATGATACACACATATAGATAGCATAATCATAACCAGCAAACCATAACCTTATCTTAGACACCTCATATGACCCCCTTTATGTAGGATTTGGTGCCACTACAGGACCTTGGTTGCAACAATGATCTATCTGGTCCCAGTTCAAGTCAGTAACGTCACAGTAGGTATCATAATTCCTTCTGCTGGAGCGCAGCTGGGACTGGACAGCCTCCTCTTCCCAAATGCCAATGAGGTCCAGCAGCTCGGCAGAGCTCCAAGCAGGGGATTGCTTGGTGCGTGGAGCAGGCATGGCCACCTGGAAAGATGCGCTGAGACCATACATACATCACTGAGCAAACAGAAAGGCGACTTTCAAATTTGCAAAGGAATGTATGGGGTGGGGCTGAAGGTTGGTTACCTGAGGGCAGGGCAGTAGAGTTCAAACTGATGGCCAGAGAGGTGAGAACAGGCATTGTGGGACACTTCCCAGTGGCCAATCACAGTGCTGTAATCACCACGGTGTCTACACTAGCAGCGCAGCACTGTAGCCACAGTGCAGAAAGCTCTACGCCTCTCGTAGAGGTGGTTTTTTTAGCACACTATATCTGCACAGTTTCTGCGCACTAAGTGGCTTGGCAGTGTGTACACCTGAGGAGTTACAGCATTCAAAACTGCTTTACTGCGCACAAACTTGCCAGTGTAGGCGGGGCCTAAGGCTCTGTCTACACTACGCACCTTTTAGTGACACAGCTGTGCTGCTACAGCCGTGCTGCTAAAATGTGCACAGAGTAGCCACTCCTTTTTGACAGGAAAGAGCTCTCTTGCCGAAAAAAAATAATTCCACCCCCAATGAGAAGCGGTAGCTTTGTCAGCAGGAGAGTTCTCCCGCCGACAAAGCACGGTTCACACCAGTGGTTTTGATCGGTAAAACTTATGTAATTCATGTGTGTGTTTTTTTCACACCCCTGAACAACAAAAGTTTGACCGACAAAAGTCCAGTGTAGAGAAAGCTTTAGACCAGGTGTGAGGACCAACCTCTGTTGATGAGAGAGACAAGCTTTCGAGCTACATAGAGCTCTTCCTCAAGTTTAGGAAAAAGAATGAGGAGTACTTGTGACACCTTAGAGACTAACAAATTTATTTGAGCATAAGCTTTTGTGGGCTAAAGCCCACTTCATCAGATGTATGCAGTGGAAAATACACTAGGAAAATATATATACATACAGAGAACATGAAAAAATGGGGGTGGCCATACCAACTCTAACGAGACTCATCGATTAAGGTGGTCTAATACCAGCAGGAGAAAAAAAAACTTTTGTAGTGATAATCAGGATGGCCCATTTCAAACAGTTGACAAGAAGATGTGAGTAACAGTAGGGGAAAAATTAGCATGGGGAAATAGTTTTTAGTTTGTGTAATGACTCATCCACTCCCAGTCTTTATTCAAGCCTAATTTAATGGTGTCCAGTTTACAATTCCAGTTCTGCAGTTTCTCGTTGGAGTCTGTTTTTGAAGTTTTTTTGTTGAATAATTGCGACTTTTAGGTCAGGAATTGAGTGAACAGGGCGGTTGAAGTGTTCTCCGACTGGTTTTTGAATGTTATAATTCTTGACATCTGATTTGTGTCCATTTTTTTTTTGCATAGAGACTGTCCGGTTTAGCCAATGTACATGGCAAAGGGGCATTGCTGGCACATGATGGCATATATCACATTGGTAGATGTGCAGGTGAACAAGCCTCTGATAGTGTGGCTGATGTGATTAGGTCCTATGATAGTGTCCCTTGAATAGATATGTGGACAGAGTTGGCAATGGGCTTTGTTGCAAGGATAGGTTCCTGGGTTAGTGTTTTTGTTGTGTGGTGTGTGGTTGCTGGTGAGTATTTGCTTCAGATTGGGGGGCTGTCTGTAAGCGAGGACTGGCCTGTCTCCCAAGATCTGTGAGAGTGAGGGATCGTCCTTCAGGATAGGATGTAGATTCTTGATGATGCACTGGAGAGGTTTTAGTTGGGGCTGAAGGTGACGGCTAGTGGCATTCTGTTACTTTCTTTGTTGGGCCTGTCCTGTAGTAGGTGACTTCTGGGTACTCTTCTCGCTCTGTCAAGCTGTTTCTTTACTTCAGCAGGTGGGTATTACTTCATCTGTGAGCTGTAGCTCACGAAAGCTTATGCTCAAATAAATTTGTTAGTCTCTAAGGTGCCACAAGTACTCCTTTTCTTTTTGCAAATACAGACTAACACGGCTGTTACTCTGAAACCTACTTATGCTACACTATCTGTTGACCTTGTATTTAGCCTGCAAATGCACAAAGGTGCGCTCCACTCTCTGCAGCTATTCAGTCTGTAGTTTAATTCACTTTTTCTTGGGACAGTGATGTCAGGATATGGCTTTATGAGGGGCAGGTATGCAAAACTGTATGTAACCACATCGCTTCTGGGAAATAAAGCCCATTCTTCTCCACTGTGGTACAATCCCGACCTCCTTAGTATCCTGGCATCATGAACTTTTTCTATGTGTTCAATGTTGGTGTTCATGAATCCATCCCTGTGGTCTACTAAGCCTTGAAGAACAAGTGAATACTAACCTTTGTGGATCACATATTCACTGGTCCCTTTTGGTGAACAAAGTATTGGGATGTGTGTTTCATTGATGGTTCCGGCACAGTTCGGAAACCCCATCCTCTGAGATCCCACTATAATTTCAGAGACTTTGGTTATGGCAACTCCCTGTGGGTAGATCACGGTACTGATAGTATGTCAAACCTGTACGATCATCACCCCAACAGTTGACTTCCCATCCAAGAACTGGTTTGCAACCAACAACCAGGTTGCCAGTTACTGCCGTAGGCGCTGACTCCGTGGGTGCTCTGGAGCTGGAGCACCCATGGGGAAAAATTGGTGGGTGCTCTGCACACACTTGGCAGCTCCCCGACCCAGCTCACCGCCGCGTCCTCCCCTGAGCATGCCTTCCCCACTTCTCTTCCCAGTGCTTGCCACCGCAAAACAGCTGTTTTGCGGCGTAACAAGCTGTGGGAGGGAGGGGGAGGAGAGGGAACGCGGTGCGCTCAGGGGAGGAGGCAGGGAGGGGATGGAGTTGGGGCGGGAACTGTGGAGAAGGGGTTGGAATGGGAGTGGGGCAAGGGTGGAGTTGGGGCAGGGCCAGGGGTGGGGCAGGGGCGCGAGCACCCACCGGCGCCAGGAGAAGTTGGAGCCTGTGGTTGTTGCCAGCTTCCAAAGGGCAATAGCCACCCACTTTTGCACTTTCTGAAAATGAGTGGTCTGGAGCTGAAGGGTTGGTGCAAGATGCTCGCACAATTCCGTGAAGGTCTGCTTCCTCATTCAGATGTTCTGTAGCAAATGGTCTTCATCCCAGGTTTCCAAGATTATGTGGTCCCACCACACCATGCTAGTTCTCTAGGACTAGAAGCAGCACTCCCCACATGGGCATACTGTTGTAATCCCAGCATTCAACATGTGTTCCATGTTACCCCAGTGGATTTTTATCAGCCATCTTAGGCATCTTTGATCAGCCATCTTAGGCATCTCAAATATTTCTGGGCCCATTCTGTCCAGCATCTGGTACTGGACTGCATGAACATTTGTCCTACAAGCTGAAGCAGAATCATACCATCAGGGATTTGCTCCATGTCTTCAGTGAAGTTTGGCAGAAGGGAGAGATGATCAGAAGTTGCCGTCGACAAATGTGGCATACAGTACCAGCTACATGTAGCAAGGCAGTTCCCAGAGTGTCTCCTGTGACAGAAAGGACTGTGGGATATTGTCCTTGAAATAGTAGCACTACCATCACATATTGAAAATGGGCAGTGTGGGTATGAGTATATTCCTGTACACGGTGTACAGCTATGACTAGCACAGCATATGTGGATGCTCAGTATGGGTACCAGGGTAAGTGTGCTAGCAATACATGGACAAGTATCCAGGGAAGCATGCAAGCGTACATGTAACTTAGGATGCAAATTTAGGTCCTCATCATACAAATACTTACGTACTTGAGTAACTCAGTCCCACTGAGTTCAAATGTAACAGATTGTTTCCTTTCTTAGCAGTTATGGTTTCAGAGTGCATTGTGAGTTTACCCATAAATGTTATGAGGGAAAGAAACAGGTGTAGAAAAGCTGACATCCAAATATATATACTTACCAACTTTAAGGAGGATTTAAGTCCGGCAGTACATTTTAAAGTCCATACATCTAAGGCAGTTCAGACTTCATGTCAGTTTTAACTCTGGCATTTTTTCCTTTCATTTTGATTGCTGCCTCAGTAAAATACTGATTTTGACAATCTCCAGTTAATTTTGCTCCCTTTGTTTCTTTCTCAGAAAAGAGAAACAGAAAAGCCACACAAACAGAACCACAGAGCACCTGCTCATGCTTATGTGTTTCATAAATGCAGCTTAGCTTCTTGTACTTTTTCTGTCAGCTTTCATAGTCACTGAATTAATCATTTTAGTTTGAAAAACATAGAATCAGATCTGTCTTAATTTGCAAGTGTCATCTCTGGTAATGTTAATTAAAAAGAACAAGAACTGGATTATAAACTACTGCTTAGTCTACAAGGTTTTTATTCTATTTTTACATGTTTTTCTCTGGAAAATATACATATTTGTGTATGTATGTTCCATGAAACAAGTTTAATTTTATTTTAAAGGTACGGACTATCGGTTGAAAATATCATCGGGGCCTGGCTTGACACTTCTGGAATACCAAAGGTAAATGCAAAGTATCTTTTCTCAATAGATTTCAGACAATGACTGTTTGTTCAAATCTCTGCCTCTACAATCACAGGTATGACACAAAATAAATCTCTGTTTTGATGACATCTGCTCTGCATGCCTTTATACTGTATAGAATGGGACTCACCTTTTTGTTATCCATTGCAAACAAGCTGCCAAAAGAAAAATCTTTGAAACCTTATTTTATTATTAAACATTGTGATCATTGGAAAGTGTGCTGTAAGGTACTGTAATGAGATTCACTACATGTAAGAACATTGTTTGCCTATGTCAATTTGTGAATTACTGTGACAGCCACACTGACAGCAGAAATGTCAATAAATATGAAATTATCTGTACTTTGATATTTCATGAATGTTGAGTATGATCACAGATCTTCCCAATCTGTTACATGAATTATGTGTGTTATAGAGAAGTCCCACCTCTGCTCTGGTTAAGGTTGAGCATCACTTCTCTTGAAAGGTTGACAATTGTAAGTTCTCTAAAATCTGCATGATTATTCAGATTGAATTTGCTGTGTCTCTTGAGGGTGATTGGTTGTGTTAGTGGTCCAAATTTGTGGTCATTTGAGCCAGGGTCTCCTGAGAGTCAGCTTAAAAAAACATTTTACAAAATCACCTGGTTCTTCTAACTCTTTTTGTGCACACCTCAGGCTCAACCTCTGGCTCTGATTTTTCCCAAACTGACCTCAGTTGCTTGGGATTTATCTAAACTAGTTCATGGTACCCACTGTCCCCTTGGGGAAGCAATATTGAAAAAGGTTTTAAGGGTAAAGTTTGTAACTCCAGGTCAGCACATGCCAAACTGAAGTGCCTACAAAAAGTGAAATGCATGTGTACAGCAAGATTAGGGCTCTCTGGAAGCCAGAAGGTTTGCAGGCAATGTGGTATCTCAGTAATTAGGCAGCTCAGGGTGACTATCACTGCTCATTGAACATGAGCTGCACCCATGCACCATGAATTTTAGCACTACCATTGGCAGCTTTGAGAGAATGTATTATGCATGTTCCCTGCCCTTTTGCCTGCATTCTGCAGGGGTGCATTTTGGAAGTTTTACCCTGAAACCAAGACATTTTAAAGTACTCTAAAATCCACATGCAGATTCTGATTTTACTTTAGAAGTATTGTCAAGGAAATCAGCATTAATTAAATAGAGGGAAGATGAAGGACTATAGTAATCAATTAGGGTAATGTAATCATAACTCATACTCTTCATGGGTTTCCTGAACAGTGGAACTGAGTGTGATCAAAAGAAAGCGAATTGTTGGCTTATTTGTTCAAGGTGTTTCTGATAGACAGGTCCCCTAACATGAGCTGCTCATAACATTTTCAGATTCTTATCACCTTTTTGGTCCTGACATATGGAATATTGGGTGTGATGGTGATTTTGGAGCAGTGGGGAGGGGGAGGAATGCGGGGGTGCTAGAGCAGTGCAGGAGGTGTGAGGGTTGGGAAGGTATAGGATGGTGGCTTTGCCTCTCTGCTAACCTTCATCCTTAGGGCTGTGCTCTGCCATAGCTACTGAGCTGCCAGCACACACCCTAAACAATTACTCTTATTAATGCAAGAGATCATCTAAACACTGTTTTTGAAAACCCAGTTCAATGACCAGAGTTCTGCTGAAGAAAAATGTAGTTTTGCTTTGGTTCCTCAATTATTAAGGATTTTTGCTCTCTAGGAACTCAGAAACATGGACACCAGAACTATAAGAAGAAAAAATTGGGCATCTTCCCCTTCAGAAGGGAAGTAGAACCATCTGTGCCCTCCTCCGCCTCCCTCTCTCCCCTACAAATACCCCCTACCTACATAGTTCCTCCCTGTTGCATCTCCACAAGGCTGAGGAAGGGGACTCGGGGGCTCCCCTTTCCTTCACTGCTCCCTGATCAATGAAGGAACCCAGAACTCCCTCCCTTCCCCATAGCTGACTTCAACAGTGGGGAAAGGGCCCCAGGCTCACCCCTCTCTTTGACGCAGCTGTTCCTAGGGGGAAAGGATGGTTGCAGAGCAGCACAGGAGTATGAGGGGAAGAAAGGAAGGAAGATCAGAGTTGCGCAGTGTGGGATCTAGGAAGGCTTCAGCTCTTCCCCTAAACTCTAGATCTCTATTACCCGCCCCCCCAGCATTTCTCTCCCTGTTTCATTATATGTTCCCACAGTGCTGAGGCCATGATGGGAAAAGTGATGAAGCAAGTTCAGTGCATGGCATGCTGAGAGTGAGTGGAGAGCTGAGAACAGACACGCTACATCGGGGGGTGGGGGGGGCAAACTTTTTGACCTGAGAGCCTCATCGGGTTTCTGAAATTGTATGGAGGGCTGGTTAGGGGAGGCTGTGCCTCCCCAAACAGCCAGGCATGGCCCGGCCCCCGCCCCCCCGGTGACCCCAGCCACATCCACCCCTGCTGCTCTCTGTCCGCTGACCGCCCCCGGACTCCCTGCCCCATCCAACCTCCCCTCTCCTTCCTGACTGCCCCCCGGGACCCCTGCCTCATCCAACAACCCTTCTCTCTGACCGTGCCCGGACCCACCGCCCCTAACTGCCCCCCACCGCCCCATCCAACCCCCCTCTCCTTCCTGACTGCCCCCCCCGGGACCCCTGCCCCATCCACTCCCCCCCCGCTCCCTATTACCTGACTGCCCCCCACCACCTCCCACCCAACCCCTCCTCTCCTTCCTGACTGCCCCTCTGGAACCCATGCTCCCATTCAACTCCCCTGTTCCCTGCCCTGACTGCACCAACCCCTATCCACACCCCTGGCCACCCCCCAAACTCCCTTGCCCTCTATCCAACCCCCGCCCCCGCTCCCTGCCCCCTTACCATGCTGCCTGGAGCACCGGTAGCTGGTGGCGCGGCTGCACCAGGACAGGCAGCCATGCCGTGCAGCACTGAGCACCAGGTCAGGCCGTGGCTCTGCAGCTGTGCTGCCCTAGGAGCTCGCAGCCCCGCTGCCCAGAGCATTGTGCCAGCAGTGCAGTGAGCTGAAGCTCTGGGGGAGGGGAAACAGCAGGGGAGGGGCCGGGGGCAAGCTTCCCAGGCCAGGAGCTCAGGGGCCGGGTAGGATGGTCCCGCGGGCCGGATGTGGCCCGCCAGCCATAGTTTGCCCACCTCTGCGCTAGATCCATGGCACAGGCATACAATGAAGACACTGGGGTGGGGAATGGAATGGGGAAGTTAGATGCCTGGCACTGTACGCAGCACTGAAATCATATTTGGGAGTTGAGAACATGCTCAGGGCATGCACCAAGCATACTGTGCTGAAACCAAATGAGGAGTTGAGAACAGGCCTAATCAGTGCATGGTGTTTGGCCACAAGCACTGGAACCAAGGGAGGGAAGATAAGAACATCCAGTGAGATGAGTGAATCAGTTCACACCTTTCAGAACTTGTTTTGAGGCTGTATTCATCTTAACTGGGTATTCTCTTTTAGCTAAGAACATCTAATTGAGATGAATGGGCCACTTCCCACCTCTCTGATCCTCCTATACTGCTAAGAGTAAGTTGTAGCTGCAGACTTAGGGTATGTCTACACTACGAAATTAGGTCGATTTTTTAGAAGTCGATTTTTAGAATTCGATTTTATACAGTCGATTGCATATGTCCACACTAAGCTCATTAAGTTGGCGGAGTGCGTCCTCACTACAGTGGCTAGCATCGACTTATGGAGCGGTGCACTGTGGGTAGCTATCCCACAGTTCCTGCAGTCTGCGCCGCCCATTGGAATTCTGGGTTAAGCTCCCAATGCCTGATGAGGCCAAAACATTGTCCCGGGTGGTTTTGGGTATATGTCATCAGTTGCCCCTCCCTCCGTGAAAGCAACAGCAGACAATCATTTTGCGCCTTTTTTCCTGGGTTACACGTGCAGATGCCATACCATGGCAAGCATGGAGCCCGCTCAGCTCACCGTCACCGCTGCTGTTGTGGGCAAGTCTACTGTGGGGGCTGCTGTGATCCAAGTGGCCAATGCAATCATTTATGTTCTGTTATCAAGGGTAGTGACTCTGGGAAATGTGCGTGCCTTTTTAGACTTTAGGTGCATCACATTCCTGTCCTTTGTCGCTGGTGAAGAAGTCTTGCAGCTGTACATTCCAGTCCGGTCGGTGCTGTAACACCCCATACCACTTCTATGGTTGACACATGTAACAGCTCCAGGGCTCTTGCTCTTTTGCCTTGGCCGAGGTACCTTGCCCGACCAGGATCTCCAAGCATTCGACACAGAAGCACCTGCAGCAGCTGGCATTGCTACACAGCAGCAGCTCTTGTGTGCCTTCGCAGCAGACAGTGAAGTAGGACTGCTAGTTGTCCTCGTTCATGGTGTATGGCTCCTCCGCTTCCGCTGCAACTCTGCTTTCCTGCAACTCTGCAGCAGACAGTGAAGTAGGACTGGTAGCTGTCCTCGTCGGACATGTAGCTTGGTTGGGGATTCTGGGAACGTCTTCCCTGCCCAGCTCCTAGCAACCTCCAGGGCATGGTGTTCGGCTCCACTGCTTCTGCTGCAACACTGCTCTCCTGTGAGCTGGAGGCTTCTGCCTCAGGCTGCTCTCCCAGCTGGCAGCACTGCATGGTCACACCTACCCCAGCCTACCCCTTGTTTCCATGGCTCATGAAGCCTGGACAGTAGTAAGGAGCAGTTCAACCATAGGCTGAGCAAGTGCAGAATGATGGTAGAATGTGCCTTTGGACGTTTAAAAGCTCGCTGGTGCTGTTGGTCAGACCTCAGCGCAACCAGCATTCCCACTGTTATTGCTGCTTGCTGTGTGCTCCATAATATCTGTGAGAGTAAGGGGGAGACATTTATGGCAGGGTGGGAGTTTGAGGCAAATCGCCTGGTGTCTGATTTTGAGCAGCCAGACACCAGGACAATTAGAAGAGCACAGCAAGGCGCTCTGTGCATCAGAGAGGCTTTGAAAACCAGTTTCATGACTGGCCAGGCTTCGGTGTGACAGTTGTGTGTGTTTCTCCTTGATGCAAACCTGCCCACTTTGTTGATTTTAATTCCCTGTAAGCCAACCACCCTCCCCCCTTTGAAATAAAGTATCTATTGTTTTGAAACCATGCATTCTTTATTAATTAAAAAAAATCAGATAACGGGGCTTTTCCTGTGTACCTGGCTAGTGCATCGGAGTTCAAAGTGCTGTCCAGAGCAGTAACTACACTTCCCTAATTTAACAGTATCTCCTACAAAAAACAACATATTTTTGATTTTGTGATTTTTCTTTTTAAACACCTAGGAACTTCACTGACAAAATACTTTAACACAGAGATAAGGTTGTCCAGGGAGTGCCTGGTGCCCTTCCAAAACATTAAGTCCAGCTGCATTCAAACCTCTGAAAACCAGGAAATACACAGTTAAAATAAACATCAGTTCCACAACACAATCTTAACTCTGCCCTCTTTGAGCAATGCCCCAGCATGCCATTAACACACATACTAGCACTCAGCCTTTTTAGATGCTGCAGAACATGAAGGGAACAGTGTACATGAGCACTGTAGGACAAATTGTTAACATCTTCTCTTTGCTAAGGCAAAGCTTGGGTTTAGGTCAGGAGTAGCAAGGTGGAGCTATCTACACCTGGCCTATGCTCATACTGAGTCTACTCCACGCAAATCACTCCAGGTTTGCTAAATGGTACAGTCCCTTCACCAGGCTGCTGACGATCCCTATGATAAGATTACTCCTGTCATCACTACTGATACAACCTGCAGCACTGAAATGAGACATACTTGATGTTTCAAGGAACATACGCATCTCTCCTCATATCTTAGAATCATAGGACAGAAGGGGACCTCTAAAGGTCATCTAGTCCACTCCCCTGCATGTCCACTCATGGCAGGACTACATAACTAAACCATCCCTGGCAGGTGTTTGTCTAACCTGCTCTTAAAAATCTCCAATGATGGAGATTCCACAATGTCCCTAAGCAATTTACTCCAGTGCTTAAATACCCTGACAGTTAGGAAGTTTCCTAATGTCCAACCTAAACCAGCCTTTAAACCTGCAATTTAAGTCCATTGCTGCTTCTCTTGTCTCCTTGTAACAACCTTTATTGTACTTGAAAACTGTTATCATGTGTGTCCCCCCCTTAATCGTCCCTTCTCCAGACTAGAATCATAGAATATCAGGGTTGGAAGGGACCTCAGGAGGTCATCTAGTCCAACCCCCTGCTCAAAGCAGGACCCATCCCCAATTAAATCATCCCAGCCAGGGCTTTGTCAAGCCTGACCTTAAAAACTTCTAAGGAAGGAGATTCAACCACCTCCCTAGGCAACGCATTCCAGTGTTTCACCACCCTCCTAGTGAAAAAGTTTTTCCTAATATCCAACCTAAACCTCCCCCACTGCAACTTGAGACCATTACTCCTTGTCCTGTCCTCTTCCACCCCTGAGAATAGTCTAGAACCATCCTCTCTGGAACCACCTCTCAGATAGTTGAAAGCAGCTATCAAATCCCCCCTCATTCTTCTCTTCTGCAGACTAAACAATCCCAGTTCCCTCAGCCTCTCCTCATAAGTCATGTGTTCCAGACCCCTAATCATTTTTGTTGCCCTTCGCTGGACTCTCTCCAATTTATCCACATCCTTCTTGTAGTGTGGGGCCCAAAACTGGACACAGTACTCCAGATGAGGCCTCACCAATGTTGAATAGAGGGGGACTAGACAAACCCAATTGTTTCAATCTTCCCTCATACGTCATGTTTTCTAGACCTTTAATAATTGTTGTTATTTCTCTGGACTTTCTCCAGTTTGTCCACATCTTTCCTGAAACGTGGTGCCCTGAACCGGACATAATACTCCAGTTGAGGCCTAATCAGTGCATAGTTGATCGGAAGAATTACTTCTTGTGTCTTGCTTACAACACTTCTGCTAATACATCCCAGAATGAAGTTGACTCATATTTAGCCTGTGATCCACTATGACCCCCAGATCCCTTTCCACAGTACTCCTTCCTAGGCAGTCATTTCCCATTTTGTATATGTGCAAGTGATTGTTCCTTGCTAAGTGGAGTACTTTGCATTTGTCCTTATTGAATTTCATCCTATTTATGTCCGACCATTTCTTCAATTTGTCCAGATCATTTTGAATTTTATTTATGTCCTCCAAAGCACTAGAAACCCCTCCCAGCTTGGTATATTCTGCAAGCTTTAAAAGTGTACTCTATGCTATTATCTAAATCATTGATGAAAATATTAAACAGAACCGGACCCAGAACTAATCCCTATGGGACCCTACTTGATATGCCCTTCCAGCTTGACTGTGGACCACTGATAACTACTCTCTGGGGATGGATTTCTAACCAGTTTATTTCTCTAGTTTGTTTATGAGACAGTATCAAAAGCCATACTAAAGTCAAGATATACCACATCTACCACTTCCCCCAATCTACAAAACTTGTTACCCTGTCAAAGAAAGCTATTAAATTGGTATGACAGATTTGTTCTTGACAAATCCATGTTGCCCACTACTTATCACCTTATTCTCTTATAGATGTTTGCAAATAGATTGCTTAATTATTTGCTCCATTATCTTTCTGGGTACTGAGGTTAAGCTGACTGGTCTGTAATTCTCTCGGTTATCATTATTTCACTTTTTATAAATTGGCACTATATTTGTCCTTTTTCAGTCCTCTGGAATCTCTCCCATTTTCCATGACTTTACAAAGGTAATCACTAATGGCTCAGATATCTTCTTAGTCAGCTCCTTGAGTATTCTAGAGTGTATTTCAGCAGGCCCTGATGACTTGAAGACATTTAACTTGTCTAAGTAACTTTTAACTTGTTTTTCCCTATTTCAGCCTCTGATCCTATCTCATTTTCAATGGCATTCACTATGTTAGACATCCAGTCGCTACTAATCTTTTTGGTCATTCAGCACTACTGCTATTACCACATTTTCTGTTATTGTTTTGTGACAACTCTTCCAACCTGCTCTAACTAATCCCTCTAACTTTCAGTACAACTCTGCCTAACGTGAACACAGCTAGAGAGCATGCAAATACATACTGGAATTCAAATCTGTCACACAATGTAAACAATGGCACATTCTCTTTGTTTCTTCCTGTCAATTTATGACAGTAGCTTTACTGAACCATTCCCAGTGGCTATTGCCAGCTCCATGGAGCAGAGTTAAGGTTTCATTGTGGAGGTGGTACATACCTTAAGCCTTCATTTCCGGGTTTTCAGAGCTGAACTCAATGTTCTGGAAGGGCAGGAGGCACCACCGGGCAAGTTTAAATCTGAATTAACAAAGTTTCTTGTCAGTGAATTTAGAGAGCATTATGTAGAAACTTCAGGCATAGTACCAAGCCAGTGACTTTTCAGACTCTTCTGCAAAGTTTGCTGTAAAGGATTATGACTTGATTAGGAATAACAGCAGGCATATTTAGCTGAGTTTTGTATTCCACACAGCAAACAAGAAGGTTGCTTTTTAGAACAGTTATCTAGATGGAAGGAGAAAAAAGTGTTGTTAATTGTGCGCCACTGAGTCAGCACACCAATAATCAGCCACTAAATGGTTTGTGGAATTTTACTTCTATCCATCACTGTAAGGGATTGTTCTGAGTGTGACACCAAAAATTACGGAAAAAGGTGGGGAGTAAAATGAAGCAAAAGAAATCTATAATACTTTTGGTTGGTGTGAAAACTGAGCTGCATATGTCTTCCTAACTATGATTAGTACTTAAGAATATCCAGAACTGCTAGCAAGTCATTTCAATATCTGTTGCAAGAGCCTACATAGGCAAAACCTGTGGTAAAAATATTTACAAATCCAGCAGAGTCTAAATTACTATAGATTGTCTTTAAAGAACAAAGAGATTTCAGATGTTCTGTAAAAAACAACAACAACGCCAGCTAAAATGATACTGGTTTACTATTCTTTCTTCCTTTGAGAACAGCACACTGACCTCTTCCCACTCTCACTCTTTTCCATCAATAACTTTTTTGATGATTTACCCTTTTTGCCTTTAGCAATTCTCACGCTCTTGCAGGAACTGGTTTCCACTTTAGTGAAAGAAGCTGGAGTTCCTGTCATTCAGTGAATAGGACACCTTAGTTAGTGAGAGGTCAATTTTGCAAGCTGAGGATCCTCAATTCACACTGAAGTCAAGGGATCTGAGGGTGCTCAGCATTTCACAAGATGTTAGTAACTTGCATTATAAATTATAATCTAAAGCTACTCATATATTATGTTAGAACTGATTTAGTAGTAGTTTAGACAGTTTTCATTTTGGGGCAAATTGTAGCCTGGCTAGTGTGCTGGCACAGGGCTGTATGGGGACACAAACCACCCCCTTATGTCCTTGTGTTGGCTACATGGATCATGGCTAGCAGCACCGAAGTGGAACCAGGCTCTGTAGAATTGTTGTGTTCTCTTCCATATGAATACATGGCACTAAAGTTCCATTCCCATCAGCCCCAATCGACTGGGTGACAATGCTACTCCAGACTGTCAGGCAGTATGTACTGCTGGAATGGGTATAGGCTCAGAGCAGTTTAATCCCTCCCATGAGCATTAAAGGGATCAAGAGGGAGTTTGTGACTCTCACCACCATGATGCGCCTGTTGCTCCCGATTCTGGCTACGTAATTATCTCACAATCTGACCCATTCTGCTTTTCATTTTTATTTTGCCAACACAATATTAAAAACACTGAAATACAGTGTAATATTTTAAGTCATTCATAAACCTGATAATCTGAGAGCTCCCACAAAATTCTGAGTGCCCCAGCTTTAAGTTCCCACTGCACAAAAAAGCACAAAAAAGCCAGCAGTGTTGCTGATAATATTAAACAGATCATATTAGAGGGCTTGACATCACTCAGGATAAAACATATAATGCATCAGTAGATATTTATTTGGAGGAAACATAAAGTGAGAATGCCCAAATTATCAAAATATTTTGGTCATACATAAAATCTAAAGCTGTATTGCAAATATGGGGAAAACTACTTTTCCAGCAACACCTGGCACAGCTTCCAACTTCCAGTAGTCCAGGGTTAGTGTGTGTCCTACTGCTTATTCTGAATTAGTAAAATGGCTCCTTCATCTTTCTTCCATGTTTTTATAATTTTTATAGTGGATCTAGTTGTTGCCAGTTTATTTGATTTTTTTCTTTTATTGGTTTCCATTCAGGAAACCCACATCAGCTGCAGAATACAGAGAAGATTACAAAAAGACTTCACTATCCCAGGTAGTTTACAGTATTATCCACTAAAATGGGTTTAAGATTTTTCCTCCAGGATTATCCTAACATACAACCTGCAGGCACTTAATATTCTATGGAATTTGTTATTACACATCCAAGAAGCACCTCCAGAGATTACTTTTTTTTTTCCTATTCAAAATCTTCACGCCAGTGTCCATCTTAAGAAACTCGGCTGGGTAGTTGTGCAAGTGGTGGAGAGGAATGAATACCAGGAAGTGGATGTGGCCCTATTGAGGTGTCTTCATCCCACTGGAAGAATTAGCCTTTTGTATCCCTTACAATTCTCTACCATGAAGCAGAGGACTGGAAATCTGTGTAGTGGAAGCTTCTCTATTTCTGCCATTGGCCTACAACCAGCATGCTATCCCAAATCCTGCCCCTACAGTCTTTGCACAGGACCACAGAGATTTGGCACTACAGTCATGTAAAATATAACTAGCAAAACTTGAATACTAGCAAATCTCCATTAGTATTACACCCTTAATAAAACCTGAAGAAAAGCTCTGTGTAAGCTCAAAAGCTTGTCGCTCTCGCTAACAGAAGTTGGTCCAATAAAATATATTACCTCAGTGACCTTGTCTCACCCATAATAAAGTCATTCTGTGCATCCTCCAATTTGTAACCACTAGTTTCTGATCTCACATGCACTTGTGTAAATCAAGTCTTATAACAGAGGATGTGTTGTAATGACTGGCCTATCCTTTCTGATGTGGAAGAATTCCACAGAACAGCATGACTATCTTCAAAACAACATAATAGAGTACATGTGATGAATTCTGCAGCACCCACTCATTTTCTGAATAATTTTTTCCAGAAACATACCGTGGCTGTGTTAAATAAGGTCAAACGTACTGGGTTGTTGAATTTGCCACTTATCAGATCGAGCATCAGCAGTCTTCAGGATGTACTGAAGTTTCAGAAGTGAGTCACCACAGGACTGTAGCAGCTTTTCATCCTGTGCTAGGCTAATAATGACTTAACACCCGTAACTTTGGTCAATGAGTTAAGCTGACATGTAGTGGAATGAGAAGCACTCAGCAGCTTTTGGAGCTGGAAAGCATGTATAAGTCCACTCAATACCCCCCCACCTCTGCCACTACTGGATTGCTCTCTAAAGTATATTTTCTCATGTTTTTATCTTGTCTAGTTTTAAATGTCTTAGGTGATGGGGCCTCCACACCTTTCTTAAGACCACAGTCTGATAGAGCTTGTTGTCGATGAAGATTTCCCTATAGTTGCAGCATTTTTTTTCTTTGTAATCTGATTACTCTACTTAGAACTTCTTATTACTCCCTAAATAAATAATGCTTTTAAAAATATATATAAACAGTTATCTTCACCCACCCTCAACTCTCCTTAGCTGTTGTTTAGACAACCAATATATAAGATGATCCCTACACCCCTTCAACTGGTTTTGTTCACTAGTCTGAACGCCCTCCAATTCGTCTCCATTTTCTCTTGTTCCTGTTGAAATTGAATTCTTTCTTAGTACAGGAAAAATACCATTATTTATTGGTAAGATACTATGCGTGAAACTCTAACTTGCTCTTTCATGATGAAGTGATCATCCTTAGTGTCACATTAAATTAAAATATCTCTTTCTCAGTCAAATATGTAGCCAATATGCTCTTTCATGACACATTTTCCATTAGTACTTGAACTGAATATATTTAAGTGGTGAGATATGTTCCTTAAATGAAATTTGAAATTTTTATGTAATCACAAGACTACGTGACCTGTGGCTGAATCATGATCAGTGGAACTAAAGGCTATGTCTACACTACAAGGACTACAATGGCACAGCTGCAGCACTATAGCTATGCCACTGTAGCGCTGCAGTATAGACACTTCCTACAGTGACAGAAGGAGCTTTTCCGTCAATGTAGGTAATCCACCTCCCTGAGCAGTGGTAACTAGGTCTGTGGTGCTGAGGGTGTGAATTTTTACAAACCCCTGAACAACATAGTTAGCTTGATCTAAATTTTAAGTGTAGGCCTGGGCCAGAGCCAGAGGGTCCATGTTCCCCGGAAGAACTGTTATGGGTGACACAGCAGGGGAACTGAGAAACTAATGGAGTTAGGCTAGAAGAAACACAGCTATGTAGACAGAGCAGTGCACGGAGTCTAATAAAATTCTACTTGTTCAACTTATCCTGCATTCAACTTCGCTCTTTGCTAACAATACAGTGGCCAAAACAGCAAATACCACAATCAGATTGCATGCGTTGACAGTACCCTTCTTCCTGCTCTCTCGCCCTCTTGCCCAGCTTGTCTCTTTCTGTTCCTACTTAGGACTTGATTCCACATTTGCTCTACTTGATTCCAGTATGCAGTATTCCACATGAGCATGAGTGGCAGAATAGAGCCACTAATTCTGAATGAACAACTGAACATAAACTCCTCCTAGAGACTATTAAGAATTGTGCCATGTTTGTTTTAGTCTTTTTAAACCTTTGTTTCCTTAGAATCATAGAATATCGGGGTTGGAAGGGACCTCAGGAGATCATCTAGTCCAATCCCCTGCTCAAAGCAGGACCAATCCCCAATTTTTGCCCCAGATCCCAAATGGCCCCCTAAAGGATTGAACTCACAACCCTGGGTTTAGCAGGCCAATGCTCCAAACCACTGAGCTATCCCTCTCCCTACTTTTCCTCTGCTGGTTTTGTTTCTTGGATGAAAATGCTTTTCAGTAGCATTCACAATTATATGGCATTCTATGCATAATCTGTCATTTAAGACCCATCTTCTAGTGTTGTTTGAAAATGAATATACCATGTGCACACTGCTCTCCAAAGATGTAAGGTCAAGAAAATTCTTCCACTAGTTGATATTCGTTTATTCATGGTTGTTAAGGTTCTTTATTTTCTACATGTTCTTGCTATTTTCTACATGGTTTAGATTATTTCAGCAAGTATCATAGTTTTATATCTGGCTGGCTCTTAGACTGTCCAGCTTGAGGGCCAAACTTCATGAGCCAGTTAAACAATCCAGGAAAAATATAAATTGTGAAATGCCAAAAATTGATGTAAGGAATGTCTTTCATTGGTTATATAAACTTTTGGGGCATGTTACACCAACACCTTTATTTACTATGAATAATAGGTTGTTACTAAGGCCAGTTCCTGGCTGTTGTCCCACTTACAAACTTTATAGATTTCCTGTTTCCTATTACTAAGAGAGAATGATGACTAAGGGGCTCTTAGGATAGACTGCATAGATGATGCATCATAAATTAATAGTTAACAGTCAATTACTAACAAACTGACCAAATCCAAATGCCATTAAAAAGGAGTGCTCCCCTTACACCTCTAGAAGATAGTTATCATTTGTTTATCTAAGTTTTACAGTGTGTGTAGACAGGCATTCAGCAAAGAAGTAACTCCTTCAGGGTCAGTGTTTCCACTGAACTATGTAACTTAATCCTTGGTATTTCTTGTCATGTTTTACCTCTAAGATTTCTGTCTGAATGTTTCAGAGTAACAGCCGTGTTAGTCTGTATTCGCAAAAAGAAAAGGAGTACTTGTGGCACCTTAGAGACTAACCAATTTATTTGATCATGAGCTTTCGTGAGCTACAGCTCACTTCATCGGATGCATACCGTGGAAACTGCAGCAGACTTTATATATACACAGAGAATATGAAATAATACCTCCTCCCACCCCACTATCCTGCTGGTAATAGCTTATCTAAAGTGATCATCAGGTGGGCCATTTCCAGCACATGTGATATTTGTAAATATTTGATGGGGAAGGCAACAAACAACTGAAATCCTCTCCATATGTGCCATATCCTCTCCATATTGTAGGCATTGGCAATATGAACTTCTGCTTAGTAGACAAAGTTTATTCAACCCCATGATTTGGCATAGGGTTTTTAGATTTTTTTCACTCTGTGAAGATGAATAGTGACTCTGTTAGATTCATTTCAAATCTTGTGAGTACTGGTCCCAAGAATAACATGCTGTTGCTTTAATGCTCAAACTTGCTACATAACTAACCTCAAACTATTTTTTGGCCTAACAGAACACGGAGACGTGTGCATGCATTTTCAAATCACTGCAGAGTATATAATTGATATTTTGAGATATAATCTGAAGAAATCTTAATTGCTAATTATATGTGAAAAATACTTGCGCTTGGTGATAGATATCGTTTGAAAAATAGATAGTTGCCCTCAAGAATAATGGTCACCTTGGGATACTAAACTGTTTGCAGAGTGGGAAATTAAATGATCCTTAAAATGCTCTTAATGTATTTAAATTAGTGTAGGTCAATACAATAAATTGGCTAGTTGAATCTCTAATAATAATAAGGATGAAACAAACCTTTAAAAATAAAATTCATTGGTGGTCTGTCATTTCAGAAATTAGAAGTTCTGTTAACACTCCATCTCATTTTCAGCCGTCTAAATAAACACTCAGGAGGATGAGATTTTGTGATGTATAGAAATGCACTGAAACAAATTGTAGCATATTGTAAGGTGCATAGATCCAGATGAATCATGAACAGAAACCGACCAAGATAGATTGTGCAAACAAAACGTTTCTATACACTTTTACTCTTGATCATGCCCTTTTAAAGGGATATGAAGACAATAGCCAAGTCAATTAACTACTGTATATGAAGAATTTGATGCAGGCAATATTATTTTATATTTGGCAAGTTATCATTATATAAAGTATACTGTAGGTAAATGTTAATTTTGTAGGTAAGACTTACATTGATCTGAATTAAAGATGGTTCTTAACATACAGTGTAATTTTATGAATTTCACTTACATGTTTCTACCGACTGTACTTAAGGTACTAATAGGGTAGGATCCAGAAATGGACATATTTTGTTTATTGAGTGGTTTAGACATAATTATAAATAATTAAATGTAAAAAATGCCCCAGACTTGAATTTTAGAGTGTTAAGATGTATGTTATATCATACAAAGTTTAAAAAAATCTGTTGTAGTTTTGGAGAAATTTAAAATAATATGCCATTTTGATTCTCTGCTTATTCTGATCATTATTGCATATGATTTTATAATAGAAAATTATGTATGGAAGTGCCACCTGATGTGCTGGCATCCCACCAGCATGGGTCCCCTCCCCCACTCTGTGCTGCTGTGTCAGGCTCTCAAGCCCCCCTCTCCAGCACACACACAGGCAGGGACACACACAGCTGTATAATCACACAGAGTCTGCACTCAGCTCTGTGTGGGAGGGCTCAGCTCAGGGAATTGCCCAGCGCTTTGGTGCATACCCCCTCTGGAGTGTAAACCCAAAATTATATTGTCTTGCACTGTATAGTGATCTACATAGCGTAAGCTCATGAAATTCGCCCTCTCTCTCAATGTGGAGGAAGATATGCACAGCTTTTTGCTTCCAGCCCCAGTTATGAATTGCACAAACTGGGTTTTGGAATAGACAAGAAATGAGTTTATTAACTACAAAAGTTAAATTTTAAGTGATAAGGGATAGCAAACAGAACAAAGCAGATTACTGAGCAAAATAAACAAACATGCACCCTAAGCTTAATTCACTAAAGAAACTGGTTACAAATAGTAATTTCTCACCCTAAATGTTGTTTAAGGCAGGTTGCAGAGTTTCTGCAGCTTAGAGTTCCAGAAATTTCTCTTCACAGGCTAGACCTCTGTCTCAGCCCGGGTCCCAGTCCTTTCTTCCCAGATCAGTCTTGGGTGGTTACAGCAGTCATCCTGGGTGGGGATTCAGTGAAGAACTGGCGACCTTGATTAATTCACTTTCTAGCCTTAAATATAATTTACATATGGCGGGAATCTTTTGTTTCCCTGTTTGATCGCTACCCTCCTTCTTCAGTGGAAAAGTACCAGCAGTGTCCAAGGTGGTATTTCATACCAAGTGACATCATCACATGACCTTGCAGTGTTAAATGACAGGTTTCAGAGTAACAGCCGTGTTAGTCTGTATTCGCAAAAAGAAAAGGAGTACTTGTGGCACCTTAGAGACTAACCAATTTATTTGAGCATAAGCTTTCGTGAGCTACAGCTCACTTCATCGGATGCATACGGTGGAAAGTGTAGAATTTTATTTGAGCATAAGGTTTCGTGAGCTACAGCTCACTTCATCCACAGTATGTGTCATAAATATAAAGGGAAGGGTAAACCCCTTTAAAATCCCTCCTGGCCAGAGGAAAAATCCTCTCACTTGCAAAGGGTTAAGAAGCTAAAGGTAACCTCGCTGGCACTTGACCAAAATGACCAATGAGGAGACAAGATACTTTCAAAAGCTGGGAGGAGAGAGAGAAACAAAGGGTCTGTGTCTGTCAGTACACTGCTTTTGCTGGGGATAGAACAGGAATGGAGTCTTAGAACTTTTAGTAAGTAATCTAGCTAGGTATGTGTTAGATTATGATTTCTTTAAATGGTTGGGAAAAGAACTGTGCTGAATAGAATGACTATTTCTGTCTGTGTGTCTTTTTTGTAACTTAAGGTTTTGCCTAGAGGGATTCTCTATGTTTTGAATCTAATTACCCTGTAAGGTATCTACCATCCTGATTTTACATAGGTGATTCCTTTACTTCTATTTACTTCTATTTCTATTAAAAGTCTTCTTGTAAGAAAACTGAATGCTTTTTCATTGTTCTCAGATCCAAGGGTTTGGGTCTGTGGTCACCTATGCAAATTGGTGAGGATTTTAACCAAACCTTTCCCAGGAAGTGGGGTGCAAGGGTTGGGAGGATTTTGAGGGGAAAGACATGTCCAAACTACGTTTCCCAGTAAACCCAGTTAGAGTTTGGTGGTGGCAGTGGATATTCCAAGGACAAAGGATAAAATTAATTTGTACCTTGGGGAAGTTTTAACCTAAGCTGGTAAAAGTAAGCTTAGGAGGTTTTCATGCAGGTCCCCACATCTGTACCCTAGAGTTCAGAGTGGGGGAGGAACCTTGACAGTATGCATCCGATGAAGTGAGCTGTAGCTCACGAAAGCTTATGCTCAAATAAATTGGTTAGTCTCTAAGGTGCCACAAGTACTCCTTTTCTTTTTGCAGTGTTAAAGCAACCATGAGATAAGGCTTATTTGTAATGTCCACAGGAAGGAACTACAGGAAGATGGGAGATCAGCATCTTTAAAGACCCATTGTCTTTCCTAATGGCCCATCCAGGCTGATAGATTACTGTCTGGTGGGTGTTCCCCAGGTATAACCACAGTTGTAATTGTTACATAGTCAATATTCCTAACTCCAGATACAGAAATGATACATTGGATAATCACATTCAGTAAATCATAATCTTTCCAATGATATCTCACAAGACCCATCTTGCTTAAAATACATCTTAGTTATGCCATATTCATATCATAAGCATATTTCTATGAAGAATATGGGGCGTAACATCACAGAGGGTCTTTTGGTTAATGCACAGAATCTAATTAATGGTTATAACACAGACTCCCTATGTGACCTGAGCAATCACTTAGGCTAAAATTTGCAAATATGGTGCTGATGTTAGGCACCTAAACTCATTTAGATTAATAAATGAGTTCACCTCACCTCTGCAAATCAAGTGCCTAATATAGATTTAGGTGTTCAACCTTAGCTGCCATGTTTGAGAATGTTGGCCTTAACTTCTTTGTGCCTCAGTTTCCATATCCTTGATTAGAAAGTGCTAGAGAAGTAAGAAGTAGTTTTAGTTTTTATGCCAAAAAATTCACACCCATGAATACTAAATGAGACTCCTTAGTATAAATCACTGGCTTCAGTTTAGTGACCTGCTAAAAACTTCAAGTATTGTTTAATCCAGGGATCGGCAACCTTTGGCACATGGCCCATCAGGGTAAGTTTGTTTACCTGCAGCGTCTGCAGGTTCGGCCGATCGCAGCTTCCAACTGGCCATGGTTTACTGTCCCAGGCAAATGGGGGCTGCGGGTAGGGCGACCAGCACATCCCTCGGCCCGTGCTGCTTCCCGCAGTCCCCATTGGCCTGGGACGGCGAACTGCAGCCAGTGGGAGCTGCGATTGGCCGAACCTGCAGATGCTGCAGGTAAACAAACTGGCCCAGCCTGCCAGGAGCTTTCCCTGGCGGGCCATGTGCCAAAGGTTGCCGATCCCTGCTCTAACATAAATCAGAAACAGTAAGATTCTCATCTCTCCCTTTCAGTTTTCTTACAGTATAATATATGTACAACAGAGAACAAAAATGGTACATAAACCTGAATGAGTAACTGCAAAAGGCCTGAAGGGGAAGTTTATTTTAAATATTTTTTTTCATTTCTAATATAAATGTGAACTGAATTCCTAAGATTTGTGCATTAGAATATGTTATTTATGACAAGTTTAATAAAGCTCTAAAAGCTCTTTGTGGTTCCCTTTTCTGTTAATCGCACTGCTGAGCACAAAAGCTGTGTTATGTGGAGAATGACTGGGCTTATCCCTAGTTATGTTTGGTATCTAAAGAACAATAAGAGTTTGCTGCCTGGCTGATCAGTGCTGGATCAAATTCACATTCCCAAGCTCCCACTCTCCCACCTACATATGCAGGGGGTGGAAACATAGCAAAGAGTGGGAGGACAGGTCCTTTTTTTGCAGAGATTTTTAGCTGAGGCTCTCCTAATATGGTTTCAGCTGGGACTGTGTAGCATTAAACGTTGATTTTAATCCATTGCTTGCAAAAACATCCTAAGAAAAACACAGAGATTAGCAGCCAATTAATTCTTACTTTGCCCATTGTTTTCCTTGGCCAACTGAAACAATTCGTAGAGGATTTAAATAGTGTGTGAGTTACCTTGCAAACAAACAGCTTTTCTTTTAGGATAATTATAGCAGTAGCCTTCCAAACATAGCCCAAATCTTTAAAGTTTAGAATAACACTAGTGTTTCCATCTCTTTTGACATTTGTTTCAGCATATAAAATAATAAAAATCAAGAGCTGCTTTGGAAAATAATATGCCAGCTATTTTTAGTGTAGAGGTGTAGAAGTGGTAGGTGTGGAAAATAAAATACTACCTTTCCAAAGCTCTGGGCATCCATCCCCATTGAGCCAGGATATTTAAAAGGTGTGTGTTTATGAAGCTCAGGAGAGAAGGGTATTCAAGCATTTTATAAACTACTATTACAGGCCACATCAAGTACAGTTCTCATCTGTCTCATAGATGGCCAAGAATTTTTTTCCCCATCAGGCTATGAATCTGGTCTTGGATAATTGCTCAATAGGCAGACATGTCAATCCATCCCTACCTGGGAACCCTCTCTCTGATGGCCTGGCTACTAATAGAGTGGCTTGTAACACAGATATGGAGGGGAATTTTCAAAGGTGGTGATCTGAGTGTTCTAGAAGGGGTTTTGAAAATACATCCACAACATTGTCTGCTTTGTCAGGCTTCTGTCTTTCTCCTCAGATGAGTGCACAGGAAGAAGGATTTTCAAGAAGAGCAAGTCTGGCCTGAAAGTGGTATGTGTACATAGGAATGTGCACAAGGGAGGATACTGGTCACATCATGCTAGCAGTGAGAGAGAGCAACAACAAAGAGTCTCTTGAAGGGCACAGGTGTTCACAGGGACTTACAATAACTGAGGCTCCCTGCATGGAATCTGGACAGAATATGGGTATGTTCAAGAGCTGCTTGATCTCAAATACAGAAAACCGTCCACCACCAAAGCTTACAGGGACACTTGGAGGACATGTTTCAGAGTAACAGCCGTATTAGTCTGTATTTGCAAAAAGAAAAGGAGTACTTGTGGCACCTTAGAGACTAACCAATTTATTTGAGCATAAGCTTTCGTGAGCTACAGCTCACTTCATCGGATGCATACTGTGGAAAGTATAGAAGATCTTTTTATACACACAAAGCATGAAAAAATGGGTGTTTACCACTACAAAAGGTTTTCTCTCCCCCCACCCTACTCTCCTGCTGGTAATAGCTTATCTAAAGTGATCACTTTCCTTACAATGTGTATGATAATCAAGTTGGGCCATTTCCAGCACAAATCCAGGTTTTCTCCCCCCCCCACTTTCCACAGTATGCATCCGATGAAGTGAGCTGTAGCTCACGAAAGCTTATGCTCAAATAAATAGGTTAGTCTCTAAGGTGCCACAAGTACTCCTTTTCTTTTTGGAGGACATGGTATGTTTGGTGCATGAGGTCGAAACTGAACTCCCCTGAGACAGTCCACATAAAATATTCTGGATTTCCTTCGTTTTGATTTTTATAATGGTCTGAGCTGTAGTTCATTGGAAGTCTCAGCCCAAGGGTACCATTCATCTCCTCCTTTCCAGTTCTAGCCTGCTTCTTCAGTCACAGCTCCGAAATTCTGAAAGCAACATGGTTTCAAAGCCCCTAAATCCAATGCCCAATGGAACACTGGAGCCTCAATTTAGTATTTGAAACTATTATTAAATCACCTTGTGAGCCATTGGGTAAGGGATCCCAGGTATTTTCTGACTCTAAAGTTTGCTTTTTTTTTTTTTTTTTTTTTGTGGCTATCATGAGAGTTAGAGTGTTTGTGAATGTTAGGCCTTTTTCCATCAAGCAGCCTGAAGTCCACACCAGCTGGTGCTGAGGCCACAGCTTGTCTTTGTTCTTAAGAGAAATTAATCTTCCAATTTAAACTAGTCAAAATGTCTTTGTCTTTTTTTTATCTCAAATCCATTCATGTCTTGGAAAAACAATTACAGACTTGGGGTAAAATCCTGACTCCACTGACATCAATGGGAAAACACCTACTGACTTCATTGAAACCAGGATTTCACCCTTTAAATGCAGTCAGGACAGTAAAGTTCTACTTCCACAGAACTTGAACAAAACTGGAAGTTCAATGATGTCTTGGTATTATACTGAGTGATGCAAAATCTTGCGTTTTAGGAGGATGAAGCCAAATATCTTCCAAGCTTACAGGGCATCTCACCAAGATCCTCTTGAAAGTATAGATGCCATTGCAGAATTGTGACTCTAAAACCTTTACAGTTCTCTCTGTCTCTTCTGTGTGCTATAGCTTTACTATGTACCTTTTTATAACTGTATGTATAATGTACTTGGGAGCATTTATAATGCTGATAAAGAATTGGGGTAATTGAGAGGAAAATCAGACCTCAGGCCTCTAGAGATGAGGCTGGAAGGTCAGGCTCAACTGGACAACCTGTCCCTTTCTTCCACTTCGTAAAAGATCTTCTGAAATTCATTTACAGGAAACAGTTTTACACTTTCCTCTTCAGTTCTTTTCCTCCCCACGTCTTCTAGTCTCTGAAAGCTATTGACAAGTCAGAGAGTATTTAAATGGAGTTCACCTTAGGTCGGATGACTTTTTTAGTTTATCAATATTGAATATTTCTGCATCAGAGATCCTAGACAGGTGGAAGCTGGGGACAATGTGGTTACAATATGTAAAGGGAAGTACATGTCAATGAAAGTCTTCTATTGATTCAGAAAATGTCATTAGTAGCAATCACAGCTTGAACAGTTCAAAGCAAGTTCCGCCATCTCCATTTAAAGTTAAGCAAACCTCTGCAATACAGATGTATCCTACAGTGTTCTAAACCATCCTAAATGTACATTTTATGTGTGGGTTCAGGCCTGGTTTTAAGCACTGGTTTTTAAGCTAAGCCACCAGGTATAAGGAGGCTTCAGAATATTAGGGACATTTTGCACCCAGTTGATTTAATGCTGCATCTCTACCCATATATATCAAAATCCAATTATGCTTTCATCATACTGCTGAAAGTGCAAAGGATTCTAGCATACTTTTAGATGGGTGGGTAATTGTGTCAAATCTTGTCATTATCTAGGACAGCTCTGCTTGGGATCTGAGAGTATTTTCTTCTAATTGAAAAATGAAACATAGGACTGGTTTGTCCCCTTCATTTCTGGAGCTACATGGGATTGTGAGAGTGTCATGGAGTGCCCGGGCGATGCTCTGGAACTGCTCCCTACGAAGCCAGTCAGGAATCTGGGGGAAGTCTCCTTTCTGTGAGCAGACTGTCTTCAGGACACACAGCTCACACAACTTCCACCTTCCTGGGTCTGACCTCAGAGCATTCAGCATCCTCTGCCCCTCCGTGCACTTCCCACAGTGACTCCACCCAGGTGGCGTCCTGGGGAAGTCAGAGGGTCCTGCACCCCAACTTCACAGTCAGACATTACTCTCAGCCAGCCAGTAAAACAGAGGTTTATTAGATGACAGGAACATGGTCTAAAACAGAGCTTGTAAGTGCAAAGAACAGGACCCCTCAACCAGGTCCATTTTGGGGGGCCAGTGAGCCAGACAACCACGTCTACACTTCACTCCATGTCCCCAGCCAGCCCCAAACTGAAACTCTCTCCAGCCCCTCCTCCTCTGGGCTTTGTCCCTTTCCCGGGCCAGGAAGGCACCTGATTCCTTTGTTCTCCAACTTTAGCTCTCACCTTGCAGGGGGGAAGGGCCCAGGCCATCAGCTGCCAGGAAACAGGGTGTTGGCCATTCACCCTGTGTCCAAACCCCTGCACACACCTGCCCTCTAGGGCTCTGCAATGACCATGCACCCTTATCCCACCACCTAGATACTTAAGAACTACATAGGGGAAACTGAGGCACCCCCACAATATTCAGAGGAAACATTAAGAACAGTCCTGCTTCGTCACAGGGGGTATGAAGGAGTAGAGCAGGTGGCAAGCTGTTCTCCACCACACTATCTTTCACTATATCTATGGATTTCCAAGTCTGATAAGGAGTTAAATCTGTCTGAAGCACCATTAAGTCTAGTTAATGGTTGACTAGATAGATGGTGTGCTATGACCATTGCTTATTACTCTCATCATAATCCTCTCACCGTTACCTTGTGCTTATCCTTCTGTTTGTTATATCAACGTGTTATCTTTTATCTTATGCTTAGATTGCAAGCTTGTTGGGGGAGGGGCTACTTGAGTTATGGTGTGTACCACAGCTAGCACAATGGGACCCCAACTCCTTATTCGGCCCTCCAGGCGCTAGTGCAATACAAACAATAATTCCTGTTGAGTTCCCCTCAGTGGCTGTGCAGCCATTAGGGGGCAGAGGGGAGTCAGCCTGCATGTCTTTGCATGTCTAGGGTTTTTCCTCCTGGTATCTACGCGTTTGGGAGATTGTCTCCTCTGCAAATCCATTTCTTTAGAACAGGGGTTCTCAAACGGGGGGGTTGGGACCCCTCAGGGGGTCGCGAGGTTATTACATGGAGGGTTGCGAGCTGTCAGCCTCCATCCCAAACCCTGCTTAGCCGCCAGCATTTATAATGGTGTTAAATATATTTTAAAGTGTTTTTAATTTATAAGAGGGGTCGCACTCAGAGGCTTGCTATGTGAAAGGGGTCACCAGTACAAAAGTTTGAGAACCACTGCTTTAGAATCTCTCTCTCATGGTGGGGAAGAAGGTGGGATTGTTTGAATAACTTCAGTTTCTTGATGCCTGTGACACTTGTCTTCCCACAACTTTCTCTGTGGGAGGGGATGATCTAACTCAGAAACTGATCTAACGTTGTTGAATTCTTTAAAGTGGTTGCACTTATTCCAGGAACATATTTTCCTTTGTTTACTTTTATGTTTTTGATCATCCTCTTTTTGAATCACGATATAATATTCTTTCTCCATTTGAATGCACAGGAAGCTAAAGAGTTATTTTATGGCAGCTTTCAGAGTGGCAGACCTGTTGTATTTTTACAAAACAGAAATGCTACGTCAATGCACTTTTTAAGGAGCCCTGTTGTGAGTGTGAAAAAAAAGGCTGAAATAAGATTTTTCCACTGTGATATCTCTTCTAAGAAGTTATTCTTTGTGTAATACTTCATGGCAAAGTTGCTTCTATTTAAAGTATGGAGTTTGATCTTGGCTTTGATCTGAAGCTTTTGATCTTGAAAGAAGGATGTTGTGGCAATAAAGCAAAAAAGGGTAGGACAGACTTTTTTTTGTTGTTTAAAGGAAAGTGATAAAGTTAAAGGGATACTGTCAAGATTTAGTGGGCACTAATTTGACCTGCCTTACTTTACTTACATCTGTTTTCAGAGTCCATCCAATTCTATATGTGGGAGGGTTTGCTAAAACAAATGCTTTGATGCTCCTTTTTCTTTTCAGATAGCACAGATTTCTATTTCAAGCTTTCAAGGAATTGTTATACTAAGTAAAAATTATTTTTAAAAGATTGAAAGTACCTTTCCAAGATCTTTTTGATTGAACCAGATGTGATTAATTTACAGAGTCACCCTTTTGTACCTGTTGTATTTAACATTGAAAATTATGAAAGCATAAACAAAATTCCAACTTGTGAATTTCAACTTTTTCTGGCCCAAGTTGCTTGATTTTGCCTTTACTCAGAATTCACATTGGACTTAAGCTTTGCTGAACTGGTATCTTTAAGTCCATCCCTATTAATAAAACATCTAAATATGTGGTTAAATTCCATGCGTAATTTAACTATCTGCTTGAGATCTTTGCTGAGGTAGAGGTGATTTGCTGAATTGGGACCTAAATGAGGAGTTTGCTATGCTGTGATATGACTAATGCTATGGAAGGATGGTAAGCAAAAAGGGAACTCAGATCTTGCGTTAAAAATGCACTTCAGAGTCTCCGAGGGAGTCACCTGACATAATTTTGGATTCCTTTGACGTCAAAGAAAACTATTGAAAAATTATCCTAAATACTGAATCTGTTCCTTGAGATATTGTGGCCTACGGTGGGCAGAGGAGGAGAAAATACCTGAAAACCTTCCTCTGGAATAGGATAGGAAGCAGTCCAAACTGAAGCACTCCACCCCCAAAAAATGTTGAGGTAGTTCAGATCTGGTAGTTCAGTTTGGGAAAATTGGGTCTGTCTGTCTAATAGGCTGAACTACAGCACCCATTCATGAATGCCAGCAGAATGTTGGTTTCAGAGGAGCAGCCGTGGTTAGTCTGTATTCGCAAAAAGAAAAGGAGTACTTGTGGCACCTTAGAGACTAACCAATTTATTTGAGCATGAGCTTTCGTGAGCTACAGCTCACTTCATCGGATGCATACTGGGATAGTTTGGATCTGGATCCAGAAATCATGACTCAGCTCTTGTCTTTATAATGAGCTAAACCAGATCACCCAATATCAATACCCCATATAACTTTAAGGAAGTTTGAATCTGCACCCATATGCATGCACTCATATGCATATACCCAGGTCCATCTCTAATATATATGATCCTTTATCCTGGAGTTTGAATCCAAAAGGCCCTGGAGATGCTTAGGACACTACAGTGAATTTAACCATTTAAATATTTTATGGAGGAAAAGGTTTCCATAGGGAAAAATCAAATTGTTGTGCCACAGTGCTGGACAAATTAAGAGCTGTGATCTCTCCACACCTTTAAGTGGTGGGTTAACGGCTCACTCCAGTCTCTATACCTTTAAGACAGGCTCCTCCTCTCCGTCTCAGCTCTAAGAGACTGGCGCACTGGGGAGGGAGGGGCAAGGGCACCCCCTTAGGTGTTTCATTTCCTAAGGAGGTTTCTAGTGCTGCTCTGCTGAAAGAGGGAGGCAGGGCTCACTCCCATCAGCCTGGGGATGCATCGCAGAGAGGAGAGGGACCATACAAAATACATAAATACGTGCAAAACAGACTGGCCGGTGCTACTCACCAAACCGACAGCAGCCACAGCAAAATAACAAATGCCGGCCGCGTGTGCCGTGGGAAGCAGCAAGCGGAGCGGGGGGGAGCTGCTGAAGAGAAGTGGGATCTCAGTGCAGATCTCAAATCAAGGTAAACCTCTCCTCTTAGCCCCCACCCTCCAAAAAAAAATTAAAAAGTGTTAAGACTTTTGTAAGTGGCTGGGAGGGAAAAGCCTGTGCTTTGCTGTGCAGGGGAAATCTGAGAGATCAAAGTTTTGCATCAGATCAGGGAGGCTGTATTTGGAGGGGAGGGAGCAGGAAAAAGTGGAGCCTATTTACAAAGGGCAATCTCGAAAACCTGAATAAACATGCACTTTGTTTCCCTTTTAGCCTTTGCTGGAAGAGTGTCAGTCTTGGGACCAGTGTCGATTAGTCCAGCAAGTGAATGATGAGGTGAGGAGAACGCTTTCATTTTCCAGCTCTTAATTATTCATGTTTACTGTTTTCTCTTCTCACCTCTGTCCTTGCAAAGCTGCCTCCTGCCAGGTTTCCCACCTGATCCCCTCTTCCTGTGTTAGTTTTAAAATAATTAGTTTGTTTATAAAAGGAGAATATAAATGTGTTTATAAATATATAAGGTGTATTATTATTATTTATTAAATAATAACTACCTGATCATTTAAAACATGCATTGCTGTTCAGGAACAACAGTTGAGTGTGTGGCGGTTATTTGAAGCCAGGTTGTAAGAAATAGAGAGTAGAGACTTTCCCTAGGATTTTTGCACACACAATGATAACTTTCGGCTTGGCATCAGCCATACTTTCTTTACACTAAAAAACTTAAGCTGAACAAAGCTGTTTAAATAGAGAGCAAAAAGGAAAATATGCTGCATACGATGAAGGGAAACAAACCCATTTTGACTATGCACAAGTGCTAACTGGATTACTTAAGAGCATGTCATTCTAGACTGGAAAAGTGTTATGTTTTTTTTCCTTTTTCTTTCCAATGAAGCAATGGAAAAATATGTCTTCAATCTGTTTATAGTTTCTTACTCATGCTGGGTAGCTGCACTCAGGTCTCATCTTCCTCTTAAAAAAGCACTATGGTTTTGAACTGCAGGTCACAAAATGGATTCAAGCAAACCAGAGAGCCAGAAAAAGGACCAAAAGGAAACGAAGGCAGGATGAAGTGGCTTTCCGAAAGGTATGGGTTCCTGATGTGCATTTATGTGATGGAATAAAAGGAAGCACATTCTAACCATTTTCAAGGGACACACTTTAAAACATTCAAAGAACCATATTCTTCTACTATGCTGACTACACAGAAAAGAACACCATGAATTGGCAAAGTTTGAATGTCTGTGTGTTTGCTGTGTAGAGAAACTACATTCATATTTAATAAAGAGCGCGAAAGCCATTTTGAAGAAGAAAGATAAGAACACTTTACTTAGGAAATGCTGTAGTACTTGAAAGGTTATCGACAGTTACTGTGATATTTATTTGCCAATGAAAAGACATGTTAAACTACAGTTAACTGAAAAACATTGTTTTTCTCTCTTGAGAGCAGGGTAATAGAAAATGTAGGGGGTGTCCCTGGGCAATTAGATAAATACAAGATGTATAGAAATAAATGTTGTGACTGCATTGCTGACACTTTATTTTAACGTGTGGTTTGAAAGCATCTTCCATTTGTAGTGGAGAGGGATTCCTGAAAACACGATTGCACGGGCTTGGTGTTTACTCCTAAAAATTCTTTACAAGAGGGTGGGTTGTTTTGTTTTTGTTTTGTTTTGCTTACATAGTCAAAATTAATTCCCAAGATTCTTAACCCTGTGATTTTGGGTAAATAATTTTGCTTTAAGGCTACTATAATTTTAAACATTTAATTTACAGTGTAGCAAGATAAGTAACAGGCTGACTTTTCTATTCAATAGCTCTTCTTTGCTGTTTTTGTGTGTTTTTTTTTTTAAATTGCTATCTAGAACACAAAGCAATAATGAGTAAAAATTCATTTGGAAATGAATAACCAGAACCAGGAAAAATGTTTTTTTTCTCACTTTGGATTTACTGTCTGTTTTTAATTTTAATATTGTTTTAAAATCTTTGTTAGCTTTAAAGAATTAAAATAGCAGTGTTATTTTGCTTCTTCTACAATGCTTCTAGAATGTATGATGAATCATTGCTGATTCTGTAGCCAAATTCTTGTTGATAGCATGGCTGCCAACTACTGGGATGTGTTGCCTTAGTATGGGCATTGCAGTATTTGACAAATGTCTTCAAAGTACATTATTGCACGGGTGATATACCAGCTTCATGGTGAACTAAAGGATGCAATTTGGTAATTTCAAAATGAATTGGAGAAAAATGAATACATTAATGTATTTTGTAACTGGGGATTCATGAGATAGTAAAGGAATAATGTATGCATTTGTGTGGATTAGTCTGTGAACCTATAATTTACAAGCTTCTGATCCAAAAGGAAATATCAATAAGTTCTACCAAATATTTAATTTCCTATCATACTGCACGTTTACATGAGGGGTGTATATATGTGTGTGTATACACACATGTCTGAAAAAAATTGCATATTTAGAGTGGTTTTGTGTGCTCCAGGTATGATGGAGGTTTACATGATGCTAGTGACTTTTTACATTTGTGTGTAAACAAGCCCGTAGGAATGTGCGAGGTGCTGTATAAAAATCAAGCACCACTCTAAAATAGTAGATGTAAAAATAATCCAAAGAATTGCTAGTTTTGTTTTTGTTTTTGAATGGTCATTGTAAGTATAAGAGAATTGACATTTGAAACAAAAGTAATTGGAAATGTACGCACTCTCTTCCTATGTCCATAAATATGAGTGATTCCTGGTCCATCCCTCCCATGGCCAGCTGAGATTCAAAGTGCTGTAGTTGGCATACTCAGCCCCAAAAGAAGGAAAGAAGTGCTTTTCAGTGACCTTCTGTTTGATACAAGAACAGACTCCACAAGGCCTGGAGGGTGGAGTCCCATCTACTTTTCAGCCAGAAGGGGGGTAGCTGCAATGTTGAACATTGAGATGCAGCTGGGAACTTGAAGAGGACAAAAAGGGATTCTTTGAGACGCCGGTCCCAGCTATACTATGCTAAGGAACTGAGTTTAAACTTGGTTCAAGCTAAAATAGTTTCCAACAAAATTTGGCCAAACTATATTAAAACAGTGTTCTAGACTTTTGGCTGTGTCCATGCTGGCATGCCAAACCATATTAGAAACAGTTTCAAATGAGTTTAAGTAATATTTCCTACGATGGATAAAAGTTCAGTGTAGAGGGAGGGGGCCTTGAAGAAAGGGAGGGCTGTAATGAGCCTGGAATGGAGGAGGGAGATGAGGAGAAGGGCTGGTTATGTATGTGTCACAAGTGTAGTTAAAACAAGGTTACTGAATGTATTTCACCAGAACTTGAAATTGAACTACATATTTGATCTTGCATATCTGTCAGAGCATACAACTAAACTTTTTAATGTAACTTCTAAACTTTTAATTCTATGCTGCCTGACTGTCCCCTGCCCATTACTTTCATTTCTTTGTAATTGTGATAGGATAAGCACATTTCCTCTACTGGATGAGTAGCTTTATCGTTACCACCCCATATATGACACCACAAAATCAAAGCAGCTGCTCATTCTTATGATCTTTGTGGAATAAGGGAAAAAGAAAAGTTATGGAGTTGTTGAAAACTGGCAGTGAGTTGCAGTAATTAGGCACCAAGCTGCATTTTTAAGAGCTAAGTTTTGAGGCACTGGCTATAAATATTTTTTAAATGAATTTCTGAAGATAACAAATGCTGGATATGGGCTGTAGAAACTAGTAGTACTAACTGCAATTAAGTGGACCGCAAAACAGCGGGGAAGCTCGTCTAGGACTGTGGTGCTGCTCTGCACAGTGGAGCAGCTCACAATGGATCAAGGCAACATAATGAGTGACCCTAGGTGAGAGCCAGCTCCCAGAGTAGTAATTAAAAGTTCTCTCTTCCCCCCTCCCACCGCGCCTTCTTGTACTATCTTAATGTTACATTTCATTTGTTTTCCTCACAAACTTCTTTCATCCTTTTTGTTTCCCCTCTTGTTCTAGCTCTTCTTTGCTCAGAGACCCTTTTGTCTAACGTTTTGCCATTTGTGCAATATTTTCACCTCCTCTAGTTCTTTTTTTATCCTCTTTATTTCTTTTCCTCATCTCTTTTCTCCTTCTTCCTTTTCAGTGTCCTGTGCCACTTCTTATATTTTCACCATTTACTTTTAGTCCCCTTTTTTGCCTTTTTATGTCTTGTCTCGAGTTTTTTGCCTTTCCTCCCCCTTTTCCCTTATCAATGTTAATCCATTGCCATTCCCCTTTGGTCCTATGATGTCCTCCTTCTCCCCCCTTCAGTTTCCTCCTCCTACCTGTTCTGACACCCTTCCCCCCCCCCTTCTCCCATTAAATCTTACTATTTTGCTGTCTCTTATTCTAATCAATGGGCAGTGGAGCAGATCCAGCAGATCAGTAGTGTGGATATTACAGGCATGTGCACAGCGGAGCAATATTTTCGTGGGAAAGTGGTGGGATGAAATAAGGAGGGTGAGACAGGACTAAAAAAAAAAAAAGTTGATAATTAGTTAATATTGTAATGTGCTTTGAATGTGAAAAGTCTGATGGAAGTGGTAAATATTATTATTTTGGACTGTGCCTATTTAGAAAAGAAGGCCACTTCTCTTGCCAATTCTAAGTACTACACAGAAGAAAACAGCATTGTAGTCAGACTAATAGAGTCATCATATGCATGTGATCTGCATCTACAGGGGAATTGAAAGGGAAAAATACTCTTTATTAGTAGGCTAGTTAAATTCTGCATGTACATTGCCCCTAAATTTCAGCATCAGTGATGCCACTGGTAGCTGGAGTTCAATATTAAAAATGAAGTATGTAAACTCCTTTTGGAGAGCAGTGAACAGCTTATGAGTAGGAGAATCAGTGCCCTAAAATGGAGTAAATAAGCAATGATTTTTTAAGGGCACTGAAATAAAAATATATACATTTACAATACATAAAGGCGGCTTAATTATCCCAATTATCTAAGTTGCATTTCCCTTGTTTTTTCATAGTGTTTTTAGTTTTTCTTCTGTTGAGACTTAGGGATAAGTCAACTTTTGCAAAGTAGTTTCAGCTGTTTCCTTATAAATCTTTGTTTTCATCTGTGTAAAGCAATTCCTGCTGGTTACTAATACATTATGGTCTTTTATTTTTTTGTTATTTTTATTTTACTGATCTTTCACTTTCTTTTTGCTCTAATAATGATTAGTAACATTTCAAACCCTGATAATGTGAGCAAAACTGACTGTTTTGAAACAGTTGGTTAAGTTTCTAATAAAAGCAAAACCTGAATATGTGCTGATGGTGCTAAACGTTATAGCTTTCTCATCCTTTACTCAATTGTGCATTTGTTGTTAATGGCTGAAAGAGAAGAAATGAGTCCTTTTACTCTTTTAATATATGAGTTGTGGTTTTAAATTTTTAAGTGCAAAGGGGTTACAAAACCTCACAAAGAAAACAAAAATGTGTTGAAAGAGGCACAGTATCACTAAAGCATTTACCAAGAATGACATGTATGTGTGTGTATCTCTTTCTCTCTCAACACACACACAAGTATATATAAAATCCTCATTATTAAATAGTGTGGTGTAAATCTATATTTATAAAGTGTTTAATGTTAAGGATTTTAATTGAATCCACAAAACTAAGAAGTTCAGAATTAAGGCTGCTCTGAACTTGGATACCCATACAGTGCCGTTAACGCCCCCCCCTTCCCTTCCCCCGGGCCAAAAAAGAGTGTAAAGAACTTACTTTGAGAATTCTGTGGAGTCCACTGTGTATTGGTTCAGAAGAAATGGTACCATACCAAATTATGCCATTATTACAGAACCCTGCAGGATCTGCAAAGACTAACAGGCTTTCATTGATTACGTACAATATTTCATTCCCTAGCCAAACAGAGAAAGATAACTCAGTTGTGAGATTTCTGCAATACCTCATACTCGTTAACTGTGCTACAGCGAATGCTGTGAATATGCTTTTACATATCAGTTTTCCAGCATAGTCATAATCCTCATATATATCTCTATATTTCTCTGTACTACGCATGTATGGATGTAATTACTGCTCATTAACATTAAATATTTTAGGATTTCACTTCCCATCTTGCTAAAAATACCCATTTTAATGGACTTGTTTGCAAAATGTAGTTTTAAAAAATAACGCTTTTTTGGAATTATAATAAAGACAATATCAAAATAGCCTGCTTCTTTACAGTGACTCTGATAGCATCAAAATGGGCAAGAAGATACCATGTGTTTAAATATGTATTTTTTAATTTGAATACAGCTATTGATGGAGCCTAAACAAAAAGTGAGCCTGATTCTGAGCTCAGTTGCACCTTATATGGAATAGTGTTGATATCAGAATGTATTAGTTTCTTTTTGAATAGTGGACCTCGTTGGTGTCTAAGCATGATCACATAGGATAAACCAGGGGTCACATTAATTTTCATAGACCTCTTAATTATTATTGATGATGTCAGTGAGGTGAATAATTCCCACTAGCCACATTTTTGGAGTGTTGAAAACAACTCTTCACTGTGTGCATGATGCAGTAGTTCCCCTCCCCAGTCCGAGATGACCATTACTAAATTGGGAGAACACAGGCTAGCATAGCCGTGTGTTGAAATAGTTTACAGATAATTACATCCCTGGTAATTACAGCAGTTCATTGCTAACAGTCATCCCTCCTGTGTAGTGAAAGATTAAGGTCACTTTAATGTAAAACACAGGGTTTGTGTAGTTTACAAAAAAAAAAAAAAGCTGTTTTAGAGGTGGTTTAATTTATAGAAGAAATTAGTTGCACTTCTATGGCAGAACACTTTATTTGGCAATAATGCTCAGTGGAGGCATTTTAATGAGCTAACCTTTGTGTACGTTATCATATGATACTAATAGGATGTATTATTTTAGTAGCACCCACTAATACCACTATAGCTTAAGATCTGTCATTATTTCCATGTATAAAGCCTTGTTTTAGGTGGCTGATACTTGGCAAGCTACATATTTGCCCAGCCTTTATTTTTTATAAAATGTGGAAGGAGAAAATGTGGAAAAAACATTTGTTCTTTCCAAAATGTAGAATAAGAAAAAGGATTGGACTGTTTTCAGTGCCTTTCAAGCAGGGTGGATTTGATTTAAATCACTAGTCAGGCAGACTGGATTTAATCATGGATTTCTACATAAAAGTACATTCTTGTTGGTTGTTATAACCTTAATGTATATTCTTCACACCTCACATATAGATGTAGGTTTCATTTTTAGAAGGTATACACTATATATATTTTAAAGTGATTTATTTTGAAAACTTTTCAGATTAGTTTTACAGCTATATCAGAAAATGAATGATGGTTTGGTTATTGCATTTACCAAAGGTAATTCAAGCACATACTTATGAAGTCATTGGGACGTGAACTATTCAGTTCAACAGGTTAATCATTAGTATTTGGAGGATTTTCTTGCCATGCTGCATTAGGAGGGGAACATCACCGGACAGACATTTAAATTGTTTTATTTAACTAAAACAACAAAGTTATGTATTCTGGATTTTTTTCTTCAACAACAAATATATAATCTTTTAACAAAACAAGCATATGAATTTTTGAATTTAGTTAAGCATTCAAGCTTTTTAAAATCAGGTTTGTTTTTGTTAAAATTGTTTTGAAGTGAAGTAGTTGAATGAATTATTTAAAAAAACAAAAACAAATTAAATCGACTATGTCAGCCAGGTCAACGTGAGAAACCGAAAATATTGGCTTCAGCAGCTAACTCAGTCATCTTCATCTTCATTTTCCTGTTTGTTCATAATCTGGAAAAGCAAAACAAGATTTCCTGCTTTTTCAGATCCCAAAGAATTTCTCATTTTGGAATGAATTAGTCCAAAGGAAGAAAATATTCTTTCTACGCTGGCAGAAGAAGTTACAGTGGTTAAAAGTGAGATTATCACTTCAACAGTCTCTGAATCCAAGTCCTTAAGTGACTTCCACTGGTTCACTATGACTTTCTTTAAAACATCATTAGCAACATATATTTCTTGAATGGTTCACCCTTAGCTCTGACGTTTATTATAGTTGGCATTATGGAGGGATGATTGCTGGATGTCCATGTGATAGCCAACTCCTCTTCTTCAGCAGAATTGTAACTTAAGTAAGGTTTGATCCTAGTGCCGAGTATTGAGCATATTTGCAAGAAAATGAGCTGGAGATAGTGCTTGTCCCATTTGTTTTTTTAATGCTTGTAATTTAACTCTGTTGCATATTTCTCTTTTTTTAAGATCTCACTCAGTTCCTTCCAAATTTCAACAGCGTCAGCAATAAAACAGCTATTTCCCTGCATTTTGTTCAAGGCTATAGAAATAGGCTTCAGGGTACTCAGCATGTGTTCAACATCTCTCTTAAGCCCAATGTTGAGAACTTTGGCTGTGACAGTGCCATCTGTTTTTTCACGATTTTGTTCACCAACTGTCATCAGATTAGGCCAGTTTTTGATCTAGTGCTCAAAACAGTCCACTACTGAGTTGCCTCGCACGTCTTGTGGGAGAGTTAGCTTGGTTTCTCCCACTTTTTTTCAGAGCAGCTGCTGCAAAGTGGTTGTTACGGAAGTATTTTGCAATTTCAACAATATTAGCCTTTATTTCTGGAACACTGAAGTCTTTGTGCTAGGAGGTGCATCAAATGAGCACTGCAACCGTATGTTGTTAGCTTTAGACTCTCTTCACTCTCTCCTAAATTTCTTCTCATCTTGGATGCATTTGAAACATTGTCTATGACCAAGCTGCATACTAGACATTTTAATTTTTTTTCTGCGGTTTGTTATAGCTTTTACTGCTATTTCTTGTAAGTAGTCTGTTGTGTGCGCATTTCCTGATGTATCAATTGTTTCTGTAAGGAAGACATTCCCCTCTTCTGTTGTCACACAAGCACATACAACAGGATCATTGTGGACATTGCTCCACCCATCAAGACTCTGGTTAACAATTCCACTCTCTAGACCTTTTGCACACTGCTCAATTTCTCTGTCATACACTTTATCCAGCAATTTGCCTGCAACATCTGCTCTGTTGGGTGGACTGTATCCTGGTCTTAATGACTGAACCATGTTAATGAAGTGTGGGTTCTCACTCGTATGGAAAGGAGAGTTTGTTGCATAAACAAACTGGGCAATTTTTTTCATCAATTACCTCTTTTTGTAATCTGCTGGTTCTTATCACAGACTTATGGTTGTTTCTGGATGATGGAGATTTTTTTTTTCTTTTTGCTGTAGATGATATACTGTGGCTATGTGACATACATGATGTGACTGAAACACTATCATTGGCAGATAACTCTGAAACTATAGAAAATGGTGATCTTGAAGGTGGACAGTCTTCAGAATTCTGTATGTTGAGGATGGATTCTCCTAAACAAAATAAGTCAATGCCGTTATTTCATTATTATTACCATACTGCTCATTTAGTATTACTCATTGCATTCACGGACACTCGGTACTACTTTAACGGTGAAATTGTAAAAAAGAAGATCCGCCTATTTCAGCTACTTATTTATTATCACCACTGCATCTAAAATGATAGTACCATAGAGTAACAACTATATTTTTTGCTCAAACATGAGAATTCAAGAATAGGTCAGAGGGGAGACGGGCAGTCCTTAAGAAAGAAGTATGAAATAAAAAAGTTTACCAACCTGATGATCCTGCATGTTCAGACATGTTCCTTTCATCATCTTCAACGCAGCTTCCTCCTGAGAAGGAACACTTCTCATGATGCTGTTTCATTCAGGTAACTGGGCCTTGTATTTCTTTGTTGCACAGTTTGCATTTTGCGTGCATGCCTGTCTTACTCACAGGTAGAGGAACTTCATTAAAATATTCCCAAATTGGGTCTCTTTTACGGTCTATTGCCATTATAGGTTTTCCCTTCTAGTGAGAGAGTGGTATGGTAGATCTCAAATCAGTGAAGGCTACACTCAGAAAGACCTCAAGACTTCTGGAAGTAGGACTTCAGTTTCACTTTTGTTCCTACTGCCTGTCTCTCCCTTCTCACGTTTATCTCCAGACTTCTTCTCCTTGTGCAGATCTATTCCACCCCGAACAATCTTCTATTCATTGAAGTTTTTGAAACTTTGCACTTTTAGAGAGAGGTAAGGGATTGACTCTGTGTACAGAAATGTGCAGAAGGACAATAGAGTTGAGGTCTGTTATTTCTCACCTCTATCTATTTATTTAAAAACATTTTTGCTGTTTAACAAGCATGTTATCTCTGGAGACACAAATCCACAGTTTGAGAACTGCAAAACTAAGCATCTCTGATGATATCTTCTAGACTGAGCACTGAGTCCCATTGGGTAGATAGAAAGATTAACCTAAATAATCTACACAGAAGCCCCTAGAACCCCATAAGATTGGGTCCCTAATCCATGAACTATTGGAACTCATTTACAAAACTTTTCTTAAACATTACTTGACTATATTGTCTCGTACTATAAAATTAGAATTTATAATCCCTATTCCATGATGAGATACCTTATAGCTCAAAGATATCTTTATCTTTAGCTAGGTTTTTTCCTTAAAACATTTTATCAAAAAAATCCAATTTAAATAAAAAAAATCCAATTTTTTTTTTAAATCACTGATTTTTATCCACCCTGCTTTCAAGTTTTTCCTTTCCCTCTAGTGTTTTTATAATTAATTCTGAGTAGAATTTTTGCTGGCTTTGGGTCTAGAGGGAAAACTGTTACTTTTGGTGCATTTTAGAAACTAGAATGACATACTTATCACGTTTGGGAAACGTTTGGTGAGCTACGTTCTCATACTACATAATTTTTCTTCCCCCAAAACTTCATAAGAAGTTTTAGAATGCAGACTCATGCATGGCAGTTGAATAATCCACATGATTTAAATGTCCCTGAGTTCTTATTGATGTGATTGACTGTAATGACTCTAAAGGAGTCTTCGTGGTCTGGCTCAAAAATATGCTTTATTTCAGTATTTTATTTAATACGTTTTGTCAGAAATAAGCTTAACCTTTTTATGGTTGTTTTTAGCTGTTACCCTCATTATCTGTCTCTCATCTGTTTATATTTTGTTCACGTATTGTAAAAATACATGTATAATAGTGTGAAAGGATGGATATTATTTTAAATGTATAAGCACAGAAGGCGGAGTACAAAGCTTTTAATAAAGACACTCAAAAGATTATGGTAGTTCTTAAATCTGCCTTTTAATGGTTATAGTCTTAGGAATAGGCAATGATACCAAACATAACATGACAAAATATCATGGCCAAATAAAAACTGTAAAAAAAACTATTAGAGGAGGAGAAGAAGAGGAATGAATTGCAAGACAGAATAAAATAGTGTTCTTTGTTAGTGTATGCTGTGTATTAAACACACTGGGTCAAATTCTCAAATGTGGGTATTTTGTAATTTATGCATACACTTTCCTCCACATATCTTGCTTTTGTTGATGCAGATTATAGGATTGCTCAGATAGTCACCAGTTGCATCCACAATTATCCAGACTCTACATGTATATGAGCTGCTCTCAAATTTTGTGTGCCTAATGTAGGTTCCTGCATTTTAAAATTGAACCCCCAGGTATCTCAAAATTGTGCATGGAAAGCTGCAAATCTATTGAGGGAAGTTTTCTCTTGATATTAATGAGTTATTTGAATTAAAATTATGTGATGTCACCAGAGCACTTCACAGCTGCCTTATGTGGGTGCAAGTTTTCTTTCACATTTTACTGTTAAGCAAAGTCCTGACCCTGCACTGAGCTCCTCCCAGACAGACGTGATGTCCTCACAGACCTCTACAACTTCAAGACCTAAAACATTACTGTTTTCGTTCTCTGTGCTTTTGGTGGGGCAAACCACTGGAAATGGTAATATTGTACCTCTTGATAAAAAGGTACAAAAATTTGTTTTTACTTGTGCTCACTGTGCATCTGGTTATGACATAATATCCTCTTAAATCTCTTATTTAGTGGGGTGTTCCTGTTTACAACACTTTGAATTTTCACTGAAAGTGTTTTAATTTATAATTTTTTTTATTTATGAATTATGTCCTTCCATATGGTTCACAGCACATTGCAAAATATGGTAAACACACACAAGCTCATACAGTGCCATGTCTTTCAGTTGTGGACATAAAAAGAACTTTCATTACAATCAGTTGCTCCCATTCTTCTTAGACAAATGTCTGGGAAAAGAGATGGGCTTTACCTTAAGCCCAGAAGGCCAGTGATTTTGTTGCTCATGCTTTCTCATCCATATTGCAAACAGAAATTAAGTCAAGCTACAGAGTTTTAAACATTTCCATGTTTGAGATCCTGTTTGTTTTCAAAGAAATGATGACTAACTCGTTACCAACTTTGCAATATAAGTCTTTTGTTTTTGTTAATATTTAAGAGATTTCTCTACATTTTGCCTGGACTTCTGAGGAAGCCAGTGGAGCTACTAACCTGCTTAAAGTTAGGTATAGGTTTAAGTGTTTTGCTGAATCAGGGCCTTCATTATCCATCCTCAAGGTCCTCTTTATAAGTCTCACTATTTTTCTGATTAAAGATGAGATTTGGCTTCCCCTAATTACCTGGAGATGTCTCTACTGAGAGATGTGAAATGTTCTTTTATTCCATAGCAGAGATAAAACTATTGGGTAGGATGGGGAGGGGCATATCGTTTTCTTCTATCTTGTTGATGTCTCCCTCATCATAGTTGCTGGACTCGTGTATTTCCACTCCTGGACCTCCCAGGACTTGTATGTTTCTGCTGTCATAGCAATTCTGCCTCATGGAGCCTGAGTAGACTCTCTCTTCACAACTCCTGCTAGTTTAGGGAGCATAAAACCAAAGAAGTGGAATTAACTACAGATTTCCCACCGCCACCCAGAAAGCTTAATCTGAACAATTTTCAGTATAGCTTCGTACGGTAGAACCTCAGAGTTATGAACTGACCAGTCAACCACACTCCTCATTTCCGGAAGTACGCAATCAGGCAGTAGCAGAGATGCAGAAAAAAAGCAAATACAGTACAGCACCGTGTTAAACATAAACTACTTAAAAAAGGGGGGGGGAAGCAGCATTTTTCTTCTGCATAGTAAAGTTTCAAAGCCCTGGTCTACACTGGGGGGGGTGGGGATCAATCTAAGTTACGCAGCTTCAGCTACGTGAATAACGTAGCTGAAGTTGACGTACTTAGATCGACTTACCGTGGTGTCTCCACCGTGGTGAGTCAACTGCTGCTGCTCCCCTGTCGACTCTGCCAGTGCCTCTCATGGTGCTGGAGTACAGGAGTCGACGGGATAGTGCTAGTCTAGACGTGATAAATCGATCCCTGCTGGATCGATTGCTGCCTGCCAATCCGGCAGATAGTGAAGACATACCCAAAGCTGTATTAAGTCAATGTTCAGCTGTAAACTTTTGAAAGAACAACCATAACATTTTGTTCAGAGTTACAAACATTTCAGAGTTGTGAACAACCTCCATTCCCGAGCTGTTCGTAACTCTGAAGTTCTGCTGTAAATAATTTGCAGATAATTATTATTTAAGAGATTTAGCCTCTTTTGCTCCTAGAATGTCTATGAAATCACATTTTCTTTGAACGTGATAGCTATTCTAACTAACTTGACAATTTTTTCCCATTTTTATTAAACTTTACAGACTGACAATATTTGATACTCAGCTATTGAAAAATCAAGCTATGTTGGTTAGTTGTACTAGGTTACATAAGTCACAGGCCATTGTTTCTGTTTCCTGATTGGATGAGTATAACTACCGCTTGGGCTTTGACTCTCACTGAGTCAAATGTGAATTTTAGAATGTTTGAATTCTCTTCCTTTCTGGACCAGAGAAATTTTGCACAGGACATAATTCCTAGGAAACTTAGGCTGCTAGGTACAGAGTTCCATATAAAATATACCACTTCCAGTACAAATACTCAAATTCATGAGTTTAACATGCATTTTCCTCAAGAATTCATGTATATAAAGCTTGAATGTTCACAGATAGCAAAGAGCGGTGAGTTTGGCTGAAGTGAATTTGTCTTTAAATGTGAACAAATACAGAAAGTGTATTTTGCAGCAATTGCCCAACTCAAGTATTTATTGAACCATACTCTTATTATAATACAGAATGTTCTCTTACTTGATGGTACCTATTATAAAGTTGATCAGGGAATTATAACGTTTAAACTGCTTCTAAAGCAAATTTTATTCCTCACCCATTGATCAATAGTGGGGGAGAACCACTGGATCGTGACAAAATGCATTTCCATATCAAGTGTGCTACTTCTGGTTTATGTCAACAGTGACTACCATCATCAAATTATTAAAATCAAGAAGCTTCCTGGCTTTTCAGTATAGCATATGTATATATATGCTATACTGAAAAGCCAGGAAGATTCTTATATGCACAGGGCAAGAAGCTTTATATATATTAGTAGTACTGTGATTCATTGTATCTTTTAATACAATAATACCTTGCATTTCCTTAGAGGCTTCCATCAGGGGATCACAAAGCATATATCTGTCTAAGGTACTTACATGGCCTGCATTAGTATCTGAGAGCCTTACAATCATTTAACATACTTTTCCTCACAACACCCTGGAAAATAGAGAATTACTATTATCCTAGTTTTACAGAAGGGGAACTGAGGCACAGAGATATTAAGTGTGTGACTACACTGGAACGTCCGCCCAGGGTGAGTTGAACTCGGGTTAGCAGACCTTGGGTTTGTTAATCTATGGCTTGAATAGCTACACTAATTTGTAACCCCAGGTTAGGAATTGTTGAACCCTGGGTCCCAACCTGGGGGTCCAGCATCTACACTTCATTATGTGAGTCTGAGTCCGGTCAGCCATAACCCAGACTTCCTAGCACCCTTCCAAAATGTGGCTACTCTAGCTTTTTGTTGGTGGTGCAATGTAGGAAAATTTGAATGACCACCAAACTTGCCTGTCCAGAGGACAAAGAAAGTCAACCCATGGTATTGTGGGATACTTTTGACAGACTTCCAGAGCATGAGTCCAGTGTGGCTGTGTCACGGAGTCACCAGGGCGATGCCATGAAACTACTCCATACAAAGCCAGGCTGGCACTCTGGGGGAGCATGCCTCCTCTCTCTGAGCATACTGTCGCCAGGGCAAGAAGCTTACACAGCTTCAACCTTCTTGGGTCTGACCTTGGAGCATTCAGCATCCCATTCCACACTGTGCGCTTCCCACAGCGAATCCGCCCAGGTGGGCCTCCTGGGGAAGCCAGAGAGCCCTGCATCCCAACTCCACAGTCAGCAGTGACTCTCAGTGAGCCAGTAAAACAGAAGGTTTATTAGTCAACAGGAACACAGAACTTGTTAACACAGAAATCGGTGGCTTTCAGCCAAGTCCCTGGACTTCCCCTCTTCCACTTCCCCCAAGCAGATGCCCAGCTTCCAGTGAACCTGACCTCAGACACCCCTGTTGCTCCTCCTCCTTGTCTTTTTTTCGCTTCCCTGGGAAAGAGTTACCTGGTCATCACCTGGTTGCATCCCCCTCCTGGGTCTCAGATTATGAAGGGCGCTGGCCATAGCGTACGTGCAGGCAGCTGGAGCAGCCTCATCTGCCCCAGAGGTCTCAGCCAAAGTCACACACCCCTATTCCTACCACTTGAGGTATTGGTGCAGCACTCAAGAAAGCTGAGGCACACACAGTATTCATGCAAAACAGTAAAACTCCCATAGGCTCAACAGTAAGACTCATTTAGGCTCACATCCAACATAGCAAGGGAAAATCTCCGCTTCGTCAGAGGCTGCATCTACACCGCAAAGCAAAAGGTCTTGAACCCTAGGTCCCGGCTTGACTCAGGCTCAGGCCCTCCATCCCGTGGGGTCCTGATACCCTGGGTCCGAGCCCTGGGTAAGTGCGATTCCTCTGTAGAGGGAAGAAGAGTTAGGTTTGAGCTTGAGTTCAAACCCTGGACTTACACTGGTGTAGACATATCCTAAGTGACTTACCTGTTGTCACATAGGAAGCCTGTGGAAGAGCAAGGGAATTGAATCCAGGTCTCTCAAGTCTAAGGCAATTGACCAAACCCCTGGATCATCCTTTCTCTCCTAATTTGTTCCACACATTAATTAATTAAGCTACAGAATGCCCCTGTGAGGTAGGTAATAATTATGAATTCAGCTTTACAACTGGAGACACTGAAACACAGAGTGATAGGTTTGTCCAAAGTCACACAGTGAGTCTGTTGCAAATCTGGGAGTAGAAGACAGATGCCTTGGCTTCCAGTCCTGTGACCATCCTTTCCCTTCAGTAGAATGTACTATACAATAAAATGTACATGGTGTAGCATAATAGTTGACAAACCTGGCTTGGGGGCAGGGAAATGGTCAGTACTTATGCTACAGTGAGAATATAATAAAACATACTGACCTTTTATTTATTAAGTTTGGTAATTTTGGCTATAAGGGTTGAAGATAAACTGTTGTATTTATACATATTTTTAGGGATTATAATTTATTTTTTGTCCAAAGTATCTAAAGGATTGGATAGGCACTTATATTACTTGTAATAGAAATTGAAATAAAAGAATACATGATAAAATGTATTAAATACTCGTTGGAATGTAAATAGTTTTAATATTAAAACTGCTAGGCATAGTGGAGTTTGTTGTTGGGGATGGGAAAGAGTCAGAAAAGAGCCAGAAATATCTAAGGGCGTGGCTACACTTGCAGATGTAGAGCGCTTGGAGTTAAACCAGCCCTCGGAGACGGTAGCAGGGAAAGCGCTGCTGTCACACTGTCAGCTGCAAGCGCAGTGGCGTGGCCACATTTGCAGCACTTGCAGCAGCATTGGGAGCCGTGCATTACGGGCAACTATCCCACAGAGCCCCTCTCCCCATTCTGGCGCTGTGGCTTGTGGGAAGGGGGAGGGACGAGGCATTCTGGGTCCTGTCCCAATGCCCCGTGATGCATCGCTTTGCATCCCAGCAATCCCTGTGCTTCCATCCACATTTAGTGCCATCTTTCAAAGTTTTTTGTACTGCACGCTCTGTCTTCCCTTTCGGTCTGCAGGAATGGATCCTGAACTTGTGAGGAATATGTTGATGGGTCTCGCCGGCACGTCACAAATTGCAGTCGAGTTACTCCTTAAGCTACAAACTGACAGTGATGAGTCTGACAATGATGTCGACTAGCATAACGCATATGACACGAGATTGCTTGTGGCATTCACAGACATGCTCACCACAGTGGAACGCCACTTTTGGGCTCGGGAAACAAGCACTGAGTGGTGGAATCACATCGTCATGCAAGTCTGGGATGACGAGCAGTGGCTGCACTTTCGGATGAGGAACTTTCGGATGAGGAAAGTCACTTTCATGGGACTGTGCTGAGCTCACCCCCATCCTGCAGCACAAGGACACAAGATTGAGACCTGCCCTGCCGATGGAGAAGCGGGTGGCTGTTGCAGTCTGGAAGCTGGCAACTCCAGACAGCTACCGATCGGTCGCTAACCAGTTTGGAGTGGGAAAGTCGACCGCTGGAATTGTGTTGATGCAAGTTTGCAGGGCCATTAATTGCATCCTGCTCAGAAGAACTGTGACTTCGGGCAACATGCGTGACATTGTGGCTGGCTTTGCACAAATGGGTTTCCCTAACTGCGGAGGGGTGATAGATGGGACACATATTCCAATTCTGGCACCAGACCACCTAGTCTCCGAGTAGATAAATCGGAAGGGGTATTTCTGTATGGTTCTCGAGGTGCTTGTGGTTCACTGTGGGCGTTTCATGGACATTAACGCAGGCTGGTCTGGAAAGATGCATGACGCATGCATCTTTTGGAACACTGGCCTGTTTAGGAAGCTGAAAGCAGGGACTTTCTTCCCAGACCAGAAGATCACTATCGGGGAAGTCGAAATGCCCATTGTGATCCTTAGAGACCCTGCCTACCCCTTAAAGCCATGGCTCACGAAGCCATACACGGGGTAACTTGACAGCAGCAAGGAGTGGTTCAACAGCAGGCAGAGCAAGTGCAGAATGACTGTGGAGTGTGCTTTTGGCCGTCTGTATGGGAAGCTGGACATGGCCGATGACAACATCCCCATGGTTACAGCTGCATGCTCTATCCTTCGTAACATTTGTGAAGGGAAGGGTGAAAGGCATGGACCACGGAGATTGAACACCTGGAAGCTGAATTTGAACAGCCAGAGAGCAGGGCTATTAGAGGTGCCCAGCGCAGGGCTATAAGGATTAGGAATGCCTTGAGGGAGCAATTCGATGCTGAAAGCCACCAGTAATGTTTGGTGCCCTGCACAGGAGTGAAGTGCAGTGGTTCCAATGCTAGTAGGCATCTGTGTTTGCTATGTATGATGCACTGACTTGCAGTGCCTGTTGCTTTCCTGGGCTACAGTATCTTTTACTTAGTGCAATAAAGAATGTTTTCAAAGCCAAAAAATTCATTTACTGAAAAGAAACACAACTGCTGGGGAAACAGAAATGGCATGACACATCTGTGCTGTGTGGGAGGAGGGAAGAGGGCGGGGTGGGGAACGGGAAAATCACAGATTTGCGTATGTTCTGTTATCACATTCAGCCTTCCTGTGTGGAGTGCTGTGCAATGAGTGCTGCCCTTCAGGCTGGCTAAAATGCATGGTGATGAGGGTTGAGTGGAGTGGGTAAGGGTTGTAGTTTGCAGGGCTGGGTGGTGAAGCTACAGGTGTTGGAGGCAGCTGGTGGCGGTAAGAAACCGGGTGCTGGGGGAAGTGGGTTGGTGGTAACATGGGGGCACAAGGGAAAGAGTTTTGGGAGAAGGGCTGCAGGGGGGGCAGGCGTGGATGTGCTCCACCTGCATTGCTGTGAGCGCCTGTATCGAGTCCACTTCTTGCTCTATAGTGCTTATGAGCCACTCTGTGTGCTTTCCTGCCGGCGATCTACAGTCTGCTGGGGGTGCCTCTTTTCAGTCTCCTGCCACTCCTGTACTTTTTGATTTTCAGTAAGGGACTGCTGCATGACTTCATTGGGGTTGGTTCTGTGCCTTGGGGAGAGCCAACAGCTGCAGAGGGTCCCTATACTGAACACTGTCCCCACGTTTTCCACAGGATGAGTTCTTCCTGGAAGATATCTCGCTGCTGAGGGTGACCTGGGAAGCAAGGGAGGATCTTCTACTCCAATGCTGCTTTCATCTTGGTCCTTATGCCGCTTGCCTGTGTGCAGCAATGGTCCCCCCCGGCCCCTCATGGCACAGTGGCGCAGACATGTTAGCCTTACTGGGACCAGGAGCAGAGTAGCTTTGCCAACGAACCTACGCAGCCGGATTGCCCCGTTTCTGCATGAGATCTTTGAAGAGATTACTGAGGCCGATTACCATGATGTGAGAGAGCACATCAACGCCCTATTCCGCATCTAGGCATGCACGCAGCCCTAACCCTCCTCGCCCCAAGAGCCTGCACCAAACAGCTACCTTCCCAAAATAAAAGCCACTTACCGGGCACCTCCTCTGCTGTTTGTTCTTCCCTAAGCACCATCCGCTACGACTGGCTACCTTCCTCCTGACTTGAAAACCGCTCCTGGCTGCATGCATGTAGGGATGCTGAGCCGTCCTCTGGCTCTGGGCCCCCTTCCTCCTCAGCACCCCTGCTCCCGCTTTTCTCCTCCTGCCTTGTTGAACTCTGTGCAGCTATGGCCTCTGAAGTTTCCATGGTGGTCTTCGGAGTGGAGGTGGGGTCTCCCCCAAGTATTGCATCCAGCTCTTTTTAGAAACGGCAGGTCATGGGGGCAGCACTGGAGCAGCGGTTTGCCTCACGGGCTTTGTGGTAGGCATTCTGCAGCTCCTTGACCTTAACCGTGCACTGCACTGTGTCCTGGTCATGGCCCCTTTCCATCATGGCCCTTGATATCTGCCCGTAGGTATCGTAATTCCTACGACTGGAGCGCAGCTGGGACTGGACAGCTTCCTCCCCGCAAACACTGATGAGGTCCAGCACCTCGCCATTGCTCCATACTGGGGATCGCCTGGCACGTGGAGCCATGGTCACCTGGAAAGATTCGCTATGAGCACTCCACGCCTGGTTGAGCAAACAGGAAGGGGATTTTCAAAATTCCCAGGGAATTTAAAGGTTGGTCACCTGAGGGCAGGGCAGTAGAGTTCAAAATTATGACCAAAGTGGCTAGAACAGGCACTGTGGGACACTTCTGAAGGCTGATCTGAGTGCATTAATAGACCAAGGCGTCCACACTGGCACAGTGGTGCTCCAGCTGGGACACAGCAAGTTTTATGCTTCTTGTGGAGGTGGATTACCAGGAGCGCTCCAGCTGCAGAGTCCGGGCACTCTACGTGCCTTGCCAGTGTGGACGCCTCAGGAGTTAGAGTGCATTAAATCAGCCCTGGGCGCCCTATCTTGCAAGTGTAGACAAGGCCTAAGTGCATGTGAATGGACTGGGGCTGGGCATAGAAGGGAGATTTAAGAGGAAGAGTCATGACATACCAAATAAGGGGAAGCTAAGGGCAAAAAGGATAGATATATTTTAATAATCCTATACTGTATAAAATTATATACTTCTTCCAAGTAATGGCTCGTGTCTTACAAATACATAAAATAGAAATATACACATTGGGATTTTGGTAATGTGAATGTCTTGTGATTTTATGTAACTCCTTCCTCAGTTGATTTTGCAGCCTTACAGTAAGTTAGAGGCACATATTATTCGTTTTTTAAATCATCAGAGGGTTAAAATTCATCATAAGTAGTTGGTCAGACTATTAGACTTTTTTTTAGTTTCCTGTACAGTTTTTTAGGGACATAGAGAGGGCTGAAAACAAGCCTTTTTTTTTTTTTCTTTCAGAATGTCTTTCATATCTTGCACTTGTTTTCAGTCAGTTATAGCCTGTGAGCATCCTGTATAGGAATTTGTTTGAAGTATGTTTTTTAAAAGGGAGGTTGTGTAATACCACTGACGTAGATGGCGTGTAGGCTGTAAGTCCTTTTCATTTGTTTTCTCTTGTCCAAAGCATTGAGACAGGAAGCATTCTTAGAATTATTTTTAGATTTTTAAAAAGTCAACCTTGATTCCCTCACGTAACAGTAATCCTTTGGTCAGCCCTAAAAGAAGTAGTATTTACTTGGATTGCTCTTTGTATGGCGTACTATGTGTATATTTTTAGCTGGGCGTGGGGTGGGGCGGGGCAGTTTGTCTTTTGCGTAGTTATTGTGTTACTTTATTTCAGTCCTTTCACATTTCTACTGGTATGGTACCAATCATCTTTCTCGTTCTGGATCTAAATCAAACACAATATGTGGTTTGGATCATTGTAATCCAGTGGGGTGATTATTGTTAAAACCCCACATCACTTGCTTGCTCTGTAATCAAATACCATCTTCCCTGGAAACTGCACCTTGACATGGTGTGAAGAAATGTGTGTTCCAATGACCACAAGAGTTATGCCGGTTTGAGTTTTAATTGCTGCTAGGGCCAGACAGGTAAAAGGTAGGGATCGGACAAAAAGCAGTCCACTGGTCTTCCAGGTTGGGGTTGAGCGATAAGCAAATAGCCTATTCTCATAAAAAATAATAATAATCATTTTTTTATAGACGCCCTGTAAGGTAGCCATTCCTGCAAACAGCATGAGAACCAGGAATGGGGGAGATTTCTTTGTTCCTTAATTGACATGTGATGGTGCAGAAAGGATTCAGATTCAGAATCCTCCTCTGCATGTGTTACTTCACTTTTATTGTGGAGAAAGGATGGCCTAAAAGGTTGAAACACAGGATGGGGAGTTCCAAATTTTATTCTTGGCTTTTGCCACTTGATTTCCTTTGTAACTTTGGGAAATATGATCCCAGCATGCCGACTGAATCAATGAACCATGAGAAAGTGTACTGTGGGACTCAACTGCATTTTATACAGAGGCAGTGGAGCTGCTGCTGCTGCTTTAGCTGATGTGTCCCACCCCTTGAATCCCTTGATGGATCTGTGTTGCTCCTTAGCCTTCTGCCCCCAAATCCATTTCTTGCATTGTAGCACGGTGAGCCTTCACAGACCTGTACTCTGTGATGTTCACTGAGTGCAGACTAACTGAATGTGGTTCTTTTTCCCTCTCTATCACATGCAGCGGAGCCACACCAGGCTCTCAGAGGGAGGAGCAGCATTTGCTTTTTTGCCTCAGTTTCTGCCTTTTTAAAATGAGAAGAATAGTTAACTACCTGTGAGGCTAAATGAGTGTTTATAAAGCATAGCAAGATTGATGGGTTGAAAGATGTGCATGAGTCGAGAGCATTGCTTTTTGCTCAAAAAGATGACAAGTGGTTAGAGGGTACAGGAAAACATTACTTGATTGTAGTCCCAAACTCCATCGTTTTAGTAGTTCATTTAAATTGTTCTGCAGTGCAATCAGTTATTTCCAAATCATGAATTAACTAATGTTTGATTGCATCTCCTAGCAGCATTGCACACTACAGTGTGTCAATTCCCCTTCTCCCAAATCATCCGAAAGCTTATTTATCTGAAGATTTTTTAAATATTCCTGAATAAACTGGGGTTGTACCATATTTGATTGAGTGACAAAAAGAGAACACTAGTCCACAGAGTCTACCATGAAAAGAGTTGCTTTTGGAGAGTATTTTGTGTACTGAGTTTTAATTTCCCATAACACTTTGAGTGCGTCTGTGAAATGTTTATGAAAAACTGATTATGGACATAGCAATGTGAACTCTGGGTTGCTCACGTGCAGGTTAAAAAATAAAGTAGTTCAGCATTCATGGAATAAAGAAAGAACTGGAAAACTAAGAGAGAGGTTGATAAAGGTATGGTAGTGTTGATTTATTATATTTACAGATACACTAGTTTATTGGGAAAATACAAGTAAGTGACAAAGTGGAGAGTGCCTAAACCAGCGGTTTTCAAACTGTAGCCCATGGACGCTAGAGGGTCCCACAGATTATATCTAAGATTTCCAAAGGAGTCTGCACCTCCATTTGAAATTTTTTAGGGGTCCACAAATAAAAAAAGGTTGAAAACGACTAGCCTAAAAACAATTAAACCATCATCAGCATGAATAACTTATTTAACAACACATGCTAATCCGTTCAGTGTCTTGGCTAAGAAGGAGAGAAGAGGAGGTGAGTGGGGGAAAGGAATTGCAAAAAAGGAAAGTTGAAGGGTTTTTTTGTTTGTTTTTTGGTCAGATGCCTGCCTATTCCACTGGGAAGGCTTCTGTTCTCATCTGGGAGTATTACAACTGGCCCTATTGTTGGCCTGCTGAATGCTCCAAAGTAGGGCATAAAAGTAAACTAGCTTCGAGTTACAGGTAAGAAGAATTTGGCAGCTTAATTGTGTTGTGTTGTTAATGCTAAGTGATTGGGTGTAGGGAGAGGGTAAAGAGAAAATATGTAAAGCTAAAGATGCCTTTACAAGGATGTCCTTGATATATTATAAACTAGTACTGTGCAAATGGCTTTTTTCCAGATTATTGAATTTATTACCATCTTGGCTTAGTTAGAGCTATGGGAGTGCATGGGATGGTTTGTTGCAGTCCTGACTCTTTCCAAAGTACTGGCAAAGATTTAACAGTCACCCAGCTGAGTGCCCCCAAGGGTTTGAGCTGAAATTCTGACTTTCATATTAAATTAGGCACGGTTACAAGACAAGAATTATTTGAAGTTTTTATGAAGCATGTGACTGACAGAAAAAGCAGCTGGGATACAAAACATTCTAATGTATGTTTTCTTTGTTGGGTCCAAAATGTAGCCAGGCTACAGAAAGTTTTATTTGTGGAATGAGTTGAAGGGGCTTTGCCAAGATGATATTGTTCCACTCTTTTAAAAAAAACACACAAAAAAACCCCTCTTATTTTCTTCGTAATTATTTGCAGCACTTTACTCTCTCTCTCGTACAACCACACACACACACGCGCGCACACACCCTGATGTGCTATACACCTGGATCAGTTTTTGTGTGGACTTGCTGGCTACTGAATTTTAAAATGCTTTGGCCAATTTCTTCCTTTGTGGCATTGGGAGTGGCCATCTCATACCAGCAAAAATGGAGTGTTTGTTGTCTGTTCTCTATGTATATCATGAAAATTGTGTTACTGTGTTGTGGAGTTGTTCCTGCCAACATGGTAGGTTCCACTGGATTTTTTGCATCACTGTGCTAATGAAAACCCTGGGGTGAAATGTACTTCTGCTGTACATTGGGCACAACATTAGATTACATTTGGAAATGATCCATTCTCTTACTACTGCAGTTTTTTTTTATTTAGCACCAAAAATATGCTATGCATTAGAGGTGTTAGATAAGACAGTGGTCGACATTAGACAACACAAGGTTGTTAGAAAACACAGTGGTAAAAATGCCGAAGCAGAATTTACGTTAGTGCTACGGCCACCGGAGGGGCTCCACCAGTGTTAGCCAGAGTCAGTAACTTTGGGGATTGAAAGGTGGTGTGTACACAACCCATTGGCTCTCAGCCTCCTCATTGTGCTGCACCAGTGTTAGCAGTAGTGGGTAATTCTGGGGAATGAGACCTAACCTTTAAGCCTATCCATTGCACTGCACTGCTCATCAAGTTCAGTCGTCTTGTCTTTGCATTCAAGCCTGTACATCACACATCCCGTGCCTGCATTTCTGACTTGGTCTCCTTCACTATTTCCCTCCCTCCTTCCCTCACCTATCTCAATACCCTGTGTGTGTTCTTCTCTCAGAAAGGGGTCACATGGGGGGGGGGAGAGAATCCAGTACTGATTGGGGGGTGCTCAGATTTAAAATTTTTATTAAAGCTAATGTTAAAATTATATAATACACAGGCTAAGGAAAGAGTGTCTGTACATCTGGGTATAGTGCTTAGATTATCCACAAATACAAAGTTTAGTTTTAATCTCTTAAAATACATATAGTACATAATCTACAATAACTGAACTTTAGGTTAATAAATGTAACAATACTGTTTAGATATTCACATCCAAGTATTCAGGTTCATCACTCATGAAAAGTTATGCAGAGAGTTGGATGTGGAAAGCACATATATATATCAATAAGTGAAGACTGTCCCTAAGTAATTGAGAATTTAGAATAGGTTGTCCATTAGAAAAAACAATCCATCACAGAAGTTTTTCCTTTACTTTCCAACTACAGTGCTGAAGGCCATGTAATTAACATACAGTTAATTATGTCCCTTGTCTGATTCATATCTCTTCCAAGCACTCACTTCTACTGTTTTGTATCTGAGAAGAGATGGAGGAATGAAGAGATTTGTTTGTTGTATGGGACCATCAAGGTGTGGACAAGTCTTTCTCAGCTGAATAGTCATGTGTTGTTATTGTTGTAACCCATGTCCTTCCTCTTCTTGTCCTTCCCTCTGACCTCATTTCTGTCTGGTTTTGACCCACACTTGTCGTGTAATGTGAGATCTAGAAAGTTTCCATTCCTCAGTAGCAACCGAAGTCAGTCGCTTCAGATGCCAAACCAAATTATCTTTTGGTGAGGAAAGGTGGCCTTAAAATTGAATCTCTTCTGGGTGAAATAAAAGATGGGGCAAGGCATATACTGTAATGGATCTCTCAGGATGGCTTGTGTAGTGCAGAGGACCCCACTGGAGAAAGAGTTGCTCTCTTGAATGTAATCTGTTTCCAGTCTAAATATTTTCAAAGTATGCTAGCAGTTCTGATAACAGGACTGATTGGCTGAAAGGAATGATATGACAAAAGCCTTTCAGCTCTTGGTTTGAAAACAGCCAAGACTGGTAATGGCCAAAAGTAATTGCATCTGATGGTTGCTCATCTATGTGAAATAAATCACTTGTCTTCATCCAGTTCATAATAGACAGGAGACCATGTTAAAAAAAAGTCACAATCATAGATGGTATTAATTGGAATCCTTGTTGGCTGTTTCAACAAAGACCAACAATGAGATAGATATGAAGATACCTAAATGTGGCCCCCTGTTTCAGGGTGAGGTTGTGTGTTGGTACCTGGTATGTAGATATCGGTATTCTGTAGATAAAAGATCTAGGTCTTTTTGTGAGCATTAAATTCACTTCCATCGAAAAGAAAAAAGTTATAATTTCTCTGCTTTTTTAAATTTAGTTTTTACTCTCCTTATGGAACTAGAAATCTGCATTTCAAACTGGAAAGAAAGGTATGCTTTAATTGACACAAGATATAATGGCTGAGCACATGGTACAGAAACCACTTCAATTTGAGTGGTGAACGGGAGAGTTGTTATCTCAAAAGTGAATCCAATGAAGAGCCATTAACATTGCAGCTGACAGAGAGAAGGGGTTGTTTCACTCGGAGCAAGTGTTGAAATAATGATTTTTTTAATCTAATTAAAATGTACACAAGAAAGAGAGGGAACCCACTAAGCCTAACTGATAATGAAGGTTAACAATCAACCTGAGAGGTAGCTAAGAGCTGATAAGAGAAGCCAGTCATTACGTCAGAGAGGATGGAGGACAGGCCAGAAGAGTTTAAATAGAAAAAAACACAATGTGCTTGTGCTCTCTCTATCTCGCCTCCCCCCCAGCATAGGCGATACAGGGTTTAGATGAGAATTGAGTTGTAATAATAATAGTTTAACAAAACAAGCATATGACTTTTTGAATTTAATTAAACATTCTAGTTTTTTTTAAAATCAGGTTTGTTTTAAAATTGTTTTTAACTAAACTAGTTAAATGAAATATTTAAAAAAAAAAATAGACTGTCAGCCAGGTCAATATGAGAAATTTAAAATATTGGATTCGGCAGCTAACTCAGTCGTCTTCACCTTCATTTTTCTGTTTGCTTATAATCTGGAAAAGAAAAACAAGATTTCCTGCTTTTTCAGGTCCCAAACGATTTCTCATTTTGGAATGAATTAGTCCAAAGGAGGAAAATATTCTTTCTACGCTGGCAGAAGAAGCTACTGCTGTTAAAAGTGAAATTATCACTTCAACAGTCTCTGAATCCAAGTCCTTAAGTGACTTCCACCAGTTCACTTTCTTTAAAACATAATCAGCAAACATATTTCTTGACTGGTTCATCCTTAGCTCTGAAGTTTGTTATAGTTGGCATTATGGATGATTGCTGGATGTCCATGTGATAGCCAACTCCTCTTCTTCAGCAGAATTGTAACTTAAGTAAGGTTTGACCCTAGTGCCGAGTATTGAGCATATTTGCAAGAAAATGAGCTGGAGATAGTGCTTGTCCCATTTGTTTTTTTAATGCTTGTAATTTAACTCTGTTGTTGCATATTTCTCTTTTTTTAAGATCTCACTCAGTTCCTTCCAAATTTCAACAGCGTCAGCAATAAAACAGCTATTTCCCTGCATTTTGTTCAAGGCTACAGAAATAGGCTTCAGGGTACTCAGCATGTGTTCAACATTTCTCTTAAGCCCAATGTTGAGAACTTTGGCTGTGACAGTGCCATCTGTTTTTTCACGATTTTGTTCACCAACTGTCATCAGATTAGGCCAGTTTTTGATCTAGTGCTCAAAACAGTCCACTACTGAGTTGCCTCGCACGTCTTGTGGGAGAGTTAGCTTGGTTTCTCCCACTTTTTTTCAGAGCAGTTGCTGCAAAGTGGTTGTTACGGAAGTATTTTGTAATTTCAACAATATTAGCCTTTATTTCTGGAACACTGAAGTCTTTGTGTTAGGAGGTGCATCAAATGAGCACTGCAACCGTATGTTTGCAGTAATGACTGAACCATGTTAATGAAGTGTGGGTTCTCACTCGTATGGAAAGGAGAGTTTGTTGCATAAACAAACTGGGCAATTTTTTTCATCAGTTACCTCTTTTTGTAATCTGCTGGTTCTTATCACAGACTTATGGTTGTTTCTGGATGATGGAGATTTTTTTTTTCTTTTTGCTGTAGATGATATACTGTGGCTATGTGACATACATGATGTGACTGAAACACTATCATTGGCAGATAACTCTGAAACTATAGAAAATGGTGATCTTGAAGGTGGACAGTCTTCAGAATTCTGTATGTTGAGGATGGATTCTCCTAAACAAAATAAGTCAATGCCGTTATTTCATTATTATTACCATACTGCTCATTTAGTATTACTCATTGCATTCACGGACACTCGGTACTACTTTAACGGTGAAATTGTAAAAAAGAAGATCCGCCTATTTCAGCTACTTATTTATTATCACCACTGCATCTAAAATGATAGTACCATAGAGTAACAACTATATTTTTTGCTCAAACATGAGAATTCAAGAATAGGTCAGAGGGGAGACGGGCAGTCCTTAAGAAAGAAGTATGAAATAAAAAAGTTTACCAACCTGATGATCCTGCATGTTCAGACATGTTCCTTTCATCATCTTCAACACAGCTTCCTCCTGAGAAGGAACACTTCTCATGATGCTGTTTCATACAGGTAACTGGGCCTTGCATTTCTTTGTTGCACTGTTTGCATTTTGCGTGCATGCCTGTCTTACTCACAGGTAGAGGAACTTCATTAAAATATTCCCAAATTGGGTCTCTTTTACGGTCTATTGCCATTATAGGTTTTCCCTTCTAGTGAGAGAGTGGTATGGTAGATCTCAAATCAGTGAAGGCTACACTCAGAAAGACCTCAAGACTTCTGGAAGTAGGACTTCAGTTTCACTTTTGTTCCTACTGCCTGTCTCTCCCTTCTCACGTTTATCTCCAGACTTCTTCTCCTTGTGCAGATCTATTCCACCCCGAACAATCTTCTATTCATTGAAGTTTTTGAAACTTTGCACTTTTAGAGAGAGGTAAGGGATTGACTTTGTGTACAGAAATGTGCAGAAGGACAATAGAGTTGAGGTCTGTTATTTCTCACCTCTATCTATTTATTTTATTTATTTAAAAACATTTTTGCTGTTTAACAAGCATGTTATCTCTGGAGACACAAATCCACAGTTTGAGAACTGCAAAACTAAGCATCTCTGATGATATCTTCTAGACTGAGCACTGAGTCCCATTGGGTAGATAGAAAGATTAACCTAAATAATCTACACAGAAGCCCCTGGAACCCCATAAGATTGGGTCCCTAATCCATGAACTATTGGAACTCATTTACAAAACTTTTCTTAAACATTACTTGACTATATTGTCTCGTACTATAAAATTAGAATTTATAATCCCTATTCCATGATGAGATATCTTTGAGCTACACCGCTACCCCGATATAACTCGGTCCTCGGGAGAGAAAAAATTCTCACCACGTTATAGGTGAGACCGCGTTATATTGAACTTGCTTCTCCCCCTCCCTCTTGCTCCATTCCTGACCACCCCCTCCAGAGACCCCTGTCCCTAATCACCCCCAGGACCCTATTCAACATCCCGGCTCCCTGTCCTCTGACTGCTCCAAGCCCTATCCACGCCCCCTGCCCCTTGACAGGCATTCACCGGCAGTGGCAGGAAGCAGAGCAATGCGACCCCAGCCCACTCCACTCCTCCACCTCCCAGCCGTGGCTCTCTGCTTCCCACCGCTGGTGAGTGCGGGGAGATTGGGGAAAGGACGCCGCCCCCCACCCCACCGTACTCACCTATGGCAGGAAGCGGAGCGCCGCAGCTGGGAGCTGGTGGAGTGGAGCGGGCTGGGGCCAGGCTGCTCCGCTTCCCGTCGCTGGAAAGTGCGGGGAGGTTGGGGAAAGGACATCCTCCGCACTCACCGGTGGTGGGAAGCAGAGCTATGCGGCCCTAGCCTGCTCCACTTTCCTTGCCCCGGCCCCAGCCGTGTTGCGGGGTGTGAGGGTGGGTTGGGGAAAGGTCCTGCACTCACCTGTAGCGGGAAGTGGAGCGCCGTGGCTGGGAGCTGGCGGAGTGGAGTGGGCTGGGGCCAGGCTGCTCCACTTCCGCCGCTGCTGGTGTGTGAGTGTGGGGGGGATCCCATTCCCCAAGCCCCCTCCCTCGAGCGACACAGCTGGGGCCGGGGCAAGGGAAGCGGAGCGGGCTGCTCCTGGCCCCCCGCTAATCCCCTGGGCCACTCTGGAACTGTGGGGCCCCCAAAAATGCCCCCCCAGCTCCTGCCTCCCAGACTCTGGTGGGGGGGAAGCCCCTGACCGTCCCCGAGACCCTCTGCCCCTTATCGAATGCCCTGGCCCAGCACCCTTAACACGCTGCTCAGAGCAGCATGTCAGAGCTTTACCACGTTGTTTGCGAACCCGCGTTGTATCGGGGTAGAGGTGTATAATGTATCTTAATTAAAATATCTTTAGCTCGGTTTTTTTCCTCAAAAAGCATTTTATCAAAAAAAATCCAATTTAAATTAAAAAAAAACAAAATTTTTATTTTTTTTAAAATAATTGATTTTTATCTGTCCTACCTTGTAAACAAGTTAAAAAAATTTTTAAATTGTTTCCTGAGTTGCTCCAGGACTAACTAACTGATAACATACAGCAAAAAGCAGACTTGATAAACTGGCTATTCCCACTATTAATATAATTAAATGGGAAAGACATTAAAAATAAACTGCACAGCCTGATTGTGACTTGGCAGTTTTCGTTGCCCTGCATTTATGTAAATGACATTCAATTTTGAGATCACTGAGCAGTTAGAAGACTTATTACTGTAAACAACAATGCTTTTTAGTGTGATTATAGCAGCATGGAAGCTTCTAGAAGGAGTTAGTTAACATTTAAAAATGAAGCAAAGAAATGAAGTAACCGTGAAATAATGCAACATGATACTTTCTTTCCGATGTGATAGATTTCAAAAGGACTTTATTTTATATGGAGATAAGTGAGACCTCACATTATATTGTCACCAATAGTTTTAAAGATCTTTTCTTTCATCAGATATTAAATTTGTAAGTAGTCTGCTAAATTATCACAGTGGAGTGTGTTCCAAGTTACTGAACTTGTCTTCTGCCCTAAATGAATTAACAAAACAATCGTTTTGGGGAACTAGGGATGTGCTTCAGGGCCAAAATGAACTGTTAAGTGCTCAGTGCATCATAGGAATTGTGTTCTTCATTGACCATTTAAAGTAGAACTGTTAAGAAAATTCCTTCTTGGAATCTATAGAGAAGCAGACATGCCTGCCTCCCTAAGTCTGGACCAGACAGCACTGACATTTCAGCCTAGAGAACAATTTGTGTTCACAATCCTTCCTACTGTATGAATGTCGATGACAGTCAAACTGACTCCTAGAAGCTGGAGATTGCAGAGTCTCTCCTGATGCCACGTGCAAGTACATTTTTGTATTCATATTGTTGTGAAATTTAGCTTGCTATGCCAAAGGGATTTAGTTGAAATCGACCTACTCTACTATGCGCTTTTTGATTCAACAATTTTCACCTCTTCAGATGAATGCAGTACCATTTTCCCCAGGTTTTAGTGAGCTAGTTGACTGCTAATGGCACAAATAAAACAGAATTTAAACAATATTTGAGACATAAATATTATATTTCAGAATTGATAGCAGATTTTGCAGCTTGTTTAAACTAGTTATAGTGTGGTTGCATATAAAGAAGATTAAAGATCCAGGACTTTTAAAAAAGATTGATTTTGACCATTGAAAAAATGAGACTATCCTCTTTAGCTTTTGATGAAGAGAAGCTGTTACAAAGTTGTTGTGTTTCAGTAAATAAACATTTACCCTTAATGTTTAGCTGACTTTCCTCTGAGTAATCCATTATGCATTATTAAAAACTCCCCAGTATAGCGTAGGTATATCAGAATGCTTATGCAGTTACATGGATCAATATTTTATAAACTCATTTTCCACATTAATGCACAAAGGTAGATGAATAGAAGGAAATGTGTTGATATTGGTGCAAAATCTCAGAAAACAACACTGTAGAACAACAGTTGTATATCAGCATTAAGGAAAATGTGTCTTGAAGAATTAATCTGGCTCCTGTAAATAGATCTGAATTTTTTTAAATGAAATTGTTACTTTGTGATTTTGTATTGGGAAGGGACCTAATCCTAAAATCCTTACTCATGTGCCATTGATGTCAGAGAGACTGCTTAAATGGGCCTTCACATCAAACTCCGCTGCAAGCCTCTTTAGCCAACGCTATACAAACTTCAGTGTTTCCAGCTGTCGTAGTGCCACGAGCTTTTTACTTTTTTTTCCCTGTTAAAAGCACAGTTGGCTTGTCAGCATCATAAATTCTCTAATATATCAGAGTGTATTAATTACATGTTTGAAATGGGTATTCCTTGCATATTTTTTCTTTTCTTTTTTGCCTAGACAATTGTATACTGAGCCTTTGAAAGTCATTGACGTAATTTTCAGTTAACTGAAGGAATGTACACCGTCCAAACTGCCACACCCAATCTGTTTAAGAGGACAATATTTTTTGTGTCTACATGCCCTTCAGTATTTAGGGGAGGAAGATTTGGGGTTGAAGTCAGTTTATAGAGGAAAAATACAAGTCTAAGGTTTTATTGTTTGAGAAGTCAGAACGTTTAGGCTAAAGCAGAATGCTAAAGGATCTATGGAAAACCTGCAAGGTAAGGAAAAGCATGAGCTTCTTAAAAGAAACAGCATTATTATTACTAATTATTTGAATTATGGGAGCTTCTAAGAGCCCTAGTTAAGAATCATGCCTCCATTGTGCCAGGTGCTGTACAGACAAGTAATAGAGAAGAGTCCCTTCCCCATAGACTGTACAGTCTAGCATAGACCTCAAACTTAAGAGAAGCTCTCTTATTTTTGAAATTGCTGATGGGTTTCTTAATTATGGAGTGAAAATGAAAATGCTATATTTTGAGGCCAGTATTTTAAGAAAAAGCATATTTGTGATCTAAACATTGAAATTGTAACAGTTCTTTTAACTTGTTTTAATAAAAAAAAAATTAAAAAGCAGCAGCTTTGGCGCTGTTCTTTTATTCTGTCAAGTGTTACCATTTAAAAATGTTTTCAGAGGATTATAATTTGATGGCTGCTAAAATGTGGCATAAAGATAGGGTTTTTGTTCCTTTATTATTGGCTGGTATTGCCTACCCTGCTTGAGTCCTTGTCTACTGTGTGCTGGCACCCCTGCAGACTTACTTCTCTGTCGGTGAAACTTTCGTTTTTTCTCTCTCCAGCCCATTTACCTCCAGAGCAACTAACCTGGGATAAGAACACACAAACACATTTTGGGCTTGGGGCAGTGAAGTATGCCTTTAATCCTAAACTTCCAAGAGGAACAATTTTGCCCATAATAAACCTACTCGCATGTTCCAGCAGTGGACTTGCCCATGATTTCCATGTGAGATGATTTCCTTTCCAGGCTTCTTGCCGCACTACTCACAGGTGGTCACACACAAACTTCACATGACACTGAGGACATAGTGTAGACAGAGCTTCCTTTGGAGCTTGACCTTTGTTTCTCAAAAAGAATGCTAGGGGCTATTGCCACAGCAAAACGAGCCCTTCTTTGAAGAGTCAAGCATTGCCCCACACTCAAGGTTTGAGGGCCAAATCATCAGATACACTGGAACAGCACTTGACCCTCCTATGAGCGGGACATAGGTTCCTTTCTGTTATCTTTCCGTCCTGCTGATCCTGAAGTCATTTGGTGCCAAACCAGTATGGCCCTCTGGATTAGGGCTTCTCTACCTTGTGCTGGTGGTGATAGTCCCCAAGAGACAATTCCTACCACCCAGGATCACTCCGGGGACCTGGAGTGTGTAGCACAGAGGAAACAGCCAGATCCTGAAGTCTTTTTACTCAGGTTTTTATTCTTTACTGAGGATTTGGACCAAATATATTGCTGGTTTCAATTCCCTCCTCTCCCTTTCCTGTAACTTAGGCCTTGTCTACACTAGGGGGGGTAAATTGTCCTAAGCTACGTAACTCCAGCTTTGTGAATTATGTAGTTGGAGTCGACGTAGCTTAGGTTGACTTACTGCGGTGTCTACACTGCGGGGTGTACACAGGGCTCTCCCATCCACTTACATTATGCTTTTCATTCCGGTGGAGTACTGGAGTTGACAGGAGAGCGATCTGCGGTCAATTTTAGTGGGTCTTCACTAGACCCACTAAACCGACCCTAAGTGCATCGTTTGCAGCAGCGTCGATCCCCAGTAAGTGTAGACATGCCCTAACAAAACAGTACCTTTCATATGCTCTATGATTGTATTCAGAGTAAAATGACTAATGCATACCATATTGTTGATCCATTATCCATATTATTGCTAATAAGTGTTTAGAGCATAGGCCATTACCAGGCACTGTTACACTGAGGATTAATAGGAATGTAGTTACATTTTGATGGGTCTGTTGATCTGATTTGAACTCTTAATACTAAATGTCAATAATTTTTTTTCTTTTTTAAGGAAAAAATTACCTTTACAAAAGAAGAGAGAGGAAATTAAATCATAAAACTTTTTTTTAAAATAATATTAATGGTCTCATTCAAGATCTTCAAAGCTAAGAAATTCAGAGTTCAGGTTGGAAACTCAGTCCTTTTGCTTTTCCTGTTTGTTATTGCAGGAGTCTCCGTATAATATAGTGCATGTGGAGGAGGCTGTCACATGCTTTGTGTGTTGCAATCCATAAAAACAGTGCAGTTAGGGTAAGGACAGAGTTTCAGCCCTAACTGATGCTCCTTACTCTTGTCAGACATGTAAATATTAAGGTCCACATTTTAGAACATGGGCACAATAGATGTCTTCATAAAGCTGGACACTAAGATTGCAATCCTACAATGAGCTCAGCATGGAGTCACCTTTATGCTCATGGCAAATCCTAGGGACTGCTCACATGGCGCTTACTGCAGGATCAGGTCCTAACTGTGTAACCAGGCTACAAGTTTGCTGAGTGCCATCAGTTCCCAGTGAAATTAGTGGGAAATGCACAGTGGTTAGCAGAATGTGTATCACATATATATCACATATAGCTATTAGCCCATGTAAATGCAAGTTTTTGCAAGCGAGTGCATGTTCATTTGTCTTGAGCTGCAGCCACGGAACTTATGTTTGCATATTTTAAATTTTTTTTTGTGGCTTACGTTTGCTTGCTTTGCGAGCTCGGTCTGTAAAATGCAGTAGTGTTGTGCCATCTGTATTGTTTGAGCACTGAGCCAAGGACTTTTTGTTTCATCTGTGATTCACATTTTGCTGCAATGATTCAGTGCTCCATAAACCATTGAAATGTACTGCTTTGTATAAGCCAGCATATAGTATTTCGTGCGACAAATGGATACCTGTGTTGTCAGGATATCCTGGCAATATGGTAGCAGTAAATTTATTTAATTCAAAGTAAAAATTTTCGGAATTATCATTTTCAATTTAAAAAATATTACTTAACTATGTGCTTCATAACAAACTCTCGGCTGACTTAAAATAATGCAACCCAGACACTTCTGTGAGGTTGCACAGAGTTTGAGTGTAGAATTTGGCCCTCTACACGTATTGATAAGGAACACTTGTCATTTTGTGATCATTTTGCTCATTGTATCAATTTATGGTGCCCATAGTCTTGTATCCTGGCACAGGCAAGACAAATAACTTTCTAAATTACAAGGCCATATAACTGTCCTACACAACAGTAAACTAAATATAATTTTTTTTAAAGGTAATATGCTATTTTTTTCTTCGGGAAATTTGTTCAGCAAGTGAATAGCATAGAACAGGAATGTGACTGAAAGTCAGTCACTGCTGGTTCATTATTTGTGCCCTGCATAGTATAATGACTGAATGTTATATAGGCAAATTATGGATTTCATGTCATTACATCACACTGAAAATTCAAAGGAAAGGGACAGTTACTAACATAAAGGGAATGAGGGTCAGGACGGAAGTAGTAGAGGCGACTAGTCCTTATCTGAACTAATTGTTGATGCCCTTATGGCAAGTGACACTGACAGTCAAAGCATAGTGGGAGATCTGCGTTCAAATTGGGCTTGGAGAAGAATAAAATAACTTTGCCTCAAGGTTAGTGGGTGTTCATCCACATCACAGAACTATTGCTTAATCTGGCAGTTTTGGAAGTATCTGTTCAGGAGAGGCATGAGGGTGATGCTAATGTGGCAGGCCCAGAAGTGCTTTAGCAGAGTTGTTTGATTATGCTCACTTTTTGTGGTTCTTACAGGCATTTTCAGTTCCACACTTTCATAAAAAGCAATATTGTGCAAGTCAGACCACTGGTAGATGAGGGAAAAAGATAAAAGGCCAAATCACCCAGTAAACCACACTCCAGAGTAAAATGAATTCTGGTATCTGGCTGGCTAACAAATACAAGATCAAACATCTGTGTGCCAGATATACAAGATTCTGTGTGCGCCACTGCTGAGTTGTCTGCACAAGATGCTATTTTCTTTATTTTAGGCAGATTTGGAAGGGGATCTATTGGGGAGGCAAGTCAATATTACATTTCAGACTCAATATTTTTCTTTTTTCACAGTGTGCTTTTTTCCACCTCCTTTCTTCTAGGGGCTTTTCCCTACTCATTATTCATTATGATGTGGTTCTGAATTCTGTGCCCTAGAGTTTGTTTAATTAGGTAGCCAGGACAGCCCAGTGGACAGCACATCATTGCAATTAAGTACCTTTCCTGATAGTCTTGCAGATGCTCCCCTGGTGTTTACAGTCTTCATTGTAAACTCTGCAGTGTTTATAAGCTCTGCAGGGGCAACTGTGGAGCTTCCAAGCTGTGTTCCTGTCTCTGCAGAGCTAAGCCCCAGGGTGACTCCTGAGCCTCAGCAAAGTAGGCAGCTCCCTCCATGGCCCTTTTTCTCTAGCAGCCCTCTTCTCATGTCTCTGAATGAGCAGTGGCTGCTCCCTGGGTCTTGAGCAAGTGTCTGAGAGGTTGGGGGAGGCAGAGAGATGGAGTTTAAAATTTCTTCAGAATTTCCAGTCCCAGTGGAATTCTAAATCTCCGTGAGCCTCATTAAAGCCATGCCCTACGAACCCCCTTACCTCAGGATAAGTGTCAACAGTTTTTCATCTTGAAAATCTTTAGTTAGTGAAATGGTTCCTTAGTATGCACCCCAAATGTTACTGACCCTTCACAAATCTGCCTCTCTCTACTTACCAGCTTTTGCCTTTTGCTTGATTATTCCACTCATGTCCCTTCCCAATCACCCAATAATACCAGCTACCCCCGCCCCCGTTTGTTTGTTTCTCTTACATCAGTCAGTCTTCACAAGCAGCCATCCTGAACTCATCCATAAGTCCACTACTACTGCCTTCTTCAAATTCCTTCTCAAATACTCATTTTTATCATCAGCCCCACAAGAAATTAGCCTCCTGTTAAACTATAGTAAAAATAGCTAGGCCAAGGGCCAGTTAGGGATAGTGTGTATGTATAATGGGGAGGGGAGTTGACTGTATGATAAATCTCTCCCCCGCCATTCCCAATTGGGACTCTTCATTTGTGAATTATCCTTTTAGGGGCAGGGATTTCTTTCTTTGTGCATGGACAGTGCCTAGCATATTGTGAATGCTCCCACGCAATACATAAATAATAATTTATATCAAAATGTGCATGTGCGAGGAGGGGTTGGTATCATTAGATGCAGGAGAAGTGGAGCCCAGTGCTTGCGTTGGGGCCTGTGAATAGTTGTTAATGTTCAGAAGTTGGCTGTGTCCAGATAAGGGTGAGGTGTTCAGGAGTTTGCTGGTGACTTGTGTACATTACAGTGAGGACTTAACCAAACATTCACTACTTGATGATGTCACTCCCTCTGTGAGGGAGCTACTGTTATCTAGAGCGAAGTGGAGCTTGTCCTGTGAGAATTTTTGAGATTTTGAAGAGTTTTCCCATTCTGAATTGGGATGAAAAGTCAAAATCTCAAAACTTTAAATGAGCCAACAAGCTGATGAAATTTTCAGATCAGGTTCATCATAGTGTTTTGTTTCAGTGATTTTGAAATGTTTTATTTCAATTTTGACCTTTTAAACATTTTCCCCCTTTTTAGTATATGTTAACTAAAAATTCTGAGCTAAAAGTAATTTAAAATTAAAAAAAACTAACCTTTTTCTTTCTAACACATCAAAGCGAGATGTTTCAAAATTGTCAGGTTGGAGGGGAGGGGGGTTCAATTTTTTCAGAGAGCGCTAGGATTAGTTTCTTACTCTTAACCTGTTAGGTACTGCTGCCTCTTATGCTATGCTGGCCACTCACCAGAGGAGTTGGCTCAGCTGCAGGCAGCTGGCTGGTAGGAGTTCACTATGTGGCCATCAGCAGTAACTTAAGTGGCACTGCCCTCTACAGCTATAAACTAAATTGGTTTCTTTACAGAAGTAAGGGACCTATGGCTATAGGATTTCTGGACCCCAGAAATCAAGCCTGCATCACTGTTAGGGAGCTGGAAATAACTTGTGATCTTTTCAACTGATTTTTTCTAAGCTTTCAAGCCTAGTGATTCACATCACTTTATGATCTCAAGGTTTTCTTTACAAAGAAAAGAACTAGAAACTTCTCTTTTCCAGTGAAAATTTAGATTGTCCTTTACATTGTTTGGTCTCTCAATGTAGGGGCGGGTCTTAGCTGTGAGCTTTGGGCCATCTCTGCTGAAACATCATGTTTCCCACTTACACATGAGATGCTTGGGAAGAAATGAGTTGCCTGTCAGGAGCAGATTTTTTTTTTGTCTCTAACATTTGTGAAATTGTGTGCGTGCTCTCTCTTTTTCGCGCTCGCTCTTTCTTTTGTTGCCTCCCATGGAATTTCTCTGTGGATAGGACTCTGAATATTTCATAGATAAAAAATAAAGATTTTATTAAGATTCACAGTTGGAAAAATATTTTTGTTTTATTTAAAGGACAATGGTGTGTTAGTGCTAACATTCCAAACTTCACTGCTCTTAAAAGTCAAACCATACTAACCAAATGGCATAAATGTTATGCCACTGGTATGAATGGTCTAAAATCAGCTTATGGGTAGCAGATATCCTGTGGTGATTTTTACTTTCAGAGGGAATTAAAACCATTTGGATTCTGTTTCTGTCTTTGTTAATTTATAGACTTGTGTTTGCCTTTCATTTACTCTGAAGTTACTAGCCTCTTTCTCTGGCTTTTGCTGTTTTGTACAACAGCATCCCTTTTATCCCTTGAGGGAAAAGAATACTGAACATGGGGAATAAATGAGGGGTTAGTATCCCTATAACTTCTGCTATGGATTGGCATAATGATGATGACAAAAGAAATACTTTGCACATATTATTATAATTACTATTATGAAACACTCTTCAACTTCAAAATGCTGTACAAACATCAACTAATTAATCCTTTACCTGCCATTGCCAAGATTTTCATGAGCTAAATAGTGTTGTCATTTGAAACCTCAGGTTCGTTAACCCACTTTCCTGTTTTCTGTGATTATTTTTTTCTTCTCACAAGCTGTTGAATACTACTTGCCAATTTATTTTCTAGGTTCCATGTTTTTTTTTTTCCCCAGGGAGGAGGGTGTTCTTTGTGTACTAGTAGAGTCCTGTGAACTGCAGATGTATCTTTGTAATGGGCTTACAACTCTCAAGCTTTGTGTCATGCTGACCTTCTTTCTATAGACTGGATGCCCTTACCTTAGGACACTCCTACGCTTGGAACTTTCCTACCTACATCATTGTCACTCTTACATGGATCTGAGAAGTCACTGTAGAGCTGTGCAGGTTGCTTCCGGGCTTGCATTGCAGTGTAGACATACCCTGAGACTCATGGCTGCAGGTTTTTTTTTTTATTGCAGTGCAGACATATCCATAGAGGTCATGTCTGTGCTGCACACTTAGCCCAAGTCTGTGGGACCTCCGCTTGTAGACTCAGTGTTTCCAAGTCCATGCTTGAGTGTTCACACTTCCCTCTAAACCTGGGTTTACAATTGCTGAACCCACGTCACTCAGCCTTGCTAACACATCCATACTGCTTATGCACACCTTTTGACTCAGGTCTGCCACTTCACCTGCGTCCACGTTACAAAGTGACAGGGTTTGGACTCAGATCTCAGCTCTGACCCCTACTAGTGTTGTAGCAACCAGGCAAGGTACTAACAAACGTCAACAGGACTTTATTTTTAAAGTGGAAACCTCTTTACCAAGCTGCTGCTGCACCCTCGGTAGCTCTCACTCCGCCTCCTCAACTCCCCCCCCCTTCCTGTTTCCTGTCCTTTCAGATTCCCAACAGCCAGTGCTCCCAGTTCTAATAATTACAAGCATCTTCTAAACACCACATTCCCTCCTCTCTTAAGAAACTCTCCCAATTAAAATAAACATTGTTGTTCTAACCACAGGAACCAATATGAAACAAGACACTATGCTGTTGGCAGAAATATTACACTGAAAACACTGTAAATACTACATAACATAGTCTCTAGTCCAGACAGGTGGTCGTCTGGGTCTGACAGGCCGTCTCTCAAGCCCTGGTTCCAGTGCAATGTCTTGTGTTGATACTACGGTGAAGTCATCCAATGCAGACTGGGTGTTGGCATAATCTCCTGTTGGTGCATAGGCAGGTGCAAGATAAGAAGCATTCTATACCCGCCCATCAGAAAGTCGATAGGTGTAAGGTCCCTTCTTCTCTATGATTTTAAGAGCAGCTGTGAATTTATGGTCCCCTTTGCGTAAAATTCCAGGTTTTTGTATTCTAACAAAGGAACCACACTCAAACTTTGGTTCCTTAGCACCCAGCCGCTTGTCTGTGAAAGCTTAGATGTTGCTTAGTTCTGTTCAACTGTGTTTCTCACATCCTCGTTTGGGGCATCAGGTCGTGCCTTTAACAATCCAGCAATGTTCAGTTTAGTATTCATCTGTTTCCCATGCAGTAACTCTGCGGGTGATCTTTGCTTTGTGGCAAGTCGTGTAGCCCGGTATGCTTCCAAGAAATCAGTACTGAAGGTTATTCACAATCGTCCTTCCAGTTTAGCCATTTGCAAACTCTCTTTCAAACTTCTGTTAAACCGTTCGATTTCCTCATTGGCTTGAGGGTAATGTAGGGATGACCTTCTGTGTAAAATGTTCCTCTGTGCTAGAAAAGTTTCAAACTCCAGGGAAGTAAATTGACTACCATTATCTGAAACCAGTTCTTTGGGGTTACCTTCCCTGCTAAAAACTGAAGAGAGGAACTTAATTACTGTAGCAGAAGATATTTGCGATGTAAACGCTACGTGAGGCCATTTACTGAAATAGTCTATTAAAGTGATGGCATAACGGCAGTCACTTGAAGCAGTATCAAAGGGTCCTACAATGTCAATTGCCACTTTTTTTCATGCAGATTCAGGAAGAGGAACAGGCTGTAATGGAGGGGTACATGTCACTGCTGTCTTATCGTGCATTTGGCAAGTGACACAGGATTTTATGAGTGCTTCAGTTTGAGAGTCCATCCCTCGCCACCAATACAGATCCCATAGTCATTGTTTGGTTCTGACAATTCCTTGATGATTATCGTGTGCCAGGTGTATGAGTTTTGACTGTAATTCTTCTGGCACAAGTAGCTGGTGTGTATCTTGTAGCACACAGCCATCTAGCAAAGAACGTTCATCCCAAACTCTAAAATAAGGCATCAAAACTGGGTCAAAGTTTTTAGGGTTACTGGGCCATCTCTTTGTCAGAAATTCCCGTAGTTTTTGTTGAATTGGACACGCTGAACAAGCAGCTTGAAATTGTTCTTTTGTAACTGCAGTAAGAGCGCTTGTAATAAGCGCAACTATTACATCCTCATCCTCTGGTGGACCATCTGGTGAAGGCAAAGGCAGGCGAGAAAGGCAATCCGCGATGACATTTTGGTTTCCAGGCTTATATTCCAGTTCATCATTGAAAGAGAGTAGTCTTGCAGACCATCTAGCAATAAGATATCCTGCTTTTCCCAGTCCTTTCATGGTGAGCAACGTCGTCAAAGGGCTGTGGTCTGTGCACAACTTGAACGTGCGGCCCCACAGGTAAGTTCTCCATTTTTCAGTAGCCCAGACACAAGCAAGTGCTTCTTTTTCAATTGTAGAATATTTCCTCTCTGCATTACTTAGTGTCCTTGAAGCAATTGCAATAGTCCTCTCTGTGTTGTCCTCATGCAATTGTGTGAGAACAGCCCCAAGTCCATAATCAGAAGCATCAGTAGTTACAACTGTGGGCAATGCAGCAGTGAAATGTGCAAGTACTGGACTATGTACAATCAAGTCTTTCACCATTTCAAAACTAGCTTGTGCATCCATTGTGCACACTAAGGCTGAACTTCTCCATAGTAATTCTCATAACGGTTCAATGACAGAAGCGTAACTGGGAATGAATTTTGCATACCAGGAGGTAAGACCCAAGAAGGAACGTAAGGTTTGCAAATCTGAGCATTTGAAATTGCCAGCATATGATCTGGATCAGGTTTTAGTTCAGCCTGTGAAATTGCATGCCCCAGAAAGAGAGTTCAGTTTGTCTAAATTTGCATTTGGATCTATTGAGCTGGAGGCCTGCTTTGCTGATGGAGTTTAGTACAGACTGCAGGTTATTGTCATGCTCCTCAGAAGTATTTCCAAACACGATAATATCATCCAGATAGCACTGAACTCCATGTTGATTCTTCAGAATCAATGACATCATTTTTTGGAAGGCACATGGGGCAGATGCAAGACCATATGGAACACATTTAAAACGAAATAGTCCCTCACATGTAATAAATGTTGTAAAGTCTCTGCTATCTTCATGCAACATAACCTGGTAGTATGTGGTCTGCAAATCAAAAGTAGAAAACATCTTTGCTCCACGGAGTTCTGCAAATACTTCTTTTATGTGAGAAAGAGGATGGCTGTCAATCACAATAGCTTTATTTGGCTCCCTTAAGTCCGCACAGAGGTGAATGCCTCCACCCTTCTGCATCACTACTATAGGTGAAACCCATTCAGAGGAGTCAATCTCTTCAATAATGTCCTTTTGAACAAGTTTTCTAAGTTCCTCTGAAACAGCTTCCCTGACTGAAAATGGTAAGCGCTGTAACTTCTGTCATACAGGCATCACATTATTCCACATTTTAACTTTATGCAGAAACCCATAAGCACAGCTGAGTTTCTCCTTAACCTGGTGTTGAGTCCCAGCTGAAACTGGTGTATGCACCGCAAGAGTGCTTTGCTGAGGAAGATCAATTCGTCCATTAACTACCCTGAGATTTAAAGCAGCCAATAAATCTCTGCAAAGGATTGGAGTGTCTTTGTGGACAATGTAGAACTCTGCAGTCACACAGCAATCACCAAACGTAACTATTGCTGGCAGGCAGCCATGTACTGGAATATGGTTTTTGAAATAGCACACCAAGTGAAGTTTGGGTTCAGTAAGAGGCACATCTTTAAAGTAATGCAAATAGATGCAATCAGGTAGTATAGATACTGCTGAGCCAATGTCCAACATTAGCTGAATAGAGTGCGGTCCGCCTGAGGGTATGGCGGAAACGTTTACAGTGCACTTTATTTGTTCTAGAATATGTGCAGTAGTGATTTTGTCCACGCTCAGCACGGTAACATCTGGCATTGTAATTGCATGCACCTGTTGATTGAACTGGCTGCTCAACATACTTTAGCAAAATGCCCAATCTTTTTGCAATGATTGCACTGAGCTACTTTTGCCATATATCCAGTGTAGCTTGCAAGGTGGTGTGGGGATCCACAGCGAAAGCATGCTTTTGCTGTATTTTGAATTTGCTAAATCGGTGGTTTTCCATTAGTTTTCCTCTTGTAATTGTTTGTCTGCAGCGATAATGAACTTTTCTGCAAAGGAGTCACAGCCTTGACTGTGCCTCCTGTATCCATGCTCATTATTTTGGCTTCAGCTGTAGCTGACTCAATCTGAGTAGCAATGGTTATTGCTTTTTCTAGTGTAAATTATGGTTCTAGAAGTAAGTGTTCTCTTACACAAAGCATGTTTGTTTTCTCAATGAGCTGGTCTCTAATCATCTCATCTCCCACATTCCCAAAGTTACAAGTTACAATCAGACTCCTCAGGGAAGCAATATACTGCATTATAGTCTCCCCTGTTTTCTGCTCACGCTGGTGAAATCTGTAGCCATTAGCTACTACATTCACTTTTGGCACAAAAAAGTTCTTTAATGCAGTGAGTGCAGTCTCATATTTATCATCTGCAAGGGGAAAAGTGTAAAAAAAAAAAAGTGCCCTTCTGCTCCAAGGCAGTGGATTAGCAGAGCATGCTTTCTTACTTCAGAAATCTCTGTAGCAGTGGTTGCAAGCAGATAAGTCTCAAACATATGGATCCAGGCAGTAAAAGCAATTGGAGGCTCACCTGGGCTTTCCAGAAAGGGTGCAGGTGGGTTCAGAGGCAGAAGATCCATCCTCGTCGCCAAAATGTTGTAGCAACCAGGCAAGGTACTAACAAATTTCAACAGGACTCTATTTTTAAAGTGGAAACCTCTTTACCAAGCTGCTGCTGCACCCTCAGTATCTCTCACTACGCTTCCTCAACTTCCCCCCACCTCCTTCCTGTTTCCTGTCCTTTCAGGCTCCCAACAGCCAGTGCTCCCAGTTCTAATAATTACAAGCAGCATCTAAACACCACAACTAGAGACCTAGGACCCAGGTCTTCAGTGCTTGCTGATCTAAGGCAGATGGATTTGTGTGTGGAGGGAAGACTGGCTTGGACACAAACCTGAATCAGAGCCCGGTGTTAGCATCCAATGCAGACATTCCCAGAGTGTATGTCTGTAATTGAGGAGAGGGGAATCCATTGATCTCAGATGGAGAAAACTTTGCTTATTGAAGGGTTAATAACTTCATAATCCTACCATCACTGCATGGTGTTTCAAAAACTTATGAGCAAGACAATCCGCTGACCATAGACTTGGTTTTTTTACACCTTTACTTAGAAGAAGGTAATATGAGAAAGTAAGAGCAGCAGATGCTAATGTGTTTGTGAAAGTTTCACAAATGGTGATCAGACTCCAATCAGGGCTTTAGCTGAAGGGAAGCTCTGTGACTCACTGTTACAGTACATATAGCATGAGAGGGCAGAAGGGAAAGGACACTCAATTCTTCCCAGCAGTTAGCATTGAACTGCTATTTATGAATAAAGTTATAGCAGGAGTAAGATTCAGTGCCCTGACTTGATTTGTCTATCAAGCATGGTATTCCATAATTAATAGGTTAGTAGATTCAGTGCTTTAAATTTAGGATATATTGAATCAGATACTCTTGACCTCTTTGAAAGAATTGAGAGTAAGATCCAGTCTGCCCCATATTGTCTGTTTTTTAAACTGAAAATAGTCTACAAAGTGGGATTCTGTAGAATTCTGAAAGAAAGAGTATGATATTTGTGTGGGTGTAATATAGAGCCAGGATTGCTTTTCAGACGGTCTTGTACTTCTATTTAAAACACAGGTGGAAATGGCTACCAGTTAGTTTATGTACAATACTTGTTTCATAATCTGGTAATTTGCAGTCTTCAATTAAATGTGCTGTGTGTGCATCATTAGTTAAGTTTGATTATTCTTAATAATGAAAAGGAACCCATTTGTTTAATTTACGTAAACATAACATAAAATTTTATTTTTAATTTATTCTTAGATTCATAGATTCATAGATATTTAGGCCAGAAGGGACCATTATGATCATCTAGTCTGACCTCCTGCACAATGCAGGCCACAGAATTTCACCCACCACTCCTAAAAAAGACCTCACACCTATATCTGTGCTATTGAAGTCCTCAAATTGTAGTTTGAAGACCTCAAGGAGCAGAGAATCCTCCAGCAAGTGACCCGTGCCCCATGCTACAGAGGAAGGCGAAAAACCTCCAGGGCCTTCCAATCTGCCCTGGAGGAAAATTCCTTCCCGACCCCAAATATGGCGATCAGCTAAACCCTGAGCATATGGGCAAGATTCATCAGCCAGATACTACAGAAAATTCTTTCCCGGGTAACTTGGATCTTACCCCATCTAAAAACCCATCACAGGCCATTGGGCCTATTTACCATGAATATTTAATTACCAAAACCATGTTATCCCATCATACCATCTCCTCCATAAACTTATCGAGTTTAATCTTAAAGCAAGATAGATCTTTTGCCCCCACTACTTCCCTCGGAAGGCTATTCCAAAACTTCACTCCTCTGATGGTTAGAAACCTTCGTCTAATTTCTAATCTAAATTTCCTAGTGGCCAGTTTATATCCATTTGTTCTTGTGTCCACATTGGTACTGAGTTTAAATAATTCCTCTCCCTCTCTGGTATTTATCCCTCTGATATATTTATAGAGAGCAATCATATCTCCCCTCAACCTTCTTTTAGTTAGGCTAAACAAGCCAAGCTCCCTGAGTCTCCTTTCATAAGACAAGTTTTCCATTCCTCGGATCATCCCAGTAGCCCTTCTCTGTACCTGTTCCAGTTTGAATTCATCCTTCTTAAACATGGGAGACCAGAACTGCACACAGTATTCCAGGTGAGGTCTCACCAGTGCCTTATATAACGGTACTAAAACCTCCTTATCCCTACTGGAAATACCTCTCCTGATGCATCCCAAGATGACATTAGCTTTTTTCACAGCCATATCACATTGGCAGCTCATAGTCATCCTATGATCAACCAATACTCCAAGGTCCTTTTCCTCCTCCGTTACTTCTAGTTGATGCGTCCCTAGCTTATAACTAAAATTCTTGTTATTAATCCCTAAATGCATGACCTTACACTTCTCACTATTAAATTTCATCCTATTCCTATTACTCCAGTTTACAAGGTCATCCAGATCCTCCTGTAGGGTATCCCTGTCCTTCTCTATCTGATTTGCAGCTGTTATGATTATAAATGCAGTGATAAGGGTAGCATGATTTACTTAATGAAATCAGGCCAACCTACAGCTAGTTTTCTGTTTGGGAAAACCTTATCAGGCAGCGCTTTTAATACATTTTTGTTACTGTATTTTAGCAGTCATCTGTTCCACTATGTGCTCCAACATATGGAGAGGGACACAGTATGATATTTTTAGAGACTATGAACAAACTAAGAAATTTTTTGGTGGCAGCTCATCACTGCAAGAACCTAAATGTCTGTGTCTACCAAAGGATCGTTTTCAGGCCTAAATATATATGCAATGTCTCTTCTGCTCCATTGATAACAAGTTTAGCTCAGCCAGCATGCACCATTCAAGGACAGAGGAATCTGCATTGTCTTAACTCACTTACACTGATAAATTAAATTTTAAGATTTGTTTAATGTACCAGGGATGTTCCTCCATCCCTGACTTCATAGTAGAAGAGAAAATATAATCTTTCTGCTATCCTTTCATCCATCCAGCCATCCTTCCATCCAATTATCTATCTAATGTGTCCATCAAATCAATCAAAATCTGTACCTAAACATTTTTGTTTTGATTTCACATACTTTGGGGGCAGATCTTCAGCTGGTGTTGCAGCTGTAGCAGTTTATACCAGCTGAGGATCTGCCCCCAGCGAATTTCAGTGTTCACAATTTTTTAGAAATTGTACCAGAGCTTAGAAGTTTTGATGGCTCAAAGGATTTTTTTTTTATTCTTGTGTCTTACATGCTTCTGCTAAAAGGGTATATATTTCAGAACCCAGAAGAGGCAGGAGTGGTTTGCTCAGTTTAAGCACTCTCAACTCCCATTGTTTTCATTTTGCTTGGTTACTAATCATTGTTCATTATAGCTGATCAAAACTTTTTCATCAAAACTTATTTTTGACCAAAAAAGGCCTTGTTTTAAAATGAAAAAAATTATGGAAAATTTCCATTTTGTTTGAAAATGTCCAGTTTCTCAATGAAAACCCCCCAAATCAAAAATGTTCATGCTTTTGTTGTTGGTTTAAGAAAAGAAAAATTCCACTGCGGGGGGGGGGGGGGGGGAATGTTTTGCTTTCTTTGAGAATTGCTAATGGTAAATACCATTTTACAGCCAGCTCCACAAATCATGGCATGGCACATTTGGACAGAAGCCACATTTAGCCAATCATGTCAGAAGCATGCATCAGAGAGTAGCATTCAGCCCAGTGGCAATGGCAAAAGCATAAACTCTTTCCTTTTGTTCTCAGAGGATCTTATTCTCCAGGATGCTGAGCACCTCCCAAAAGAGGCTGAGAGTTCTTGACTCTTACTGACTTCACTAGAAGTGAAAAACTCTCAGCACCATGCTGAACTGGACTCAACAATTACTTAATGTTGCCTCAGTTTTTCTGTCATGAAGTGACGATTTCCTAGAGAAGGCAAGAGAGCAGGGAGAACACAGATTTCTTTTGATTTATTAATGGCTCAAGAAACTTTTAAAAAGTGTCTGCTCTGTCTATATTCAAAGGAACGTGGACTGCAGATTTTTGGGGGTGGATGGACGGACACTGAGCATTTAGAAGTCTGGTAATGAACAATTAAGGGGGGGGTAGACAAATATTCAAATACACTCACAGTTCGTACCAACTCTTAAATGTGAAAGCGTAAAATAAAAATGTGGAGCATAGGAGCTTCACAGGATCCTCATTCGCCCACCCCACCCCACCAATAAGGAGAAGCCTGGGAACAGTCCGTTATTTTTATTTCCCTTCCTGATTCTCTGCCTTCCTTCTGGCAGCTTCTTACAGCATCTAGATTCATTCCTTCGTTATTTTTTGTAATGATCTAGACTGTGACTTGCAGCTCTTTAGAGATTCCACATATGGCTGCAGTCTGAATGTTAACCAACTTATTAAAAACATAAACTCAATTTTACCTCAAGGCTCTTTTCCCAGTTAAAGTGCAATGAGATTTCACAGTACAGATTTATTACAGTTGTCAATTTTTCCATATCTCCATCACAATATAATAATAGGTGCTACACAAACTAAGGTACTTAAAGTGCATTACAAATATAGCTAGGAGTCTATTCAGCCACTTCTGAGGTGGAGCTTGACACTGTTTAACAATGCACATTAATAATGCACAGCTTATTTAGGTCAGAGTAAAAAGAAAACTGTATCCAATGAAAATAATAAGGGGAATTTATAGAGGCAGATTGTCATTACCCAGACTGGAGTTGATAAGGACGTTGTCAGGCATAACAACCCTACTCTTGCAAATAGTGCATTGAGCTCTTAAACAAACATGAATTGTTAGACCCCTCATATTTTTGTTTCATTTGAAAACGTGGCACAGCATGTCCAAGAGCAGAGTACAAAGTGCCCATGCTGGGGCATAGGGTCAGTACTGATTCAAGGGTTATTTGCGATATCATTATAGCTTACTTAAGTCTTGTTTACCTTGCTGCCTTTATAGAATGTGGTAGATCTGTTGTAATCTGTATACCATACACTTGGTGATCACTCTTGTCATCTAAAATTATTATCTTATTTATGGGCTATGAATAAATAAATAAGAGCTTTAGCCAGCTGAAACTCTTGAGTTTCTGATTCTCAAGAAATGTTGATATTTTGGAATTTGGGTTTATTTTGATTGGACCAATTTTTTTTTTTAAATTCCTCATGGACTGGAAATTTAAAAAAAAAATGTTTTGGAAATAATGACACATGGTGTTTCCAAGATGAAATATGCTTCCCAGGACTGGCAGATTGACAGTGGTGAAACTGTGAAATTGACAGTGGTGAAACTGACAATGTCGATTTCAGTCAGTATCTGTCAGGGATCCTAGATTCTGTGGCCACCTGACTCCCAAGCTGCTTGCTCAGGAGTTGGGAGCCCAGCTGGTCTGGAAGCCTGAGGTTCACAGCCTGGGGGAGTCTACATAGCCCCAGAGCCTAAGACCCTGGGAGTTCATGTCACAACCTCCGGGCTCTGTGGTTGGTATCCTGGAAGACCTGAGAGTCCAACTCAAGTTGGAGTTCTCAGGGCTTCCAGACTCCCTGCAGCGGAGCTGGGAGCCCAGACTCTGAGAGCCCTGGCTTGAGCGAGGGCTGCCAGGCTCTAGGCTCCATGGTCAGGAGCCTGGAAGCCCTGAGGATCCCCCGGGTTTCCTGGCTCCACAGCAGGGAGCCTGGAATCCCTGGCATGGTAGAGCTGCCCTGGAACCATGGAGCCTGAAAGCCTGGGATCCCCAGTCATGGGGAAAGCTGCGTGGCAGGGCTGCCCAGAAACCACAGACCAGGATAGTGCACTTGGTGGGGCTGCCCCAGAGCCAGGGACCCTGGAAGTCTGGGGTCTCTAGCAGCCCACCAGGTGAGTGGAAAGGAAACCAGACAGGGTTCTGATGGATCCCCTGCCTCTGATTCGGCAAAAGTTCATTGGACCAGACTACCCTTTTGGAGAAGTTTCAGGCTCAACTAATTGGCATTTTCTGACCAGCTCAGGCTGTGGATCATTTGTAGTAAAGAAGTTATTTTTTCCCCTTCAAAAGTGCAAGGTGTGAATTAATCTGTAATCTTAATACTGATTGAATTTGCAGGGTGTTTCTCTGAGTTTTTTGTCATAGCTAAACAGTATGAACCTCCAGGAATATGCTGTAGCAGTCCTTGTGAGAATACCTCCCTTGAAACAAATGAAGGTATATCCAGTTCAGTTGCCCTGTATGTGGAAAACCCCTAGGGCTGTTCCCCTCCCCCTATTTAAATGTTTTGGTTTGGCTAGTGTGTATTATTTCATATTTCCCTTAGAATCATTTCTTTGTTCTGCTTTGTAGTGTTGACATACAGTAACATTTTATGTCAGTATCCCTAGTGTCAGTGGTGACTTTGAGAAACAGTTCCTGATGATCTCTTTTCCTTGCTCCAAACACAGTGCTAGGATCCCCATCAGTTTCTCCCTTTAGCTTGCCTCCTTTGTGACGTGATCTGTCTTCTGAGCCTTTCAGTGTTGTGTCTTACGTGGGTGGGTAAATGGGCGTTTCTGCTTATTGGAAGATTTCCTGGCCTGTTACAGGCTTCTTCCTTAGGCAAGAGAGGCTAACTTTGAAGCTTAAACCTGATCACCCCTAGATAACGGGGCAAGCCACTAGAATAATAATTTAAAATTATTCTGTAACTTCTCTACTTTTTCTGTTCTGAATTGTTTTACATCAGTGGCTGCATTCTGGAAGAGGGTAAAATGATACAATGAAACTTGTGCAAAGTGAAGCTCCGCTGTATTCTTTAGGTTTATTTTAAAATCCCTTCTGGATGAAAGAGATGAAAGGATCTGGAGGACTGATTAAAGGATAACGTGGAGCCTTCCACCTCTAGGTTGTTCGTTGGAAGAAAGTATGGACCAAAAGTTGTCATCATCTTATTGATATTTGCATGAAATGAACTTTGTGAACAGGCATCCACAAATCGCTACCGTAACTGGCACCATTGGTGGCAGTCTGTGGAGAAACCAAGAAGTAAAGCAATTGGATGAGGTGGTCTGAGGGCTTCTTACCCTATGATTGCCCCTGCTTCACCTCTACTTAGGATAAGTCTGGCACCTATATTTAATTTATGGCAATATCCTCTGAGTAATTTTAAACCTATGTTAATAGCATTTTAGACTAGCTTAAAAAAACAAACTTTCTGTTCTGGTTTTATGATGGAGATCACTGTTTGCAAGTGACTCAGTTCACCAACAGCGGGTTTAACCTCTTACTGCCTTTAGCGAGGGAGCCTTTGATTGGACAGTGGGGAACGAGAGAAGTCAAAAATGCATATGTGGCAAGGAAGGGTGTTGCCCCCCCCCCATTCTGTTCTCTGCTTAGCCATTGGCTGGGCAAAGGGAGATGGGCCCAGATTGGCTGCTGGTTGCCCCCGCCCATTGCCCATTTAAACTAAGCTTCTTACAATATGTCTACACTGTGGTTTAAAACCCCCAGCAGACTCAGATCCCCAGGTCTACAGACTTGGTCTTGTGGGCTTGTACAACGGTGCTAAGAACAGACAGGTGGAGGGCTTCAGAGTCCAAGCTCCACCCCAACGCTGTTTTGTTAATCACCATTGAGTATTCTCCAGCTGTAATGCTGGAAACAAATCACTTTCAAATGTCAGAAGTAGCCTTCAGTGTTTCCTAGATAGTTGAATCTCTCAACATTGTGCTGGTTTTTTGAAGGAGGAGTGAGGTCACATGTTTGTTTGTTAGGCTTTAAGGAACACTGGTTTCCTCCCAGTGCAAGGTGTGAACTGCATACATTTAAATATTTGTTTTAAAGTAAATCCATCATTTTACTTGCCTCATGCTCCATTTAGGTCTGTAGTAAATTATGCATTGAAATGAAATTCCTGATGTGCATTTAAACTGTTGCATTTAAAAGAAAAGTCAAATCAGTATTTTAGTATTGAAGTAGACCAGTACAATTCTTTTTTCCTTAAGAAAATAATCATGTGAGTTGACCTCCATGTTAGGTTAGGTAAGTAGTGCCCTTTATTTAGCTCTTGCAAAGAGGGTGGAGACATTATGGTAAAAAAAAACAAAGTGACTCCTTTTGCTGCTGCTGTTTTGAAAATAGAAAAAAGTGATTTCCTCACTAGTACTGTAGCTGTTTCTATGTGGGAGTACTCTGTGCCACGACAGAGCTTCATTGAGTTCCAGGGGGCTCTGCGTGGCTGCAGGGTCTGACCACATGGTACTCTGTGTAGGATTGGGGCCTAAGTGAGGATTTAAATTCTGCATGCAGTTGGGTCAAACTCTTTGCAAGGTCAGCTCTCCCTTTGGGAGATGGCTGGAAAGAAAAGAATGGTTTTGAGTGCTGCTGACTCAGAAAAATCACTACTGCATAGTGACAGGTAGGTGAAATGTACTCATGTAATTGAATTCCACAGTAGTATTACAGAGTGGAATCTGAGTTCATGAGGATACAGATTGGGCCCATTGGCCAGTGGTAGCCCAGCTGAGAACCAGGCAACTCTCTCTGAGCTCTCTAATATCTGCCTCTTGAATGCTCCTGTCCTTGCTGACCAATCTAATTACAATAAATGTAAATATACATTGTCTGCATCTTATCCTGGCTTCAGATTGTCAGCTGCAAAGAGCCAGAAGTCTGGCTTTTTATTGGGTGTTGAGCCACTCCAGCAAATAGCATATGTCATTAGTGAAGGGACAACAAAAATAGAGCTTAGCAACAGCTAGCAGGCTTCTGGCACTTGAGTTTTACAGGCAGAATTTGTCTGCTAAAAAAAATCTTCTATAAGGCTGCCTGTTTGCCTCTTGCCCCATAACACACACAAGGAAAGACTGTTTCAGAACCTAGTTAAAGAAGGCATAAAATAATTAAGGTATTTGTCTGAAACTGGGGGTTATTTGGAGGAGGGGAGCAATATTGCTGTTAGGCTATTGTAGAATGCCTAGGGCTCTTTTGGCGGTTTCTCACTAACAGTTCTTTTGAATTTCGTGTTAAGGCAGTTGGCAAAATTGGAAATGGATGACGTCTGCTATTGTGTAGAAGGAGATCCTGGACATTTAAAAATTCTTCTCCTAATTAATTGGTGTGATTTTTTTTTTAAACGTAAAGTTAATTTTTAACCCCAGAGTGTTTACTGCTAATAGAATATTAAAAGTTGAAGCCATTTCACTCCAGAAATCACAGAACTAGAAATGACTGCTTTGAGGTGTGGAAGGGCCTGAAACAATGAAACTTTGTTCCCATGGCTGTCTGCTATACAGACCCGTCACAGAAGTGAGATACAAGTGTCATCAGTTTCAATATTGTTTGCTCTTTATAAAAAGTGGGTAACATCCCATGGCATATTATTAAATATGTTTTTTATTTGTTGAAAAATGGGAGAGTACCAGACAAAGTTGTCTTTCTTTTCAGATTAAAAAGGTTCTAGACTCTTAACTTCTCATTCAGTAATTTCTGGCTTTACCTATTGAAAATAGCATGTCTGTATTTTGTAGGGGAATATAGACTGTTGTAGTACAGTAATTGTTATGATGCTTTGATAACATTATGTATGAACCCATGGGTTTAGTGAATAATTAGATTTAAGAACTTTGGCTGCACATTTTCACTATGTAAAGGGTTTAAACATTTGAATTCTGTGTATTTGTCTAATAGAATCTATACTTTGTAATCAGAATCGCAAAGCACATTTTATATTTGTAGCTATTTTTTTGTTATGGTTGTCAGTTGTCTTTGGATAAATATGTAGGCCAAAATTCAGCAGTGATATCTATGGTGGTTTTAGGTTTGTTGGTGTAAATTGGTCAGAAGAATAGATGTAAGTGGTGACTGGGGCTCCTCAGTGCTACGATGATAAAAATAGTAATAAAGAACTTAACTTACACACCGTGCGGAGGGAGTTGCAGGAAAAGCAAGTAACATCTGGGAATAAGATAAGAGGGAAAGAGGTGCTTTATTTTACCCCATCCTGTTACTTGCTTTTTAGTTACTAACTTATACCTCCATTTTTGTCACTACTGAATTTGGTTCATATTAGGTATATAACTTTAATGTTTACCTTAAATATGCTTGAGTCCATTTTCTGCTGGCAAATATGACTTTACCCACAGATTTTATTTTCCAGTTCTGTTGAATAGCAATCTAATGAATAAAATACAATCTAGCAGGAAGTAATAAGTGAGGCTTCTAGGAGATATAATATGTCTCTGATATCAACTGTGTAAAAGGTAAGTACTTAAATGCTTTTTTTGAAACCATGAATCATTTCCTTTACATTTTTTTGTTGTTGTTGTCTCCCAGGAAGGCCTGTGAGAATCTAGTCTTAGAAATGTAAAAATACAATAGTTCTTTTGAACAATCAAACAGAAGGGATTGTTTGTTCCTGTTGGCCTCCTTGCTTTTATTCTTTGGTTTATAGTATGGATACCTAGTTATAAATGCAGTGCCAAATAAGTTTCAACCCTGTATAGCTCATGTGAATTGAGAGTTCCTCTTGCTACCTATGCCTGAGTCCATCAATTTGCTGCCAGCCTGCCCCCTCAGAAGGTTTAGCAAACTTTTGTTACCTGTTTGTGTGGCTGTGTGGCCAATGGTAACCCCCTTTCATGGACTGAGAAAACTGGGGAGAGAAACTGAAGAGTTTCTTTCCAGGTTCAAGTGGGTAGGGAGCAGTTAGAGGCTTCAGGCTCTGCCATGACCTGCTGGCACTGATATTAGTGAGAATGGTCCTCTGACTACCAGCTCAGGTATGTACTGCTGCTTTGCGCTTTCTATAAGAACAAAGCTCTCTCTGGTAACATAGGCTACTGCTGTGGAAAAGTGTTCCTGAGAGCGATGATCCTTAAATCGTGCAGGAACCACATACTTTGAGAAAGAGGCTCGGTAATATGTTTCACTATTGCTTAAGGCTTATATGGCTCTTCTTCTTTGAACTAAAATAGTTCTTTTGTGACATGAAGCAGCTTGACACTGCTTTACTCTGACCACCATTCTAAATTATCCTGGCTTGCATTCCTGAGAGGAAAACTGTTGTTTACGTCAAGTGTTACAAAGCATGGCATAGCTTAAATGTTGAGGGAAAGCCGTAGCCATGAAAGCAATAGTCTAGTTTCATAGGCACTGTGTGTAATGTCACCCGGGTGGGACTATGCCTTTTTATAGTTCCTTTGATCTTGTCTGTCTCTTGGACTGACCACAAACATTGCATTTACAGTCATAGCTACACGAATTATCCCCAAAACGATGTGATTGTCATGAGATTAAATCACCCACTGCGATTAGCAGTTTATGAATTCCTAATGCTTCTCTCACAATGCTTCTCTCACAGACAAAAGTAGTTCTTTCAAAATACACTTGGAAAAACGAAGGGCGTGATGTTACTTCAAGTGAATGAATATGCATAGCTGTCTTAATCATAGATCATAAAATGTTAGGGGATCATGCTAGAAATCGCTGTAGCATGTCTTCTGTATAAACAGGGTGCATAGTTCTGTCTTGTTAAGCATATTTTCTGCTAATTAGATGGCCCACATGAAAAATATTCACCTTATTTGAAAAAAAAATACAACTATCAGAAAGGTATGTTTGAAAAATATTACATAGATATTCTGTATACTACATTAGAAACATAGAAGGCAGTTTTGGTTCATCTCACTTATAGCATTTTCCATGAATTAATTTGTTCTATGAATTTTCAGACATTAGATAATAGAACCTTTTCCTGTATTTTAATGTGTAACTTACAGGGAGACTTTAGATTTTTACTGTGATTTTTTTGTTTTGTTTTTGTTTCTTTGTTTCTAGGAGTGCAGCTAGCTTCACCTTAGAATATTTCCTGAACTTGTGTTCATTTCTTGTTTTAATAGGAAAGCTGTAAAAAGATTCTGTAATGTTATCATCTGTGGACAGCAGCAAGTTCATATGAATAACCACTGAAATGACACTGTCAAGTCACTGAGTAAAAAGCAACAAAACTTAAACGTTGAGTGTTCTTGGGATAGTTTGGGATTCCCATAATGATGATTAGTTTTAAAGTGGAGGCAGTGCAGATAATTACACCTTTTAAAAAATGGAAGCCATTCCTTACCAGCCACCTTGTGCCTTCTTGAATAAAGACAACTGTGTACCCATGTCATGGTAGCAGTTTGTTTATACATAGGATATCTCCCCACCAGTATCCAGAGGGAGTAGCCTGCATCCAAGGGCAGAACTTACCCACTGGATAAAATTCCTTACTGATCAAACTTTTTATTGGCGTTCCCCCTTGCAATGAATTTGGCCTGCTGTGTTTTAGTTCTTTTATTTATTTACCTTTGGTTTTGAAAAGAACAACATTGGGGAGAATACCGAAGTTAAGAAGTCTCCTGCAAGGAGACTCAGCTCCTTGTGTATAATGCAGTTGTTAGTTCTAGATAACCTGGCAGTGTCCCCTTCTAAATGGAACAGTTGCCTTTGTATTATAGATATTGACACAAGTCCATGTGTAATAGTGGGGCAGATTCATGTCATATTTTCATATTCTTAGTTCACATTTAGTAATGAGAGAGAATAGTATTCAGCTACCTATTTTTTTGTGAATTTTTAGGTGTATTTTTGTTCTCTACCATCTGTTATCTCTGTATGTTCTTGATCAAAAGATCCTCTGTTTAGAGGAGTAGGTAGCACACCAGTTTTCTGAAGTAAAAAGCACAGTCAAGCAATCCTACACTGAAAAAGTTTTCTGATTTTCACCCAGTCATACTAAGAGAACTGACCGTCACAAAACTCACTGGAAAACCAGATAGCAATTAAACTTTGAATGTTGGGGTCCATCAGCAGAAAGCTCTAATCAGACTAGCATGGGGAACATACCAAGGATTTTCCAGCAGCTGGTAATTTAGCATGCATGAGGATCTGAATTCTTTTGGTGCTTTAGTTTCTAGGCAATATGAACAAATTTGAAAATTTAATGAAATGGATAATAACATCATAGTATAAATTACTTGTGTAATGGTAGCTTAAGTAAACAAGTTTTCAACATAACCAGACTATGTTGCGAATCTGGTCGTTGAACCTTAAGGCCGGTAGTCGTGAGCAAGTAGATACTTCATCTTTCTGTACACTGTTCAGGAACAGCTAAGTTAATTTAAGCTTCCTGAGTGGAAACAAAATCATACTTAAATGAGATTAGGAGAAGCCTGCAATGAGAGTTCTTATTGCAAATGTTCTAGACATTTATTTTAAATTACTGTTTTCAAAAAGAGATTTTTAAAAAAATGTGTTTAGCACTCTTGAACAGTGTCATATTCAAAGAGATGGAGTCTGAAGGGCTCTATCCACAGAATGGATAGATCAAGGACAGCAGCAGTGAAAGCTTCCAGCACACTCCCCCTTACGCTGATCTGTAAGGACCACCTATAGAGAGAGGCAGTAGAATTCGATTTCCATGTCCATTCAATCCTGATGACCTCAACGATGCCAATTGTGGTGGCAGCTTTTGTGATATGGACACCTTTTTCTAGGAACTGGACTGAGACAACCAACTCATTTCACATAGTTAGGGTATTTTTTGGTTTTGTTTTGTTTTTAATGTTCCATTCCTGCAGAATGGAAGGATATGTAGAGAATGGCTCTTAAGCTCCATTGTAAATGTTTAAACCTCTCCTTTCCATTTGGTAAATCTTTTTTGTATACAGAAGTATATGCCAGAAGTACACTCATGATTTTTTATAAAGTTGGAAATACATTGACACAATGAATGCGCTTCCTGTAAATCAGAAGCAAAGATTTCCATAACATACAAGTATCCTGTGAGCTTCTAAATCTCACTTAGCTAATTCCAGCGAAGAATGGTGGAAAACAAGGCAATAAAAGACCCCATCCTGCCATTGCTACATGAGAAAAATTGAAGTCAATGGAGATTTGATGGAATAGAAACTTCAGAATTGGGTCCAAAATTTAGATATAACTGGACAACTTATTTCATTTGTCAGTGGCACTGAATTATTGTAAAAACATATTTTATTTTGTTTCAGTATTTTGAAAAAATGGAACTTGCAAGTGTTCTGCACTGTTAATCAATGGCCTGTTGGCATTCTTGTTCTAAAGCTCTGTTTTCAAGGCTCTGTTTTCAAGCCATTCATATCTGGCTGTTTTAAATCACAAAAGCTGAAACATAGAGTACATATTTGCCAATCCTGCTACAAATTGTTTTTACAAAATAGTTAGAGCTGATAGCCTGGTTTCAAGTTACTAGAAACATTCTTATAATACAGATCTTTCCATGTCAAATTTTACATCAAAAATGTTTTTAAAATAAATTCCCATAGGACACTGGTTCTTCATGTTGACTATGTAATTACTTCTTGCTACTTTCCAAAAATCTTGGCAGTTCTATTTAGACTTAGAAAATAAACCTGTGTATGCGGTACAAAATGTCTTTTTTATGTATGTATGCATTTGTAAATGTGATTCGGAATCATTTTGTACTGATCTGCACATATGTTGTGCATTGAAGATCATTTTTCTGTATTTAATAAAGACTTGTAGCCCATGTAGGTAAATTCAATATCCCTAAGCAGGAATGGACCAAATGGTTTCAGCTGTCCGCAATAATAAAAGCCATGAAAAAGATGGTTTGGGTATATTCCATGTTAACTTGAATAGGTTTGAACAAGACACAGTTGTTCATGGCACTATGTTTTATGTTTATGCTCTGTAATGTTTACATGCTTGGGCTTTGCTCTGAAACTTTAAAACCAAAGGAAGAATATTAAATGTCAAAACAAATTGAAATGATCATAAAGTGTATATGTTAAAATAGTTATTCATTATCAGGTACTGTGTGACCAGCCCTGTAGTCCTTATGCATACAACAATCTCATTCAAGGAATTTTCCCTTAGTGCAGACTGCAGAATCAGGCTTATTATATCTTATATATTTTAATGTATAAATCTGATGTAAAGTAGTTACAATCTAGTTAAAAATAGTTATATGTATTATTTAGACTGTTTGTTTTTTCCAACCAGTAACTAAATTACTAGATATTCCATTTAATGTAATGAAAAATTATAACCGCTTACTCACTCCAAATCTTTTAGTAACAAAGAACTTGGGTATGTCCTCCTTTTTTTGTATCATTGGCTTCTATTCTATATTGTCAGAAGGTGGATTCTCTGAAGTTTTCTCTAAAAGATTTTATCCTTAAATTGGTTCTATTCAGGAGATTACAGTGTTTGTAGAGTCTCATAATAATCTATTTAAGGGATTACTTTGAAAAAGTTGTCTTCCTTGTTCTTTTAGGGTTTAAATGTAATGGTTTTCTTTTTCTCAATAATGGCGTATCATGTTTACACCAGTTACATAAGTAATGCAAATCTGTGTCTGTTTTGTACATTGGTCTTCACTATTTTCCTCCTTACAAAATATTTCTTTCTGAGACTTGTGAAGGGGAAATGCTAAGTACTAAGCAGAAATAGTACACAGTAGATTGACCTAAACAGTCATTTCTTTTGTTGCACTATTTAGATAATAATAATTCAAATATGTAACTGTAAAAATGTGCTGCCAGTTAATTTACCCCTAAATTTGCAGAGCTGTACAATCTGTGAAACTTATAGTCATTCTCTTTAGCAATAGGAATGCTGCCTTGCTCCTCAGTAGCAGCACCTATGAACATGCAAATAATAGAACACAAATGTAGACAGCCTTTCGAATGTTAAAATAAAGTTGTCCATTAGTTTGTTTAATATTATTATTATGTTATGCTATATAAATTGAATTGTGAAAAACACACATGATGAATTAATATAGTTGTAAAATTAAGCCATGTTACCATGAGTAATAGTATTCTGTCATTGATTTGGATATGTTGTTTTCATGCTTGACCTTTCTGCTAGTATTTTTTCTTGATTCGTGGTAAGGTAGTTCTACATCTGTCTATCTAGTCTAATTTTATCTCTCTACAGTATCTAGGTACTTATATGCCACTTGTCCCAGTAATATCTGAGTACCTTTGTCAAATAGTTCCTCATTGTAGAATATTTGATATATCGATTCATATGGGAAGTAGGAGTAAATGGATTCTTCATCATGATGGGGTGAAGTACTACTGTTTTTATTTGTATCTATTGCTATTTAATGACTTTAATATCTGCTGTGAATTTGAAACTTGAGAAAGCTTATTAATTTCTTTAGATTCTAAAATCCGGTGCTCTGACTCGTGATTAAGACCGTGACTCACTTAGAATGGACAGCAAGGTCTTTTCTTGGTTTTGAATACTGAAGGATAGCTCTGTTTAAAATGTATTTTTCTTCTTGTGTTAAAATTATCTGAACAACAACAAACCCTCATTTGTGCATCAAAATCTCAATATAGCGCGTGCGCGCGCGCGCGCGCTCTCTCTCTCTCTCTCTCTCTCTCTCTCTCTCTCTCTATATATAAATAACTCTATAGAATGCATGGTGATTGTAATTTGAATTCTTAGTTACTAAACTTTCAACTGCAAATAGCACAAATCAGTTTTGGGGTTGTCTTTCTCCTGTTTCCATTTATGTCAGTTTATCCTGTACCCATGCACTTGCACTGGAATCCATTATATGCTCTATGGAGTGGCACAGAGAATTTGACTCCAGAATTGAAATAGAAATTTCATTTGTTGATATCTAAGTGCTAAGTGACAGAGTGTCTCGTACAATGGTTGCGTGTGAGTCTCTAATTCGCATATATAGTTATGCACATTCTCAAATATCCACTTTGTGACTGTAATTTAGTTGCCAGTATTCAGTTCAGCTCTCCATCTCTTAAACTAAGTTCCAAAAGTAACTTTCTCAGGGAAGTATTCAGTTACATTTTAGTTAATGAAATAGCAAATCCAGAAAATGCAAGGGAAAGTCAAAAACCAGAAGCGAGTTTCAGCTTTAACTACACTGAAATGTTGGGAAAAAAATACTACGGCTTTGAAATCTGGTAAAAGGGTAGAATGTGTAAAGACTTTGTGGGCAGAAAATGTCATTTTATCAATGGATCCCCCCTCCCCCGCATTTGTTTGCCTTTTGTTGAATTTCATACAGCACAAGAAAACCTCTTTGTTCCCCTCAAACCTGTGTCAAACTCCAATTTTTCAAGAAAACTTTATCTCAAAATAAATGTTTCATGGTTTCTCTCTTTTTTTAAAAAAGGTCAGTGTGAAATCTAGTCAACTTCAAAACATAAGTTAACCTGCAACTCATAAAAATATCCAGCAACTTTTGATTTATTGCCCTTAACAGTAGCAAGTATGACCAAATGGGGGGGGAGGGGGAGGGAGATGGGGCATTCAGGAAATAATTTGCTAAAAGCCAACATTATATTTCCCCATGATTTTCAGGACTCATCATTCAGACTCACCAGCTCCTGGTCTATGTGAACATGAAAAAAGTTTTTCAAATCTGTGTAATGTAGCTAAAGCTAATCCTTCTTACTGCATGTCCCCTACAGACCCGCTCCATGTTCTTTCTCATATGCTTCTGTGATCTGTATGCCAGTATCATTATGATACATACTCAGTGTCATGTGTAGCAGATGCTGGTGAGTTTGGACATCAGGACTTGTAAAAGAAGGGGGGGGAAATGTAAGTTTTAAAACACAATCTGCATTCCCCAGTCTATCTAGTGCATACAGTAAAAAATGGTAGTTACTGGATTGTTTGTTAAGCACGTACAGATTATTGTAGGAGTACAGAACTATAGATACTTGGTATATAAAGTAAGCCATTAAAATAAAGTAAAGGTCACTCTTGCCTTTTTTTTTTTTTTTTAAATGCACATCTGCATTAGCTTCTTTATCTCCCAACCCCTCCACTCATGGAGAACTAAGAAAATAGTGAGGGCTTGCCTGAAAAGGGTATAGTGTGGAATAGATAAAAGGGAAAATAAATCTTTCCAGACAGAACCAATCTCTACCACTGCATTGGACTCAAGGAGCTTTATGAAACTCAAAATGCATGATTCTGTAACACTGCATTTCCCCCCTTCCAATCCCACCCTACCCCAGTTCTTTTTCTAGAGACAGGTATTTAGGAGCTCTGGATCCGTGTTGTTTTAGTCCATATAGGAAAATTCCAGGGCAGCCAGCAAAGCAGTCACTCTAATTATTTTTGTTTTTATTTTATTTGGGCCAATTATTTTTCTCCATGAAGATTTATTTAGAACTGTAACACTGGAAATGGAAGGGCTGGTTATTAACATGTGCTATGTTAATGATGCAGACTTGATTTGGTTAAAGCCTGTTGTTTTATTCACTCTTCCATGCTGACTCCCTCTGAGCGGAGATTGATACTGTGCATCAGTCTGTTGAGAAACCATGCAGACCAATCCTTCTGGTTTTAGTGTAAACACATGGGAGTTGGTACGCTGCTGGTACTCTGTCAGCACTAAATTACAAAATACATTTTACTGGCATGCCATGTTTGTTTTTTTTAATTTTATTCAAATTGAAATTGTACATAAATCTTGGCACAACAATTCAAAATTATAAAGAATATGTGCTACAACTACCAGCCCACCACTGGTAAACTTCAGAGTCTTTACAAAACCTATCAAATTTTAAAATGAAAGGTTAAATTTATCCTGTGTGTATTTCCTTGAAGGCAATAGACTTGCACCTGGAATGAATTTAGCTCATAATCTCCATTAATGAACAATATCTTTTTGTCACAGTGGGCAAGGTGGTATTGTTTCCCCTGTGAATGGTAATGTTTTAATTAAAGATTCATATGTGTTTGCCTGCTTTAGTGTGTTGAGCACTGGACAAAGTCTTTACCCTTTGTTGTTGTTGCCATTAGAATTGAAGAATGTGTCGAAACTAGCTTGTACCCTGTTTAAATGCTGGAATTAAACCTTCTAATTAACAGAATTACTGGGTGAGAGATGACTGTCCTAAGAAAGAACTGAATATGGAGGGTGTGGAGGGGAAGGAGGGAACGGGAGAGAGAGAATTTGATCACTAGCAGCAATCTGTAATTTCAAGGGTGGAGCAACTACAGGACTGTTTTGGAATTGGTTTTGGATTGAGAAGAAGGGCTTATGCATTTAGTATGAGTAGAATATTATCAGGCACACAAGGTGTTGTCAGGTGAAAGGATTCTAAGCCAGCCAGCTGACTGGAATGCTGAGCATTTGTAAGTAAGGCTTTTTTTCCCCACAGGCTTTTGGTGGTGGTGTTTTTTAAACCTGCATGTCTACCGTGTCACATGCCATACTGATACCTGCTGTTCCTTATTACAGAACCTGTTTTGAATATCAGTAAACTTCCATTCGCATCCTCTTTCTTTTCTCCCACTTCCCCAAAGCAATTATTAGAAGAAAAATATTAGTTTGACTATCAGTTGTTTGTTTCAATGGCATTTTTTTATGAAAGAAAATACCATCAATTTTGTGGAGTCTAAGAGTAATATTAAAGTAATAAGATTTAACATTGGGTATATGCTCTTCCCTCTCGCCCTTTTTCCCCATTTCCAATAATTTTTAATATATGAGCAGCTTGGTTGTAAGGCATTTGAAAGATATTTATAAACCGCTTCAAAATTAAGTGTGCATTGAAGTTGCTGGTACCATCTTGGGTATGCATATCACGGTTAAGATTCATTTAGCAAATTACTTTGGGGACACATTTTATATGCAACTTTCTTAAGAAGACTTTGCAGAAATTCATCTCTGGTTAACTTTTTAATGAATAAGATACCTAAATATATATGTAAATATCCCTACATTTCTAAATGGATCTCTTTCAAGAGCTGGTTAGGTCTTCTGGCATAATCTAAGACATAGTTTCCTTTTTGTTCTTCATTAAAGTGAATATCTTGTCTTATGTAGAGGTGTATTTGACCAGTATCTCAATCTGTAACAAATATTCACAATGACCAAAACCGGAAATAGAATTTGACAATTGATTTAGATAGCTGATCTGAAAGAGAATTTAATTTCCTATTGGCAGAAAATTGGTCTGATACCAACCCAGAAGTGTTCAAGCATAAAAATCTATGGTCAAATAATGAGATTGCCAAGTAAACTGAGGAAAAGTTAGAGAACTCAGAGAACACTGCTTCCCCCATACCATTATGGTACAGATGTTTGTGATTATTGTGGACCTAACTTTCAGCGGTACGGAGTATCTGCAGTTCCCATTTACTTCTGCAAGATTTGTAAGTGCTCAGCACATTTGACAACTGGGTCCTGTGTGTATAAGAGAGTGCTTCACAGGGGTTTGATATTGAAGTCGATGAGAGCAGTGCACAAAATGGTTTCAAGCTCTAATATACTGTTATATCTATGGAAGTGGAAGTTAAGAATAGGAACCTACTGTTGTAAACTTGTATAGAAGTTAATAAATCCAGTAAGGTTCTACAGAAATTAAGCACAGCTTTATAGAAATTACTCTAAAAATCTAATTTGAATAGAAAATAATAGCCTTTCTATAACATTTTAAGCCAGTTTGTAGAGATAATTATATCCATACTGTAACATTCTACAGTAGGAATTAATAATTTCTTATTAAATCCTGTAATTCCTTTCCAAAATGGGCACTGCAGGGGCCCAATCCTGCAAACGTTTATACTCATGTATAGTTCCATTCCTTTCAGTTGAACTGCTCGTCCACATGTTTAAGCATTTGCAGGATTGTGCCCATATTTTGCAGTGTCTTTGGTTTGGTTCTTTTTATTATTTTTGTTTCTTTGTTTGGTTTTATTACACAAACAAAAGGTAAAAGCAGCTGATTAATTAGATGTTACCAAGAAAATGTATCCATTTCAGCTTCCTAATTTACCATGTATTTCCCAATTTTTAATAAAACACATAAATATGTATGTGCTAAGTACATATATTTATGATTTTTTAAAATGTTTGTTTAAATGTTTGTTTAAATGTACAATTTCACTATGCATATTAAAAATGCACTAGGAAACATTGCTTTGTGAAGTAAATACAGTGCATGTATCTTACTAGGGCCATTTTCAAAGTTTAGTGCCTTAACAGTCTTTATTTTTCAATATACTAAAAATAATTAGACGAATCTCATAGTAATAATTTTCTGAATTTGATTCTTTGTAAATTAGATTTTTGGTTATACATGCTCAGAAAATCTATCTTAAACCAGTAAGCTTTCATGGATGTTTTCTTTTCAATAATGTTTTAAAAAATAATCACTCTGAGGCTGAGAACTTTTTTGCCAAGTTTCTTCCTGAATGGAACTTTTATAGTTGAGTTATTAACACCTGAGAATTGAGGTTTGTAATGGAAACTTCAACTCTGTTTTAACCATAGCTGCACAAATGCATCTGAAAAGGAACTTATGGGGCCTTCCTTCACTACTATAACTAGTCACTGACCATATGTCAATACCGCAAAAACAAACAAGCAAATAAATAAATAAAAACCAACCCTGCAACAGCGAGTCTCAGAGCCAGGGTCTACAGACTCAGGCTCACTCTACGGCGCTAACAACAGCAGTGTAGATTTAGACATTCCCACTCGGGCTGGAGCCAGTTTAGAGGAGCACGCTCTTATTTGCTTTTTGAGACATAAATCTGTTGAATGATTTTGAGCACATAGACTCTGGAAATAGAGAGCGTGCCTGTAAAGAAAATAAGGCTTCATTTCAGATGTTTGGCTTCAGGCATTATCAACGATAGGACGAGTTTAAGATGAACACGTTAATAAGTGATTGCTTGGATTACATTGTTTAAACTTTTCTGTGACTGAATTGCATGCTTTGTCACTGTGCACAATGTTTTTAATTCCTTCTAAAACCTACTGTTCAATCAACATTTTCCATTAGTGTTAAGCTTCTGAATTACCAATGAAATACAGTACTTAATTCAGGGGCTAGTCAGCCAATAGTACACAAATAATGCTCAACTACTGTGCAGTCAGCCTGCTGTTCTCTTCATTGTCTGCTCATCTTTGAATGTTTTATTTTTACATTTGTGTGTCAGTTGAGCACTTAAGGGCCTGATCATATTACTCCTTATACAAGTAAGTTTCCCTTTGAAGTTAATGGGAGGGGTTTTTTTTGCATAAGGAGCATGGATTGGGCTATAAATCAGCAATTTCTCCCCCCACATACTGTTTCATTACAGTCAGGAAAAAACATTATTTGGAGGAATTTCAGTCATAGCAAGTGATCTTAAAAATAAATAAATAAAATCTTCATTCAGGTTGATAATCTCCTGTATTTTATTGATATGATTTGCTAGTACCTTGTTTACTTACCATGAGTTTAGAGGGTGGCCCATAGTAATTTAATGCCTCATCCTGTTCCACATAAAACTTTTCTGAGTTAGGCCAGGGTATAAAATGTCTGGAATGGGATCCAAAGGTACACAGAGTAGGAGTGGAATACAGGACACTGTAAGCTTTACACATATTACATCATTCTACTGAATGGAAAATAGTGTGAGGGAGTGAAGGGCAGGCAGTGAATTTAATTATTTTCGTATGCATTTTGCAGAATAAATAACTTTAATATTAAGGCGGGAGTTTGTATGTTCTTGTTTTTCTCAGCCAGAGTCCCATCCTGAACTTCTGTGTTCAGTTTGTGGTCATTTATGATATTTTGGGCAATCATCCTGAGTAATCCCATACTAAAAACTCTCTAACAAAGGAAGGACATAACAGATGTTCTGGTGTTTGACTTAGAAAGGCTTGGTGAGAAAACTGTTGAGAGGGTGTACTTGAAACAGAATGAACTAGAACCTGAGTCCATTTCAGTAGGAAAATTTTGTTTGCCAAATCTGGAAATGCAATTGCAAGGGTTTGTACTCCATGTAAATATGCTCAAGGATAAGTGACAGAGGTGTAAATGAATGTAAGGTGTATGTCTAAATAAAGGGAAAGAAAAACAATTCTGGAAAAAGTTTCACTTTGATAGATAAATCAAATAGTGCTTTAAAATGAAAGCGTATAGACTTTTGTGATAAGTAGGTGTGTGCGCATATGTAAGAGGAATGCAGGAATTTATTGGATACATTTTTGAAATATGAAAAATTACACTTGTGTCTTTGTGTGTTCATATGTCTATATACTAAATATGGGGAATAAATAATGACCTCTGTTTTATAAGTACTTTTAATAGACCACAGAGCTCTGTTGATATCCCAACCCTGAGAGTGAAAATAGAGTAGATTTTGGCATCTCAAACGGCATATGTTCTGTGGAATCTTCATGATCAAATTCATCAGTTTTTAATGTAATATAACACACTTTAAAGTGAATTGTCTGCTCCTATCCCTTCTCTTCCCCTTGCTCCCAAGTCCTTTTTTGTGTTTCGTCACTTTGATTGTTACTGTCACTAAAACTACCTGTAAAATGTACGTTTCCAGAGTCACAAAGTGTTGAGTTTTAACTATTTTTCACTAAAAACAATTCAGAAGCTGATTCTCTAGTGTAATTCCATTGATGTTAATGGAGTAGCACCAGTGTAAAACTGCATTAGTGGGCAAAGAATCATGTCCATTATCGGGAGCTAAAAGTAATTATTAAAGGCATATCTCTATGGAGAAACTGCTATGGAAACCCATAGTCTAACCCATAAAAGACCAACTCCTGCCCACCTTTAACATTGGAGAGATTTTCATCTGAGTAAGGTAAGCAGAATTGGGCCCAGTGTCCCATTTATATTCTATTACTTGATACCCAGTAATGGCCATCTTTAAACCCTCAGTGTTCCAAATGTCTTACCTTTAGTACTTAAAAAATAAAAAAAAATTCTAGCCCTCCTCATAGACTAACAATGTACAAAACCCAACTCAAACTGTTAAACTTCTCTTTGCACTACGGGAATTTTAAAATAGCCAAGTCAAATCACAATTTTGGTCTAGCAAATTTCAGCCTGGATTAAATGTTTATGGCTGAATTATTAAACCTTAAAAAGAGAGGTGTGGAGCAGAGATTCTGGCAGATATACCCTTGCAGTTACAATGTTAACATGAGCCAAACCCACTGTATGTAATAGCACTGGGCCCGATAAGACTATTACACAACACTTGCCTAAATGTCCTCTGATCCACCACAATGAGTAAGTACCAAATATGTTTATCTCCCATTATAGGTTTAAATCAAATCTCTTCCATTTCCCATATGTTTTTAATCCTGAATAAAAAGTAATGGATCTGCCTACACATATAGTATGTGTGATACACAGAATAATCGGTGTGAAATGTATATGTATAGAATAGACATTAAAAGTTTAGCCTATTGTCTTTGAAATGGAATTACTATGCTCAAGGGTAAAGTTATGATGAAATGTTTCTTTTTGAAAAGCAGGGCTGGGGAAAAAACGCCATATAACCTGACTGAACCTGCATTAGAAGCCACCTGGTTTCCATTCTGCTGGCTCAGCACTTTATTAGATCATATAGGTTTAATCATTTATGACATTTCAATGCACTTAGATTAGATTGCAGATGTTGAATTTCTTCTTAAATGGATCTTCCCTCCATTAAGTAAATTATTGAAAAATATTTTGTACCATGGCTTAAGAAGAAGGTATTTCAGCTTACAAGGTGGTAGCAACTGCTGGCCTTTTAAAAACATTACAGGTCATGCCTAGTGACGATATCAACAAGATGTACCAAATTATGGATTGTAGAAACGTATTTACATTGCTAATTCTAACCAGTTCAAAGTACTTGTAAGATGAAATCCTTGTGTTGTCACCTTTCTGGAGACTACAACATCCCACTACGTTCTCCTTTTTTCCCCTATTGTTTTAATGCTACTCTTAAAAATACTTTTTTGCAATGTTTAAGAAAAATAACTTTAATTTTTCAGATGTGAATATTGGTTGATTTTCTTGGGGGGAGGAAGGGGGAAATGGATCTTTACAATTAATTAATGTAAATTTCTATCAAAAAAAATGTTAAGACCCTGATTCTGTAGAAAGAAAAGGAGTACTTGTGGCACCTTAGAGACTAACCAATTTATTTGAGCATAAGCTTTTGTGAGCTACAGCTCACTTCATCGGATGCATACTGTGAAAAGTGTAGAAGATCTTATTATATACACACAAAAAGCATGAAAAAATACCTCCTCCCACCCCACTCTCCTGCTGGTAATAGCTTATCTAAAGTGATCACTCTCCTTACAATGTGTATGATAATCAACTTGGGCCATTTCCAGCACAAATCCAGGTTTTCTCACCCCCCCACCTTACCCCCCCCCCCCCACAAACTCACTCTCCTGCTGGTAATAGCTTATCCAAAGTGACCATTCTCCTTACATTGTGTATGATAATCAAGGTGGGCCATTTCCAGCACAAATCCAGGGTTTAACAAGAACGTCTCGGGGGGGGGGGGGTAGGAAAAAACAAGGGGAAATAGGTTACCTTCCATAATGACTAAGCCACTCCCAGTCTCTATTCAAGCCTAAGTTAATTGTATCCAATTTGCAAATGAATTCCAATTCAGCAGTTTCTCGCTGGAGTCTGGATTTGAAGTTTTTTTGTTGTAAAACAGCGACTTTCATGTCTGTAATCGCGTGACCAGAGAGACTGAAGTGTTTTCTGACTGGTTTATGAATGTTATAATTCTTGACATCTGATTTGTGTCCATTTACTCTTTTACATAGAGACTGTCCAGTTTGACCAATGTACATGGCAGAGGGGCATTGCTGGCACATGATGGCATATATCACATTGGTGGATGTGCAGGTGAACCAGTCTCTGATAGTGTGGCTGATGTTATTAGGCCCTGTGATGGTGTCCTCTGAATAGATATGTGGGCAGCCCACATATCTATTCAGGGGACACCATCACAGGGCCTGTGCCCACATATCTATTCAGGGGACACCATCACAGGGCCTGTGCCCAGCAGGAGAGTGAGTTTGTGTGTGTGTGGGGAAGGGGGGGGGGTGAGAAAACCTGGATTTGTGCTGGAAATGGCCCACCTTGATTATCATACACATTGTAAGGAGAGTGGTCACTTTAGATAAGCTATTACCAGCAGGAGAGTGGGGTGAGAGGAGGTATTTTTTCATGCTTTTTGTGTGTATATAATAAGATCTTCTACACTTTCCACAGTATGCATCCGATGAAGTGAGCTGTAGCTCACAAAAGCTTATGCTCAAATAAATTGGTTAGTCTCTAAGGTGCCACAAGTACTCCTTTTCTTTTTGCAAATACAGACTAACACGGCTGTTACTCTGAAACCTGATTCTGTAGAGGACATCTGCATGTGCTTACCTTTAAGCATCTGAGTAGTCCCAGTAGCTTTGTTGGATCGAGGCCTAAGACGTTTAAAAGATGTACAGCATTGATTATGGAAATGCAAACTGATTACTCAATATTAGAATTTATGGCCAGATTTTCAAAAGAGCACGGTTCCCATTTAGGATCCTCCATGAAGTGGGCGCATTTTGAAAAGGGCTCAGCACTCAGCAGCTCCCCATTGACTCAGTGGGAACAGTGGGTGCTGATCTCTTTTGAAAATCTGGCCCTTACAGGTTGCTCTTTTTAAAATGTCAAATAATTTCCTTTAATATGGTTTCCAGGGTTACATTGCTAATCATGTTGCACTTGAGACAAAATTGTAATTGAGAACCTTTCCAGGCACCCCAGTGGCCACCATAAAATGCAACTGTATGTAAGGTTTTTGGTTGCTTGTATATTGACAATTGCACTATGTTTAACATCCAGCATACTTTATCCTCTTCATTTGAAAGGGAGCATTGAAAGTCTTTGAGATCAAGATTATTATGTTTGTGTTGCATACATAATTTTGTACTATTCTTCTGGTTACAAGCCCTTCACCCAGCAATATGTTCAGATGGATAAAGGAGACAGAATAAATCATATTGAGTTGTTCTGGCAGATAATACCTTTAGAACAATAAATTATGTAAGACTGTCTCCTTCAAAAAATGAAAACTTTGATGTTACAGATCTGAAAGTAATTGGAAAACTCATGCAAATGTATTCTTAGTCAAATAAATTTCCTCGATGCCAAATTTGTCATATTTACTTGTAGCTAGTGATAGAAGATCTTTTAGTTGTAACAAAATTGATATTTCTAAATGCATCATATATTGACTTTTGATGGTGTATATTTCATTATTTTCTTCAAGGAGTTTGACAGTAATCTTTGGATATTAATATTTTATGGGAACAACAACAAAAATGTCAGTACATTCCCCATTTTAAAAAAAATTGGGGAACACAAAAAATCTGTTTGTTAAACAAAGGTCAGGATACTCTGAGAAGTGCTTGAGAAAGCCACCCACGATGGGGGGACATATTCCATTAGACCTAGTTTACAGATAGATGAGGCTGTGCTATAGAGACAAACATTTATCATATTTCTTAATGGTAGTTAAGAACATTAACAATATAGAGTATTAAAATTAGTCTTTAGAGGTGGGAAGGATTGTCCAGTTATATTTTAAGATGTTCTGAATTATAACCAAACTGATTTTTCTACATCAGGCATTTTGTAAACAGTGACCTAAACTGTGCGCTTCTTCAATTTTGTTAGTCTCTGAAATAGGCCTTTTTTAATTTTGTGATTCAGTTCAAAGCATTTTTTTGGTCAGCTGTAGATTTCATATATGTTTCTGTGCATTAATCCAACTACAGAGTAGCTCTCTCAGAATTAGAATTTCTTAAATTATGTTGTACCACAACATACTAGTTTAACAGCTGTTTGTGTGTGTGGAGGTTTTTATTGAATTTGCATGCTATTTGATATTGAGCATATTTTAGTCCCTGAAGGAAAATCGCCTGTTTTCATTTAAAAGAAGTGACTGCACAGAGAAACAGCATTTAAGAATATTGTTTAAGGTAAACTGTGACCAGGTCTGTCTAAATTTGTTTGTTAAATTAGTAGTATCTTGAATTCTCAGTCTTATTTCTTCTGCACATTGTGAGGAGGGAGAGATTTGTTTTAAGAAAGTTTTTGTTTAATTGCAACCAGCAGAAAACAACCCCAAAGGCAAATTGTCCGTATAGAGAGTTTACTACTCAAGAGTCTTGCTTTTTTTTTTTGGTTTGCTTGGCTGGTACAGAGTTGAGGCTAAGAGAGGCCCTATAAATCTTTTCTGTTGGACCAGTAGCAGCGCTTTCTTATCTGCGTTTAATGAGGAAACTCCATTCACTAACAAAGCTGTGGATTGGTTTTTTTCTTATGCAAAAGATGGGGAGGAATTCTGTTTAACTTTGGGAAATCTTAAAAAAAAAAAAAAAAATTTTTTTTTTTTAAAGACATTTTCTGGGACTGCCTTCAACCAAGGAAACACCGCTGGATTCCATTGTGTTTCTGAAACGAAAAACCTTCTCCATATAATTTTCAAAGGTCAAATAGCTTTAATTCTGTTTTGGCCGTGTTTGTGTTGAATTTCAGCCAGCATTCTCCACTGTACAGTAGTGACTTTTTTCCTTTCCCCCTTGTTTTCACTCAGTATAAACAGTTCCTTGCTGTAGTAACATAGACAAATATAGCAGAGGACTCTTTTCTGGGAGAAGAGTCTCCCCATGCATTTCTTAACCATTTTTGGGAAGAATTGATCTATCTGTGTATGAGAGAGAGGGAGGCAGTAGCTGTAAATTGAAGTGACATCATATGTATTACTTCCATTGATCCGCTTTTAGACTACAGCCAGGACAAAAGGAAATGGCATCAGGGAGGAAGTATGCTCATTTAGGCACAGATCCCAGTGTGATAATGGAGTAATAATAGAAATCACGCCACTGTCAATCGGTTGCTGCATTAGTCCGAGGCGCATTTCCCCTCCAAGGAGGCTTTCAATGACTTCATTCAAGTGTAGGCTGAAGCAAACGGGATATTCAGCATACCAGCTGTACTGCTTCAGTGATTTGTGTCCTGGCTTAGGGGTGCAGCGCAAGCAGTGGTGCTGTGGATGCTCAAATGCATATATCGTTGTCACATTTCATGGCTGTGAAAGGTCAGTAGTCAAATGTTTCAATGACATTTTTCTAGTAAAAATGGTGAATCTGGCATTTATTGCATTATTCTAATGGGGGAATTGACAAATAGTCTTTTTAGTGTGGGTGGTCTTCTGGGATGTGGGGCCAATGACCTTATAGCTACACTGAGAGAGCTTTGAAGAGGCAAGATTCATTGTCGTTTTTACAGGCTATGGGTGACGTTCAGAAAATTCATATTCTATTCCAAGGTGCTTTGTGGAAACTTTCTAAAAACTATTAAAAGTTCTGAGATTTACTTGTAGTACAGTATCCTATTTGGAGCATTACTGAATTATAGTTTGCTGTGGATAAAATACAAGATAGCTGTTTTCCCTTGTCCCCAGATGTTTAGTAAACATTGAATCTCAGTATTTAGAGCAGGAGTGCATGTGTAAGCTAATTCAGTGACAACCTACAGTTGTAGTTTTCTGGACAAATATTGTCTTTTCCATTTGACTGTGTCCCTTTTTTTCCTCTTTGGTCTCTTTCAAATACAAAATCAGTTTTGGCATGCCACATCCTTTCAAAATTGTGTTTCAAAGTTAAAGGTCTAATTGTACAAACTTAAAAGCCACTGCACCAGTTCACGAACAAGAAGCAATATTTAATACGCTATCTGAAAAGAAAAGAAAAGCAAAAGTATTCAGTACCTTGGTAGAGGTAGTGCAGACAGCAACTTCAAAAGCAAGACAAGCAAAATAAGATTCACAATATTGGGAAAATGACCTTCTAGCTGGGATATTATTTAGTTATGTGGAACATTACAAAAAAGCTCCAGTGTGCTTGATCACAACATATTAATTCATTCCCTTTTTGTAGTTTTTGTACAGTGAAGTACAATCAGCCAAAAAGCCCTGGGAAAGGAACTTGATTTCTAAGGGTTTTGGGGGTAAGGAGTTGGGACTAGAACTGTCTGGTTTAAAATATATGTACATGATGTTGTATCTGTCATCACCATACTATCTCTTCACCAACTGGTTGCATTAGATTCACATTGTAAATAGTGTTTTAATTCTGACCACATTTTCTGGTGTAAGATTTCTCCTTTAACAACCACATCAAACTGAGCATTTTTGTGTTACACATATTCCGTTATTTGTCAGAAAATTTTTGCTTTTTAATGCAGAAAACTGTTTTTATTTTTGTCCAGGTAGAAATATACAGTGGCACTGTAAAATTTTGCCTTCCCATATTTTGCTGTTGCTATATCGTATATTTCTACTAATGATGATGTACTCAATATACAGTCAGAGAATTTGATTTGATTACATAAAATGTACTTAAAGTGCAATTTGTTACTACTGTTGTTTAACATTTATATTGTGTTAGCACCAAGAAGCCAGCCAGGCCAGGGTCCCATTGTAGCAGGTGCTGTACAAACATATGGAAAATGATAGTCCCTGTCCCAAAAAGCTCACAGGCTAAAACACAAGACACAACAGGTGAATGAAACAAACATTTGGATCAGGGTTGGTGATGGGGGAGACAAGGTAAGAAACAATAATAGGATGTTCACAGTTAATTAGACATCTGTATATTTATTTACCAAGTTTGAGGTTTTCTGAAATTATAAAAAGGTCTTTAAAACAAAAAAGAGAGAAAATAGTTGGTTTACCAAATAATGTAATTCATGCCATTCCATTTGGGAAAAACAAGGAATCTATACACAAATTGGGGATTTTTGTAATAGTTTTTGCAATGAAGCTTTGTAGAGCTTTCCTTATCTTGAAGCAAGCTACATGTCATGCTAGGGAGAGTCCTTTTATTAAGGGGGAAAAAAACCTGAGGGAATATGTTTGCGCTCCCAGCATTTTAGTTAAAATGAATAAGAAAGGACAAAATGTTATAGCTGTGCCCACTTAGTGCCACTTTAGTTGGGTCTGTCAGCATTTCCTCCGTTAATGCCTCTACCTTCTGCTCTAGACACTCGGTTTAGTAGCTCATAATGTGGCCTTAAATTATGCTGTGAGCTGTAACCTGGCATACAGGGTCCCATCCCAGGGACTTAGAACGTTGGGAAAAGAAGAAGTTACAAGTTTCCGTTGTTTTTTTCTGTGTGCTCAAATGTAATATAAATTTTAAACTGTAATTCTCAAAATGCAGCACAGTGAGGTAAATTACGGAAATTATTATTGCCTTACCTCTGGATTTCTTTGCTTCTGTTGGCCTAAATCAGATTCCCCAGCGTTATTTTAAATAATAACACTTTGTGTGTGAATTCATATTACAGATATGGTGAAAAACCTTAAAAAATAAAACAAAACCACAACTACCTGCAGTTTCTAAAAGCTAAGGCTGGCCTTATTATCCTTCTGTTTAGCAGTGAAAGCTTTCTAAATAAGTGCATGGTGTTCTGCAGCATTTCAAATTTTATTAGCATTCAAAATAAATTCAGTTTCCAAGCAGAACCAATTCCCAGACGTCTTTCCTGTCTGTCGTGTCTCCCACCCCCTCCCCCGGCCACTTGAAGCTGCTGCTCTTGGAATAAACAATAAACATTTCAGTGGGCATTTTAGTGGGTGACTTTACATTGAAATATTAATAACATTTATTTTCATTTATTACTATTTTTAACTTTGTTTTCCTTGCAGTTGGCAGGTTTGAGTGTTACTTTGAAAATATTCCAATTAGAACAAGTGAGTAGGTTGTGGCTTTTTTCAAACCCCGAGAATACAGCTTTAATAATAAAAGAATGCATTGTGAGGAAAATAAATTGTAAAAATGCTAGTGATTTATGTGCTAATGCCAAGTGATGTCAGTCTGAGAGTGAAGATAATGTCTCATTGCTTGTTTAGCTGGTGATATCTGCCAAAGCTTTACAGGTTAAGATTTGAGCAGAAAATTCTTGATTGCTTCATGGTCTTTGAGCAGAAAATTCTCAATTGCTTCATGGTCTTGTTGCCAGAGTGCTGTTTTTTGGTATGCAAGGGGCTGTTTTTAAAATAAAAGAAACATTTAGGAATTCTCTGACACTTGCATCCCTCCAGGGGGTCCAAGGCAAAGTGAGAGGGAACCTTTTTTCATCTCAGGCTAATTGTAAGGTAAGGGCTTGTGTAGTCCAAGCAATCAACCTTGGCTGCAGTTTCTTTCATGAGAAGATGAAAGTAATGTTCTTTATGTCTGCCTTTGGCTGGCACCTGGGAAGCTTAAGAAGGCAGGGTGGAGTGGTGGGCAGCACAGAAGCAGGAGAAGGCCTTAGACCGAAAGGGAGACTGTGACCTTAAATTGGGACAAAAGTGGAATTAGGGTGGAAGCAGTATGATTTTTGTCCTTTAATAATCTGCAAAATGTTAGAACTGAGTAATGGTGGGTTTGTATTTTGCATGCAAGAATTAAAGTTGATGATATGTGGGGTTTTTTTTTTTTCCCCTTTTGGTGTCCCAGAATGGAGAACATGGGTGTGTGGGGGAGGGTGGCGGGGTGGACGGAAACATTTGAGTGAATTAGGAGCCTGTGATAGAACTTTTAGAACCCTGAATTTCCAGTATGTTTCCTGGCAGCTATTGTGTATTCTTACTTTGTGCTTTCCGTGAATTATTTATTTGTTCGTCCGATAAGCCTATTAAATGAAGCACTTAAGCACTCGCTACATCAGGCGTCTTGCGCTTTTTCTCTTCAGGCTACCTGTGGTTCATCTAAAAAATGTTACATTTTGGAATCAGGAACAGCTGCTAAATATATATACACAATAGGTACATAGACATTATATCTTTCCCTTCTTTTTGGTATGAGAATGGATAACTTATGACTCTTTGCACTAGAAATGTGCTGTCACAGTCTTAATTTTGCTGCATGCCACTTATTTATACTGTGTTTCTTTGTACACTGCAGGAATACAGTGAAATTGTTTATATAACAAATCAGCAGACCCCTGATGTAGTTAAACATTCATATGTCTGGTGGCCTCCTGAAGTGATGCACTATAAATTATCCTTTTGTTTCAACCCCACCAAGCCTCCACAAAATGGAATTACTTAGCATATGTATTCCATAAGGAACAGAGCCTATTAAGCCAAGATAATGTTTGAATAAGAAAACATGATTTTGATCTGATCTAAATATAGAAATGAAAAGCCATGGAAAATGAGTCTTAACTAGGCCCCAGAACAGAGTCTTTCAAAATACAGACAACATGAACTCTGAGGTTTTTCCAAAATCAACTAGCTCTTCATCAACTACTAGGTCAGCATTTCAAACACATGCTAGAATTGCACAGGTTATCCTAGCCTTGTTGTCTTTGGTCTGTGTCAGTTTAATTGCTTAGTAAGCAGTTTTATTCTTACCATACATGTATTTTACTCTTAGCTTCTCCCGGACCAGCTGGTCTTACTTCTGGAATCTCTGTTGGAGGAGAAGATGTTATGTCTCAGAATTCTACAATGCTTAGAGAAAACATACCACCTTGATGAGCAGGATGCAGAGGTAATTCATTAACAGTCCCACAGCAATATTAAAAAGAGTCATTGTGCTATTGACTAGGAATATTGACATTCCATTAGGACCCAGTGCTATTCCAGCTTCTTTTTCCATTAGAGAATTCTAAAATTGTGTGTATATGTATTACTGAAGAAGCAACAGGTACAGAATGCCTGCCTTACTCTGTATTTCTCTGTGAATATGTGTGATATTAGTGAATATCATGTGTAAGCTAATATGTTTGCATACTATAGTTAGACTATCTAAAATAATTAGTACAGCCAGTTTGCATAGCCTCCACTATGTGTGTACATGTGAACAGTACGCGCGCCTTTAAGAGGTGTGCGCACACAAATGTTAAAACTGCTTACTTCATATATACATATTGTATACTGGAACTTGCATGATTTAGATAAGGTGTCAGACTTCAGAATGAGACCATTCATGTTTGTTTTGGTCTAAATTTCTTGTTCCACTTGATCAGCTCATTGTTTGCCTTTAGCTAGCACTTACATAATATAAAATTGTGCTTTTATGAGAGAGTAAAATGACTTCTGTGTTCATGGGATATGAGTTCCAAGGAGCAACTAGATCTTTATAGCTGCATCTGTTAATTGCAGTATGTGTTTAAACAGTCATGGGAGAAATTATTATTTATACGATGATATAGATGTGCATAGCACTTTACAGACAAAAATAAGGACACAATCCTTACTCCAAGGGCTTGCAAACTTAGGGGCCTGATCCTGTAAACACTTACTGCAGGGCATGGTGTTAACTGTGGGGTCAGCGATCACTTAGTGCTTAAGGTTTCTGCAAGAGCTGTGCTTTATTCTGTGTCCAGTTTCAACTGGCTCTGCCTAATAAGATGTTCACAGTGCCTCGCCCAGACACTCTGTCTGGGAACCACAGCCATTAAAGCACAATTCCCATACCATATCATCCCTTCTAATCCAAAACTTAATAACACTTACTACTACTGTGCAGTAGTCCCATTGACTTAGCAGGCTGAGAGAATTTAAGTTAATAGGACTGCTCATGGTAGTAAGCAACATTCACAACAGTAAATGTTCTCAGGCTCTGGACCCCGCGTAGACAGTGTCCAGAGAAAGCACATTTGGGAGAAGATGGAGGAAATGAAACCAATCCAGGAAATATGCATTGTGTAGATGCTGGTTAGATGTTCATAAACAAAAAATAGTTATTGAGGAGAATATATTCATACCAGTATAATGAAGGAGCACTGTTAAACTTAACATATTTGACTCCTATTTAATTAAAAACTGCTGTGAACACCCCAGAAGGTCACTGTGCATGGTTTCTCATGTATAATTGAAATGTTATGGTAGTAATTAAAATAGAAGGAAAAAGTGAAATCTGGCTCATGTTTGTTACAAGAAAATGGCTAGGTAGACGTAATACGTTTTAGAGCCCCGTATAAATCCAAACATTAATTTAAAAACTCCAAACTGCAGTCTAGCCTTTTTCAAAAAAACTCTGCCAGGTGACATTTCAACAGTTGCTATTTATTTCAGCTTTTTATTTTTTGTTTATCAGAGTTTCCAAGTGCCAGACTTATTTTCAATTAGTATTCAAACAGACTTTTCTATTTATAGGAATTAGGATCTATTTTAATCACAAATGAATGCCAATGAAATGTCAGGAGTTCTATAATGGGAAGAGGAATAACTAGGGAGGTAGGATCAAAGCAGGAGCTCTAGTGTTTCTATTTCATGCCAGTGAATTGTGAGCTACTAGACCTTGGGTTTAGGGTTGTTTTGTTTTGTTTGTTTTTCCTCCTTAAACTACATAAATTCATGGGGGTTGGGTTTTTTGGTAGCTTTACTTAACTGCACGCCAATGATCTTTCATATTTTTTCTCTCTTTGCAACAAAATTATGACCTCAACAAAAGAAGCATAATCTCTGTTTTATTGTACAAGGTGAAACCAAGGGCTTAACAGACCTTTAAGAAGTACAACTAAGATAACATTACCATTAGAGTTTTACCAGTCATCAGATCAGAGACACGTACAGTCCTTTAAAGGGAATGTTAGTTTACACACTGTCACATACCTAAGGAAGGGACCTTTCATGTTTCAAACTACAGTAAGTGCAGAGCAGAGTTTCTTTATAAAGACACTGGGACATGGAATTGCAGGATTCCAATCCAAGCTTTTAGCTGAGCTGTTAGCGTCTAAGTCTGATTAGCTGGGACATTAATCTGTTATAGTTAAACCTACATAGTTACAGGATCTCAAATACTTCTATTAACAAAACTTCACAATGTGAGTATTAGAAATGTAAGCATTCAAAATTGCAGGCATAGAAGTAAAAAGAAAGCTGTTAATGTCACAGTTTTTATTAAGGATCTTTTTTGTATGTAGAAAATTGTCATTTCCTGTCTAGCAGCAGACAGCTCAGTAAAGTACACTAACTTCTTAATTATTAAGAAGTAATTATTTCCAGTTACATTAATTCTTGTGCTGGAGATTAGCCATGATCAGACCAACAGTGTACTAAACTGGTATAATTCTTTAAAACAGGCATGGCACATGGATCCTACTGTTAGCAGAAATTGTCAATAGAACATCCAGTACACCTTTCTTAGTACTGTAGGTAGCAAAGTGACCTCACTCTAGCAACAGAAGGAATATAAAAATATTAATTTCTCCTGCTAGTAAACTAAAGCCATATCTATACTTACAAGTTTACAGTGGCACAGACACATTATGCCTGTGAGAGAGAGGTCTCCCATTGACATAAAACCGGCTTAATGAGCGCTGGTAGCGATGTCGGCAGGAGAGCATCTCCCACCGACATAGCGCTGTACACACAAGCGCTTATGCCAGTGAAATTTATATCACTCGGGGGTGTTTTTTTCACATCCCTGAGCTACAAAAGTTTTGCTGACATAAGTGCTAGTGTAGACATGGCCTTATGTGTATGTATGTATCCATTTCAGATTTTGTATTGCTGAGGCAAGGAGTCTGTGGCAAGGAGTCTGAATAATCTCACCTCAGTCAGCATTGTGGAGAAATGGGTAACGGGGGAGAACAGAGAAGACAAAATGCCTCTGGCAGCTTTCATCACTCTGGGCAGATTGAGAAAAAACACATTTTTCTCAGTCTCTCTCTCTCTCTCTCTCTCTTTTTTTTTTAAAGACTTTGGTGTTCTTTATAAAGATTGCTGCTTTGATACTTCAGCACAGCAGCATTCAACATAATACTGAAACCAGTACAGAAGCAGAAAGGGAATATATTGTACAATAAGGTCTCGAGTCCAGTGTGTATGGAGATTGGGAGCGCATGCATTAAGCTTGTTTTGGCTGTGAACTGCTCTTTATCTCACTCACATGTATAATACAGTCTTCCCTGACATATATCTCATTGGAGATGTAAATCTCTTTTCTGAATTTCAGAAACACTGCAGGTGACCTGATGATTATTGCTCAGCCTTTCACCATATAAGAGAACAGCACAGACCATTCCTTCCAGCTTCTGTTTCTTGAAGCCTTTATACACATTTGTGAGGCATTAACCTTCCTTTTTCCAGTTGAACATGCTTTCTGTTCCAGCCAACATTTCTCTTCTGAACTTACACTTGCACGCTGTACTGTATCGAATCAGAGAAGTGTGGGACTGGAAGGGACCTCAATGCGGTCCAGTCCCCTGCACTCAAGGCAGGACTAAGTAATAACTTGACCATACCTGACAGGTGTTTCTCTAACCTATTGTTAAAAACCTCCAATATTATGTCTAGGTATGTTCCTGTGAGATATAAACTCACATATAAATGGGTCATTTCCTTGTGCAGTATTGTTCTCACCTCCCCACTGTGCAGCACTTGGGTGTCTGGGGTTTTCAGCCTTGGGGTCAAACATGATTCCAAAAAGACCAAGGGGCCAGAATCAGTACTTGGGGGAGACGATCTGCCTTGTTCTCTTCCCTTTTTTGCCACTTGGGCAACTCAAAAGGAGCAGGTGCCACCCACAAGTCCCATACGCCAGGAAATCCCCAGCAGGGAAAGTCGTCACGTGGCACTGAGCTAACATAACTGGCTCCTATGTCTTCCTCGTTACAGCTTCTCATGGGGCACATTGGGGGTAGGAAATGGCTGTGCTGGAGTGAACTGTACTTCAGTTATCTCCAGCTCGTTTATAGTCCCTCAGAGACTGCAGCTGTTTGGCAACAGCTAGAGCAAGACCTAGGCTGCTCTAAACTGTGCTGGGGCAGAGTATTGAGGAAGCTGTAAGTAGTTGATGGTTCTCAGCTTCTCTTTTCCCCCCTCTCCTGCATGTCTGTGTAGCAGAGTGAAGCTGGCCTTTGCAAGGCACTCTGCTAGACTCAGCAGAACCAGCCAAGCTCCTGCCTTGCTCTCACTGGGGCTGCCACAGCCCAGCTGGTAAGCAAGCAACGGAGCTACCCGAGCTACACTCCTCCCTGCTGGGGCAGAAGGGTGTTGAGCAGCTGCAACAGGAAAGAGAAAGCAGCTGCTCAGAGTACTCCCAGCTCACATGGAGCTGCTCCTGAGGCTGCAGGGGCAACAGTGGGAGGCAGTGACCCCTATCAGCTCCGCACAGGAATGGGCTGATTTAAACACCAATCAGGGAATATGTTTTCATTTCATAATCATATATGCATAATACAATTGCCCTTGACTGCCATTGTTGGACACTGTCTTCAGGGCCAGATGTGGGACACGGCTGGTCTAGTGGCATATCACTAATCATAAGTCACGCTACCCTAAGACCTTGCATGGTCTAGGATGCTTGCTTAACTGTACTAACAGTATATCCCTCCTATTTGTGTAGTGCACATTTACAGTAAATAATGATTTCATTGCAATAATATTTCCCACGTCCAGTTTCTAGATTTTTAAAGGCTTAAGTTAGATCCTTAGACATTTATGGCCAAAGTTTTTAGTGGGCCTTCTTAATTCCACAATACTTGGGGTTGCGTGCTCTAGTTTGCATACACAAATGAATATCCTGGCACATACAATAGGCATGATTTTACAGACTGCTGTACTGGGGGTCAAAAGCTGTTTTCTTGTAAGCCCCCAAACAAGCAAATGAAGCAGCTCAGTGTGGACTGTGCAGACGGATTGAATACAGCATCCAAGAGGCTTCCAGGATAGCCAAAATCCTTTGTTCCTTTTAGCTCTGCTTGTGTCGTATTCTCCTTCTGGGCTGAGGCTTCAGCTGATAGAATTATAGAGAGAGCTGGCTGAGCTCCCTAGACATATATTCTAAGCACTGATGACTTTATGGATGAGTATTGCAGAATTTAGTTGTAGGATGCATAAAGCTGCAGTCTCCTAACCATGCTTCAGGTTTAAGGGATATTTTGGGGACTGTTTGTTCCTTATTAGATCTCCTAACCCAGGAGTCGGCAGCCTTTGAGAAGTAGTGTGCTAAGTCTTCATTTATTCACTTTAATTTAAGGTTTCACGCGCCAGTAATACATTTTAATGTTTTTTAGAAGGGGTCTCTCTTGTAGTCTATATATTATATAACTAAACTATTGTTGTATTGTAAAATAAACAAGGTTTTCAAAATGTTTAAGAAGCTTTATTTAAAATTAAATTAAAATGTTGATCTTATGCCGCCGGCCCGCTCAGCCCGCTGCTGGTCTGGGGTTCCGTTCACCTAGGCTGGCAGCGGGTTTAGCGGGGTCTGCGGCTGGGACCCTGGCTGGCAAGGGGCCGGCAGCCAGAACCCCAGACCGGCAGTGGGCTGAGCGGCTCAGCCCGCCGCCGCTCAGGGGTTCCATCCGCCGGCTCCTGCCAGCCAGGATCCCAGCTGCCAGACCCGCTCAGCCCGCTGCTGTTCTGGGGTCCCGGCCATGCCCACGTACAGTGGGTACCTACCTTCTCCCTGGTTCTGGCCATTCTCTTCCTCTCTCTCTCTGCACTGAGCTGAGGGTGGGAGTGCACTGAGCACAGGGCTGGGGGTGAAGGAGCAGGCTGGGGGTTGGGGTGCAGGGTCTGGCCAGGAGCTAGAGTGAGGGAGGGGGCTCAGGGTTGGGGCAGGAGGTTTGGGTGCAGAGCGCTTACCTGGGCAGCTCCCATTTGGTGGGAGGGGTGCAGGGGGGAGGTGCAGGAGCTCCCATTTGGTGCTCGGGGTGGGGGTGGGGATGTGGGGGGTGCATGAGTCAGGATGTGGGGGGGGTGCATGGGGTGGGGGGGCTGGGTATGTGGGGGGACGCAAGAGTCAGGGCTGAGGGCATGTGAGGGGGGTGCAGGTGTCAGGGCATGGGTGTGGGGGGCCTGGGTATGTGTGGGGGTGCCAGTCAGGGCTGGGGTTGTGGGGGGGTGAAGGAGTGAAGCAGAGGGCTGGGTGTGTGTGAGGGGGGTACAGGGCTCAGGGCAGGGCCCTTGGGGGTGTGCGGGGCTGCACGGCTCATGGCAGAGAGCTGTGTGTGGGGGGGGGTCAGGGCAGAGGGTGTGGGATGGGGTCGTGGGGTGCTCACGGCAGGTGGCTGGAGGGGATATGCCCCGCTTCCCCAAGGCCTTGCCCCCGCTTCTCTGTCTCCGCCCGGAGCAGCGAGCAAGCTGACTCCGCTGTTCCCCTACCCACTCCCTCGCAAGGGCCATCAGCTGAGGGAGGGACGGAGAGGAGGAGGAGGTGCAGGAACCCAGCACACTGCGAGAAGAGGCAGGGGAGCCGGCAGGACCAAGCTTCTGCCCCCTGCCCCTTGACCCTGGCAGGCAGCAGCGTGCCATTAAAAATGGGCTCGCATGCCGTCTTTGGCACGTGTGCCATAGGTCGCCGACCCCTGTCCTAACCCAATCATATGCCCTTTATTTTCTCCCATAGCATAGTTAGATTGGGTTACGTGGGGTTCCCCCTCTCCTGTTTTTTGAGGAAGTTGCTATACAGAAATCTATAGTCTGTACTCGTAGTAACCAAACCACAGAAAAAGCATTTTTTCCCTTCATTTGTCAATTGTTTCCTGCGTACAGTTGCCTTTTATTTGTAATCACAAAACAATGGGCCACCACTTTATTGCTATTTCTGCTTTAAAAGTCACACTTCCATGAGACTAGGAAAAAATATTGACCTACCATTACAACTGGCTGAAGTCTCACAATTCTTTGAGACTGTTAACTTAACAATAAATATCATCTAGCCTGTATGCATGCATGGGCTTGCTTGTTCTTAGAGAGTATTATGTTTTATGTATCAGCCATTGTGTTTAAAATTTGGGAAGAGAGGATAGATTGGCTTGAAAGGAGAGGGAAAAACAACAAACCTACTTTTGTTGTGCAGAAGCTGGGACTTTCCAGGTGCACCCACTGCCCAAGGTCAGTTAATATTTTTTAAACCCTAATAACCTTGACAGTCTCTCTTTTGATATACTTGTGTAGGCTGAACATGTATGTTTGAGCATAGTCTTTTGAGAAAACCAAGTTTAGAAGTTTCACTAAAAGAATTTGAATAATTTAGTTACAAACATATTGACACTAGCGTGACGAGGTGTCTGGTTTTGGACCAGACCACCCGGTTAAAAAGGGATCCTGGCAGCTCTGGTAAGGACCCCTGACCAAGCTGTTGACTGTCCGGTTGGCGGCGACGCTGTGCCGCGCAGCGGGGCTGGCAGGCTCTCTGGTCAGGAAGCAGTCGGCATGTCTGGCTCCTACCTTTGAGGGCGGTTGGGGGGGTTCATGTGCTGCCCCATCCTCCGCCTGCAGGCACAGCTCCCATTGGTTGGGTCAGGGCAGGGGAGGAACTAGCGTGAGTATGGTGCACGGGTGCTCAGCGGGCAAATGTTGAGGGGTTACGCGGCACACACCTCTTCCGCTGCTGCCTGGCTCTCTTCTCCTCGCGTGGCTGGGCTCAATCTGCGGTGCATGCCCTGCGGTGAACCGCAGTCTGTCTGTCGCCCCATCGCCGGCACCCAGGAGTTTGAGGTATGTTTATCCCTGTCTCCGAGTGCTGGGAATGGGGCTGCACCCCTATCCCCCTCACTGCATCCCTCCCACCCCAGCCCCCCCCCCACTTGCATCACTGCGTCCCTCCTTGTCACAGACCCCCATTCCCCCCGTCACTACATCCCTCCCCATCCCAGCCCCTCGCACCTCCATCACTGCTTATCTTCCTATCCCAGCCCCCCACACTCCCAGCCTCCCATCATTGCATCCCTCCCCGTCCTGTCCTGCCCCCCCACACCTACCCATCCCAGCCCTCTACCCCTTACAGCACTCTCCCATCAATCCTCGCCACCTCCCAGAGCTGCAACCTCCCATGTCCCTCATCCCCCACAGCCCTGTACTCCATTCACCTCCATACACTGTTGCACTCCCATTATATCCCTGTACACCCCTGTGCCCCCCACAGCATCAGGCACCTGTAGCCTTCTGCCTCCCCCTGCATCCCCATCCACCCCACATACTCCCCCACACTCCCTCCTCTCTCCTTAACTGCCCCCTCTCATCCCCACCCTGCTCTTGTCCTTGGCTACTTCCCTCCCCATCCTCTCTCCTCCACCACCACCCCTTTTCCCCTCCAGCCCACCCTCCTGCCTTCCCGGCTGGGTGATTTAGGCAGCCTCTGGAAAAGTGTATGAAAAAGTCTCTGTGTAGGCAAGTGTGTGCATGCATGCATTGTATGCGTGTAAGAGATTGTGTGTCTTTGTGTGTATTGCTGCATGTGTGTATACCTGTGTGAACAAAATTTGCAGCCTAATTCTTTGACTTGTATTCCTTTTGCTGGCTTGCACACACACAAAAATTGATGACAAAATATGTGTGTATTCATTTCATAACAAGTTTTTTAAAAGAAAAGTGAACTCTAAAAGAAATGTATTATTTCTTAAAAAAATGAATGTTGTTGACTAGTAATTGCAGAAGAGCCAATGTATCAGACATTTCTCCCCACCTTTGTCTAGCTGAATTATAAACTCTTTGTTGCAGACTCTCTTTTTAATTGTATGTCCAGCACCTACCACTCTGGAGCCCTGATCTGAGTTGGGGTCTCTGGGAACTAAACACAATTGTAATAGTCAATAATGTGGAATTATGTGTGTTAGTACATGCTAGATGTGTACACATGAATAGACGTGTGTATCTGCATGTAGCTGTGGGAGTCAGTTTCTACAGATTTATTTATATAGGTATCTGGACAGGTGCATGTCTGTGGTTATGCTCTATGGATTTGTATTTGGGCTTCAGGAGTGGGCCTTTATTGGACTTATTGCAGCTGTAGTAATGTGTGGTCCTGATTCCACACATAAAATCACAATAACTTCAGTGAATAGAAGACATGGAGCTGGTTATGAAAAATGGGAAGAGGGGAGGGAAAGAATCATGAAAACCTTTGTGAAATTTCATTTTTTTAAAAATTACTCTCTTTGACTATTTTGCTGCCGGCTCTAGCATCCTGTAACAAATAAAACCTGAACTTAGCATAATACATCTGTCAAAACAATAAATATGCCTGTTTGGGCCTTGCAGTGAAAATGAGCATGTGAGGGCAGGGGAGAGAGCAAGCGATGGAGTGAGTGGGGGGGGGGGGCAGCAGGCGGGGCAAAGGTGTTAGGTTTTCTGGAATTAGAAAGTTGCCAACCCTAACTGAGACAATCGAGAAAGCTTACAGCTATGTTTCACAAACAGTAATCAGTAATAAGCAGCCTTCTTATTAAGCTATTTCCACAATTAGCTTTCTTGGTTCTTTATTCTAGATGGGGACAGGGATGGCCTATAAAACCAAAAGACTAGAGGCCATGGAAACAAGTCTACAGAGCAATAACAAAGGTGATACGACAGAGATCTGTCTACAAAACCATTTAGGTATGCTACAGAACAGAGGAATGGATAGGTGGGATTCTGTCAGTTCTATATGATGCTGAAGTGATGTATCTAGAACTGTATTTTATGTCCTGGTGAATTATGGTAGATTTGGTGATACAAAAAGTGGAATTTAGATTAAACCAACAGTTTCATGCTACATTTCCCCACTACCTTCACTGGAGAGTTTGTTTTTCTTTCCTTCCTGCCTACAGAACTGGCTTACATTTTTGTAATGTATGCTGCCTGCGTAGCAGATAGAAATTGTTTTGTTAGTTTTTCTTGCCTCAGCAAATTGGTTGAAATGCTATTCAGCTCATAACTCTTCCCCTTTATTTCAAGATCATAAGGTGGTAGATTTTGGGGAGAAGAGAAAGGAGCGAGACTGTAACTGTGTTTGCAGAAAATGTGAGTGTAATGAGTTAAGATCGTATCATACGTCATGTGGGTGGCATATTGCCATTTTTATACAACTGCTTCATTGTACATGAAATCTGCCTGTGAAACCAAGGCCATAAAGTGGTGGCATCCTATTTCACTGACGGAGATCCAGTCGCTAATATAAACCATACAAGGTGTTTGGTGTCTTAAAAATAGTGAGAATTATGTTTAGAACAAAATAATTTCAGCCCATTGATCTTTCCTAAATCATAAAATACTGGCAGATGTAAAAGTACAGATAAACTACAACGCAATATCTATCTCTCTACTTCCCTCCAGATGATTAAGTTAAGCTCATTCTTGTCCTCTATTATCCAGCTGTCCTGCAGGTTGTCATTGAGCATTGTTAGAAAGCACCCTTGTAGAACACAGCTCTATATTGTAAAACTTCTTGGAGAACAGGAATTGGTCACGAAAGGTCTGACCATGTTGCTAGACTAACGAAAGAGGGAATTAGCATACTTTCTTTTCGGAATAGTTCCCCAGCTAACTCTCAGTCTCTGAGTATGCTTGGGGCTTTGGCGAAAATGGTTCAGTAGCCCTCAGCACCATACATTTGTACCTTTTAATACTATATATAAAACTTGCAGGTTTCTGTCATCAGGTTGCAAATACCTCCACACAGCCTGCTTAAGGACAAGAAGTCCCAGTTCCTAGCTATCCTAACTGGGCCAAGGTCATGTTGGACTGCAGAGCAAAACACTGGAGTGTTTCGTATTGTATCATTGCCGATAACTGGGGAAATATCTATACAACACTTGTACTGAGCCTGTGTCTTAGAGATGAGATCCCCACATTGAATTGAGGCAGAGGACGGGAATATGCAGTTTGGTCTAATGCCCACATTGCCTAAATTTTCTTTCTCTTTAAAACGGGAGGCAAAATAAAATCTGTGGTACTTAAATTTAGAGCCGTTAGATTAAAGCAGCTTTCTGTTTTATTCTGTATTTAAACATATGGAACCAAATTAATCCCTGGTGTAATTCCAGTTGAAATCAGTGGAGTTGTATAATCTTCTGGAGGCTGCAGTGAGTGGGAAAAGAAAATTGAAAAAGTAGTTTCTGATAACATACCTTTCACTTTCCAAAGATGAGGCTCAGGACATTGCAGAGCTGGGTGTGAGGCAAGAAAATTGGAATAGGATGAAGAAAAAGGCTTCCAGTAATGACAATGGGAATGTCCCTTGGGTTGACGGGCTCTCATGTCTGCCACAGCGGAGTTGATGTGTTGGGATGAATTTGTAAGCTTGCCCAAAGGATAATCTAATTCAACACCAGTAGCGATTATTTGGGCTTGTTTTGTTGCTGCATGAAAAGTATGGGGGCTTTTCCACCCACTTGAGAAGTACACAAAATTCTGGAATCAGCATTCGCTCTCCTAGGTACATGTTTAGAGTGCAAGATTTATTGGGTGCTCAAAATAGCATTTCCCCAATCAGCAGCCCTCCCTCATTCCCTAGGAGCTCCAGGAGCCAACAGCTGTGCATGTTTGTTCCAAGTGATTTCATTTGCTGCTGGGTGGCATTAGTGAAATGTTCCAGGCTCCTTATTGGCGCATTATACTATGTCGTCCACTATTTTTCTAATTGTTTTGAGCTCTTAATTTGCTCCTCCTCTGGCAGCCCAACAGCACAGTGAGATTTGGAAAGTGGGGAGCAGATTGAAAGAGAGATGTAAATATGGAATTGTTTTCTATTTGTTCTTTATCCAAAGCAGCAAAGAAAGAGAATGTTGGTGCTTAGTTCCATTTTTCTAAAACCTGCCATATGAGGAGGTGACTAAGGTGAAGAGGTCCCCTGAAATTTTAAAATTTGTCCTGGTTGTTTTGGGTTTTTTTTGTTTCCTTGTTTGTTTGTTTTTGTTTTTTTTTTGTAAGGTGCTTTTGCTATATTTGATTGTTTATACAATGCTGAGGGGCAGTAAAGGAAGAAATAGCGCTGTAATACAAACTGCCTGGCCTTGTCATAAAATCTAAAAGGTTATAGTATTGGTATATATGTGATGGCCTTTACACATTTGCCAGGATGTTAAGGAGGATGTAGTGTTGAGAAACACAAACAAGTGCCTTCAACAGTCTGGATTTGTGTTTCCTGATTGTTGCAGCTTAAGACTGTAGCCGTATTTGTGCTTTTAATGGAACACTCTCTCTTAATGCAGTAATTGACACAACTCTTTACTGGGAGAAATTTCTAAAGATAAATTTTATTAGAAGTTACTATTTTTAATGTTTGATGGCTTGCTTTGTGCCTTTTCATTTCTCTGTTAAATGTTGGCTGTAGATCCTGGTTATCTCTGGACAATACCACAGAGCAGGAAAATCTGTCACACTCAGAGAACATAAGATCTAGGTAGAATGAGGAATGGGTCAGATCAAAATTGCTAACCACAGTTAGTCCTGACGTCATTACCTTAGCCAGAAATAAACCACTCACAACTCCATCTCCCTATTGCCTAGTAACTGACTAACTTCCTAATATGTGGGTACCGTTTTGTCCTCACTAGGGTTTTGCTACATTTCTTTCCCTGTCCAAAGGAGTTTAAATGGTGGGGTTGCGATGCCTCAGAGAGGAATTTTGCTGTATTCTACCAGGGGTAAGAGTCTTTGGAAATATCAAGTGTGAGTGAGTGAGCGATGCAAAACTGGAAACCTCCGAATAAAACCCTGTTGTTCTGATTTCAGTACAGGGTGTATGCATCTACTGAGTTTACAGCATAAGATGATACTTCCCTTAAGGTTGATTTCCTTATGGTGTGTGTATATGAGAGGTATCACATTGACATGCTTGGACACTGAAGTCCTCTGTCAACCAGGACTTTATGGAGTCTCCGGCTTTCCCTTTTTGAAGTGGAGTAGAGTATTTGATTTTTATGATTTTATTTTATTTGGTAGGGTTATGAGATGGAAGGGGGTGAAGTGTCAAGAGTGTCATTCTTACAGTGGAAATCCTTTTGGAAGAGGAAGGTTTTGCAGCATTTCCTAAAGGTGATCAGACTCTGGATTCATGTGATCTCTTCTGGAGGTGGTTCAATAGCCAGATCCCCATAATTGAGAAGGCTTTGTCCCCAGCTCTCTCATGCTTTGTCCTGGACTTTGTGATCTGCATTGTACCAGAGGAGCATAGTTGTCGTGTTGGTTTATAGATCAGAATTTGATTTTTAATGTAGCTGGGGCTTGATGCATTCCCTGTTTTGAAAATTAGGACTAAAGTCTTAAAGTAGGAGCCAGTAGAGGGATATGAAATAGGCAGCCACATTCTTTATTGGCTGTGGCTTGTGCATCCTCTTCATGTTTCACTTCCAATTCAGTGAATTATAGTAATGAAGCCAGAGGTGACACATGCATGGACCAAGGGGACGAAGGGACAAAGTTTCCTAGCAAAGTGGAAGTTAAAGAAGGTATTTTTAGATACTGATACTACCTAGTCATCAAACCTACACATTGGTGTAACCAAAGGAATGACGTGCTGGCCAGTTGGTACTTGAAGTCGTTTTTCTCTTTATTGACTGGGACATAAAACTTCTTCTATTTGCAGTTTTTAAAAACTTGAATAATAATTAGAGAGAACATAGTGGGTGAGTTAATATCTTCATTGGGCCAACTTCTGTTGGTGAAAGAGACAAGCTTTTGAGCTACACATGTTCTTCAGGTCAGGGAAAGGTATTCATGTCAGCTAAATACAAGGTGGAACAGAATGTTTAGCATAAAGTAGTTAACACATATTCTAAGGAACCATTCAAGGTGAAGTGGCCCATTAATACCTCTGCAGTCACAGGGCAAAAAAGGGGGGCCAGTGGCTTACAGATGATAGTAAGAAGCCATAAATCCAGTCTCTTTATTAAGACCATTATTTTTAGTGTCTAGCAAAGTTATGAATTTAAGCTCTTGGGCTCATCTTATGAAGGTGTTGTGCAGGCTCACTTTGAGGATGAGGACTGAGAGGTCCGAAATGGAGTGATCATTCTGTGAAAAGTGTTCGACCACAGGTGATACGGTGTTTTAGTCTTACCATTTTTCTGTGTGAGTTCATTTGAGAGCATCGTGATGGTCTGGTTTTGCCAATATAGTTGTTGTTGGGGAATTCAGTGCGCTGAATAACATACACCATGCATGTGATAGGCATGTGTAGAACCCATGGATCTTCAAAAGTGTGTTGTGGGGGTATTGATCATAGTAGCAGTGGAAATAAATCAACAGCTTTTGCACCTGTTCTATTGGTAGGGTCTGATGTATGAGGAGCTTGGTGAGGTTGATGAGTTGTTTGAAGCCAGAAGAGGAGAAAGATTTCAGGAAAGATTTCTTTCAGGATGTGGTGCCCATCTAATATGGATTGTAATTGTTCAATTATACCCTGTAGGTACTAGTGTGGGGTGGTAGGTGACAACTAGGGTTGTGCAGTTGAAGGTTTTTTCCCCTGTATTGATGCATATTCTCTTTGGGTCACCCATTCCATGATGTGATCTACTTCTCTGGTAGAATGTTCTTTTTTCGTGGAGGCGTTTTGAGTGTGTTAAGGTGTGTACCCTGGATTTTCTCCTCGGAGCATATTCTGCGGTATCTGAGGGCCTAGTTTTAGATAACAGATTTCTTGTTGTTACTGAATCTATGGATATAAGTTTGGTAATCTAGGGGTTTCTTGTATATAGTTGTCTGTAGCGTTCCATTGTTGAAGCTCATTGTGGTTTCCAGGAAGTTGATGCTGGTGCAGGAGTGTCCTAGAGAGAGTTTGGTGGATGGGTGATGTTTGTCGAAGCTGTAGTGGAAACCTATGGGAGAGTTCAAGTCATCTGTCGAGAGGGTGAAAATATTATCGCTGTATCTCAGGTATATCAATGATTTCAGAAATTCTTCCTCAAAGCGGCCCCTGAAAAGGTTGACGTATTAGGGAGCCATCCTGCTACCCATGGCTGTTCCCATAATTTGGAGAAAGTGTTTGTTGTTGAATGTAACATTGTTATGGGTGAGGATGAAATGGATAAGTTTAGCGATGTGTTTGAGGGGGATATCTGAATGTTGTCCATGTCTTGTAGATATTTGAGACAGGCAGCTATTCATCACTGTGAGGATGTTGTTGTATAGGGAGGTGACATCCATGGTGGCAAGGATGGTGTTCATAGGGAGGTTGTTAATGTTTCTGGAGGAGGTCGGTTGTGTCCTGGAGGAAGCTGGCTCTTTGTGTGATAAGTAGTTCGAGGATGGTTTCTATGAATTCTGATATTCCTTCAGTGATCGTTGTGGCCTGATATGATGGGTCTGCCTGGGGTGGCTTCTTGGGGCATGAGCTTGTATTTTGATTTGTTTGGGCAAGGATTTTTGAGTGAACTGTAGTGTGGGGTCCTCTTTGATTTCTTTATAGTAGGTGGTGTCAGTTGTCGGTTCAACCTTGTATTTAGCTGTAATGCTGTGAGTACCTTTCCTAGACCTGGAGAAGATCTTGGTGTAGCTTGGAAGCTTGTCTCTTTTGCCAACAGGGGTTGGTCTAATAAAATATATTACCTCACCTGCCTTGTGTCTCTAATATCCTGGGACCACCCTAGCTACAGCAACACTTAAAAAAAAATTGGTAGTTTAAGGGTCATGGGCATTACTCCATATGCTAGAGAATTAGACAGTGGGTACCTGTCCCACTGCAGCACACACACACATATATATATATACTTGATTCAGAAGTTGGAGGCAACACCTCAGAGCTGATGAATTATAGGTTGATGGTCAGACTTACTATGGCTGAGAAATTGAGCCCTGGGCAGTTTCAGCTATAACAGTAAAATCAGAGGGGGAGATGGAGTTTAGATTAGCTTTGTCATTCTCCATTGGCTAAGTGGGGCAGGGTTCTTGCCCATACTCTGCAGTGTGATGTGTAGGAGAGGAAGTCTTTGGTCTGCAGTGGTGCATGAAGGACCACTATATAGAAGGTGACTCCAAAAGCCAGTGGCACTGCAGCAAAACAAGATTAAACAAATATTTCCAGAACAGCTTTAGAAGGGGGAGCTGATTACATCTTTTCAGCCATCTCCAGCCACTTACACACAAACATCCTGAACGAGCAAGACTGAAAATGAGCGAGGGAGGAAAGCATTTGGTTCAAGTACAAGAAGAGTATTTGTTTTTAACTAAAGTTTATTTTTAAAAAACGTTTTTCAGTTTGCATGCTGTGTTAAACATATCACAGGCATTGTGATATAGAAGACTTGCTCTGTATGAGGGAGATTATGGCACCATAAATGGAAACACAATGGGAAAAGCCTTTACGCATAGCAGGGGAACTCTTTCTTCCCACAGTTGTTGAAGCTGCTGCACTAATCAGTGTTTGTACTGGTTTTTTGCCCTGTTCTTCTCTGAGCTTGCTATATATCACTAGCCTATCAACACTTTATCTGCGTACAATGAAAGATGAACAAAAGCATTGCAGTCATGTTCTGTTGTATGTCAGAATTTAATGAAACACAGAGAGAATAGGCAGACTGAAAGGACATTTGGGGATTACAGAATTACATGTTTTAACTTAGTCACTTACTTACAATGAAAGCTTTGACACCATAAGAAAGGCATAGTCTGTGCCACCGGAAGGATTAGGCCCAGCTTCTTAATTCCTATTACCTTTCCCACCCTCCTTTTTAAACCTTCTTTTATTAACACAAATGTCATTGATTACAGATACAACTTGCCTGAGGAAGGAGCGTCTGGCCATATAATTCTGTGTTTTCTTTGTCTGAACCATAGTATTTACTCAAATGCAAAGAAGGTGGGGTTTGTTTTTTCTAAATCAATCCCACAGCTCCTAGTACGTGCTTTATTGCCATGGTAGAAGGGGTGGCAAGGTTGTCCTGAAATGCTTTCTGCTACTAGCAGTGTGGTCACCCCGCCTTTCTGGGTGTATTGTAGGTGAAGAGATGAAAGCAGTAACTCACTCAACTCCTCAAACTTTCTGGGTTTTTACAAGTGGCATTTGGTTCAATTCCTAGGTTTCCATGTTTTATTGGGAGGAAAGCAAGCACTGGGGGGTGGGGTCAGCACATGCACAAAGATAGCAGTAGAACTGAAACTGAAGTATTATGTACAGAGTGGGGGAGTTACCTGAAGTAACTTAATACAGTTTCTGTTAAACCAAGAATGGGTTCTCTGACTATCTTTCATCTGGTAAGATTCTTTTGTATTAACTGGAAGTGGCTGAACACTAAAAATCAAGTTGGTGAGGCAGAAGGATAGGAAATAAATCTATATTTATGGGACCAAATATTTCAAGAGGCCTCAATCCTGCCGCCCTTTGCAGGCACAATGAATTTTGTGAGCAAGTGACGACGGCATCTAGTTGAACAACCTGATTTTTGGATGCCATTGCATAGATAGATGTCTCAGTGCTTTCGATTGTGCCCAGAACCTGCAATTGACTGAGGGTGTAAAAACAATTTGTTTTTGAAAAGTTTGCCCATAAAGAAAAAAAATCAAATGAAAATATCTAAATAGAGAATTGTGGGGAAAGCTACTGCCACCCACACTTTAGCTGCTCAGTAGAGAGAGGCCTTCACTGTCTAGGGCTGTCTGTCAATCGCACACCTGTCAGCAGCATTTAATTTGCTTAGGAAGACAAATCAAAAAGGATTCAGACACGTAAAGGAATAAGTGAGTTTGCTGATTAGCACATTACTGTTAACATTAGTTAGCTGAAAGGGCTGGTTTTCTGTTGAGATTCTGTCTTCAGTGTATAAGCATTCTCTTCTAACAACTTTATATATCTAAGGTCTTATACTGCATAGTTCTCTAGCTCTCTTTAAAATTGGAAATTAAAGAAGGATTGCACGTTCGATTAGCAAAAACTCTATTAGCACAGTACTTCATTAATAACCACATTGTGACTTGCTGGGTTATCAGTTATCAGTTCTTATTGCAAGATTCTGGAAAAATTGTGCAGTGATCCAAGTTGAAAATTAATGAAGTGTGACAACTAAGCAGCACAATCCAAATCTCAAACTCTGAGTGCAAAATGCCTTGGTGCATTCATTGAGGGCCCAGTTCTGCCAGCCGTACTCACAAGGCACTCTCATTGATCGAGGTTCTATTTAGCTTGAGTAAAGTGGGCAGAATCAGGCTCTAAAGAAGAAAAAAATACTGCATCTGTCAAGGGAGCTGCCCATGCCCTGATATCACCACTTCTGCAGGCAGAGCTACCTTGGTTCTGTGTCCCTATAGCACGTGGCCTTAGAAGCACTGCTGGAGGGGAGAGGGGACAATTGGTTGTGTCTGCCCAGCTACATTATTCTCATCCCAGGCCTTTAGAACAAGTGATGCCTTGGCCCACACTCCTCTAATGAGGAGGGGGCCTGGGATGGGAGACAAGAAGCTGGAGCTCTTGTGGGGAGGGCCATAGTGAGGGAGCTGGAGCATCTGCTGGGTTCAAAGACGGGGTGATGAGATGTATGTGCGTCTAAGGCTTAATATTGTAATGAATTTCGTCCACTAATCTAACTTTGGGAAAAGCAGCCTTAACATAGCAGAGCCCTGTTGTAGCCAGCGGACTTGCTAACACTGCTGCCTCTTAAGGGCTAAGGGTGTCATGAGGTACTATCACACAGGAAGTTTTGGGAACTCTAAGCTAATGAGATCTTTTCCATGGTCCTGTATTTGTGCCATGACTGTTATATTTGGATGAATGGCATTATTGATAATGAAGCTATGGTCTTTTCTACTTCCCTGTCATTAGAAAGTGTGGTTGTGCTTTAAGGCAAGGAAATGGAGCCCGACAGTATTAATTGAACTTTATTGACATTGTGAGGTCCCCAGGGATAGACCCCTAAAGACTATCTTGCTGCTGAGATGTATTTGGCCCTGAAGTGTCGTCAGTGGGAGTGTTATGATTCAGAATAATAAGTACCAGCACTGTGTAGAGTCTGAGGTCTTTTGTCCAAAGTACACGATGACTGAAACTGCTAGGTAGTTTCCCTGCTTGTATTTCTTAATGACAAACTGTGGGGCACATAGTATTCTCCAACTGCAGAATCACTGACAAAAGAATGATGAATATGTTCTGTTTGCATTTAATACGATTTTGTCTAGTAAGAATATTTTAGCACATTGCTGAGCTGATATGCTGTCAATGCAATTGTAGCACACACATGATCCGAATATTATTAACACCACCTCCTTCAGAGCTGATTCAGCATCACTGAAAATCTTACTGAGGAGTACATTTCCGCTGAAATGGGATTTGCATGCTAAAAGCCCTGAGTCTGAGTACCAAATACTAATGTCCATTTGAAAAACCCAAACCTTACAGCATGAAACTTAGTGGGTGCAACTACTTAGTTAAATTCTAAAATAGCTGAGATGGCTGCTCTTTTAAATTGAAAGTGGGTAGAAGGATATAGAAAAATCATTAAATCATTAAAAATATTTTGTTACAGTAATGGGGCAAATTGTGGGGTCTTTTCTAAACCATACGTTTTCTGCCCTAAACAATTGTAAAAACTATTTTTAAATCCAAAACGTTAGTCTGCGGCACTCAGCAGTGTTCACTAATTATCCCTGAATCCAATTTATGAGGAGCTAGGAAGAGAGAATTATGCTGAAAGGAAATAAATAATTTCAGATGGAAGAAATCTGGGATGATCTAATCAACAGACCAGCATTCCAGGGCTCCAGAGATATCCAGCTTCCTCCTCATTAATTAAAAATTAATCCATTGGTTGATTAGTTGCAAAAGTTCTTTGTATTTCTCCTTCTGCAAGGAGACTGAAGTCTGCAAAGATTCTCTAGCTCCAGTTGTCCATTATATTTACAATGGACTTATCTGTGGTTAGTTACTGTAGTATTTATAGTTTTGATTAACTTTGCATCTCACATGCATTTAGTGTAGTTGAACACATGGTTGGTAAATATCTTAAGTCTTTTTGGTCCAAGTTATGTTCTGTTTGGAACTTTAATTGGACAATAATACTAACTAAAAGTGTACTCAAGTTTAAAAAAAGCTTTGTTTTCTAGAGTCTCTAAGCATGTTTTTGTTCTGAGATTTAGATTTGTTGTCTCCTGGAGCTTTTTTAATTGGATCCAGCTATTAGCAATATTTACTCATTTCCCCTGAAGCGAGTCTCCATTCTGCAGACCAAAGGCTTAGTACAAACTTTTTAGATTTTTTTGTTTTTATTAAAATGCATGGTCTAAATTACTTGCTTTCTAAATCTTATTTGCAAGCCTCAGAGGTAAAATATTTTCTGTATGTATGTTTCCTTGTTTGCATGTGTATAATGGAGCTCTCAGTGACCTCAGTCGTTACAATATATTGTATAAGCTGTGTGTGTACTTTAACTATGCCTGTCTGGCCATTGTTTGATTTTTGTAATCATTTGGAAGGTAGGTGGGTTTCAAATACTAAAAGTTATTGCTTCACTTCAAGGACTGTTTGAGATGGTCTAAAAATGTTGTCTTCAAAATAAAGACGTCATTGGCAAGCTGCTGGTCATTCAGCATTCTTGAAAATCAGGGCACTTACAAATTTTCTTACTATATTTATATTAGTAATAACTTTGATTTAAGAATTTATTTTTATGTTATAAGTTTTTGGTTTTTTTACTTTTTTTGTGGGTTTGAAAATAAACTAATCAGTGTCACTGGTTTCTAGTCAGTATTACTTTCAAGTTCATTTGCACTAGCAAAATGCTACAGTGTTTGGATTGTGAACAGCACTGCAGGGCATTATCCATTTGTCTAAAAATTATTTTTAAATAAAATGAACATTTCTATTGGTCTTAGTTTTTTTAAGCTCTCTCTGACTTTTTCTTTTTTTATACAAAGCTTTAAATTTGGGGCTTTTTGCAACCTGACAGCAGCATCCATTTAAGGTCTTCAGGCTAGCAAAACAAAACAAAATAACCCTCCACTCCGATAACTTTGTTTGATTAATAATTTGAAATGGTATGTTTTCAGATGACATATCTGTAACAGTCCCTGAACCCAAATTGTGCTGACAAAATTATGGGATGCTTTGCAAAGTCCATATTATAAATACAGGAAATTTTCAGCTTTTAAATGGAAAATTGGTAGACCCTTCAGCATAATCCATAATGCCAATTGGAAGGGAAGAACATTTTTAGTAGCTCAAGATGATCCATCAAGAATCTGATCTCCTACAAGACCTGCAGCCAGTCCTACGGCCCCCAAACCACTTTTTCTCCCTCCTCCTGAGGATCAGGCAGCAGTTGAGACAGTTAGTCAAAAGGAAAACCATAAACTTCAATTTTGAGGCTGAAAAAATAAATTACATTCCAGAGTTTGGCATGTAGGTCCTGCAGCTGCCAAACCCAGACCCAGTGTTTGTGCGTGGTTACAGGTGTTATTTCAGAGCTGGAGTACATAAAAGGGCCGGACAAAGTAAAGCACAATCAGCTCTGCCAGCAGCAACTGGAAGAGTTGCTATAAATTGCTTTTCAGGTTCAGTTTGTGCTGAATATGGTATAACTAGCCAAAAAAACATATGGTGCATCTCTCTGAGCCATGCAGAAGAGCACAGAGAAATGTGTAGAGTGAGAAGGGAGAGTCTGACATGGCTCTCAATATGAGAAAGAGTAGTGAATTCTTATTTTCACCCATGAGTCTTTGCTTCCCCTTTCCCTCTTCCTTTGCACCAGGGAGGGATGGATACTGAAGAGCCTACACAGGATAGAGTACGGTTACTTCTGTCCCACCACAAACGACTGAGTTTTCAATATTTCTTTTTTTATATGTTCATTAAAGTGCCCATAAACATGACCCATTAATTATGCAGCAAAGCGGTCGTGTCTGCTTTAAGTGTTGGATGGAAATCAAGGAACTGAAGGATTTTTTTCTCTCCTTCATATGTGCGTAAAACTCTTAATGTGAGAGGGATTAGCACATGATCTATACTAGAAAAATTACCTGTTGCTGTATTAATCTGAACTGCTGCTGAATATGGTTTAGCTGCAATTGTGGTTTAGGACAAACTACATTTGGTGTCATGTTACAAAAAGACTTGATCAGTACATGCTCAAAGAAAGCCTTAACTCCTCTTGTGGCTAAACCATCTTCAGCTGCACCCACTGTTTACTGGCATCCACTGCATATGACGGATTAGAAAGCAGGTGGGAATGATTGAAATATTGTATTTGAAAAAGCACTAATAATGACTGGTTCTCCTGCAGTTTGAAAGTGCCTTTTCGGCTTTGTGAAAACAGGAGGCGAACATGCAATCTGAGGATAACAGACATGTTGATTCTACCCCGACTGGTGATTCTCTGCACCTCAGTTTTGGAAAACGGCCATAATTTCTACTGATCCTGAGAATGAAAGAAACAAATGTGTGCCATCCCAATTCTGAGACAGCTCCTATCTTTTTTTCTAAATATATTAACTGAGGCTTAGTGCCAAGAGCAAAAACCCTTTGTAAGAAGCAATAGTCTAAGGAAACAGATGCAATTCAATTGTTCCAAGTTTTTTTCAGATGTGGCTGATGAGATATATGTATCTCTTGCTAGTATATACTTAACAGACAACATGGTTAAAACAGTATGTAAGACATGAAAAATACGTATCACAATAAGCACCTCTTTTCTTTCATACAGCCAGAGTTTGTTCTGCATGTAAGATTCTAATATTTTTAGCTTGTCAGCAGTAACTTTTAAGAAACAGACTACATCCCCATCACACAATTAGTCTTTTTATTGTTTGTACTATATATTTATTACTACTTGTTTAATAAATGAGCCAAAACACCTACCCCCCAGCCCTGAGTTTCCTAGATCCCTTATAGTCAGAAGCTGCATTCCAGCAGTTTTATGGAAGCGGCCACACAGTGAAGAAATCAAGGACACAAGGAGAATTTTTCCAAAGCCTGTGACCATTCACTTGTTAATTATTTTAATGAGACTGTCAATTCAGTTATATAAGCCTCTGAAATTCCTTCCTGTGATGTAAAGCTGATGATGGGTGACTGCTGAATCCTTAGAAGTTCAGAATTGTATCCCTTGTTGTAGTAATGGTAAAGGGTGAACAAAGAGTTGTGGAGATTGTAGGGGCTTTAAGGAATAGCCTGCATCAACTTGAAATTGACTAAAACATCCTCTTCTACCTCCAAATTGCTCCCAAGAAAGACCTGTTTCCAGCTTTCACTTTCTGATATTTTATCGGTAAATCTGTCTTTAAGAAGTGATTTGTGCTAGATTAGTAGATAATTATATAATTTAGATTCAACCTGCCAAAAATATTGAAACTACTTACATTTTATTATTACAGCAAAAACGGATTCTTATATACTGCCTCTCCCTTGAAAGGCAGTAAAAGCAAGCTGTACTACAAATAGTTTTTTAATGCTTTCTTTTTGAGTGAATGCTGTGCCAATAATAGACTATAAAATGTTTGACTGCTCATTGAGTATAATTGAAAAAGCCATGATGCAGTGTAAGATGACACTTAAAGCCACAGAAGTGAATGGTTAAAAACAAATCAAAAAGGCATCAAAATGCAAGGAAATATAAAGCATGCCAAAGCTTTGTAAAGAAGCTGCATTTGAAAGCTGTACTGGCCATATTACCCATTTTAGTAGCAATATTATTTGCTAGCAGTTTGCATAAGCCAATAGTTAGTTTCACTGAAATGCATTCGGTACAGCAAATCAGCAACTTGAGCATAAGTAGATGTTCAACACATTCTGCAATCTGTATTGGCAAAATGTTTATTTACTGACATATAAATTATTTGTTTCATGTTTTCTCATTTACCTTTGATCCTTTTCATCCCAGGATAGATGCAGCACTTGTCCCCCAGATACAGTTTGCACAAAACTGTGTTTTAGCCTCATGCCCCTAGGTTAGACACTTGCCTAAAGGAAATAATGCAATTGTATCTTATGTCTGCTTCCAGAGCTTTGAAGCAATAATTTCCTCTTTTGTAAAACTAGAAAAATAAAGGAAAAAAGGATTTATTTATTCTAATGCTAAGTGTAACTTTTTAAAAGTAGTTTTGTAGAATAATAGTTATCATTTTGAAAATGACAAACTCTCACTGATTCAACAGGTTTAAATTGGGATTGGGATTGGTTTGAGAGTTACAGGTGCTTGTTTTTCCAGATATGTTGGGGTCCAAAAATCCTACTAGAGATGCACATTTTATTTTTAGTGTGTCAGATGAGTATTAATGATCTAATGCTTTATAGAGGCACATGACTCAACGCTCTAAACAGCATCTGCCCTTAAAATAGGAACTTCATTTGTGTCCATATTTAGGGGCACGTAGATTTTAAGGAAGATTAGCAAGGCCTACTGAAGTACTTGAAAATGTTTCACAAACTGCCATTCCTCTAAAACACTTTAAAAAATTGTAGTTGAGTGACATTGTATCAAGTGCGTATTTACACCGACACAGTATGCATGTTTAATATTTATTTTCCTTTTCCAAAGGTTCGACATCGGTGGTGTGAACTTGTTGTTAAACACAAATATACAACAAGATATGCTGAGGTTGAGAAATTCCTCAAGGAAGATCAGGTCAGTTTAATATATTAATATTTTCAAAATAATCACCCTGTGTTGTGTCAGAGTATAAACTGATTTTAACTTACTCTCTAGCTGTGAATTGTCTGATATCTGAATCTGATGCACAGAGTAACTGCTTTGCATCTGAGACCTACACTATCGGGCTTTTATAATATTCACCAGTAGTTTCCAAGGTCCTGTCTTTCTAGGCAAAAGATGCTGGTTTTACAATGGTGGTTAAGCAATTTAAACTCTGTTTCAGCCAAACTAGGTTAATGAATGTGGATGGAGCAAAACCTTGTTATAATCAAGTTAACAGTCCAGGTTATAGCTCAGGTAGAAATTTAGGCTGGAACATAGTTTTATAACTAGGTTAAGCCTCAACTACATTTAATCCATGCTTAACCATAGTTGTAAAACTCTTGCTCAGTTGTTGATGAGGTCAAAGAATCCTACCTCTTGTATATATTACATATATGCAGTAGGTCCTAAATCAGGGATGGGTAAACTTTTTGGCCCGAGGGCCACATCGGGGTTGTGCAACTGTATGGAGGGCAGGGTAGAGAAGGCTGTGCCTCCCCGAACAGCCTGGCTCACGCCCCCTATCCTCTCCCGCCCACTTCCCACTCCCGACTGGCCCCCTCAGCACCCCCAACCCATCCAACCCCCCCTGCTCCTTGTCCCCTGTCCTCCTCCCCCCTGGCTCCCTATCCATCCCCCTGTCCCCTGACTGCCCCGACCCCTATCCACCCCGCTGTCCCCCGACAGGCCCCCCAGGACTCCCACGCCTATCCAGCCCCCTCCAATCCCCTCCCTGCCCCCTTACCATGCTGCTCAGAGCAGCGGCGTGGCTACATGGGAGGAGGGACAGCAGGGGAGGGGCCAGGGGCTAGCCTCCCCGGCTGGGAGCTCAAGGGGTGGGCAGGACGGTCCTGCGGGCTGTAGTTTGCCCACCTCTGGCCTAAATCATTCTGTTCTGACAATATCACTCACATTTATTTTTACTTACAATTTTTAACTTAAATATGTACATGCATCCTCCCAACACACACACACACACACAGTGACATTATTGGTGCTGCTATGTTCAGTATACTACATTATAACAATTCACACTTTATTTGCAACATATGAGATTTTTTTTAATGGTTGATCAGACAGCATGTTGTATTTTTCATGACAATAGATTGCAACTTTGTCTTGCTGCAGCAGTGCAGCTCTTATTAGTCTCCTGAACACTATCTTCTAGATCTAGATTACACTTCTAATATGCATGAGAAGCCAGAGAACTAGTCCAAAATCCCCAGCAAACCATTTGTTCTGATAAACATATATTTAAAAAAAAAACCCTCTATGTTAACAGGGGTTTGTGTATTGTGCACATTTTAATTATTATATAAAGCAGTGGTCCTCAAACTTTTGTACTGGTGACCCCTTTCACATAGCCTCTGAGTGCGACCCCCCTATTAAATTAAAAACGCTTTTTTTATATGTTTAACACCATTATAAATACTGGAGGCAACCCCCCATGTAATAACCTCGCGACCCCCGGTTTGAGAACCCCTGATATAAAGGGATGCAATTTCAGATACATGAAAGCTGTCATATCAGCCTCTGGTAGGCAAACAAAAAGCAACTGTATCCTTCAGCTCTCTGTTAAAAGCCAAGTTGAACAGCAATATATTTAGAATGGTGATTATGCCAAATAAGGATCAACATATTTCTGCTGTGTAAGGAAAGAATTTTTGAAATCATAACTGCAGAGTTTTTAAGCTGCTATCTTTGAGATGCTTTTTTTTTTAATTTACTCCAGCAGGGTGTACAGTTTGTGGCACAACGAAGTTCTGGAATGGTTACATGAGAAATCAAAGCACTTTCTTGGCCTTACTGATCACAAAAGAACGTCGTTATTTTAAAAGTCTGCAGAAAATATAAATGTGACTAATCCAGTTTGGGATAACAGAAACCCAGTGTTTACTGCATTTTAATGTTTGAGATTTGGGTGAAATTATTACAGCTGTGCAAAAATGGGATATTTCATTTTGTGGAGGATTTTGATATTTCAAAATTGGGTTTCATTCTTATTTGGAATAAACCCCAAATATTTAGAAATTCTCTGTGAAAAGGAATGGAACTCTGGTTCCAGGATACTCTGCCTGCTAAGGAGCTGAGCCCACAGAAGCTCTAGGGTCTTCAGTTCCAAGGCAAACAACATTGTCCACAAACACTTTTTAATTTTGCCAAATTGACCAGTTCTGATGGTAAAATCCTGAGGATAATTTCTAGAGCTGGTTGGAAAAAAAAATGTTTCAAGAAATATTAAATTAAAGTATATATTTTCTAGTGGTAACTTTATTCTTCTTTTTGGCACTAGATGGTATGTTACATTGCATGAAATTACATTAACTGGACATTTGTAAAAACTTCGATCAACATAAGGGGACTGAGTTTGCAAAGCCACACTTGTATTTGCAGCCTACGCTTTTGTCAGTAGACACATTGTGATCAGATAAGGTTGCCAGATCAGGACCAGTGTCAATCTAGCTCAAGTGATTTGCATCTTCAGAAAAGCATATGGTAACCAAGGGTGAAATCTTGGTTCCATTGACTTCAGTAAGGCCAAGATTTCATCCCATAATTTTCCTTCCCGATGGAGACTCTCAAAATCAGCATTAGGGAGAGCTTTCCCTTTTCCTACCAGTCCAGAGTTGTAACTGCTATATGTGCATCCACTTGAAGGAACCAGCCTGAAACAGAAACCCATAATTTTCAACTGATTTCAGTTAACAAAATTAAGTCGGCATCTCAGAATGGATTGTGTCAATTGATATATACCAGTGACCATTCTCCATTCCTGCATTTGGAAATATCCCATCTGGGAAAGAAAATCAACTAAAGACCATTCAGATTTCTGTCATCTTAGAGGAAAGGCAAATTGCCCGCTCATGAGACATTTGGAAACAGCTCAGTTGGTGGCTGAGAGAGAACATAAACTTCAACCTGAAAAGCAGAGGAAGAAACAGCAGAAAAGCATTTTCCTGGCATAATATGCTGACTCTAGCTGATTATCAATCTCTAGAGTAAATGTTCTTTTGGTAACATACTTAATGCAACATCGACAATCCTCCTCTGATTGAATAGTCTCCAAGAGAGACGCACAGACAGAAAACTGTATTTTGGAGAAAAAAATATATACCTGTTAAAGGAAAAATTGCTTTGTACATGAAATGAGATTGGGTACTATATGCGTGGTGTTGGGAGCTGTGTAAAACAAGCTTGTCTTTAAAAACAAGCCAGCTAGCTATAATTGGTTATGGAATGAATGGGTGTTTTCTTCCTCTTGCAGGCTATGGGTGTTTATCTGTATGGAGAATTAATGGTGAATGAAGATGCAAAACAACAGGAACTTGCCTATAAATGCTTTGCTGCAACACAAAAACAAATGGATGTGTCCTCAGCCAAAGTGGTGGCAGAGATGTTATTCTGAAGAGGTGATTTTTCTTGATTAAAGTATTTAATCCTCATCCTGCTCTTTAGTGAGAGAATACGCACAGCTCAGTGAATAAACTCTGGCACAATGTAGAATTTGCTGATATTCAGCTCGAAGAATCATTCATTAAATTTCTTGCATGTTTTTTTCCCCCCACACTGTTGCTGGAGCAGTGACATTGATGCACAAGGTATCTAGTTGAGGAGCATAGAGAAGAGATTTTTGTACTAAGACACATCTACATTTACAATGCTTCTCAAACATGGCTGCTCTCACACCTAACAGTCGCAAATAGAAAATGTGATATGAACTTGATAGGGGATGGCAAGTAGTAGAGTTTAACGAAATCATACACTTACAAACTAGTTGTCCAGCGTAGTTCTGGCATGATTCAGATTAGCGTGGCTTACATGCTTTTGAGTATTTTGTGTGAGGTAGTTAAGATTAGTTGGTTGGTTGGTTGTTGGTTATGCTAGGAAGTACCTGTTTATAAAGATAACTATTTTATAGCTTTATTTCAATTTGCTTCTCGTTCTGCTTGAAATTAGTGGCTAAGGGACAAAAGTAGAAGTCCTCTCACAAACATGGGTGAAAAAAAGCAAAATTGCAAGTAAAGTATAAACACATAGAATACAGTCATTTTCTTACTGGTTGTAAACTGGTCTTTTACACCAAATACTATATAGATAGTGACATATTCCCTTCTTATTTGAATACCCTGAGGATACTCTATGCCGGGTGTTTGTACATGCATGTTTAACCCATAGTCAATTAGGTTTGGTATGAAGATCCATTCCAGTACAGCATACCTCAGATTTTTGTGTAATGATATAAGCCATCTGACAGACTGTTTTCCTTGGTTGTTCACATAACTTTACAGTTGATTTGTGGTAACAAGACAACTAGTTAGCAAAAACATTGCTCGGTATTTAGTACTGAACAGGACCCCTTGATTTGTCTTCCCGTCAAGCCTGTACAGGTAGGCAATGCTTGAAATTAGGCTCTATTTGAGTTTGTGGCATTTATTTATATGGACTAGGAGAGTGGTTCTCAACTGGGGATCTGTGTGTCCTTTCAGGGGGACTGCAGAGCCCCCTTGCTGAAACCCAGTACCCTGAGCCCCAGCACTGAAGCTGGCGGCCCCTCCACCCCCACCAGGAGTGGCGTGGGGCTGAAGCCAGTGGGCCCCCCCGCAAGCCCCTGAAGCTGGAGGCTGCACTGGGAGCCCCTGCACCCCGAGCTATCACCCTCCCTGCACCGAGTGGCTTTCAGACTTAGAACTGAGTCCTCCCTTTGAGTTACTTTTTTGCTTGCATTCCCCCACAGCCCAGACAGGCAGTGTGGCCTCCTGAGTGAGTCAGGGGGTGGAGGTGGTGCTCCCTCCCTGGACCCTGCTATGTGGAACTGGCTGGAGCCCGGCCAGCCCTTGCCTACCTAAAAAGAAGTAAAACTGTGCCTCTCGGGAGACCCCCTGCTGGGCCCTACAGTGTTTTCACTGTATCTGGCCTAGTCCAGGGGTTTGCAACTTTTTCTTGCTGAGGTCCCCTTCAACAAGTTATTCATGAATAGCACTGTTCTTCTGGTACATAGTGCCAATGCCTGCCAAGAAACCTGTGGTGGGTTTGGAATAGGCTTAGATTGCCAGCATACCAGTTATAGGGGGGGTCTTGCTTTATAAAACAGGTAGGAGACCAACTACAAAATGTTTGCATGCACAGTCATGTTCAGATCATCTATGCTGAGAACCGCCTACCAAACCCCAAACAAAAAAACACTATAAATGTCTTCGCCTATTTGTAATGGTTTCAAATGTTTTTAACTGCACCAAAGGCCAGAAATATGCAGTTAGATTGGTTTGGTCTGCTGCAATATATGGTGGTCTCTACCCAGAGTCTCTTAAGTAGCTAGGAAAGTTTTATTAAGGTAAAAAGGTTAAAATTATTGTAACTTCCCTATGCTAGTTAGTGCATGTGTCCTATAAGCAGTCTAGGATTAGCATTAGACATTTCTGAAATGTCAAACAGGTCATCTAAATAAAATTATTTAATCAGCTACCTGAAGGAGATGAGATCTTAAAGATACTGTCACAGAATGTAAATCTAATATCTTAAGCACTATCATTTTAAACCTGATCGGGTGATGGGAGAGAGACTACACAAGTGTCCCGCAATGTTGTGGCTGTTTGGGTTCCTGGCATGCTGATTTGTGATTTAAGATTAAAATCACATTGCCAGGGATTACCACATAACCATGACTGTGCCGCATGTGTGAGATAGGATTTTCATAATAGGCATTGGAATCCTCTACAAAAAAAATTTCAAACAAAAGGAGAAAATTCACCATTGAAGACCCTCATCTGATCTTTCGTTATGCTGAGACGAAGACCTCTCTAATGAGGTGCAGAGCTTAGCTGATTGGTGAACAGTGATTGATTTCCTCTTTGTTCACAGTGGCTAAGTTCTGCACCTGCAGAGAAGGTGAGATGGGAAACTACTTAAAAGTCAACCTACCCTGTTTGCTGGCTGAGGTACATGGTTGGTTGGGGTATAGTTTTATAGTATGTGTGAAATATAGTTTGCAGAGCATAAGAGATGGTAGAGACTTGGAAAAGAACAGAATTTTCCTGTTGCAAATGTAAGAAATGCACTGTAAACTATCAGGTTTGGCTACAAGCAAAGAGCCAGTCAATAAGTCTGAAAGATTTATACAGATTGTAATGTAATCTCAATCCTTTTCTAAAAGTTGGAGACAAATATGTTGTTTGTTCTAAACCAACTTAAGTCTGTAAAGCTATGCTTTATAAAGTTTTAGCCAGTGATTTCTCTATGCTTATTGCTTAGCAATGTGTATTGTTTTCAGGAAATGATTGTTTACGGCTGCTGCTGTTCCAGATTGTTGATGGACCCGTCCTCCGGTGCCTACTGAGCTGATATCAGTTCTGATTTTACATACTGGCTCAGTTCAGCAGGAACAGGAGTCGAGCCCTAAAGCAAAATGATGTGCCTATGAAAAGTGTAACTTTTTCTGTCTGAAACCAAATCTAGTACAGATTGTGATACTGTGCTTTTGAACACATGAGGTGTTCTAAGGAAGAAAAGCTTCCTCACTATTGTGTAGAGAACTCCTGGGTTTTTTTTTCTTTTAGTAGAACACAGGTATGTAATTAGTTACACAGTCTGCTTGTATCACTGTTTTCACTTCAGCTCTTCCCAACAAATTATCTTGTCTCCTCGGTCTGATATTCTAATGGCCATAGCACCAAAGTAGGGTGAAACTGTAGGCATCTGCAGTCTCTCTTGTCTATACACCAATGTGACTCTGCCTTATGATAATAATAGGAGTAACTTTGCTCCTGCATTGTGGGAAGACTAGTTAACACGACACTTCGAGACCTGTGACAATAGTCATGTGAATGTCATGTGTTCTAAGTAATTCCCATTCATAACTGTCTTACTATAAATACCAGATGGTGTAATTCAGCTCCATTGAGCTATGTAGATTTACACCAGCTAAGCGTCTGGCCTCTAATTTGGTGACAAACAGTAAGTTTTTAAATATAAAGAGGGAACCCCCCTCCTTTGAAAAAAAATGGGACAGTTAAGAATACACAGAGAGCCTTTACAAGCATTCCTTTATGGTGACGCTGTTATAAATTTTACTACTGCTTCTGTTGCAGGAGAGATCACAGAAAAATCTTAATATATCTACAACTAAATCCTGGTAGTAACAGGATTTCATTGAACCTGGTAGACATCAAAGGAAGAATTGTGTGCCTGCTAAAACAATCAGCTGACAAACATTTACCTCTCAGCATTTATCTTTTCAAGAGGCTTTTTGCTACCAAGCGTGTAAGTAGAAAGCACCAACTGCTCCTCAAAAAAAAAGACAGTGTGGTTCTGGCTGGTTAGGTAGCACAAGACACTTGATGACCATTATTTATTGTATGTTGTTATGACAATTCTGTATTCCACATACCAAAACAGCTTAAGTCCACGTACAAAAAGGGGTTGAGAAGAGAACTGTTGATTTGAAGAAACACTTTGTACACACTTTAGCAAAGGGGCATTGCTGAAATTAGACTCGGTTTCACACTAAACACAGCAACCAATAGCAAACAGCATGAAAGTTTCTGCCATACCACTCCCGTTTAAGGGAAATTAAGTGGATTTCTTGGAGAGACTTCTACCATTCCAAGGGAGGTTTAGGTCAAGGGTGAGTGTTGTTTTTAATGTATTATTTGGTATAGAGATCCTAATCTGACAGACTAGAAGAAATTCAGTTATTTTAGTCATGGAGTAGACTGGACTGAAAACAATTGCCACTAAAAGCAGGATTGGTTTTCTTTATGACTAGATATACTTCGTGTAAAAAGGGCATACTTTCCATTCCTGAAAACTTTCTTTTTTCTCCCCATGGAATGCTTCATTTGTACCGTAGAGGTGTCAAATGTAACTCCTCTCAATGCAAAGACTACTGGAGTGATTCCTGGACACTTCCAAAATTGATCTTTTCATGGAACTGGACCCTTAAAAAGGGGAGAGGGGGGCAAATATTTACCTTGTAAAATGTTTTCCCACAATTTTTATAATAATAAATTATGTGTGGTTTAACTATTTCCATTGCTTAGTGGTTAGGCACATTAATACATTTATAATGATAAAATAATCTGACTTTTACTCTAAAGGAGAAATGGAAACTGAGTTAGTTAATGAGTATTGATGGAAATAAATGCAACACAGTGGGGGAATTAAAAAAAAAAAAAAAACCCTCTTGCACAAAGCCTATAAACAGTGCTCTGCTGGTAACTGATTCAGTAGTGTGCTCAAACACAATGGAGCATAGCTACTCTTTTCCCTACATTCTCTGTACCACACCAAAATTCAGAAACAGATTTTTAATTACCTGGGTTATATTCAGTTAGCAATTCAGACTGCGATAAGAATTAGGAAGCTGTCTAATAGCATGCTGAGTTACTGCCATGGCTTCTAATATAGTTTTCCCCACAGAGGTAGTGACTAAGGGATCCTATTCATAAAAGAGCTATGCCCCAGTTCACAGGTTTTTTGCAGAGGCCAGTAAGGGAGAACAAGTACAAATACTCGTTCTTGGTGCTTTCATTGTGTATGGGGAAAGAACTCAGAGTTGAATAAGGCACTCAAAGGCTAACCAAAAATTAAACATGAATCAATCACCAGTCCTGGACAGTTTGTATCCAATCATAATAAAAGTAAATTACAAACTAAAAGTGTTTTTGACCCTTGTTTGGTTCTTGATATATAAAAGTTGTCTCAAGTTTTCCCTCTCTCAAAACAACCTGTTTTTTCCTGCTTGCTTTTGATACTGGAAATATCAGCTTTACTTCTCTCTCTCTGCTGGAGGGTTTTACCCAGATATTAAGAGCACCTGACGGTGATGTCATATGTACTGCAGCTTTCCCTGCCACCAGCTGAGGAAAAGAGGGACAATATAAGAATTCATTGGAGGTGAAAGAACTGCAGCACATTTTATAGTTTCCTCTGACATTACACTTCATGTTGTCCAAACATCTCACCCAGAACCAAGCAAAAAAGAAGAAAGTGACAACCTGTTGTTTCAAAAGCAATCCAAAACAGATATTGTTTTGGGGAAACAAGTTAGATTAAACAGCAGGACAGGGACAAAACATTTTTTCCTTTACAGTTCACCTTAGAGTGGAACTGGCAATCCAGTTAATGGTCAAACTGTCACTGAAGTGAGATTCAAGCGGAGGATTTGCAACAAGGGGGAAGGGCACATTTTAGCCCATCTAGTAGGAAACGGATATTCACAACAATGCTGGAGTGACTGAGACCAAGCTACAATATCATTAAAAGTCAGCGTAACAAAAAAATGCCCACAACCATGGCCTTTCAAATAAAACACATCCACAACCTCCCTTTCCCCCCTAACAACTCAATAGATCTGATTGTAGACCTAACCAAATTGTGTAACAGAGTATGTACAGGACTGCAACACAGTTCAACAACATGATCGTAATGTGGTTCAGTCTAATCTAGAATGGCAAACTCACACCAAGTGTTAACACGGGACTACAACGTTACGTGATGGTCATCATCCCGGACTGCAGTCAACTAGCTTGTGCAGACAGGTCTACCGCCACCTATGCCGTCCTTGACCAATAATGGAAACATATGATGATTTCTGGTAAAGTACCAAATAAGCCTGGGCAATGTAGGTAGGGAACAGTGCTACATAAGGCGGATAGCAAACTGGGGGCAGAGGAAGCAAAGATTATGGCATTGCAGCTTGATTCAAGTACAGGAGCTATAGCTTTTCCACGGGTATGTTAATTTTCTTGAGTGTGACATCTACAGTGTGATAGCATTTACTGCTGACTTCAAATTGGACATACAATTAATACTTGAATGGAACAGCTGCTTAACATGTTTTTAAACAGAGGATTGATATGACTAGTGATTTTAATGTGAGAAAATGTAAAATGCATGTTGGCTCTAAATAGCATACACTGACCCTTCTGTTGCTAGATGAAAAATAGAATGCAGTGAATGAAAAAATTAGATTCAGGTTAGCAATGGCATGTGTATACTACAGTTATACAATTTTCCCCAGAATTTACCCTTCTTGTAGACGTGTGCTCCAGAGAGTCAGCTTTCATTTAAAAAAAAGAAGCATTAAGCCCTTTTAGTCGCAGATATAACCTCAAAAATATAAACCAGGCGTAACCAGTGATCATCCGAATTGGCAAAGAGCCTGAAAGAATGAGAGAGGAGTAAATAACCCTAGTCAACACTTGGGGCCCCATGGCCTTTGCAATTGTGTAGCTGTGCAATTTGGCATGTTTCAATGCTACCACAACAATAATAATTTTGGTTCCATACTTTATTTTGCTGCAGTGAGATTTCTGACATTTTATTTTCTATCTCACTGCCCTTGGGGGATGTGCCTGCAGCTCCCTCTTGCTCTACATCTTTCCCCTCAAGAGAGAATTAACTGCATGACAGTACATGTTCCTTTCATTGTTCTATATAATCAAGAAGAAGAGTGGGGGAGAGAGTCAGAGCTAGAGTCCAGTTCGCAGATAGGGTGCAGGAGGCAAAGATGGGGGTGAGGCAAAGATGGGGGTTAGCAGTTAAGTCCCAGGAAACTGAGAAAATGAATGAATGAAGTTGACTACAAGCTCCCACTTTCTCTGAGCTGGCCTTCCCAGACAACAGTGCAATTGCTGAAGCAAGGAGAACACAGTGAAATATTCAAGTATCAAAAATCATTCATGAATTGAACATCACTAAGTGTTTTCAGCTATGAGCCAAAGTTAAACATACACATGTGCGTTAGGATGTGGCATGATTCAATGGCAATGAAGAGTACGCCATGGAGATACAATAAATAGTCCCAATGTGCAGCCCAGGCAGTACACAAGGCCCTGGGTATGAAGACGGAAACCCACTGCTCAGTTGCAGCAAAAAGACTGATGAGATTTTAGGTACCATCAAAAAAATTACAAAGAAAAGACAAGTTTCAGAGTAACAGCAGTGTTAGTCTGTATTTGCAAAAAGAAAAGGAGTACTTGTGGCACCTTAGAGACTAACCAATTTATTTGAGCATAAGCTTTCGTGAGCTACAGCTCACTTCATCGGATGCATACTGTGGAAAATACAGAAGATGTTTTTATACACACAAACCACCCATTTTTTCATGGTTTGTGTGTATAAAAACATCTTCTGTATTTTCCACAGTATGCATCCGATTAAGTGAGCTGTAGCTCACGAAAGCTTATGCTCAAATAAATTGGTTAGTCTCTAAGGTGCCACAAGTACTCCTTTTCTTTTTAAAGAAAAGACAAGACATTCTACCTTTGTACTAGATCATGGTGAGACACCTTCTGGAGTACCTCATCCAGTTTTAGACCCTGCACCTCAGTCAGGATGTGCAAATCATCAAAAGCCAATGGTACCTGAACACAAGTATAGAAGGTCTTAATTATAATGAAAAGTTGAAGAGTTATGGTAGGATCCACAAAGGGATTTAGGTGTTGAAACGCTGAGCGGCATGGCACCTAACTTTTAGGTGCCTAGAACACTACTGTGATCTACAAAGCCTGTTAGGCACCTAGGCTCCTATACAATGAATGAGGAGAGACAGGTGCCTAATAATGTACTCCATAAAAGCTAGCATGCTAGACAGAGCCCCGCTCTGCTTTCAGAGATAGGCGCCTCAGTCTGGGCTGCAGGGAGAACCTTATCTCTGCTTAGAGATCCAGATGGGACCCTCTGTCTCCCAGCTGGCGTAAGGCAGGTTAGGTGCCTAAGCCACTTCTGGAGGGAATGAGTTAGGTGCTTGCTTTACTCCACATAAAATGGCCAGAGGAGAACAGGGTGGTAATGCAACTTTTAGCCCAGTGGTTAGAGCACTTACTTGGAATGTGGGAGACCTAGCTTCAGTTCCCGCTCTAGCCACAGAGCTCTAGGATATATTCTGATACGGGGCTCTCTCATTTTCTCCTGCTGAAACGGTTTCCCTGTGGCTAAATAATGAAAGTGTCATTGGAGCAAGGGGACTGGACTTGGGGTCTGTGCCCTCCCAGTTGTGTACCCTAACCACTGGGCCACAAAATCATACTGTCTTACTCGGGCCCAATTACTATTTAAGTGTTTATCCAGAGTGGTACAGTCATTGGGCCAGAAAGAGAGAATGATTCTGTAACCAGTGGTTAGTCTACTTTGAAAATATAGGTGCTGAGTGAGTTTATGTGTATGCAGGGTTCAGTGGGAACTCTGTGGATCACAATGGAGCCAAAACTGGGACTTACGTACATAAGGTCCAGATTCCTAAGTGCTTTTGTGGATTATGTTTATAGTGTTACTGCATATATAAGTACATAGAAAGGAAAGAGAATTCTGGTATCTCTTTGAACTGAGCAGTAACCAGGTGGCAATCTATTGGAAATCTTAATAAAATAGATTAACATTTCGGAGACCTATTCTCACGCTTGGCCCTCTTTACAGAGGGACTTCAGCAGATTAAAATGATCTCCTTCTCTTTCTCTCCCTAGCCTGAGCAAGCTTTTGCCTGCTTTTTTCTCCCTCAACAAAAATTTTCCCACTTCACTAGCCTCCCAACTAATAAACAGTGCCTGTAGCCCAACCATTATCAGTGGGTTGGCACTGACAGCCTAGTATTGTCCACTCTGTTCTTACCACTACTCATCAACACCACATGAACACATTGTTGGCTCTATGTTGATTTCCTCCCCCAACTCCACGCCATCCCCAAATTTTGGCTTGACCTTCCCGGTAAGACCTGTCTTCCCTTGATAGTTTCTTAGGAATTAAATACACAATTGGGCTTTTATCCTCAGAGAGAGATCCAGGCTGAGAATCTATTGCTGAGAGGAGGAACTATTTTACCAAAATTCAAAGGTGGGAAAGAAGAAACAGGTGATTATTTGAGCATTGACAACATATTTGTGTATATAAATTGGATTGCATTCCTAACTACATGCACATGATTAAATAGCTTGTCAAAAATCAAGATTATACAGATGGACATTCTGTTGCCTAAAAGGGTCAAGGAGATGCCACTTTTTGAATGCATATCAAAGGTCCATTGGACAGCCCTCATGTTTTTCCTTTCAACGAAGGAAATTTATGTAGAAACTTCAAGTAACATTAAGGTTCTCAGAGATGTAAGAAAATTCAGGATTAGAATCTGAAACACGGTCCTTAACTAGCACTGTTATGCCCGGCTGTTGCAGGGGAATATTTGAACAGTGGGTGTTGGCACATCCCATATGTGCTCAAATACTAATTGTGCAATGGGAGCAAGCTAATCCTTTTGTGTTGAGAGATGTATTTTCCTGGGGCACAATATTACTGGCTGTGAATCCATCAAAGCTGCTAGTGTCAAAATAAAAAGGAATACCAAAAAACCCCACTGAAAGCATGGATATGTATGATTTAAAAGACAGGAATAGATGTACATGAAATTGATGTATCTCAAACATGTAAATTTTGATGTACATGAAAGATATAAATACTAAATGGAAAAATTCTTACCAATAATCTCCTTTCTGCTAGCATCTCCCACAAGACATCTCTCCACACTGCAGCTGTTGAAGGGGGTCCAAAGTTGTCGTGCTGCATGCACTGGCCACCCCTCTTCCCCCCAGCTTGGTGCCAGATGAGTCATTCCAATGCTGCATAGAACTCATAGAAAGATATTAGTAACTTCAGTGGGAACACAACTATGTATAACTGGCATGTGGCCAGCAGCTCCAGATAGATTACTCATTAAGCCAATGAAATCTGACCCAGAGACGAGAAGAAAGGGTTAAGAAAAAGATCTGCTCGCCACTGCTGAAAACAGGCAAGAAAAACAGCCAGGGGAACAAAAGAAACAGTAGCAACTAAACTTGCCAACTGACGGCTGCCAGGGAGGCAGAGAATCTGGCGGCAAGCAGGAGCAGGACACGTGGTCAGTGCATGTAGCACTGCAATTTTGGCCCCCCTCTGTGAGCTGCAGCGTGGAGAGGAGCAGCCCAGATGTCTCAGAATTGTGAGAGACGCTAGACTACAGAAAATATGTCTGCTGAAGTTCTGTATCATTTAAATAATTTTAAAATCACCTCAGCATGTAAGAGCTTTACATTGTCTCTAATTTAACTGCATCCCACTCACCCTTTGAACAAAATACGCTGTTTCAGCGATTTTAAAGGATAGGACTATCATTCTATCCAAACAAACACTAACACGGAAGATATGGACTCATTTTTTACTCACATACTTTCCTCTATAAATACAGGCCTCGACATTTAAAATCACATTCAATTAATATACTTTTTATTTTTAAGCATTATTTTATGAAATAATTATAATATATCAACCACAGTCCTGCAATCTCTAGCATGCCTGATGGACATTTGATGGAGTTCCCTACCAACAGGCAAATTTTTTTATAAAGATTGAGAGATTGTTAGTTTCCAGAGACCTTTAACTACTGTCCCGCACTCAGCAGCACCAATGTTGGTATAAGAGAGAAGAGAATTAGGCCCAGAGTTTTAAACCTGGTGTTAAATATAATAAAAACAAAAACAGGCTACCAAAAATAATTATTGAATCATCAAAATGTTAACATGCCTAAGCTGAGTCTTATCAAAATTTAAGCCCCAACCCAGCAAAGACTTAAGCATGTGCACAATTGACTCATGTGACTAGACCCTATTGAAATCTCTGGGACTACTGAGTGAGTGATCTAATGCACATGCATAAGTCCTTACAAGATTGGGGTTTTAAATGATAATTTTCTGAATCAAGGACCATATCTTTCTATTAGATCTTGTCTGTATTAAAAGTTGCATAGGTTTCACTAAAGAGATGCTTCTAAGTGGATTTATTTAAACCAGCACAAACCACACAGGTTTGCACTGGTTTAACTAAGCTGATTTACCTTTAGTAAAACGAGCAATTTTTAATACAGACAAGGCTTTTGTTTCTGTAAAGCACACAATACATTGAGTGTGTTGCAAAAATAATAGTAATAAATAAAAGTGTCCTCTTGCTTGTGTCATATGCATTTTTTGCCAAAGGAAAAGGTTAAGATGTCTAAGAAAAACAATGTAGTTGTAGCCATATCGGTCCCAGGATATTAGAGAGAGACAAGGTAAGTGAGGTAGTATCTTTTATTGGACCTTGTGTTGTCATCTTGTCTCTCTCTCACCAACAGGAGTTGGTCCAATAAATGATATTACCTCACTCATTTTGTCTCTCAAAAAGATACAGGACATTTTCACAGCAGTTTAGAGGTTAGCTATATTTATTAGAATGTCAAATTAATGTGAATAAAGCTTGATTGCATATTTTCTAGGCAAAATAATGGCCACTATCCCAGCCTGTCATCAGCTGCCAGAAAACATGCTCCCCTATTTATTATTATGAGAATATAAAAATGTTTAAAAATTAACTCTTTGTGTGTTAATTTGATGTAGTGTTTGCTACTGTTATAATCTTGGCTTTTTATAATCTCTCTTTTCCTAACAGTTAACTAACCAGAAAGCAGGATTTCATCCTCAGCATGCCATTAGGTTTATATTGGTTGATATTTCAGAATTGAAGTATCAGTCACAACACCATTAAATAGCTAAAAGAGCAAATACTGTTCATACTCAAAATGGCTTTTTCTCCCTCACACTCATTCTCTTGGACATCATTGCAGCCTTGTGGAGTATTCACTATCTCCTTAGTTCTGCAGCCATGATTTTTTTTCCTCTTCTTGGATGTTTGATTCCACATATCAAACTCCTCCGCTTGGTAGTAGCTCTGCCTCTGCACAAGGCCCCCTCTTCTAAGGCAACCTAAAAGGTTTCATTCTTGAATCTGGTTTCTGCACAATTTCTTATGCTTGATTATATTATGTCCCCTTCCTTTGTCTTTCTGTCATTTTTACATGACGATACTCAGTTCTGTATATTTTGGTATTTTTAATACCCAGCCCTTTTAACCTTCTCTCTTCCTGATCTCATCAATTAAACTGTAATCTCAATTTCTTTCAACTACTTCTTAAAAAGTTACCTGAGGCAACAAAGGTAATCCTCAAATCCAATTCTGTATTTTATATCCTCTTTTCAACTCAGACCTTCCATTTGCCTCTGGCTATAACCTTGGCATTATCCTTAACTCTCTTCATCTTCTGCAGCTCCTATTTTAGCAAATCAACCTAGCTGCATTTCTACAATGTTGCCCATGTAAGAGTCTATCAGCTCTACCTGTGCTAAAACCATCACTACCTTTGTCTCCTCAGCTTGACTATTACAAGGCCCCTTTTTATGGTCTTCCTAATTTTCAAGCTCTATAAAACGTAGGAAGGAAGTAGGATAAGATAACAGGAAACCACCATTCTTGGAAAACTAAAAGAACAAATGTTATTAACCTAGTTGGCTCTTTCGTCCAGAGTGCACCACACCAACTATGGGATGGGATGGGATGTTAGATGGGGTAGGATCTGAGTTACCTAGGAAAGAATTTTCTGTAGTATCTGGCTGGTGAATCTTGCCCATATGCTCAGGGTTTAGCTGATCGCCATATTTGGGGTGAGGAAGGAATTTTCCTCAAGGGCAGATTGGAAGAGACCCTGGAGGTTTTTCGCCTTCCTCCGTAGCATGGGGCATAGGTCATTTGCTGGAGGATTCTCTGCTCCTTGAAGTCTTTAAACCACGATTTGAGGACTTCAATAGCTCAGACATAGGTGAGAGGTTTTTCGCAGGAGTGGGGTGGGTGAAATTCTGTGGCCTGCGTTGTGCAGGAGGTCAGACTAGATGATCATAATGGTCCCTTCTGACCTTAGTATCTATGAACTAGTGCCAGTAATAGCTCTACAAAGAAAGTGATGCCTTGAAAAGCAATTGCTCTCCTGCAAGCAGTGGGGTTCAGTGCCGTAATCCTGAATGCAGCTGTCATTATGAAGGTAATAGCATCCAGTACCAGGAGCATAGTATCCTAGCTGGTAAACTCACCAGCTTAGTCAGGCATTTCCCCCCCGCTGCCGCTTATTACCCCAAAACACTGTCAGCACAATAATTAGTTTAGCAATAAAAGGCTTTGGGCATAGTTTTTAGAGGTGCTGAGAACTCCCATTACTCCAACAGGCGTTAGTGCTCAGCACCTTTGAAATATCAGAGATTTGTCCATAGGTCTGATGGAAGAAAATATGGTTGATTGACCAGGAGAAGTGTGAGAAACAATAGCACTACAGAAAGGATACCATGAGAAAGGATACCCGTCATCATTTCTTCCCCCACCCCACGTCCATTACTGTATTTTGAAACAGTTGTTGGGGAGCTAGCAAATCTCCCTCAGGTACAGCTCATACCTGAGTGATTTACCATTACTGGGCAGCCCTAACATTTAACCTTTAAACAGAGGGAAAGCAGTTTAGGAATAACTACCCAAATTATTTCCCTCAAACAGTGTCAGAGATTTCACAGAGATTTTTTACAAGAGAGTTAAGTTTTTCAGGCATCTGAGAAAATCCTGCTAGCTGAGGCCTGAAGTGAAGTTGAGTTAAAAACAGGCTGTGTGGTTGGATTTCTATGAGAGGAAAATCTATTATGTGAAGGATCCTATTAAAAAGTTAGGCCTGAATCTCAACCCATGTCTATTTTTGTATATAAGCTCTTTGATTTTATTCTGCAGTGTTTGTATAACTTTCTGGAATTTTATCTGTAAACGAAATGATCCTATTTAAAGTGACTGGATCTATTGTTGGTGCAAACAGGCCAATCCACAGAGAAGGGTTATCAAAGGAAATCCTGTCTCTGTCCCATCAGCCAGGGAGGCAGAGAGAACCAGTTGTAGAACAACCCCTGTCCTAGGTTCTCAAGGACTTAAAGAATAACTGGATGGGGAATTGAGCTTGTGGGTGCAATATATTCGTATTGGGAGTGTTCTTTGTATCGGCATCGTGCCTAGCAGGCCCCATCATGGACCTAGACCCCACTGCACTAGGCACTGAAAAAACACAACCAAGAGCTTGTAGTTAAGTAAATGTCTGGGGTCTCTCTGTGTTAACATGGTGAATGGAGGTGAGGAGAGACCCAGATCAAGAAATGTTTGTGACAAATTTTTTTAACAGTGAGGGTAATTAACTGCTAGAACAATTTAACTGGTGTTGTGGTGGATTCTCCATCACTTGAAGTCTTTAAAACAAGACTGGACATCTTTCTAAAAGATATGCTAAACTCAATCAGAAGCTATGGGCTTCATGCAGAAATTACTGGGTGAGGTTCTAAGGTCTACATTTTGGCATTAAAATCTATGATATACTAAATATCAGCAAGCACTGATATCTCACAGAAATAGTACCTTAAAGGACAAAGAAATCACAGGCAAAGAAAACTGAAGCTTGATGTTGTCTAACTATTATTTTCTTTGTGTCATATTTGAAGGAGAGACTTAATGGCCTCTATGAAGACAGAGCCTATATTTTGCCCTATCTTCAGAAGAGATGATAATTTTATGACTAGCCAGAAACTTGCAATTAATGCTTGGGTTTGCCTGTGTCCAGCAGTAGTTTCCATCTTCAGCAGTAATGCCAGAGTGTATCCAAGTACCCCTTTCAGCTCTTTCTCTAATGGAATTTGATAGTAGTTTTGCTCAGCTCCGCTCCGCAGCCCACAAGCAGCTCCCGCCGCCCCACGAACTGCTCCACCAGCCGGTCCACAAACTGCTCCGCATCCCACCAGCAGCTCCCGCCGTCCTATGAACTGCTCCACCAGCCTGTCCACAAGGCACTCCAGCCGTCCCGCAAACTTCTCCACAATATATCTTCAGGCTCCCCCACTACTTAACACAACGCTCACTGATTTCAGCTCTTAGTCAGTTCAGCTCTTTGGTGAATTCAGCTTGCAGTAGGGGAGCCTCAGTGCTGGTGCACCATTAGCCCAAAGTGAGCTCAGCAGTCTGTAAGGCTTTGGATTCTTCGACCATGGGATGGTGTTCCAAGAAGGAGTGCTAGGCAGAGACGGGCTCCACTTAACGAAGAGAGGGAAGAGCATCTTCGCGAGCAGGCTGGCTAACCTAGTGAGGAGGGCTTTAAACTAGGTTCACCGGGGGAAGGAGACCAAAGCCCTGAGGTAAGTGGGAAAGCGGGATACCGGGAGGAAGCACAGGCAGGAATGTCTGTGAGGGGAGGGCTCCTGCCTCATACTGGGAATGAGGGGCGATCAACAGGTTATCTCAAGTGCTTATATACAAATGCACAAAGCCTTGGAAACAAGCAGGGAGAACTGGAGGTCCTGGTGATGTCAAAGAACTATGACGTGATCGGAATAACAGAGACTTGGTGGGATAACTCACATGACTGGAGTACTGTCATGGATGGATATAAACTGTTCAGGAAGGACAGGCAGGGCAGAAAAGGTGGGGGAGTAGCATTGTATGTAAGGGAGCAGTATGACTGCTCAGAGCTCCGGTACGAAACTGCAGAAAAACCTGAGTGTCTCTGGATTAAGTTTAGAAGTGTGTGCAACAAGAGTGATGTAGTGGTGGGAGTCTGCTATAGACCACCGGACCAGGGGGATGAGGTAGATGAGGCTTTCTTCCGGCAGCTCACGGAAGCTACTGGATCGCATGCCCTGATTCTCATGGGTGACTTTAATTTTCCTGATATCTGCTGGGAGAGCAATACAGCGGTGCATAGACAATCCAGGAAGTTTTTGGAAAGCGTAGGGGACAATTTCCTGGCGCAAGTGCTAGAGGAGCCAACTAGGGGGGGCGCTTTTCTTGACCTGCTGCTCACAAACCGGGTAGAATTAGTGGGGGAAGCAAAAGTGGATGGGAATCTGGGAGGCAGTGACCATGAGTTGGTTGAGTTCAGGATCCTGACACAGGGAAGAAAGGTAAGCAGCACGATACGGACCCTGGACTTCAGGAAAGCAGACTTCGACTCCCTCAGGGAACGGATGGCCAGGATCCCCTGGGGGACTAACTTGAAGGGGAAAGGAGTCCAGGAGAGCTGGCTGTATTTCAAGGAATCCCTGTTGAGGTTACAGGGACAAACCATCCCGATGAGTCGAAAGAATAGTAAATATGGCAGGCGACCAGCTTGGCTTAATGGTGAAATCTTAGCGGATCTTAAACATAAAAAAGAAGCTTACAAGAAGTGGAAGGTTGGACATATGACCAGGGAAGAGTATAAAAATATTGCTCGGGCATGTAGGAATGTTATCAGGAGGGCCAAATCGCACCTGGAGCTGCAGCTAGCCAGAGATGTCAAGAGTAACAAGAAGGGTTTCTTCAGGTATGTTGGCAACAAGAAGAAAGCCAAGGAATGTGTGGGCCCCTTACTGAATGAGGGAGGCAAACTAGTGACAGAGGATGTGGAAAAAGCTAATGTACTCAATGCTTTTTTTGCCTCTGTTTTCACTAACAAGGTTAGCTCCCAGACTGCTACGCTGGGCATCACAAAATGGGGAAGAGATGGCCAGCCCTCTGTGGAGATAGAGGTGGTTAGGGACTATTTAGAAAAGCTGGACGTGCACAAGTCCATGGGGCCGGACGAGTTGCATCCGAGAGTGCTGAAGGAACTGGCGGCTGTGATTGCAGAGCCATTGGCCATTATCTTTGAAAACTCGTGGCGAACCGGGGAAGTCCCGGATGACTGGAAAAAGGCTAATGTAGTGCCAATCTTTAAAAAAGGGAAGGAGGAGGATCCTGGGAACTACAGGCCAGTCAGCCTCACTTCAGTCCCTGGAAAAATCATGGAGCAGGTCCTCAAAGAATCAATCCTGAAGCACTTGCATGAGAGGAAAGTGATCAGGAACAGCCAGCATGGATTCACCAAGGGAAGGTCATGCCTGACTAATCTAATCGCCTTCTATGATGAGATTACTGGTTCTGTGGATGAAGGGAAAGCAGTGGATGTATTGTTTCTTGACTTTAGCAAAGCTTTTGACACGGTCTCCCACAGTATTCTTGTCAGCAAGTTAAGGAAGTATGGGCTGGATGAATGCACTACAAGGTGGGTAGAAAGCTGGCTAGATTGTCGGGCTCAACGGGTAGTGATCAATGGCTCCATGTCTAGTTGGCAGCCGGTATCAAGTGGAGTGCCCCAAGGGTCGGTCCTGGGGCCGGTTTTGTTCAATATCTTCATAAATGATCTGGAGGATGGTGTGGATTGCACTCTCAGCAAATTTGCGGATGATACTAAACTGGGAGGAGTGGTAGATACGCTGGAGGGGAGGGATAGGATACAGAAGGACCTAGACAAATTGGAGGATTGGGCCAAAAGAAATCTGATGAGGTTCAATAAGGATAAGTGCAGGGTCCTGCACTTAGGACGGAAGAACCCAATGCACAGCTACAGACTAGGGACCGAATGGCTAGGCAGCAGTTCTGCGGAAAAGGACCTAGGGGTGACAGTGGACGAGAAGCTGGATATGAGTCAGCAGTGTGCCCTTGTTGCCAAGAAGGCCAATGGCATTTTGGGATGTATAAGTAGGGGCATAGCGAGCAGATCGAGGGACGTGATCGTTCCCCTCTATTCGACATTGGTGAGGCCTCATCTGGAGTACTGTGTCCAGTTTTGGGCCCCACACTTCAAGAAGGATGTGGATAAATTGGAGAGAGTCCAGCGAAGGGCAACAAAAATGATTAGGGGTCTGGAACACATGAGTTATGAGGAGAGGCTGAGGGAGCTGGGATTGTTTAGCCTGCAGAAGAGAAGAATGAGGGGGGATTTGATAGCTGCTTTCAACTACCTGAAAGGGGGTTCCAAAGAGGATGGCTCTAGACTGTTCTCAATGGTAGCAGATGACAGAACGAGGAGTAATGGTCTCAAGCTGCAGTGGGGGAGGTTTAGATTGGATATTAGGAAAAACTTTTTCACTAAGAGGGTGGTGAAACACTGGAATGCGTTACCTAGGGAGGTGGTAGAATCTCCTTCCTTAGAGGTTTTTAAGGTCAGGCTTGACAAAGCCCTGGCTGGGATGATTTAACTGGGAATTGGACTAGATGACCTTCTGGGGTCCCTTCCAACCCTTATATTCTATGATTCTATGATAAGTAGACGCCTAATGAAATCAAAATTAGCTCTGATATTCCACAGTGGAGAGAGGAGGAAGTGCAATTAGCATGTAAGGCCCCCACCAAAGGGCCCATGCCACCAAGTATTAATACTTGTCCCCAACCTCTCTCAATTCACAGAGTTTTGGAACCCATGACCCTTGCCTAGCAAGTGCTACTTAGTTGATGGTGACTCCATCATAACAAAAGGCCAAGTACAGTTCCAAGCACAGTTCCCATAATCAGGGTAATAACAATTTATTCTTCCTGCCCCAACAACAGAGACACTGGGGATCCCACAGCAGCCGAAGTGACCATTTGGGCAGCTTAGGCCTCATTCTAGGCGGGGTGGGTGTGCTATGCAAATGAGCTCGGCCCCTGAAGTTCTTTTCCACAACTTGCCACACCTCACCACCAGATGTCAGGGTGGAGCTCATCCTGACACTGCTTACATGTCTAATATGTTATTTTCCAGTCAGATATCAGTGCTGCGATTACAATATATAGGCAATCAGCCAAATCTCGGGCAATAATGAAGCTACCAAGTTTTAATTTTGTTTTTTTTTACTCTCTCCCAGTACATAACATTATTTAAGGCAAAATCTGTACCTGGTAGGACTAACTACATTACTGAACTCACAATATTCTGCCAACTCACAATATTCCAGTTTTTGTTTCAGAGGTTGATAGTGATCCAGTGCTTATGCCTACTTGGCTCTGGGACCTTGGCCATTAAAAGGACCAGTCACTTTAAGTACACTTAAGCCTTTCAGAAGGGGTTCATGAGGTTTATTCCTTTCCTATAGTCAGATAGCTGGTTAAAGGAAGATGGCCAATGCAAACAAGGGAAACTCCTTTCTGGCACTTGCTGTTAAACAGACCACCCCACAGCAAATTCCCAGAATAAGATACTCCCTGCTAAGGCAGTAATTGAAACTGCAACCATGAGCTTATCTTTTGAAAGTTCAGACAAGCAGTTGGAAGAAAAAATACGCCACAGTGTACAAATGCTAGCCAGATAGGTAGGTGGACTTAAACAGGCCCACATATGAATGTTGTTATGAATCATGGGAAAGATGAAGCCTCAAGCACCTGGCAGTGTAGCTACAGATGCTATGATTTCTCCCCCCACAAAGAAAAAAATTTGTTTTTATAACCCAACTAGCAATTACAGACTGCATGGAAGAGGTAAAAATGTACATTTTAAATTCTCTAAATCCTCTACATTCAAGAACACAGATAGCATTAGGTGCTGTGGAGTGAGAATACTGTATTTGTACCTTATCTCTAGAGTCACTACAAAGCACTGCAGTACTCACAGCCTTTTACAGACCTGTGGAGTAGAAGAGAACTAAGACTGAGTTAGGGTTTCTCATCTTGCTGCATTTTATTTGAGCCACATGAATCAATAAATGCTTGGTTCCTTATGTAGCATTAGTTAGTGATCCATAGGTCATCAGCATTTTACCCGCTCGGTTGAAAATATGCTTGTGAAAAAGCTTAAAAATTGGGCTGATTTTCACAGCTTTTGTGGTAAAGTTGCCTGGTCACTTCTGCTGAGAATTTCATCCTAAACTTGTAAAACTCTGCAAAATTATTTTGGTTTATAGCTAAATAAAACAAAAATGGTATAAGTCTCAGATTCCTTTTCCAGCTGTCCTATGCACCATCCATTCACTTCACACTCATGCTATGCAGCTTTAAGCTCTAATGGACACACATTTTCTCCTATATGGTAGTTTCCCTGGCTTGTCTTGAAAAGAGATTCTGTCTCCATATGTTCTGGGAACTGTAACTCAAATACTCTCCTATCTGCCCAGCTAATGAGGTCAGAACAACTCCTTATATAACAAACTATGTATAGAACTAACAGGACATACATTAGATGGAATGAAAACTAGCTCACTGATAGGTCTCAAAATTAGTTGTTTGTGGGGAGACAACAATGAGTGGGGCCATTTCTAGCGGAATTGCTTAGGGATTGGTTCTTGGGCCAAAGCTATTAATTTTTTTTATCAGTGATCTAGACATGATACAACATTTTTGCTGGTAAAGTTTGCAGATGATTGGTGAGCCTACAGGTTACTGTTACAGTGTGACCTGAGTTATCTGGTTAAATGGTCACAATCCAAAAAAATACGTTTTAATACAGCCAAATGCAAGGTAATACACCTGGGAACAAACAATGCAAGCTATACCTACTGGATGGGGAACCATCTTAGAAAGCAGTGATTCAGAGAAGGACTCCACAATGCAAAGTGGGCAGATAGGGTGCGTCTCAAAGTGCAACATGAGCATTGTCTGATACCTCCAGCTGAGTACACTAGCATGGGCTCAGTGCACATTTATACATATTTAGGGGTTTTAAGTGTGTGGGGATTGGTGGGTGGGTTGGGCAACAACACGTGGCAGAACATGTGTCAAGTCTGCAGTGTAGACATACCCTGTAACAGCTACATGAGGCTACATCATGACCCCAAATCTGGGCTGATATTGAAAGTTAGATCATAAGCAAACAGTGTGAATGAGCAGTAAAAATACCATAACAGCAATGCTGACTAAAGCACAAGGAGACCTCTGCACTTGCATTCCTTTTAAAGTCACAGATGGCACTCAGGGATTTTTTTTCCCTCTAACATTTTCCACGTCTATCTGACCCCAACGTGCACTACAATATAAATAACAATTTTTGTGCCAAACCCATGATTCTTCATACATGAAGTATTCTCAAAGTAGGATGAAGTAAACCTTTCTGCACTGCACTTATCATCCTACCTGTTATGGTAGACCCCTCAATGTTAGTCAATGGGAAATATGAAAGGACTACGCTTCCCGGGTCTTTGGGGGGGTCTCTTGTACTCCAAACACATTCAAAAAAATTAAACAAAACATGATAGACAAACCACTGTCTCTTCAAGTATTCTCAGCCTATGACGATGACAATCTGTTACCACTGGGGTTTTGTCTGTTGTGGTTTTAGTGTAGCAAAAGAGGTCACTGAAAAGTTATTGGGGCCAGTTAGATCCCAAATCTATTATGCAGGTATTCAGCATCAGATTGTTATTATTATGATATGATTATATGACTTTCAGCATTGTTCATAGCTAAGGCTACATTTTAGTCATGCGTATTTTTAGTAAAAGTCATGGACAGGTCACCGACAGTAAACAAAAATTCTCAGCCCCTGACCTGTCCATGACTTTTACTATATACCTCTAACTAAAACTTGGGCCAGGAGATCGCAGGTGCTCTGGGGAGGCTGGCCGGGGGTGCTGCAGGTACTGAGGTGGCCCCTGCTGGGGGCGGGGGGGACAGAAGAGGTGGGGAACACCCCCCCGGTAAGGGCACCCCAACTCCCTACCCCAGCCCTGAGCCCCCTCGCACCCAAACTGCTGCTGCTGCCCCAGAGGCTGCCCAGCTCGGGCAGCCCCTGTACCAGCACTGGACACTGCAGAAGTCACCACGGAGGTCACAGAAAGTCACGGAATCCCTGCTCTCCATGATAGACACACAGCCTTATTCATAGCATCATAGTTTCAGCAGTTTTTGATTTTCAAATAAAATGCACCAACATAGTCTTGGGGGTCTGTGAGACCTCAGATAACATTTGCCTTATGTATCGTCACAATTGTCCAGCAAAGTGAGTTTCTTTGAAGATAACACTGTCAAACTTATTTTCTGGGAAGCTTACTCTTGTTAGGAAGAATTTCTGGGGAAGCCACAATTGTCAGATACATTTTCTGGCAGCCCACACTTGACAGATGCTGTAGCTGTTGCAAAGACTCGCTGTTATGGGACAAAGACTCGTATTGAACATGCACATTGAATGTCTGAATGCATATATTGTTTGGATTTTGTTAAACCACAAATGGTATAATAAATCTTTGCGTAAGACACGGATGTTTCTCAGTGACCTGGGTACAGAAATAGTGAAACTACTGGTGCAGGAAAGGAACACTGCAGCCTTGCCTCAGGCTGCTAGGAAAGCAGTGTCTAGTGTGCTGGGTACTGATCCAAAGCCTGAGAAACGGGGAAGATGGTACATCTGTTCCAGAAAAATGCATCAAAAATGTGCAATGTCTAAAACTTTGTATGTTCAGAACACGCCACCTACTTGCTCCATTCATTCAAAGTAGTAGGATATTTCCTGTCTGTGTGCTCCTTTTGTGCCTTTTATATTGTTTCTGTGTCTAACTATTTTCATTGTCTAAACATGGGGTCAGTTAGACCCCCAACACAATTCTGTTCAGTGTACGTCTGAATCTAGAAAAGTTTTAATTTGTTCATTGTTTTATAGTTCACTGGTTACAATAAAGCCAGATTTAAATGCATCATGTTTTTTCCAATTTTGACATAGTAGGAGGGTGGTCAGTCCAACAGCAAGGTTAAAAGCATCTTAAAAAACAGTAAACCTTTTTCATAATATTTAAACCATGTAACCCTTTTTAAGAAACCAATATTTGAGAATGGGAATGATTTCTCACTATTTTAAAATATTTTATTTTTAAATATTTCTATTTTCTTTCCCTAGCCTTTACTGCAGATTACCTACCTACCTACCTGAGTCAACCTACCATTATTTGACAGGATATTATAGGTTCCTTTAAAAAGCAAGGAAGAATTATTTTAGATTTTGATATATTGCAGTGACAGAACTGTGAAAGGTGGTGTTTCACCTTCTTGCAGTTCACCTCCAGCAACCTTAGAATACTGATGAATATAATACTCTTAGTATGGACCAAGTAATTCTGAATCTAGAACGTGTAGTAACACACTTCTTTTAGATTTGTTTTTAAAGTTTATATATATAATCCAGATTGAACATGTATAAGCACAAAATAAGGGTTGAGTAAGGCCACAGAAAACAAGATCCAGCAAAAGACTCAGGAGGAAAGCAAACAAAACAAACAAAAAACTTTCTTTGTTGAAAGACAAATTAATTTTAGATTCCTTGTCATATAAGGAAGAACATTCCTCACATTTGTTCCCACTGGACAAATTCCTTGGATTTTTTTTTTTTTTTTTTGTCAACAGCGACAGCCTCCTTAGTTTCAGATCTATTCCATGCCTTTCGGAAGCAATACCTAGGAAGATGAAAACTAGAATGCCTGTTTTTCTTATGTGTATACCTTGCTCCTAATAAGTGAAAAGATGCAACAGCCAACAGTTCACTATTGATTTTTCTTTTTTATTTAAAAAGTGCCCTTGAACCAAATAAACTCTTTGCTAAATCTTTACTATTGCTGCATCTGCTCTGAAAGAAATACCATGAGCACTTTAATAAATGGATTAGAAGACGAGCGAATGGTCTATACCAAGGGCAGGCAAACTTTTTGGCCTGAGGGCCACATCGGTTTTCCAAAATTGTATGGAGGGCCGGTTAGGGGAGGCGGTCTCCCCCCAAACATCCAGGTGTGACCCGGCCCCTGCCTCCAATCCAACCCCCACCGCTTCTTGCCCCCCTAGGACTCCTGCCCCATCCAACCCCCCCCGTCCCCTGATTATCCCCGGACGCTCCACCCCTGCATGCCCCCTGCCGCCCCATCCAACCCCCCCACAATTCCTGACTGCCCCCCCGGGACCCCTGCCCCATCCATCCCCCCTGTTCCCCACCCTCTGACCCTCCCCGACCTCTATCCACACCCCTGACCACACCCTGAATTCCCCTGCCCTCTAGCCAACCCCCCATCCTCCTTACCGTGCTGTCTGGAACACCAGTGGCTGGCGGTGCTACAGCCATGCCGCCCAGAGCACTGGCTCAGGCCACAGCTCTGCAACTTCGCTGCCTAGCTGCCCAGAGCATGGCGCCGGCGGTGCAGTGCATTGAGGCTGCGGGGGAGGGGGAACAGCAGGGGAGGGGCCAGGGACTAGCCTCCCGGGCCAGGAGCTCAGGGGCCGGGCAAGAGGGTCCCGCAGGCCGGTTGTGGCCCGGGGGCCATAGTTTGCCCACCTCTGGTCTACACTATACCGTTAAGTCGACAAGAGAGGCTGGTCTACATGATACAGTTAGGTCGATGAGAGAGGCGTAAGACTTATGTCAGTGTAGTTAGGGTGACACAGTGTCTGTGTAGACACTGCGTTCCTTACATGGATTGTTGGCTGTCTTGTCAATTTCATGGCAGAGGCCGTGAAATTGAAAAGAAAGCCGGGCAGCTAGAGCCCAGCTGTGCCCCCGCTCTCTTGGAGTGCAGAGTGGCTGGACCTTGCTCCCAGCTGGGAGCCGGGGCGAGAAGCCTGGTTGCCTCCTGCTCCGCCACTGGGAGCCAGGCAGCCTGGCACCTTTTAGGGAACAGGGTTGAGAAGCCAGGGCAGCTGCACCCTGCTCTCCAGGGCTTAGAAGCCCTGGGTGGCTTCCTGCCGACTCCCGGTGGGGAACAGGGAGGCAAGACGCCCTGGGCGGCTTCCCCCACACTCCAAGTGAGGTGAGAAGCCTCGGGTGGCTTCCCTCCTGCTCCTGGTAGGGAATGGGGAGCAGAGGGGGATGACAGCCCATTGGGGACCTGAGGAGCTGCCAGTGAAGCTGAGAGACTGGGTTTTCAGCTCCCCACACTGTCCCTCTTAGGTCAGTGGAAGCGTTCCTGGTGAGGATGTGCACCACCGACCCAAGGAGGGTAGTGTGGACATGCACCACCACAGTAATTACTGCAGTGGCTGTAGGTCGATCTAATATAGGCAGGCTTATGTTCTAGTCTTACATACCCTTTGTAACCTCTGTAACTCTTTCTTTTATGATTTACCATAGGTATTAATGTAAGAAATTCCTAAACTGTATTTCAGCAAACCTCCCTACTCCATCTAGAGCAACAGGATACTAGGTGAACAGTTTTAGTTCTGCTATGGAAGAAACATGATACTCACAAAACTGTGATAATCAGGTTAACTGCAGCACATGTGCACACACACACACACACACACACAAATATAAACACACACTGCACATAAAGTACAGATTTTGAAACTAGACAACATATGACAACAAAAGACTGAATATAGTAGCACCCTCCTTCACCAGATGCTACCCACATTTTTTTTTTCTTCCAGATAATGGTAGGTATAATAGTTTCACAAACTTTTGGATCATTTTCAAAAGATGGCACAGTGGATGGGCTACAATCCCTCCTTATACCCCTGTCATTACAGGCAAATAGCAATTTGTGTACTTTACTTCATTGTGTACCTGTCTGTATACAGAAATGTGGGAATTTAGAGGTGCACCCATTATGTGGTCCTCTGAAAATTTTCCCTTTAAATCTGAAACAACTTTCCTTAACCCTATATTGTGCTTGTCCTCCTTTAACTAATATGGGGTAAAAAATTTCTTCCTGATATAGAGAATCTCCAGCATTAAAGCGAGATCAATTTACAGTCTGCACCGAATCCTCTCTGCGGTATTCTTGACATTGCTAAAAGTACTGTGGTACAAACGATAGAGAACATTACCTTGAAGAATACACTTTCTGATGAATGCCATATACTAAACCTGAGATGAGTTTCATTTTGTAAAATCACTTATAAGAATTTAAGGAGTTGATTTGTCTTTCAATTTCATGAAATTGTATTTCAGGGAAGCACATATTCAGAAGGAACCATTAATGATCACTTGTTTGTGATCAGGCTTAGATTTTCACCAAAGCAGAATTCCAGGATCAAATTGTTAAATTACTACCAAACAGCTAGAAATAACCGACTAGTAAATAACATAATTTTTCTGAACTTCATCTCTTCCTTGTAACATTCAAACAGTAGTTTTGATTTATCAGTAATTATTTTACAGAAGGAAAGGCCTCTTCCTATTATTATAGCTTTTGTTTCCGCCTCTAACTGCTGCATTTCCTGGACTAAGAATTTACAGAAAATCTAGACCACAACTAGGACATAATGTGGGCAACGAGGCTGTGAATAAACAGTGTTTAGATGACACAGGTCCCTTGTAAAATAAAACACTACGAACAACATTTTCAACCATCTTTAAAGATTACTGCTATATTCTAACAGAATGACATTTCCAAACATTTTCTGTTTTCACACATGGGGAAAGAGGAATATAAATAAAAAAAAAAATGAGTTCCCTTTCACACTTTACCGTAGAAAAGATCTGATTAGCTGGTCTAGTCACTGGGTTGATTTGGACAACAATACAAAACTAATCCATAAATCTTAATTCTTGAAGAAGTTCATTCACCAGCTTCACAGCCCTTTGGTTTTTTAATCCAAGTTGGTTAAATCTGTAGGCAGTACGTATAAGAAGGCCAAAAACTTCATTGGTTGTATTGCTTGCCAGAATCACCTGAAGGAAAAACAGAATGGAGGAAAAGAGGAAATCATTTAATTTAGATTTATTACTCCAAGTGCAATCATTTATAGCTGTGTACTATGTGCTACATGTTGTTTTCTTCTAACTCCCCACAACCCTCCCCCATTTAGTCATTGGTGTCATCTGAAAAGCAACTAAATTCCATAAAGCATGAAAATAAATTCCCCTCTGAGAAAGGAAGGAAGAAAGGAAGGAAGGAAATAAAGCCCAGGGACTAGATCTCAAAGTGCAACAGACCAGCACGTAGTGCACCAGGGAGGAGTTTTATTCCATCCATCCAGCTGCTGATCCCTGAGGGCTGCTCCACACTCTGCATCCCACTCTGGTTCCAACTCCTGCTTCTCATATGTCCTCAGCCCATCCTGGAAAGTTCCCTATGCCAGGAGGGGAAAATGTAGGAGGGGCTGGCATAGCTTCCCCTATGCTAGCTCAGGACTCCCTTGCACTAGGGGAATTCTAAGCTGTTGCCTTAAGGCAACTTTAAATTCTTTTTGTGCTACTGGTTCAACAGGACCATGGATCTTGTCTTCAGTCTTTTAATAAAGGGTTGTTATAGCACAATAAGGTGCTGCAGCCTGTTAAAGGGTTTCACTGGTCTATAAAGGGAAGAAAGCACCTAAGACTTGGAAAATAAACAGACCCAAATGAAAAGTTATGTATGCTTTCAAACAACTTTAAAATACATCATTTTTATGTTAATGAATAATCAACAGTCATTTTCTGTAATACACCCAAGATTTCTAACATATCCTAGCAGTGCTTAAAGAAAGTAATGTTATATTTGTTTATTCCAACTAACAGCAGCTAAAAGGCATAATCAACAACAATAATGTTCTAGTTCCATTCACTGCAAAATGAATTTTCTCATGTGTTACAGGCCTTATAAAAGATAAAAGGAGTACAGTACTTTTCCACTGAGAGGAAGAATTTCCAGACAAAGTGCTAAAGCAAAATAATGATGTGAAGTCCTGGCCTGCTTGTATCAGAGGGTTTGACTTCTTATTGTACAACATGACCTATAAATATATGTAACAAATGTAGTAGCTAAAGAACAATATAATAATAATCTAACATTTATGTAGCACTTTATGTATTAATCTTAAAAGGATCCCAAAGCACTTCATGGTGTCTATTATGTCTGCAAATTGGTTCATCCATCAGTGAAATGCAGTCACTTCTGGGGTGAAACATGACAATTATTTAACAGTTCCCAGCAAACAACTCTACGTAAGAGAAAAAAAAAATTAAAGAATACTGGGTTTTCTTGGTAGTCTTTCGACTGTACAATATGAGAATCAAAATTCAGAACTGAAGATAAGTCCCCTGTTGCTGGGTTAAAATGGACTCAAGATGCTGTTAAGGTATATTCAGTCCCCAATACAAGGATAACCTTATATTACTATGTAGCAAAACTTTTACCTACCACTGGGCTCCATAGAGAACTGTGTCCAGCACTCCTTGCTGAAATGAGTATTATTTAATCACGGGACTTAAGAGTTGGAGTATTTAAATATGGACTATTATATCTGTGTTCCACACTAATTTAGAAAGAGATTAGTTAATAATGGGAAGGACTAATTGAATTAGGTCATCTTGTCCATTCTTCTGCAAGTGTAGGATTATATAAACGCAGATCTCAGAATGGATCCTTGTGCTGGTGCACACATTTTCCACGTGTGCAACAATCAGATTATTTTGACCACCAGTATCCACTGAGGCCATGCTCATGCCCTGGATGTTCTCATATGCGTCCTCCATCCAAGGGCATAAAGGGCAGAGTGGGTCCAACTGTCCCTCAGTTCCTTTGCCAATAGAGAATTCCAGAGCTATAAGACTCCATACAAATGGGGAAGGAGAGTGCGTCATGGGAGTCATGTGGACAATATATCTCAATGAACCACAGTTAATTTAAGATAAGTAACTTGTTTTCCAAAGAACATACTGATATTTTTGTCAAAAAAAATTAATGCCCAAAAGTGAAATATTCCAATTCAAAATGATGCTACAGTGTCTGTCTTATCTCTGTAAGATAAGTAACTGTTCTTCTTCAATTATTTGTCCACATAGATCCCACTACTGGTGACTAGTACCTCCTGGCTTGGAGGTGGATGGTACGAGTCCTATTTAAATGAGGACTGCAGGACAGCTCTACCAAAGCAAGCATCCAATATGCAAGTCTCAACTAAGAAATAGTCTTGGGAGAACATGCGGACAGATCACTATGTAGCGTCCTCCAAATTTCTAAGAACATAAGAAGGGTCATTACTGAATCAGACCAATGGTGCACCTAGCCCAGACTCCAACAGTGGCCAGTGCCAGATATTTCAGAGGGAATGAACAGAACAGGCAATTTTCAAGTAATCCATCTTCTGCCATCCAGTCCCAGCTTCTGGCAGTTAGAGGGTTAGGGACACCCAGAGCATCTTTTCTAATTGCCATTGATGGACCTATCCTCCTTGAATTTATCTAATTCTTTTTTGAATGCAGTTATACTTTTGGCCTTCACAACATGAGTTCCACAATGAGTTCCACGGGTTGACTGTGTATTGTGTGAAGAAGTACTTATGTTTGTTTTAAACTTGCTGTCTAATAATTTCATTGGGTGACCTTTGGTTCTTCTGTCATGTGAATTTCCTTAACACTTAACACTTCCTTATTTGCTTTCTCCACATCATTCATGATTTTATAGACCTCTATCATATCCCTACTTAGTCGTCTCTTTTCTAAGATGAACAGTCTAGTCTTTATAATCTCTCCTCATATGGAAGCTGTTCCAGACCCCGAATAATTTTTGTTGCCTTTCTCTGTACTTTTGCCAATTCTAATATATCTTTTTTGAGATGGGGCAACCAGAACCACATGCAGTATTCAAAGTGTGGATGTACGGTGGATTTATATAGTGGCATTATGATATTTTCTTTCTATTTTCTATCTTTTTCCAAATGGCTCCTAACATCCTGTTAGTTTTTTTGACTGCCACTGAAAATTGAGTAGATATTTTTCAGAGAACTATCCACGATGACTCCAAAATCTCTTTCTTGAGTGACAATAGCTTATTTAGACCCCATCATTTTGTATGTATAGTTGAGATTATGTTTTCCAGTGTGCATCACTTTGTATTTATCCACATTGAATTTCATCTGCCATTTTGTTGCCCACTTACAAAGGGATCTCATAAAACTGGGTAACTCTTCACAGTCAGTTTTGGACTTAACTGTCTTGAGTAATTTTGATCATATGGATATTTTGGCACCTCACTGTTCACTCCCTTTTCAAGGTCATTTATAAATATGTTGAACACCACAAGTCCCAGTATAGGCCTTTGGGGGACCCAACTCTCTCTGCTATGAAAACTGACCATTTATTCCTACTTTGTTTCCTATCTTTTAACCACTTACTGAACCATGAGGGGACCCTTCCCTCTTATCCCATAACTGTTTACTTTGCTTAAGAGCGTTTGGTGTGGGACCTAGTCAAAGGCTTTCTGAAAGTCAAGTACACTATATCAACTGGTTTCAGAGTAGCAGCTGTGTTAGTCTGTATCCGCAAAAACAAAAGGAGTATTTGTTGCACCTTAGAGACTAACAAATTTATTTGAGCATAAGCTTTCGTGAACTACAGCTCACTTCATCAGATGCATGCAGTAAAAAATACAGTGGCAGGAGATTTTATATACACAGAGAACATTTAACAATGGGTGTTACCATACACACTGTAACGAGAGAGATCAGATAGGGTGAGCTATTACCAGCAGGAGAGCGGGGGGAAAAAACCTTTGTAATGATAATCAAGGTGGGCCATTTCCAGCAGTCTCTCGTTAGAGTCTGTTTTTGAAGTTTTTTTGTTGAAGAATTGCCACTTTTAGGTCTGTAATCGAGTGACCAAAGAGATTGAAGCGTTCTCCAACTGGCCCTTGAGGAATTCCACCATGATTTCAACAATTTCCATCCCACCATCAAACTCTTCAACAAAAAAAACTTCAAAAACAGACTCCAATGAGAGACTGCTGAATTGGAATTAATTTGCAAACTGGATACAATTAACTTAGGCTTGAATAAAGACTGGGAGTGGATGTGTCATTACACAAAGTAAAACTATTTCCCCATGTTTATTTCCCGCCCCCACTGTTCCTCACACGTTCTTGTCAACTGCTGGAAATGGCCCACCTTGATTATCACTACAAAAGGTTTTTTCCGCCCTGCTCTCCTGCTGGTGATAGCTCACCTTACCTGATCACTCTCGTTACAGTGTGTATGGTAACACCCATTATTCCATGTTCTCTGTGTATATAAGTCTCCCCCCACAGTATTTTCCACTGAATGCATCTGATGAAGTAAGCTGTAGCTCATGAAAGCTTATGCTCAAATAAATTTGTTAGTCTCTAAGGTGCCACAAGTACTCCTTTTCTTTTTGCGGATACAGACTAACACGGCTGCTACTCTGAAACCTGTCATTATGCAAGGCACTGAATTTAGCTGCATGGAGTGGAAATTTATCAACTTCATGAAAAAACTCGTACAGATACAGACAGACATCATCTTCCTTTCCAAATGCAAACAGATGGACATCATACCAAAAGGACTGAAGGTAAAAAATCCATTACAATCTTCATACCACACAGACTATGCTGACAGCTTGTGCCACACACTCTCAAAGAAACTATGGAACCACCTGATCAACATCCTCTACATCAAACAGGGAAAGATTGAGAATGAGCTCTCAAAACTGGATACTCTCATAAAAAAAACAACCTTCCACACAAACTTCCTTGTGGCTGGACTTTACAAAAACTAGACAAGCCATTTACAACACACACACACTTTGCTTCTCTACAAAAGAAAAAGGACACTAAACTATCTAAACTACTACATGCCACAAGGGGCCACAACAGTGGTTCCCTTAACCCACCCAGCAATATTGTTAATCTATCCAACTATACTCTTAGCCCAGCAGAACAATCTGTCCTATCTCGGGGCCTCTCCTTCTGCCCCTCCACCCCCACGAACATGATGCAGTTCTGTGGTGACCTAGAATCCTATTTTCGACATCTCCAACTCAAGGAATATTTCCAACACACCTCTGAACAACATACTAACCCACAGAGACCTTCCTACCAAGACTACAAAAAGAAGGATTCTGGGTGGACTCCTCCTGAAGGTTGAAACAACAGACTGGACTTCTACATAGAGTGCTTCCGCCGACGTGCACGGGCTGAAATTGTGGAAAGCAGTATCACTTGCCCCATAACCTCAGCCGTGAAGAACACAATCCCATCCACAGCCTCAGAAACAACTCTGACATCATAATCAAAAAGGCTGACAAAGGAGGTGCTGTCATCATCATGAATAGGTCGAAATATGAACAAGAGGCTGCTAGGCAGCTCTCCAACACCACTTTCTACAAGCCATTACCCTCTGATCCCACTGAGGGTTACCAAAAGAAACTACACCATTTGCTCAAGAAACTCCCTGAAAAAGCACAAGAACAAATCCACACAGACACACCCCTAGAACCCCGACCAGGGGTATTCTATCTGCTACCCAAGATCCATAAACCTGGAAATCCTGGACGCCCCATCATCTCAGGTATTGGCATCCTGACAGCAGGATTGTCTGGCTATGTAGACTCCCTCCTCAGGCCCTACGCTACCAGCACTCCCAGCTATCTTCGAGTACCACTGACTTCCTGAGGAAACTACAATCCATCGGTGATCTTCCTGAAAACACCATCCTGGCCACTATGGATGTAGGAGCCCTCTACACCAACATTCCACACAAAGATGGACTACAAGCAATCAGGAACAGTATCCCCAATAATGTCACGGCAAACCTGGTGGCTGAACTTTGTGACTTTGTCCTCACCCATAACTATTTCACATCTGGGGACAATGTATACCTTCAAATCAGCGGCACTGCTAAGGGTACCCGCATGGCCCCACAGTATGCCAACATTTTTATGGCTGACTTTGAACAACTCTTCCTCAGCTCTCGTGCCCTAATGCCCCAACTCTACTTGTGCTACATTGATGACATCTTCATCATCTGGACCCATGGGAAAGAAACCCGAGTCAAAGGCTTTCTGAAAGTCAAGTACACTATATCAACTGGTTTCAGAGTAGCAGCTGTGTTAGTCTGTATCCGCAAAAACAAAAGGAGCATTTGTGGCACCTTAGAGACTAACAAATTTATTTGAGCATAAGCTTTCGTGAACTACAGCTCACTTCATCAGATGCATGCAGTAAAAAATACAGTGGCGGGAGATTTTATATACACAGAGAACATGTAACAATGGGTGTTCCCGTACACACTGTAACGAGAGAGATCAGGTAAGGTGAGCTATTACCAGCAGGAGAGCGCTACATTGATGACATCTTGATTCCACCATGATTTCAACAATTTCCATCCCACCAGAAACCTCAGCCTGGACCAGTCCACACAAGAGATCCACTTCCTGGACACTACGGTGCTAATAAGCGATGGTCACATAAACACCACCCTTTACCAAAAACCTACTGACTGCTATACTTACCTACATGCATCCAGCTTTCATCCAGACCACACCACATGATCCATTGTCTACAGCCAAGCTCTAAGATACAACCGCATTTGCTCCAACCCCTCAGACAGAGACAAACACCTACAAGATCTCTATCAAGCGTTCTTACAACTACAATACCCACCTGCTGAAGTGAAGAAACAGATGGACAGAGCCAGAAGAGTACCCAGAAGTTACCTACTTACAGGACAGGCCCAACAAAGAAAATAACAGAACGCCACTAGCCATCACCTTCGGCCCCCAACTAAAACCTCTCCAACGCATCATCAAGGATCTACAACCTATCCTGAAGGACGACCCATCATTCTCACAGATCTTGGGAGACAGGCCAGTCCTGGCTTACAGACAGCCCCCAACCTGGAGCAAATACTCACCAGCAACCACACACCACAAAACAGAACCACTAACCTAGGAACCTATCCTTGCCACAAAGCCCCTTGCCAACTGTGTCCACATATCTATTCAGGAGACACCATCATAGCGCCTAATCACATCAGCCATGCTATCAGAGGCTCGTTCATCTGCACATCTACCAATGTGATATATGCCATCATGTGCCAGCAATGCCCCTCTGCCATGTACATTGGCCAAACTGGACAGTCTCTACATAAAAGAATAAATGGACACAAATCAGACGCCAAGAATTATAACGTTCAAAAACCAGTCGGAGAACACTTCAATCTCTTTGGTCACTCGATTACAGACCTAAAAGTGGCAATTCTTCAACAAAAAAAACTTCAAAAAAGACTCCAATGAGAGACTGCTGAATTGGAATTAATTTGCAAACTGGATACAATTAACTTAGGCTTGAATAAAGACTGGGAGTGGATGTGTCATTACACAAAGTAAAACTATTTCCCCATGTTTATGCCCCCTCTCCCCTCCCTGTTCCTCACACATTTCTTGTCAACTGCTGGAAATGGCCCACCTTGATTATCACTACAAAAGGTTTTTTCCCCCCGGCTCTCTTGCTGACAATAGCTCACCTTACCTGATCACTCTCGTTACAGTGTGTATGGTAACACCCATTATTCCATGTTCTCTGTGTATATAAGTCTCCTCCCACTGTATTTTCCACTGAATTCATCCGATGAAGTGAGCTGTAGCTCACGAAAGCTTATGCTCAAATAAATTTGTTAGTCTCTAAGGTGCCACAAGTACTCCTTTTCTTTTTACTATATCAACTGGATCACTTTTGCTGAGTCCCTCAAAGAATTCTAATATACTGGTGAAGCATGATTTCCTTTTGCAAAAGGGATGTAATAGGGATGCCTCTTCAGGAAGTAAAAGGCTGCCTGAGCCCAGCTGGAATGGCCTGTAATGCACACAGGTGGAGCAAACCTGGCTAACTTGTAGCAGGATCTTATCTAGTTAAATACAATAGTCTTTGAAAAGTGATAGCCTCACCCTTAGGGTGTTCCTGAAAGGTCTTTGTTTCATAAGAGGACTCTTACAAACAAAATTGGGTCTTTATCAACAGAACTATTTACAGAGGTTCTGCAACTCCAGCTAGCATTCCAGCCATAGGCACACAGACTGGCTTTCTGGTATGTCCTCCAAATTCTTCCCGCCTGCAACCTGTGCTCCCTCCCTCTCAGTTCTAGGTAGGTTGTTACATTTTTCCTTTTAAACATTTGTTGTTATATCTTTTGTGCAAGCATTTGCTGACTTGCTAACGCATAGCCCACCCTAGGGAGATGGTCTTTACCAGTCTGTGGCAGCGTTTTAGACATAATATTCCTTCAAGTGTGCTGGTTTTCAAAATACTCTATTTCTTGTTTAAATTATCCCAGTTGATAGGGGACTTGGTTCCACACCCTGTTTCTGCCTCCTTTCTGTTAGGTGGTATCCTATTGGTCCTCTGTATTGCTCTTAAACATTGTTTCTTCTACATTAGGCCATCTGGTAGCTGCAGAGGCTCTTTCTAAGCCCTTGTCTTGGCCTCGGCCTCATCTTGCAGACATAACTCATCCCTCACATAGCAGTAGGGGGTCACCTCCTATGGCACTTGCTCTCTTTGATCTAGCTATCCCTGAACTATGAATTGTGTTACTGCCTGTGGCACCCCATCCTGGTCAGTGCTCCGTTGGATTGTCTGGAACCTCTATCAGAGATGGAAAGGTTCTGTAGCATGTTGATACACTCTCTGTGTGTAGTACTCTGAAAGGTATGCCCACTGCTCAGTGTACCTGCCACCACTCGTGACTTTCCTGGGCAGATCATTATCTTCATGTCATAGAGCTGAAGTTCCTGTAACATGCATTGTAGCTGCTTGGGTGCACTCAGCTGTGGGTTCTTCATGATGCTTTCTAATATAATCAGACTGCATGTCCATCTTGTGCCAACAAGTAACCTGAAGGAATCATTCCATTCCACAGAGCACAACGTGTAGTTCCTTTTTTATCTGAACATATCCACTTTCTGTGTCTGGTAGGGCTCTTAGTAGCAAAAGCTATGGGCATTGCATTAGTGTTGCTCCTAGGCCTCCTTCTGAGGCATCATACTGTAGCTCTAGATGCTCCACAGATTTGTAGTATTATAGGACTGATGCATCACTTATCATTTCTTTAGTTTTAAAAAAAATGCCTGTTCTTGGGTCTCTATCTGTATGCTGCATCACTGGGTTTAACGGTCTCAAAGGCTCTCACAGGCTTCTGATAGGTGTGTGCAGAATCTGGAAAGATAGCTGGCTATTCCTATAAATTGCTAGATTCCCTTCAAATCCTTTGGTCTTGGCATTTCCTCAATAGCTCACAGTTTTCCAAGGTCTGGCCAGATTCCCTTAAGTCAACAGATGTCTGATTTAGGGGACCTCCGTTCTCCTCAGCTTCATCTTACCTGCATTCAGCCTACTATTCCACTCCTGGCACTTGTTTAGGAGTTGTCTCAGCTTAGTATCATGGCTCTGCATTTCCTCTTCCTTGGTGTCTCCTTCTCCTGTAGTAAGAAGTCATCAGCTACAATATGATGCCTGAGAGTCTAACTAGTGCCCAGTTTAGTTTATATTGGAACTACATCATCTAAGTCCAGGAAGTCATATGACCCAGAAGAGTGAAACACATTCTTGCTTGTGTCTTTGGGTAAGCCTGTTGGTGGTTGACAAGGTTCAATAAAGTTTGAAATATTTTTTTATAGGTGATAAGCCTTCAATGACCTTGAATCCAACATGGCTCCTATGAACTCTATGCTTTGAATTGGAGCAAAACTAGATTTTTCTCTGCTTGATTTTGAGGGCCAGAGTAGCAAATGGCCTTTGGATTACATGGATTGAGCTGGTTGTCTGGTGAGGTGATTTCCCTCGGATAAACCAATCGTCAAGTTAGAGGTATGTAAACCTGGATACCTTGCCATCTCATGTAAGCTGCCACAACAGCCAGCTACACTTGGTGGAAACCCTCAGTGCTACAGAAAGCCCGAAGGGTGGGACGCAATACTGGTAGCAAATCTCTCATACTAAGAATCTAAGGTATTTCTTGTGAGCTGGATATATGGAAAGGTGAAAATAGGCATCCTGAAGGTTGAGAGTCACAAAACAGTCTTGATTATAGAGGCTGAAGTTATCATCCTGAAAACCTGAAGCAATGAATGAAAGTAATCCAAGCATTGAAGGTCCAAGACAGGGCATCAACTCCCTTTCTTTTTCAGACTAGAAAATAATGGGAGAAGAACCTCTTGCCCCTGAACTCTAAAGGCACCTCCCCCACTGCTCTACATTGCAGAAGGTAGTCCACCTGCTGTTTCAACAATGTCTCATGAGAATGGTCCCTAAAGAGGGATGGGATAGGAAGGCAGGGGTAGGAAGCGCTTGGAACTGTACGCCTTTGTTGACCAACTCTAAGGGCTTGTCTACGCAAGTAATTCACAGGGAAGTTAGGGCAAAAGAACTAGTGTGTGAATTTAAAGTGAAATAACTATTTCACACAAACTCCGTGTGGACACTCTTATTTCGCACTGAGAGTGCCTTTGTGCAGTTTTGGTTAATCCAATTCCAAAGTGGAGCTTAAGACAAGTCTAACACCTGGTCACATGTGTCTCATTTTCATAGGCAGTGAAGTGAGTCACCTACATCTTGGCTCTGGAGGAGGATTTAGCTGCTCTGCCTGTCTCAGTTGTTGTTGCCTCCCATGTCTAGTGAGCCAAAGAGCTCAAAATTGAGCCACAGTTTACAGGAACGCGGGAAATCACCTCACCAGGAATTAAGTCTGTTCAGATTTGGTAGAGAGCCTTTTCCCTCCGGATCGGAGAACACTCATTGAATGATCTGGAAAGAAGAGTTTATGGAAAACTCTCTCACCTTCTGAGTTCTTCTAAAAAAGGCATGACAAATTGAGGCCAGGTCAAGTGTCCATTGTTCAGCATAATAAGTGCTTCACAAAAAGGAGCAAGCTTTGAACCCTGGAACATTACTTCAGCCACAGAGGCCTAGTTTCTGGTACCGAAGAAGTCCCTAACACTAATAAATCTTTTTTTAAGCCTGTGGGTATAAAAATAATCAGAAAACTAACTCTCTTACCTAAACTAATATACTGATTATTTATATAAAGAGATTTAAATCACACAGTGGGCAAGATACACTACCAAATGTTCCATCTCGCAGCCACAGGTGGTTAGAAGAAACTGAAGGACAGTTAGGCCTACTCTGCCCTTTATGTCTTTGGAGGGGATGGGGGGGCCGAAGGGCATCCAGGACACAGACACAAGGGACACTGCTGGCCAAAAGAATCTGATCTCACATGCACTGTGGCACATGTAATCAGAAATGGTACCCACATGGACAATCACTCGAAGAGTAAAGCTCCCATTGACTTCAGTGGAGCCAAGATTTCACCAAAGGAGTTGAGTCTTAGCCATATTATCTTCTCTCCTTCCCCCATTCTCTATGGCTATTGACACCATTATTACCCCACCCCATCACTCATGCCTGCAATTCCTCCCTGTCTTTTGCCCCCAACTAGCAAGTCACAGCCAGATTCTGTCACTTTTCCCTCCTCAACATCTTCACCACACGTTCTTTTCTTTCCATCCCCATAGCTAACTCTTTCATTCAGGGTCTCATTATATCTTATCTCAGCTTCTAAAACATTCTCCTCTCTGGTCTCCCTAAAATGCCAATTCCCTCCACCTATTCAGTGCTAGCACTAATTACAGGAAAATGGGCAGTGGATGGTTCCATAACCACTCCAGCTGCTAAACAGAGTGGGAAGTGATTGATGCCTGGGAGGGCAAAGCGTATACACTCTTAGGCTATGTGTATACTAGAGAGCTACAGCAACACAGCTGAACTGATGCAGCTGTAAGATCTTTCATGTAGCTGATCCACGCTGAAGGGAGAGAGAGCTCTCCTGTTGACATAATTAAACCACCCACAATGAGTGGTGGCAGCTATGTCAGTGGGAGAAGCTCTCCTGGCGACATAGTGCTGTGCACACTACCACTTTATGCCAGCGAAACTTAGGTCGTTCAGGGGTGTATTTTTTCACACCCCTGAGCAACATAAGTTTTGCCGACGTAAGTGGTAGGGTAAACATGGTCTAAATCTATAGAATGTAAGGTGTGAGGAAACTACATACACCCCTGTACTGTTAGCTACTACTCAAAACATTTCTGTGGCTCTATAGGCAACGACTTCTCCAATGGGACCCTGTGGAAGCACTGTCAAGGAAGAGGATATTTTAGCTGTTCTTATTTAGGTTAGCATGATTTTCTTTAATTCTCTGTGATCAGCTTTTTCGTAAGAAGGAGAAATTTTCAACATGTGAATAATACAAAAGAAAAAGCTTGTTGAAAAACATGGAAACACTTACATGCGAAATAAACTCTTGGGCAATCTTGTGTCCACCCGAAGAAAAGAGCAGAAAACTAAGAAGAAGATGCCTGACAAGGTGTTTGGTGCAAGGTTGCCTTTTATCTGTTTTAGTGCTAGCTGCAGCCTGCAGATCTGTGATAGAGAGGGTTGTACAGCTGAAGAGCATCATCAAACGATCATACACTGCTCGAGCTTCTACCTGTAAGGAACAATTTCAAAAGATAAAGGATCGGAGAAGAATAAAAATTGTGTTTATGGAGTTTTTTTGTTGTTTTTTTTGAGATTTGTTCACTAACAGACATCTGAATCCTTGGAAGAAATCGTAAAAATATGTCAAGAGCTTGAGTTTAAGAGGCACTGTAGAGAACAGGGAAGGAAGGGGGAGGCACATTTTGCTTACGCTGGTTCACACAAACATAAATGGACAAAATGGAAAATTCTTTACTTTCTTTGGTCTTGAAAACTAAGCAGCCAAGGCATCGAGCCAAGTTTTGACCTTTTTTGTCATGAAAGGAAATGGAGAAAATCCCTCAGTAGAATGCAGTCAGATTTTTACATTGTGGGAAAAAGAACAGAAGGCTCCTTGAAGGCTCACTTCAATATTGCAGCTACAAATCAATTAAACCCCCATGCAATCTGACCTCAACTGATAAAACGTTCTGATAAGAACAACGGGTTTTGGCTTCTTCCTGTATTACTTGCAACATGTTTATTTTGTTTGCCTCTTGGAGCAGCCAATATAAATGTATTGTCAAAACAGAGGACGACGATTTTGGTGTCTACATAATAGAAGTTGTTAGTTCATCATAAGCAGCTATTAAAAACATATTTCATTGTAATAATACTGTTCATTACATAAAAAACAGGAAACATAAGGACAAAAGCAAAACATACCACCTAGGACTCAGGGAAGTAGGACACCAGCCCCCCAAGTGTTCTTGAGTTCCTTTTAGTTTTCGCTATTTGGTTCCTAGCACTTATTGATTTTTTCACATTAACATTTCTATATATGCTAGCTTGAAAGAGTTTGCTTTTCTCGAAAGGTAATTTCTCATTGAAGTCTGTCCCAGGTTACACTAGGGATGCTACATGGCACTAATGAGACCACAATAAAAGTTTATGAGACATAATGAAATGTTATTGTTCCATTGAGATTGGATTGCCTCCAAACAAGGGCACCTGAATCTTACTCCTTCCCATTTCACTACACCTGCACTGATTCCCCCATTCAACGACTCCTGAGCTGAATCAATAAGGAAGAGTGGCTACAATATATCTAAACCTTTTTAATGGTAAAAATATTTTGGATTTTAAATCGTGCCCCACTACTCCATGATATTCAAAGCAGATGTTATGATTTCAGCTTCCACCTAGTGCTGCATCTGTTAATGTGTGTCTGGTTGCAGTGTTTCAGTCTCTCTTTCCCATAACCAGGTGCTACAAAGTCCTCTTCTTCCTCCTCTCTGCTGAAATGACTACAGGCTCCCGTACCTATCAGTCTTCACATTCTTTTTTCTCTGTGTTCTCATTCCCCTGTGCTAGGACTAGAGAAAAGAGGGTAGCAGGGGGGTGAGGGAGGATGAGATATTTTGACTGAGCAGTGGCAAGTTAGGAACAAGGTGGTGTGAAGAAACTACACCTCTAAAGTGCACTTTTGAGGAGCGATCAGGACTTTAATGAAACTGGAACAACAGCAAGAAGCACTAAGAAAGAGGGAAGGAAACAATAGACAAAGGGATCCCTCTATGCATATGGAGTACTGTCCTTTCCCCACCACTCCCTGCCACAAAAGAAAACTAACAAATGGGTTAAACCAATTTGTCTCAAACATAAAGTGATTTTTTCTATCATCAGACTGGTATTTTCAAGAGAAATTCATAAAAAACTTTGGAAAGAGACAATGTCTTCCATTGAGATCAGGTGCAATATCCATATCCAAAGGACTTGCATCCTAATTCAGTATTGCTTTCATTGTGATTTACAGAGAAGCCATTATCTTTTTCTACAGAAGTATGCCAAGTTTGATTTTTTAAATAGTTAGCACCTTCCTCCCATTCATAAGGGATTTTTTTATGCTGAAGTATAAACCTTTAAAAACAAACATTTATAATGGAAGTATCAATTATCCTAACTATGACACTTGAGCACACCTTCTTATATTATTCAAAGTAAAATAAACACTATTTTCCCAAGTATATTTAACCAGTTATTAGTTAAATAGTGTCTTCTGATATCCCACAAACAAAATGTCCAAGATCCTTTTCAGAAACACAGAGAATTTTAATTGTGTGAGATAACTTGAGGTTTTAACTAACACCAAGAAAATACTATTTGCTCAAGACCTGATCGTGCATTGTGCTACTTCCTCTTTGGGGCCATATGACGCAAAATTTAAACGCTGGGTAATATCTGTGACAAAGGAGGATTCCCTGGGTTGGGTAGAACTGGGATAACAGCTCTACACCACACATGCCCACACAGTCCATATGTAAGGATAGGGTGTGTGGTCAGAATGCAGCTGTACTCCAACGATTCCCGCCTACTGCAATAGTCCCTATAGTCATAGGTAGCTACGGCTAAATTAGTGCAGTTCTTAGGCTGCTTTAACTTACTCAGGGCATCCAATAGGTCCCATGCTGGGTCCAGAATAGGGAAATGCAAAGCTAGCATAAGGCCCACCTTTGTCCTTCTCCCCTCTGTTCCTATGCTGAGTGGAACAGAGAACCAGACCTTTAGTGTTTAAAACAAAACTAAGTAGCCATGACACAAGCTAATATAAGAAAGACTGAATTACATCCTCAGATCACTGCCTAGATTCTATGATGACAGGTGCAACAGAAATCAAATTAGATAGATAATGTTAATTCAGATTCACTGCTGCTGACTGTGAATGAAAAATGCTGCACTGTTATTATTAGTTCTCTCACTTTTAAAGCATGGCTGTCTTACAAGACTATGTCACAGGAGCTCTGAAATCCTGCCACACACAGATTCAAAAGGAACAGTTACAGGTGTACCAATCAAGCTGATTTGATACAGTCATATTTTTCAGAAAAAAAGTAAATAAAGGCATTCTGGCCTTCAGTACACTTGACAAACCCAGTTTCCAAATGTTCACAGTTGAAAGAGCCACAAAAATTATCTTGGATCCCCTCTACTGCGGAATTTTACAATTCCAGGAGGACCCTGCAAACCCCAGCCACTTTCCCACATAAATGCCTCAATTTTCAGGTATACAATTGGCTAAATACTCTCAGCCATGGCTACACCACCCACCACAATTTGAGTCCTCTTCTCTTTATCATTGTGCGGACTGTAGTAAAATGCAAGCAGCCACAGAAAACTATCTGAGGATTCATCTTCAGACTTCAGCAACTGCTCTACAGCGATATCAGCCCATTCTCCAAAACGAACAAACAAAAACCAGCTCTCAAAGAGGTCAGCGTAAGATCTGCAAAAGAATCAAAATACATTTCAGTTTTGCTGGCTATTCATGATCTTGTGGGATGCAAAAAGGTTCCCAGCAGGGCTTCCCCATTAGGTGAAGATGCTGTTTAGTAAGGAATTGTACAGTTCCCACTTGTGGTCAGTGCTAAAGGGCCTGCTGATGTTGTCCACCCATGAACTGTGAAAAGCTGAGGGCTATACTGCTGACACAGTAATGTGGCTTTGACACTTTGAGGTGCCAGGACTGTAAGTCAACTGTGTTACCCCCCTGACTCAGTGAGAGGGAGTCTTTGTTGTGGAAGGTGGGTGACAGCTCCCTGACACTACCAACCCTTCAGCACTCTCTTCTGGGCTCTACCCGCTGCTACTTTGCTTTTCAGGTAAAACATTAGGTGTACCTCAGAACTCCTCAAAAGCATCCACCCTGTAGCCTCCAGCCTCTGTCACTAAACACACATAATAATTACCAGGAATAGTACATATACACCAACTTGTTTGAGTCAACTGTATATCAGCTCCAATATAACAACACAGCACTGTAAACTATTTATAATAAACGTTTATGAACAAATGTAGAGATTTAAGAGATAGTAAGCAAGGACAATAACAGGTTACAAATAAAACAAAAGTATAACAGGCTTCTACTAGAACAAGACTTACTTTTAACAGGCTACAAACATTTGTCTAAAACAGTCTCTCAGCTGATCTTTTCCTGCAAAGTGTGCTGGTTTTCAGTCAAACTAGGATCCACAACACTCATGAATCATTCCCCCCCACACCTCCTGCCCAGGAGGTTTCTCAGTGAAACGGGTAACAAAACGTCCTTTTGCTTTTCCTTATATTTTCCAGAGTTCATTGTCTTTATTCCCAGAGTCAGAATTATTCTCCTCTGTAAAGGCGGTTTCCATTGTATTGACTTACAATGCTTCATTTATAAATGAACCTAGGTAGACAGGTAAACCAACAGTTCTTTTTCTAGGAAAAACTTGATAGTCAACCCTGCCTGGGATGCAGATTCTGAAATATATTTTTCAATACATACATACAACTTTCAACGCAAATTCTTAAATATCATCTATACATACATCTCATAATGCTTATGTGTCACCAGTTTTTATTTGATACCTTACAAGATACTATTTATGGATAAAACCATGAAAGCAGAATATTAGGTGTAGTAAGTTTTTCAGGCTTAATAGGAGTTGCTGTTACAGAACAGTGAACCCTTTGCCAGTTGGCACTGAGGGGGTCTTAGGATCACAGAGGTGTTGGATACACAAGTTCCATAAATTAACTGTTTCCATGCACAGAAGGATGGATTTAGCTCTCTGTTAGTTAATATAGAGCGTGGTTGATATGTTGTTGGACATTACTAGGATGTGTCGGAATCACGAGCGGTGTGAACACTTGTAGGCTTCCCAGACAGCTCTCAGCTCCAGGAGATTTATTTGCATTCTGGTCTCTCGAGGGATCCAGGTGCCTTGTGCTGTGAGTCATCCATATGGGCTCCCCAGTCCAGTTGGGAGGCATCCGTAACTAGCTTCTTCTCAGGTATGGGCAGGCAGAAGGGAACTTCCATGAATATATGCTTGGAGTCTTTCAACCACATCAAGGGAGAATAATCACTATTGTGTACATACTGTCTTCCTGGCACATTTACCACACAGCACTTGCCCTGACCTAGTCTATAGTCGCTCCTATGAATTCTATAGTTTGTGTCAGATTTAGGATAGACTATTCCATGTTTATACCAATTCCCAGGGCCATTAGGTGATGGAGCAGCAATGATGTCAATGTCAAAACTTCTAGACAGGACCTTCCTGTCAGGAGCCAGTCATCTAGATATGGATGACAACGGAGCCATTGCAACAGGCCTCTGCTGCTACTATTGCAAACTTCTTTGTAAATAGCCTGGGTGCTGCTGATAAGCCAAATGGAAGAACCCTTATTAGTAGTGGTTGGGACCAGCCACTAACCTAAGGAAACACACACAGGGACCTGGCTGGAGGGCCAAGTCAGGAAGAAGGAGCATCCCGAGTTTCAGAGAGGGAGAGCAGCAACAGAGTGTGCAGCATGCAGCAAAAGGGGGCCTCAGATCTGGAAGGAACTAATCCCCAGAGTGGCTAGGAGGTGGTACACCTTGCGGTGAGTAGAGCCTATCACAGAGTAACTATAAGGCCTGATTTTCTGAAGTGCTCATTGACTTGAACTGTGGGCACTTGAGACCTCTGAAAATCAGGTTAATAGTTTAGCAGGCCTCCTTATATCCTAGGATATCCTATTTTCCTATCCTTAAACAGAGGTTGAATTTGGGAACTAATAAGAAAATGGCAACTAAAGAGAACTAAGCATTAATGAACCAAGATTATGAACCACATGACTTTTCACAAAGTAATAGAACAGATAGAAATGATATGGGATAGTCTAAGTATTTTTATTTACCTAATGCTTTTATCTTCTATTATTGCTTTAAGCATGTCAGTAATGTATTTCAGGTGCTGAGACCAGAGCATAGCTGGCAAATCTGGAAAACAATAAGAAGAAATGTTGTACCTAATGAAACAATATTTGGTGTGGTATCAAGCTAGAACTAGAACTTGCTGGACACATGATTCAGTCTTCAGTAATTGCTTCTCATTTTTAAACTTTCCCATAGTTTTCAACCATATCCATAATAAATTATTTTTTTAGGACAAAAGTTCAGTTGCAAAATACAGAACTAAAGTTCAGGCTATTCATCAAATTAGGCATAAGTGTGTGTACACACACACACACACACACGCATGCATACACACACACACACACACATATATAGTTTCTCATCAATACTAATCTAGTATCTCTGTTAACCCAGTCAACTGCCCCTGTCCTTAGCAGAAATTGCCAATCATGCAGAACTGCTTCACATGAAACATTAGTTTTCTGATATGCATAAATGAGAGACAATGGAGACCAAACTTATTTTCATTTGTGACTTAACTGAAATCAGATTTCCAGATTTTAGAGAGGAGAAAGGCAACACAATGCATTAACACGTCTTATGGGCGTTTTCACAGTGATCATTATTGGGCTTACAAGACATGAACATTGAATACCTTTCCAGTGCTTGATAACTGTTTTTTAATTCCTAGCATTGGCTTTATTATATTGAAAATAATTTGCCTCTTCTATTACTCTTATTTGGTTTTGGTTTTAATTTTGTTTAAATCTACGCCATTGTATATAAAAGTTACACAAAAACCTACGTTAAAAGAGCATTACAAAAGTGGCAAAGTCAAGCTCTCAGAATTAAGGTAACCCTTGTGCATTATTTTTGAGGTTATCTATTGTGCAGAAAAATAAGTGAAAATGCAGATTCTGTTAATGCTGCAAAACAATTCAAGGCAGAACTTACCAAAAGGATGTTTGAGTAAGGCTATCACAAGATGCTGATGATGATGAGGAAAGTAGGCCTTCAGGGGAAATTTATGCTAAAACAAAAAGTCAATATTTTAAAAGAGCTTTGTGGTCAGCTTCTGAGAATATAAAACCTAAAGATATTATAGGTTCACCTAATGTAATAACCACATACAATAATGGTGCTATCTGGCATAAAGAGCGTTTAATTAGTTTTAGACCTAACATTTAAGATTTTGTATGAAAAAGGAGGGAATAGAAAAGAGAGGGAAGGAGGCTTACAAAACCTAGTTATTTATGTTACTGGAATTATTTTACCTCAGTGAAAACAGGCTTTTGGGGATGGTGGGAGTTTAAATCTAAATGTTCCCATACAGTGTTTGTGAATACAAAAAGCAATTTTGTTCTAATGTATAAGAACCAGAAAGAGTAACTGACTAATGTAATTTAATTCCAACAGATGCATAATTCAAAAAGTAAACAAATATTTTGTTATTATTTGTGAAAATTAAGGGACTAGCAGCAGTGGAACCCAAACTATTTTATTTTACAAGCACCTGTTCGGTATACTTAGGACAATGCAGTGAGTTATCCCACTAGCTACCTTAACTCTAGCCTGGAGTTAACTCTAGCCTGCATTCTCTAGGTGAAGGGACTATTCAGTCTCGACACCAGCTCTTGAACACAGACAGCATATTATGCCAAATTACATGACAGATCTAAGTATCAGAGGGTAGCTGTGTTAGTCTATATTCACAAAAACAAGGAGGTTTTTTTACCCACTGCTTTTTTACCCACAAAAGCTTATGCCCAAATAAATCTGTTAATCTTTAAGGTGCCACCAGACTCCTCAATGTTTATGACAGGTCTGTAATTCCGAACTCTATCCAATGAGGACTGTGCTTAAGGTATGTCTACACTACAGAATAAGGTTGAATTTATAGAAGTCAGTTTTTTAGAAATCGGTTTTATATATTCGAGTGTGTGTGTCCCCACAGAAAGTGCTCTAAGTGCATTAAGTGCATTAACTCGGCGGAGTGCTTCCATAGTACCGAGACTAGAGTCGACTTCCGGAGTGTTGCACTGTGGGTAGCTATCCCACAGTTCCCGCAGTCTCCGCTGCCCATTGGAATTCTGGGTTGAGATCCCAATGCCTGATGGGGCTAAAACATTGTCGCAGGTGGTTTTGGGTACATATCGTCAGGCCCCCGTTCCCTCCGTCCCTCCGTGAAAGCAAGGGCAGACAATTGTTTCGCGCCTATTGTCCTGAGTTACCTGTGTAGACGCCATACCACGGCAAGCATGGAGCCCGCTCAGGTAACCGTCACTGTATGTCTCCTGGGTGCTGGCAGACACGGTACTGCATTGCTACACAGTAGCAGCAACCCATTGCCTTGTGGCAGCACACGGTACAGTACGACGTAGCCGTCATCGTCATGTCCGAGGTGCTCCTGGCCACATCGGCCATGAGCGCCTGGGCAGACATGGACGCAGGGACTAAATTTGGAGTGACTTGACCAGGTCATTCTCTTTAGTCCTGCAATCAGTCCTATTGAACCGTCTTATGGTGAGCAGGCAGGCGACATGGATTGCTAGCAGTCCTATTGCATCATCTTCTGCCGAGCAGTCATGAGATGTGGATGGCATGTAGTCCTTCTGCACCGTCTGCTGCCAGCCAAAGATGTAAAAGATAGATGGAGTGGATCAAAACAAGAAATAGACCAGATTTGTTTTGTACTCATTTGCCTCCTCCCAGTCTAGGGGACTCATTCCTCTAGGTCACACTGCAGTCACCCACAGAGAAGGTGCAGCGAGGTAAATCTAGCCATGTATCAATCAGAGGCCAGACTAACCTCCTTGTTCCAATAAGAACAATAACTTAGGTGCACCATTTCTTATTGGAACCCTCCGTGAAGTCCTGCCTGAAATACTCCTTGATGTAAAGCCACCCCCTTTGTTGATTTTAGCTCCTGTAAGCCAACCCTGTAAGCCATGTCGTCAGTCGCCCCTCCCTCCGTCAGAGCAACGGCAGACAATCGTTCCGTGCCTTTTTTCTGTGCGGACGCCATACCAAGGCAAGCACGGAGGCCGCTCAGCTCACTTTGGCAATTAGGAGCACATTAAACACCACACGCATTATCCAGCAGTATATGCAGCACCAGAAGCTGGCAAAGCGATACTGGGCGAGGAGGTGACGTCAGCGCGGTCCCGTGAGTGATCAGGACATGGACACAGATTTCTCTGAAAGCATGGGCCCTGCCAATGCATGCATCATGGTGCTAATGGGGCAGGTTCATGCTGTGAAACGCCCATTCTGGGCTCGGGAAACAAGCACAGACTGGTGGGACCGCATAGTGTTGCGGGTCTGGGATGATTCCCAGTGGCTGCGAAACTTTCGCATGCATAAGGGCACTTTCATGGAACTTTGTGACTTGCTTTCCCCTGCCTTGAGGCGCATGAATACCAAGATGAGAGCAGCCCTCACAGTTGAGAAGCGAGTGGCGATAGCCCTGTGGAAGCTTGCAACGCCAGACAACTACCGGTCAGTTGGGAATCAATTTGGAGTGGGCAAATCTACTGTTGGGGCTGCTGTGATGCAAGTAGCCCACGCAATCAAAGATCTGCTGATATCAAGGGTAGTGACCCTGGGAAATGTGCAGGTCATAGTGGATGACTTTGCTGCAATGGGATTTCCTAACTGTGGTGGGGCCATAGACGGAACCCATATCCCTATCTTGGCACCGGAGCGCCAAGCCGCCGAGTACATAAACCGCAAGGGGTACTTTTCAATAGTGCTGCAAGCTCTGGTGGATCACAAGGGACGTTTCACCAACATCAACGTGGGATGGCCGGGAAAGGTACATGACGCTCGCATCTTCAGGAACTCTGGTCTGTTTCAAAAGCTGCAGGATGGGACTTTATTCCCAAACCAGAAGATGTTGGGGATGTTGAACTGCCTATATGTATCCTTGGGGACCCAGCCTACCCCTTAATGCCATGGCTCATGAAGCCGTACACAGGCAGCCTGGACAGTAGTCAGGAGCTGTTCAACTACAGGCTGAGCAAGTGCAGAATGGTGGTAGAATGTGCATTTGGATGTTTAAAGGCGCGCTGGCGCAGTTTACTGACTCGCTTAGACCTCAGCGAAACCAATATTCCCACTGTTATTACTGCTTGCTGTGTGCTCCACAATACCTGTGAGAGTAAGGGGGAGACGTTTATGGCGGGGTGGGAGGTTGAGGCAAATCGCCTGGCTGCTGGTTACGCGCAGCCAGACACCAGGGCGGTTAGAAGAGCACAGGAGGGCGCGGTATGCATCAGAGAAGTTTTGAAAACCAGTTTCATGACTGGCCAGGCTACGGTGTGAAAGTTCTCTTTGTTTCTCCTTGATGAAACCCCCCGCCCCTTGGTTCACTCTACTTCCCTGTAAGCTAACCACCCTCCCCTCCTCCCTTCGATCACCGCTTGCAGAGGCAATAAAGTCATTGTTGCTTCACATTCATGCATTCTTTATTCATTCATCACACAAATAGGGGGATGACTACCAAGGTAGCCCAGGAGGGGTGGTGGAGGAGGGAAGGAAAATGCCACACAGCACTTTAAGCACAGCACTTTAAAAGTTTACAACTTTAAAATTTATTGAATGCCAGCCTTCTTTTTTTTGGGCAATCCTCTGTGGCGGAGTGGCTGGTTGGCCGGTGGCCCCCCCACCGCATTCTTGGGCGTCTGGGTGTGGAGGCTATGGAACTTGGGGAGGAGAGCGGTTGGTTACACAGGGGCTGTAGTGGCAGTCTGTGCTCCAGCTGCCTTTGCTGCAGCTCAACCATACACTGGAGCATACTGGTTTGGTCCTCCAGCAGCCTCAGCATTGAATCCTGCCTCCTCTCATCACGCTGCCACCACATTTGAGCTTCAGCCCTGTCTTCAGCCCGCCACCTCTCCTCCGAGTCATTTTGTGCTTTCCTGCACTCTGACATTATTTGCCTCCACGCATTCGTCTGTGCTCTGTCAGTGTGGGAGGACAGCATGAGCTCGGAGAACATTTCATCTTGAGTGCTTTTTTTTTTTCTTTCTAATCTTCACTAGCCTTTGGGAAGGAGAAGATCCTGTGATCATTGAAACACATGCAGCTGGTGGAGGAAAAAAAAAAGGGACAGCGGTATTTAAAAAGACACATTTTATAAAACAGTGGCTACACTCTTTCAGGGTAAACCTTGCTGTTAACATTACGTACGTAACACATGTGCTTTCGTTACAAGGTCGCATTTTGCCTCCCCCCACCGCGTGGCTACCCCCTCAACCCTCCCCCCTCCCCGTGGCTAACAGTGGGGAACATTTCTGTTTAGCCACAGGCAAACAGCCCAGCAGGAATGGGCTCCTCTGAGTGTCCCCTGAAGAAAAGCACTATTTCAACCAGGTGACCATGAATTATATCTCACTCTCCTGAGGATAACACAGAGAGATAAAGAACGGATGTTGTTTGAACGCCAGCAAACATACACTGCAATGCTTTGTTGTACAATGATTCCCGAGTACGTGTTACTGGCCTGGAGTGGTAAAGTGTCCTACCATGAAGGAGGCAATAAGGCTGCCCTCCCCAGAAACCTTTTGCAAAGGCTTTGGGAGTACATCCAGGAGAACCGCGAATGCCAGGGCAAAGTAATCCTTTCACATGCTTGTTTTTAAACCATGTATGGTATTTTAAAAGGTACACTCACCGGAGGTCCCTTCTCCGCCTGCCGGGTCCAGGAAGCAGCCTTGGGTGGGTTCAGGGGGTACTGGCTCCAGGTCCAGGGTGAGAAACAGTTCCTGGCTGTCGGGAAAACCGGTTTCTCTGCTTGCTTGCTGTGAATTATCTACAACCTCATCATCATCTTCTTCGTCTCCAAAACCTGCTTCCGTGTTGCCTCCATCTCCATTGAAGGAGTCAAACAACACGGCTGGGGTAGTGGTGGCTGAACCCCCTAAAATGGCATGCAGCTCATCATAGAAGCGGCATGTTTGGGGCTCTGACCCGGAGCGGCCGTTCGCCTCTCTGGTTTTCTGGTAGGCTTGCCTCAGCTCCTTAAGTTTCACGCGGCACTGCTTCGGGTCCCTGTTATGGCCTCTGTCCTTCATGCCCTGGGAGATTTTGACAAAGGTTTTGGCATTTTGAAAACTGCAACGGAGTTCTGATAGCACGGATTCCTCTCCGCATACAGTGATCAGATCCCATACCTCCCGTTCGGTCCATACTGGAGCTCTTTTGTGATTCTGGGACTCCATCATGGTCACCTCTGCTGATGAGCTCTGCATGGTCACCTGCAGCTTGCCACGCAGGCCAAACAGAAAATGAGATTCAAAAGTTCACGGTTCTTTTCCTGTCCACCTGGCCAGTGCATCTGAGTTGAGAGTGCTGTCCAGAGCGGTCACAATGGAGCACTCTGGGATAGCTCCCGGAGGCCAATACCGTCCAATTGTGTCCACAGTACCCCAAATTCGACCCGGCAAGGCCGATTTAATCCACTTGTCAGGGGTGGAGTATGGAAATCGATTTTAAGAGCCCTTTAAGTCGAAATAAAGGGCTTCATCGTGTGGACGGGTGCAGGTTTACATCGATTTAACGCTGCTAAATTCGACCTAAAGTCCTAGTGTAGACCAGGGCTTAGACTACCACGCTCATTTTACTTGGATTTTGTCATGTATACTCAGATACCATGGTGATGTGCATTTTATAAATACATGTAATGATATTCTTTCCCGTCACTTTAATGAGTTTTTCTTTTTTGTCTCCACCCATGAATGCAGGAAAACCAATTTGTTGTAAGCAATTTCTACATCACTCTTTATACAAGGCATCAAAATAGCTAAACAAGGCAACATTAGGGAAAAACAAGTTTAGATGTGTCTGGATCTAATAGTTGACATAAAAGTACAATTGTAAGTCAAAGTTTAGTTTTTATACAAAAAGATATTTGTTCAACTAATGATTAAAAAGAAAAATCAGACATACATTTAATGAACATTCCCAGGCAAAAAATGGTTGTTAACTTGATGTTACTGTTGAAACACTCACTTACTGTGTGTGGGGGGAGGGGAACAGACAACAAGAGAGAAGTTTAGCTTTCTCCAAAAACACAGGTTCAAAGTTTAAATGTCCAAAACTCAAGTTGCAGTGGGGGAGGTTTAGATTGGATATTAGGAAAAACTTTTTCATTAAGAGGGTAGTGAAACACTGGAATGCGTTACCTAGGGAGGTGGTAGAATCTCCTTCCTTAGAGGTTTTTAAGGTCAGGCTTGACAAAGCCCTGGCTGGGATGATTTAACTGGGAATTGGTCCTGCTTTGAGCAGGGGGTTGGACTAGATGACCTTCTGGGGTCCCTTCCAACCCTGATATTCTATGATTCTATGAACTAATGTCGCTCAGACAGCTCTAGGTCTGATCTGAACATTGTTAGAAACTTTTAAACAGCTTTATTTGAACATAACACATGGGTTCATCTCTCCAGTGACCTCAGGGCCAAGCCTTTCAACAAGGGTGCCTAACAATAGGTTCCTAAGTCCTCATTTAGGCATCTACATAAGTGGCCTGATTTACAAACATGGGGTAAATCAGTTTGATCTACAAACAAGCTCCCAACAACACAAGGGAAACATATGCACTGCTACCTCCCCTAAACAGCACTGCTCTACACTCCCCAGCTATGCCATGCCCTTCCTCACCCATTCTAAGTGATCTATAAGGATATTAGAAGGGACTGTGATTGTGGCCAGCCATTATACTGGGGGGAGTACAGGGTTTTCTGTGAACTCTTTCCTACCCTGCACACCTCTGTGGACACAACCTGGTTCTTAGAAAGATTCACAAGATACATCTGTTTGCCTAGCCTTTTTTCCAATTAGCTGAACTATAAATTCCTGGGGTCTCAAACAACTGGCCAGATCCTTCTTCATTCTCAGTCTTTAGTGTTCCTCTTATTTGAAATGTTAATGGAGCAATTTATGTCCCACTAAGTACATGCAGACATAGAGATGGGTACCTTATAAATGCATGTAATAACTGTTACAGTTTCAGGGTAACTCAACTATATTTGCACCCTCCCCATTCCCATGGTCCACTTCAGGAGCATCCAGTCAGGTCTCAGTTCTCCAGCTGTCACCTGTCTCTGGATAGGGGCCTTGTACTACTCCCTTCTGACCAGGGGTTTCAAGGCTGCACAGCCACCAGCCATACACTGTGATAACTCCAGCAAGCTAGCCTGCCTAATGGCCAGCATCTGTGACTTGCTTTCTCTCCGAGAGCTATAAACAGTGTATTGCCAGCAGTTACCACACAGATCTTTCTAAACAAGTACATTTATTCTTAGGGCAGAAACATTACAAAGAAAATAAAGACCCCCCCCACCCCCCGCCCGCAAGTTCCTACAGTTTTACTAAAAGTCTACCAGAGGTCACTCCTAACCCCCCAGGGAGTGGTACCTCTCTGAGGTTGTTTACAGTTTCAGCAACTTGCCTTAATCATGCCCCCCTGTTTTTAGTTCCTGGAGGAGCTGTGGTAACCTGTCCCCATGAATTTATAAACCATTCATAAATTTAATACAATAGTTCTCAAAGATACGGTGTGAAGTTGCAATGTCTACAATTATAATATTATTCAGAAAGCAAAAACAATACAATCAAATTAATTTAAACCAAATTTATTATCCTAGTCTGAGACCTTGTATGCTAAATTGTAGCAAATTTTACAGTTGATTTATAAACTCTTGGGGGAAAAAAAGATTTATAATGCAAATGCTCAAAGGCACCACCTTAATTATAGCAGTGTGAATATACACACATAAATTGCATAAAGAAGATCTATTTCATATTTAAAGCCAGCTTCACATAAAAAAGTGGGCAATAATCCATGACATGATGTCATCAAGTGAAGAACTTTCACCATAAAACACATGCAGAGCCAGCACAACAAATTTAGCCCCCCAGCAAGTTGAAGAGTGCAGAATTTCTGCTTATGATCTCCAACCCACCACCCCTGCCTCCCTGGGGCTGCACAATGTACTGCTAACATGCAACCAGGATGGAATAAAATTAATGTGTGTGGCATTTATTCATATTAAATAAGACAGCTGCAGTTTCATCCCTAATTCATACACCTGAAGCTAGAAGACAGATTTAATCACAATGCTAATTAGAGGCAAGTATATCACGGATTCCAAGACCCACCCCTTCACCAACCACTATCTCCCAAAAAGATGTGGAAATCAAAGAAAGTAGAAATTCTCTGGAGTTTGTTTAGAGGTTAAATATATTCAATAGTAGAATAGCTTCCCAACCCAGTGTTCCTGCCATGTCAAACTGCACTGGACAAACTAATGAAATGATTAGAGTAAGAAATTTTGGTACAGGCTAGGAACCTAATGAAAGCTTGTGACCTATAAATATAATTACAATTTTCAAGTCCCCTGATCTTGGATTTTAAACTCTGAGGGGCTGATTCTCCTCTTAGTTAAGTTCGTGAAAAACACAAGTAATTTCACTGCAGTCAATTGAGTAAGAGTGCTGTAAAATTACCATGAGAGGAGAATAAGATCCTGAGTGGGGAAATTTTAAGCCTCATCTGAACTCTTGGATGATCAAACCTGACTATTTTGTACCGTTGTATGTATTTTTCTTTGTTTTTTTCTTATTACATTCAGCACAGTGCTCAGTAGGATCCCTGCTGCTGCAAAAGAAATACTTGCCTATGGTCTCCCTCACTCTTTCAGTACAAGATTGAGCATCATGCTGTAATTCAGCATGCAGGCAAATGCTGCAGGGCCGGGATAACAATATAATATATGCCGTGCTTAATTTGCACCAGGGCTTGCCAGGGCTGAGCCCTTGCACCTCTAGGCTTAGCAGTTCATAGCCCTGGAACCTCTGGGCTTGCTGCATCAGTTATGAATGTAAAATAATTCCTTCAGCCCTGGCACCTCTTTCATTACAAATTAAGCACTGAATATAAGGGCAAGATAACTTATGTTGGTGAAATGCTACAGCATAACAACAAATAAATTACTCCTATTTTGCAAAAGGCATAATAGTTTTGCACCTCTATGTCTGATGCCAGTTAAAGGGCCTCAACTATGTCTTGGCATCCATCTATAGTAGTGATGTGAGACCACTATTTGGCTCATTTTATTCCATCAGCATTCTAAAATTTAAAATTGTTCTTTTCATGCTAAATCTGAAAACCTCTCATTAAAAATTATCTAAAGAAATACAGCTTGACTAACCTGCTTGTTATCCTTCTGGTGAGCTTGAACAAAACACTGTGTAAACATCTGTATTATGGTCATTACTTCTGGAGTTCCACCGGTTTCCAGTAGTGCATTCCTGAGCATTGAAAAGTTAAATTACGACAGGTCAGATTATTAGTCTGTTAATCACACAGTTTTTAACTGAAGGATAAAGAGAGAGAGAGAGAGCGAGCGCGCGCATTCTTTCTATATTGTAGCCTTGAGCTGTGTCTGAACTCATCAGGCTATAATGCCAGCATGAAAACTGAAGAAACTAACTTCACTTTAACATTTTTTAAAGAACACACACACACAAACACACACACCTTTTGTGATAAACACAGCATTGTCCTTTGACAAATATTTCACACTTTGAGCTTAATTTTTAAAGGAGGACAGATCCAGACTTTTTTTTTTTGCAGCTGTGACCCATGCATTTAGAGGTCTAAATGGGGCAGCTATGTACTTAGGTGTCTACATGATAGGGTTTGCATCTGCAACAAATTGTAGCGCAGGGAAAAAAGGGCAACATTAAAAAAGCAGGCTGGCATAAAAAATGGCTTTTTAAAACTCCAATCCTGCAAAGCACTTAAGCACAAACTTAACTTTAAGCTTCAGTTGAACTACTCACATACTTTACATTTAGCATGTTCTTAAGTGCTTAGCTGGATCAGAGCCCATAAGCAGTTCCAGGGCTTGTTTACAAGGGGAAACTCAGAAAAGTTAAGTCCTATACACTGAAGGTGTGACGTCAACGTGCCTACATTAAAGCATATTAAACCCCCACATGGATGCTCTTGTTCAGGAGTAAGCGGCCTCCATTTGCTGTAGCTTAATCTCTCAAATTACAGCTAAATAAATGCACTTTAGTCCTAAATTCTATCATCCGCATGGGTGAGGAGGAAGGTACTTTAACATGCTCTAATTTATTAGTATTGACTTCATACATTTGGACAACTTGCCTTAACTTTCCCGAGTGTTCCCATGTAGACATGGCCTAAGATTCAACAAGTAGAATCCACTTGGCCATGTTGCAAGGTGCAAGAATAGCATTCACATTGCCTAAAATTGTTCATTGTTCACAGTTGCTCTCTCACTGTAGGTTCCAAGAAGAAAGTTCAACCCAATTCATATTTAGATTAGGCAAATAAAAAACACATACCTAAAAGGTACTGGACACTAGAGATATAAACATGTGCAAGGATGGTACCAAGAACGTTCTGATACTAGTACATTCCACACAGACGCATCCCAAAGACAGGGTCAAAAGGATGCGATGGATAAAGTTGTTTTGTTCAAACCAACATGTACCAGGTGAGAGGCGGCACTTGTGTATAAGAATGCACCCCAAGGAGGTGTCTTTGTCTGGCCTAGGGGGCAGTGGTAAATCCCATCACTGACTGAGCCGGTCCATTGTTAGGGAGCACATAGGTAACTAGCAGAACTGTAGACATCTGATCTGGGGAGCTAGAGACTGCATTTCATTTGGCAATAAACCTGGCTGGGTGTCTTCGTACCTTATCGGAGCCTGTGGTCACTGGGTGGTTCGCTCGAGATCTGCTGTGCAAGCTATCTCCGCAGCGCTGGGACAGCACACAGGCGGGGTGGTGAGTTGTATGGGCCCTTGGTGCCCGGGCTCCACCAATGTGTGGGTCTGTGTCTCTCCCCCATCCCCACCTGCTGCCCCCGTGCACCTCCCCTGAGTGTCCCCCAGTCCCCATTTGCTCCCCCACGCGCCTCCCCTGGCCCCGGAATGTCCCTACAGCTCCACGCTGCCTCAGCTCTGCTGGCTCCCGGCATCAACTGCTGCCGCAAGGTCCTAATGCCCCCCTTCCGCTAGTGCCAGGGCAGGCTGACCTTGCTCCTGCCCTTCCGCCTCAGACCCTTCCCTTTTCCAGCAGGACCCTTCACCAGCACAGAGGACTGCCCTGCCCACAGTCACTGCTCCTCCTCCACGCTGGACAAGGGGCAGCCCCACCCCCAGTGAGGCTACAGTGAGGGGCAGCAGCAGGAGAGGAAGCACACATGTGATGGTAGTCTCCGCCCTTGCACCCATCACAGGGGAGGCGAGGGGGCTTTCTGGACCTCAGAGGGGCTCTAGGAGCATGCACACTGGCAGTGGTATGAGGTGAGTGTGGTGCAAGGGGGAAGAGGGGAGCCCCTCCCCTGGAGCTTGCTGCTGCTGGCGGGGAGAGGGCTGGGGGGAGTCCTCCTCTCTGGCCTGCCTGTACCTCAAACTCCTAATCACCAGCCCAGAGCCCTCACCCCAACCCTCTGCCCTAGCCCTGAGTCTCCTCCCACACCGCTGCACGCCTCATCCCCAGCCCCACCCCACAGCACTGACCCCTGCACCCCAACCCTCTGCCTGAGCCCCTCCCACATCCCAAACCCCTCATCACCAGCCCCACCCCAGAGCCCTCACATTTTTACATTATTTTTAAAAATATACAGTAACTCCTCACTTAACGTTATAGTTATGTTCCTGAAAAATGCTACTTTAAACAAAATGATGTTAAGCAAATCCAATTTCCCCATAAGAATTAATGTAAAGGGGTGGGGGGTTAGGTTCCAGTGAATTTTTTTTTTGCCAGATGAAAGACTATATTTTAATACATATACACAGTATAAGTTTTAAACAAACAATTTAATACTGTACACAGCAAAGATGATTGTGAAACTTGGTTGAGGTGGTGGAGTCAGAGGGTGGGCTATTTCCCAGGGAATGCCTTACTGCTAAATGATGAATTAGCACTCTGCTGAGCCCTCAAGGGTTAACACATTATTGCTAATGTAGCCTTACACTCTACAAGGCAGCACGAATGGAGGGAGGGGAGACAGAATGGCAGAGAGACAGACAGACACAGAGTGTGTGTGTGTGAGAAGCACTGCCCATTTAAGTTGGCTGACCCCACTAAGTATATTGCCTTTTTAATTAGATCAGCAAGTTGAGACAGCAGCTGCTGCCAGCAAGCTCCCTCGGTCCTGAGCCCTGTCATGTCCCCCCACTGTTCTGTGGAGATGGGGGGCAGGAGTGGGGGAAGGGGACACCCTGACATCAGCACCCCTCTGTCCTCCTCCCCCCACCCCGCACAGCAAGCCGGAGGTTCACGGGAGCAGTTCCAAGGCAGAGGGCTGGAGCAGCACACGGCAGTGTGGGGAGGGACCCTGAACTGGCCAGCAATTGACAGCTTGCTGGGCAGCTGCCACACAGGGAACTTAGGGGAGCTGATAGGGAGGCTGCCCGCCCACCCTGGTTCCAAGCCCCCACCAGCTAGCTCCAATGGGCTGCTTTCTGTAAGTGGTGGACAAAGCAGGCAACTGCCAAACAACGTTATAAGGGAGAATTGCGCTACTTTAAAAGATCATGTTCTCTAATTCAGAGGTTCTCAAACTGTGGTCCGTGAGCTCCAGTCAGGTGGTCCGTGAGCTCCAGTCAGGTACCTGAGGGGCCGCACATGACAGAATGAAGGGCCACCCTCCTAATTAGTGGAGCTGCGCAGGCGTGGCTCCACTAATTAGGTGCCTGGACCCTGGAGAAGATGCACACGTAAGGTCAGGTGGTGGACTTGGGGGGGAATAGGGAGGAAGTGGGAGGGGGCAGTGGTGTGAGAAGAGGGGGTTGGGGTAATTTGGGATGTGCAGAGCTGCAGTGGCCAGAGAAAGAGGCGTCTTTCCCGAGCTCCAGGGCTGCAGCTGCCAGAGAGACGGCCCTCCTTCCCAGCCTCAGCTCTGTGGCTGCTGTGGCGGGGGAGAGACCCCCCCTCATTCCCAGCCCCAGCTTGGGGGCTTCTGCGGTGGAGGAGAGAGGGAGAGACCCCCCCACACTCCTTCCCAGCCCCAGCTTGGGGGCTGCCCCGGTGGGGGAGAGAGGGCACATCCATCACATTAGAAAGGTTAAGACTACCGATATTAAAATATGAGTTGTGTGCTTTTATGTGTAGAAGAAAAAAAACGTTAATTATTATTAATATAGCATTTTTATCCAAAGCACTTTACAATAGTTAGCTAATGGCACAAACAACATTTGGAAAGATCATTAAAGTGGTCCACCAAGACCTGCAGCTATTTTCAAGTGGTCCGCGAAAAAACAAGTTTGAGAACCACTGCCCTAATTGATCAGCAACATAACAAAACAATGTTAACCAGGACGACTTTAAGTGAGGCGTTACTGTATATTGGCTTACAAGGTAGGTGTCGGGGGGGGGGGGGGGGTTTACGGGACTTGGACCTGTTCTGGGCACCACCAAAAATTACACAAACCTGCCACTCCTGCATACAGGGAGAACACATATGCATGCAGCCGACTTATCAACATTGGATAGAGCAGAGCACCACACTGGTGACATCTGATTGCAGATGTCGTCAGACACATATTGCATGCTGTAAAAAGGAATTTAAATTTCCTGCGAAATTTTATGCCACAGAAATTGGGACCCTTGTTGCAGAATTTAGGTCCAGTATATACCACAGAACCCACAGGTCCCTGATTACAATTTACTATTATTCTGAAACATCAAACCACTGAAAACTAAGCGATTCCCAAATGTATATGAAATAGCATCTCACCTGCATCTTAATCAGGGAACTCATCAATCAGAGATGTTCTATAACTACCACCAAGAAGATCCCTCGACATTTAAATAATTGTGAAAGAAACTTTCACCCTTCCCAAGGACAGGTCAACTTTAAGATTCTGTGATTGAGAAAAGCAAATCCTACGCCAGTGAACACCTCACATCTGAGCTGTAAATCCAATCTAATGCAATTCCCAGGAAACAGATATATCCCTAAAAGCTGTTTTTCCTTATGAAGGAGAACATTTGATGAGCTGTGGCTCATAAATGTCTGGTTTACACTAAATATACCATCACGTATTTAAAACTGCTACTTCATCAGTGTGAAACGGGCTATTTGCCTTTTTAAAGGAATGATATAAATAAATGAGTGCAAGTGATAGTCAAGTAAAGAAAAAAAGAAAAAAACACTGAAAACCCACTACAAAGAATTGGAAGCCCCCATGTGGCGAATTGTGTATAATGCTTCAGGTTATTTTTAATGCACTGAAAAACTCATATTCCTTATCTACTGGTTGTTCAATACCTTACTAATACAAAGATCAGATTCACCGTCATAGTTGAAGATAGCCAGCAGACTTGTGTGATGTCTTATCAACAGGGGCAAATATTTTAGTTAATCCTCAAGTCTTTACACTGCCAACAGTACAATAATTGGAGTATTTACATTTTTAACATTCTGTCTTTCAACCACAAGTTTGTCTTGAAATATAAAACAAATTCAGTTTTGAGGGCCAAAGTATAATCTAGTCAACTGTATCAACAGTAGTTCTTGGGCCCAGATCCCCAAAGGGACTTAGATGCCTAAAGCACAGATTTATGCACCTAAATCCCAGTTTAAGGCATCACTGCAATCCACAGAAGGCCCACGTGGCTCCCGCCCAACACTGTAGGAGCCTAAACTCACTCAGCACCTAAATTTCCATTATGGACATTCCTTAGGCTCCTAAATTTGTGCTTCTGGACAAGTGCACTGCTGCCTCATTCTAGGCACCTGGACACCTATTTCCCATCCATGCCCTAGTGTGAACCACAAATCAGGGGAAGACAGATGGAAAAATGCCTGTCTCACTTCCAGGGCCCTCTCCTGTAGGCGTACTCAGACCACCCCTAACTGGATCATGCCCCATTCAAAATGTGGCAGCAGCAGGTAGTGGTGCTGCCACTGCCCACCTTATAACTTTTAGTCCAGTTGTTAGAGCACTCACCAAGGATGTGGGAGACCCTGGTTCAATTCCCCCTTCTGCCTGGTTCTGAGAAAGGATCTGAACAGGGGTCTCCCAATTCTCAGGAGAGTGCTCTAACCACAGACTATGGGATATTTTTATGTGGGGCTCCCTCAGTCTCCCCTGTTGAAGCTGTTCCACTATGTTTAATAGTTATAAAAGAGTCACTGGAGCAGGGAGACGGGAGACTGGACCCTGGGTCTCCTACCTCTCAGGTGGGTGCCCCCAACCACCAGGCTAGAGAGTCATTCTCTCACTTTCTCTTTCTGACAAAATGCCTCTGTTTATACATAGTGGACCAGCTTCAGCAGGAGACTGAGGGAGACCCATGTCAGAATATCCCATCACCCAGTAGTATGGGCACTCTCCTGAGAGCTGAGAGACTGCTGTTCAAATCCACTCTCAGAATCAGGCAGAGGGGGAAATTGAACCCGAGTCTCCCACATCCTGGATGAGTGCTATAACTGCTGACTGAACTGCACCAGCACCACCTCCTTCTTCTCTGCCCCACACCATTTTGTGTGGAGTGAGGCAGGCACCTAACTCATTCTTGCAAAAAACAGATTAGCCAGCTAAGCCACCTGATTCTAGGAGAGGGGTTCCTGACTGTGGAGTGCAAGCAGAGATAGAAGCCTGGGTTTAGGTTCCTAACTCTGTGAGAGGTGCAGGGCTTCAGATATACCTCTCTCATCAGAATGCCTGAGTCACCTTTGTGGATCTAGGCCATAATGCCTTTTATATGAGGATCTCAAGGTGCTCTACATTCATTAGGTTTCACAATACTACATGACACAGGTATTATACTCATTTTACAGAACAGTAAACTAAGGTACAGAGTTTATCAGAGATCACATATCTAAACAGTGACACAGTTAGGCCCCACAATTCCGAACTCACAGTCCTCTGTTTATAATCAATCAACATACCCTTATATCAACATTCTGTCTAAAAGTTGAACATTTAAAATCCTCACTGTAAAAGTTACCAAAAAACTTACTTGAAAATTTCATCAACAATTTTGAAGATGGCAGGGTGGCATGCTGCTTGTGGCTATCAAAAAAGAAATGGAAGAAAATTAGACCCTAATTAAGATGCAACTCATACACAGTTAGCTTTCACTGTACAATGTACAACATTGCCAGTGGACACTACTATGCTGCAGTTACTAAACTAGAGATCTTGGACCAAACCCTGTAAAGGGCTCAGCATCCCAGGATTAGACTCCTTAAAAACAACAAGGAAGACACGAGACTGACAGTTACACTAGGCAGACTAGACAGGTCATAAATGTACAGATCTGGGATCTAGAACTGTGTAGACAAGTATCTAGAAAATATTAATGGTGGCAGACAGGTGAAAAGGGGGTTTTATGCATGTAACTCCTGCAGCCAACAGAAAGGAGCAGATGAGCAAACTTTTTTTCCCCCCTTTTCTCTGTATACTAGCCCTGTTGGATGCACTCTGACGTTCTGGTTACATCAACAAAACTAATGACAAGAAATTAATTTGCCTTCTTTTCTCCGTGGTTCAGCAACTACAGTATACACTTTGGTCTGACACATTTTTTCATAATCCCATACCCTTCTATGTATCTTGGCATTTCTAATGTTACCTAAAAACATTTACTGCATCTTAGAGACCAAAAATATGTTTTTAAATTAGTGACTTTTTCAGCCTCTCTGTGCCATTATATAACAGCACACATAAGACCATCACATTTTATGGCCGTTATTAAACGAGATGGTATATTAGTAAATGTAAGCTCCAAAATAAACCCATATTTTTCACTTATAAGATTTAGGTTCTTTTACAGCACTCATAACAGTGGCAACAAAATAAACACTTGCATAAACCCTTATTTTAATTTTTATAAAACAAAAAAGAGTGACAAACATAATTTTTTGATAAAGAAAACACCTAAAGATTTGGTAAGAAAGCAAGTCCTGAAGAATAATTCCATTTTTTTAAAAAAAGTTTCTAATAAAATGCTTTTTATAGACTTCAGGATCCAGGGATGGAATAGTGTTTCCACGTGGTATTTACTGCCATGGCCCTTACTCAAAGTGCCTGAAACACCAGTTTAAATTAAAATTCTGTGCATCTAGTTCAAGCTGAAAAGCATCTAGCACCTTAAAAAAGTGTTGTTTTTTTTAAAAAAACAGCTTATAGGTAAATGGAGAGTTTACCAGACACAAACCTTAAAAAAAAAAAAAATTATAACCATTAGTATAAACTGTCAAGGAAAGCTCTAAAAAGGCCAGCTCCTTGTTTCTCCCAGCTATCTTTACCATATTGGAAATATTAGGTGGCACTTCATTTTCATGTTTTAACACTCATTTTTTCTGTCAGACGGGGTAGTTTTGTTGTCATATTGAACGTATGCCACCTAGTGTTCAAGAGTATTCATAGCCGGCTCTTTAGGCATGTGTGAAAAACAGCATGCGGCTTGTTGCAAGGCTGAAGTCTCCAAACATCCAGGGCTTGGAAGAAAACTATGTGGACGAGTTAGGTGGATGTGATTTTTACAGGAAAATATTGTTATTTTAAGGTACTTTACAAAATATATTGATACCTTTTAGTTTTTTAGGGTAACCATCTTTGTTTTATTTTATTTTTTTCAGCTACAGCATGTATATCTTTTAAAATAACATCATTTGTACATTTGCTTTTAAAAAGACCAATTTTTACATAAGTTTCAGGGCAAGCACCACAAAAGTTTTATGAAATTTTCACTTTATGATACTTTCACGTTCTATCCCATAGATATAATTAGAGTTAAATACAATTTATCATTTTTTAAATTAAGTAACCCAATGAATAGTGTACTGGTTGTATCATTAGTTTTCATATTTAATTCGATACAAACATCCATATTTTGAATTTATCTGAAATTGACATAATTTCCAGCCTTCTGTACTTGAGTTCCATAGGCCTTGGGTCCCTTGCTGCAGAATTTAGGACAAATTTGATACAGAGCTCACAGGGCCTTGACTATAGCTGTTGCTAGTGCTTTGCCTATAGTAGTACAGTGGTAGAAAAGTGACTATATAACCAAATAAGCCATTTACTTGCTGGTGGCGTCAACAGTGGTTACACTGCCACTGGATACTGGAGGACCAAATCCTATTCTTGGAGCAAAGCCCAACTACATGCGCTTTGTGCAAGGAACAGAACTTTTCCATCCAACTCAGTGGCAGGGTGCAGTGAAATAGCACAGTCATTACCAGAGCCCTTGGCTTATTATTATTTATTACTTGCATTATCATAGTCCCTAGGAATCGTAGTAATGGATCAAGATCTCATTGTGCTAGGCACTGTACAAACAGAGAACAAAAAGATGGTCCTTATCTCAAGGAGCTTTCCCATCTAAGGATAAGACATGAGACAGAAGATGGATACAGACAGATGGGGGAGTAGAAGGAAACAAAGAGCCAATATTGGCTATGGCAAAAAAAGTTATTTACCTTACCTGACCGGAGGTTCTTTGAGATGTGTGGTCCCTATCTGTATTGCACTGTGGACACACATGTGCTCCATCTGCCTGGAGCATTTGGAAAGCAGTGTCCATTGGTCCGCACATGCACCCTGGCTCACCTCGCCCCTCCAACTGAGCGGATAAAGGGACAAACTGATCGTCTCTCCATCAAGAATCAGAGAAGACCCAAAGAAGAGGGAAAGGAGAGAAGATAGTGTAATACAGATAGGGACCATACATCTCAAAGAATCTCTACTAACTGTAAGATAAGTAGCTCTCTTTTTCTTTGAGTTGTGGTCCTTGTGTACATTCCACTGTGGTTGACTGATAAACAGTATTCATATAGGAGGTACGATGCACGATCGCAGATGGCAGAGCCGAACAAAGGACTGCTGTTACAAAAGATGCATCAGTGGAGGACTCCTGTACCAAGATATGTATTTAGCCAATATGTGGATTGAGCTCTATGCAGCTGCCTTACAAATATCAAGCAGAGGCACATCTTGAAGTGATGCCATAGATGTTGCTTGAGCTCTTACCGCATAAGGAGGGGGAAGATTAGACAGCTGCCAGCAGAGCAAGATACAGCCCAAGATCCATTTCAAGATTCTTTGGGAGGATATAGCCTGACCCCAGCCTCTCTGCTATGATGACAAATAGTCTAGGGCAGTGTTTCGCACTTTTTAATACCAGGGACCAGTTTGCTGCCTTCCTAAAGTGTGTCAGGGAAATTTCAGGGTCTGGCACCAGTCCACAGACCAGTGATTGAGAAACACTGGTTTAGGAGATTTCCTGAATATTTTCATTCTCTGCAGGTAAAAGACTATGGCTCGCCGAACATCGATGGAATAGGGCCTCCTTTCTTCTGAAGATGCGTGAGGCTTTGGGAAGAACACAGTACTTCTTAGTGGATAGACTGGTTCAGGTGAAACTCAGAGACTACTCTGGGGGTGAATTTAGGGTGTAAACATAATGAAACCTCGTTCTTAAGAAATATAGTGCTAGGAGGATCTGCCATCAATGCCCAAAGCTCACAACCCTGTTGGCTGAGGCGATGGCTACCAGGAATGCAACCTTCATGGATAGGAGAGACATAGGCCAAGAAGCTAATGGTTCAAAAGGAGTCTTAGTGAGTACTGAGAGAACAAGGTTCAAGTCCCATTGAGGAGTAGGTAGAAAGGTTCTGATCAGGCCTTTCTAGAATCTGCTAGTCAGAGGGTGGGCAAAGATCGAGTAGCCCTGTGAAGACAAATGATATGCACTGATTGCTGTCAAGTGAGCCTGTTAGAAACCATTGGACAAACCTGATGTCTTCAAGGAAAGAATATAGTCCAGAATGAAAGGAGTATCTGTGTCTTCTGGAGAAATAGGTCTTTGATGTGCCCAGTCAGAGAAATGTTTCCACTTAGCTAGGTGATATTTCCTACTGGAATCCTTACTACTATTAGAAAGGATGTTCTGTTCAGCTTTACACAATTGCTGTAAGAATGATGCCCATCCAAAAAACAGACTCCAGGATGAAGCAGCCATTGTCTGGGATGCCTGATATTGCAGTTCCCTTGAGCCAGGAGATTGGGACGTGTGTAGGAGGTTAGGGAACCAAAACCATCTGAGCCGGCTGGGAACAATGAGAATAACTTGTGCTCTATCCTACTGAATCTCGTGCAAAACTCACAGCAGGAGCGGTAATAGAGGGAACAGATTTTTTCAGCATTTACGCAGACGCCCAGAAAGGAGAGCTTATGGACTGCCAGTTTGGCAAGTACACAGTTTGAAGCCATGCTTGTAGGCAACTAAGATGGAGTCTTGCAAAAGGTGTGAAAGTTTAAGCTTTGGACATTGGGGGTTCCAATCCAGACCAAGCAGCAGTGAGAAGGAACTAGAGAGGAAGTCAGTACACCCCGTCCTTTATTTCCTTGGTAGGAAACACAAGGTGAGCCAGGACACATGTGCAGAGCAGCCACCACTGCTTTCAAAATTCTCCAGCTCCGGGCACATGGAGAACATGTGTACCCACAGTGGAATACACATAGGGACCAGAACTCGAAGAAGTTACTCATCTTGTGCAGTAACGATGGTTCTTCAAGATGTGTCCCCCTGTGCGTGTTCCACTCTAGGTGTCGGTGCGTCCCTGCGCTGGAGATCGGAGATTTCTCGCAGCAGTACTCAGTCAGGGAAAGGGCGCGCACAGGAGTAGTCTCATGCAGCCGTTGGCACCTCCTGTAGCATGCATTCCCCCCACTGTCCCCTCCGTTCCTTCTCTACTGCAGAGCTCGGCTGTGTGAACTCCGAAGTAGAGGGAAGGAGGGTGGGTAGTGGAGCACCCACAGGGGGACGCATCTCGAAGAACCATCGTTACTGCACAAGGTGAGTAACTTCTTCTTCGAGTGGTGTCCCTGTGGGTAGTCCACTCTAGGTGTTTGTAGAGTAGTACCCCACCAGGGGTAATAGGGGTTTGGAGTTATGTATAAGTATGTGATGAGAGCACTGTAAGGCCAACGATAGAGTCTGAGACAAGGCCTTGGGTGATAGCATAATGCTGTGCAAAGTGTGCTCTGATGTCCTGGTTGCAGCTCTACAAATATATATTAAGGGGACATTGTTCAAGAATGCAGTCAATGTTGCCATGGCTCGCGTTGAGTGAGATCTGATGCCCACGGGGGGGTTCTTTGTGATGCAGGTGGTAGCAAGTTTGAATACAGGTAGAGAGTCTCTGGGTCAATACTGTAGAGCCCTTGGAGTGCTCTGCTGTAGAGACAAATAGTCTTGGTGACTTATGAAATGGTTTAGTTGTGCCCAAGTAAAAGGATACAGCCCATCTGACATCTAGCATGTGCAACATTGCTTCTTGGGAGTCATTATGTGGCTTGGGATAGAAGGCAGGTGAGTGTATGGTTTGGTTAATATGAAAATTTGTAGTCACTGTGGGCAAGAATTTTGGAGGATGTAACATGATTTTGTCTTTGGTAAATACAGTGTTTCAGCCATCAATGGTCCTATTTCGCTGACACGTCTGGCAGGTGTGATTGCCACTAGGAAGGCGACCTTCATTGACATATGAAGAAGCGAGCAGATTGCTAGAGGCTCAAAGGGTAGCCTTGTGAGACATTTGAGCACAAGATTGAGATCTCATGGTGGTGGAGGTTGGCATACTTCTGGGTGCATGGTTTGTATACCTGCTAGAAAGCACTGTGTAGTTGGGTGAGCGAATATTGAAGCCCCTTCTATCTGTTTGTGGAGGGCCATAATGGCAGTGAGGTGTACTTTAATAGAGCTTATGGCTAACCCCGTTTCCTTCAGTTCTAGTAGGTAGTCTAGGATCATAGATAGAGGCGCCTTGGTCGTGTCCAGCTGTTTTTGCTGACACCAAAGGGAGAATCTGCTCCACTTGTGGCGGTAAGTATATTTAGTGGTGAGGCGATGGCTATTTAGTAATACCTGTTTTACCTTCTCTGAACAGTTCTATTCCCCATGTTGGAAACAGAGAGGAACCATGCTTTGAGATGGAGTTTCACTGGGTCTGGATGGAGCGTCAGGCCCTTGTTCTGGGACAGGAGGTTCGTCCAGAAAGGCAGCGGTTGTGGGGCACAGACTGCTAGATGTGAGAGGTATGGAAATCAAGTCTGTCTGGGCCATGTGGGGACAATGAGAACGATGTATGCGCTGTCAAGACATTTCTTACAGATGACCAGTGGGATCAGTGGTATCGGTGGGAAGGCGTACATGAGTGACGCGTTTCACGGGATTACGAAGGCATCCCCTAACGATCCCGGTGCCAGGCCTGCCTTAGAGCAAAATAGGGGACATTTGTGATTTGTGGCTGAGGTGAAAAGGTCGATTACTGGGTGACCCCATTTTTGGAATATTGTGTGGAGAACACGGTCATGGATTTTCCACACATGTTCCTGTGAGAAGTGCCTGCTGAGGTTGTCGGCTGTAGTGTTTTGGCACCCTGATAAGTCTGATGCTGTGATGTTTATATTGTTGCAGAAGTTCCATAAATTCATGGCTTCTACGCATAGCGAGTGAGACCTGGCTCCTCCTTGGCGATTGATGTAAAACATGCACGCCACATTGTCGGTGAGAATAGAGATTGAGGTTTCTCGTATGAATGGGAGGAAGTGTTGGTATGCATTGTGTACCATGCGGAGTTGCAGGAGATTGATGTGTAGTCGGGTTTCCGTCGCAGACCACTCGCCTTGTACATTGTGGTACAAGTGGGCGCCACAACCTATCAGGGAAGAATCTGCTGTAATAGTCACTGATGAGGGGGTCTTGTTGAAAGGGAATCCCGGAGAATACATTCCCTGGCTGTGTCCACCATTGTAGAAAGAGGATAACCCTTGGTGGCAGTGTCACACGTCTGTTCAGAGAGTGTTCGCGGGATGTACAGACCGTGCTCAAACGGTGCTGCAGACAGTGCATACGGAGTCTGGCATACTTTACTACGAAAGTTGTAGCTGCCATATGTCCCAGAATCTAAAGACATGTCCTCACTGAAATTTGTGGGCTGATGGTCACCGTGAAAATAAGATTGGTCAATGTAGTGAATCTGTGGTTTGGCAATATTGCCTTGGCTTGTATGGAGTCTAGGTCGGCTCCAATAAACTCCAGTCGCTAGGTTGGTCCCAGAGTGGATTTCTTTTCATTTATCTGTAGACCTAGCTGGTGAAACAGGTCTATTGTGGTCTTCAGCATGCCTGCTGTCTTGTCGGTTGGCACCCTTGAGTAGGCAATCCTCTAAACAGGGGAAGATTATGACTCCTTTGTGTCGAAAATGTGCTGCTACTACCACAAGCATTTCTGAGAATACGCGGGGAGCAGTGGACAGTCTGAAGGGAAGGAACCTGTATTGGCTGTGGTTGTGTCCAACTGTGAACCTCAGGAACTGTCTGTGGGCAGGATGTATTGTAATATGGAAGTACGCATCTTGGAGGTAGAGGGCTGCAAACCAGTCCCCCACATTTAGTGCTAGGATTATTGTGGCCAGAGTGGCCATTTTGAACCTGTGGTTGTGTATGAACCTTTTGAGTTTTTGGAGATCTAAGATTGGTCTCAATCCCTCTTCTTTCTTCTCTCTCAGGAAATATTTGGAATAAAAACCCCTCCCTCGGTATTGATGTGGTACTGGTTGTACAGCACCTAGCAGTAGGAGGCGGTTTACTTCCTGTGGCAGGAGGTGCTCGTGAGAGGGGTCTCTGAAGAGGGACAGGGAAGGGGAGAATCTAGGGGGGGTGGCTGTGAAAGGAATGGTGTGACCAGATTGTACGATCTCCAAAATCAATTCATCTGTGGTTATCGCAGCCCAGGCGTGGTAAAATGGCCTTAAGCGGTGACCACAATTTTGGGATAGGGTATCTGTTGGTGCTAGAGGTGTGAGGAGGTCATGCATACTCTCAACCAAGACTTCAAAAATTGTGGCTTAGATGTAGATGGACATGTGGACGAGGCCTGGTTCTTTGCAGCTTGTCGTCTCTGAGCCTGTTTGGGTTTGTTCTGAGTGAAGTATCGTGGTTGTTGATGGTTAAACAAGGTGTCTAGTGACATCTAGTGGGTGTACGCCTAGTGTACGCAGCGTCATTCGGGAGGCCTTCGTGGTATAGAGGACGTCATCTGTTTGAGACGAGAATAGTTGATCCCTATCAAAGGGGAGGTCCTCCACTTTTAGTGGTAGTTCTTTTGGGATTCCCGAAGCCTGCAACCATGCTGTTCTTCTCATAACCACAGCTGTTGTGGTTGTCCGCTACATCCATTGAGGCTTGCAGCGTTGCACAGGCTATTACCTGACCCTCGTTGATAATGGCGTTGAGTTGAGGACGTTTATGTTCAGGGAGGTCTTCCATGAGCTCTTGTATTTTACTATAGTTAGAGTAGTCATAATTTGCTAATAGAGCAGAATAGTTGGCAACTTTAAGCAGAAGGGTGGCTGATGAGTAAAACTTTCCGACCCAAGAGGTCCAGTCTCTTGTGTTCATTATCTTGCAGTGAAGAGAGGAAATGAGGCTGTTTACTGTGCTGATTAACAGCCTCTACTACCAGAGAACAGGCTTGAGGGTGTGAAAAGAAAAATTCCATGCCTTTGGCTGGAACGAAGTAGTTTCTGTCAACCTTTTTGTTAGTGGGTGGTGCCAATGCTGGTGTTTGCCATATTACCTCTGCAGGCTCTATTATAGCCTCATCCATGGGGAGGGAAATCTTGGTCGATGAAGCTGATTGTAAGATTTTTAACAACTTCTGTTGTTTCTCCTGAACCTCATGTAAGGCAATTTCTTGGCTGTTTGCTACTCTTTTGAAGAGTTCTTGGAACTGTTTCAGGTTATCTGGTGTCTTAGGGGTAGATGGCGTCACCACTTCGTCTGGTGCAGAAGATGAGTGCAGGGCACGTGGTGAATCATCCAGGTCTGCCTGAGATAGTATCTCTTCCTCTTCTATCTGTCTCAGGGGGGTCAGAGGTTTCTCTATGTGGTAATGATGGGTGTACTCTGGAACCTCTTGTTGCTGGGGAAGGGGGACCAGAATAGGGGTTCTGGTATGTGGGCCAAGGACCTCATTGTGGCCATTGCATGGGGTAAGGCAGTAATGGGTAAGACCAGTGCTGTGCATAGGGCTGTGACTGCTTGGAGGGGCGAGGCTTAGGCTTCACAGCATTCCATGTAGGTCTCATCTGTGATGGGGATGAACGTTGAGAGGAGAAGCGGTTGTCCTGCACGTCTCCTTCCTCACCACTATGCATGGAGAGTAGTGCAGGAGATGAAGGATGGTACCGTGCTATGTAGCTCAGGGACTGTTTGGTGCCGAGCAGTGGTGACTACGGTGCAGAAGAAACTGCTATGTCAGCAGGACGCAGGAGTTGCGATGGTCCCGCCTTGGGGTTACGGTCGACCATTGGAGCGCTGACCGGTGCTGGATTCGACTTGTTAGGTGGCAGCAAGTCTTGGCTCAGTGCCAGTGGCGGCAGCATTGATCGTGGTGCCGCTGCCTGTGCGGCGTTCTGTACTGGGGTAGTCGGTGCTGTGGAGGAGACTTGACATCTCAACTCCGGGGCCGATCATTGGGGCTCAGAAGGGGTCCACTGAGGGACGGTGCCGGAGGAGCCTGGTGCCTCGTAAGTCCTCACTCTGGATGAGTGGAGCACTGAGGGTAAAGACCTCGCTGGGGAAGCTCTCTTTTTCTGAGAGACCCTTGCTGGAGAGGTCGAGGCTCACTTCCTGACAGTTTTGGAAGTCGGAGCCTTATCAGAGCTCAGGGATCTCGGTTTATGAGACTTCCCGGAGGACATCTCTTGCCGAGGTTGGAGGGATTTCTCCAGCAGAAGCATTTTCAAGCTGAGATCCCTGTCACGTCTTGCCCTTGTTGTTAAGTTGGTGCAATGTATGCATTTCTGGGAGATATGAGTTTCTTTCAGACAGTGAATGCAGAATGTGTGGCCGTCAGAGACCGGCATCGGTTCACAGCAGGAGTCACACTTTTAAAATCCTGTTGAGCCCCGCATAACTGCAGTTAAGCCTCTCCCACCTCTCAAGAGATACCGGTGGGAGTTAATTGTAATGGTAAACTGTAGAAACTGTTCCCAAACGGGGAATTAAGGAGAGAAAAGTCTTCTTTCTTCTCTTTTCCTTTTTTTTTTTTTCTTTTTTATGAAAAACCTCTAAGAGGAGCTAAGGAAACTATGTAACTATGTACAGACTAAGACTAACTAAACAATGTAACTAAGGGTACACTAAAAAGAAGTTCCTATGTAACTTGTAACTTTTTTTTTCTCCCCATAAAGTATCAAAGAGCACTGCTGTGGAGCTTGTCTGCAGCCGGTTGAGAGGACGGTTGAGAAGGAACTGAGGGGATGGTTGGGGGAGCGCACACTACAGGAGGTGCCAACAGCTGCATGAGACTACTCCTGTGTGCGCCCTCCCCCCCAACCAAGTACTGCTGCGAGAAATCTCTGATCTCCGGCGCAGGGATGCACAGACACCTAGAGTGGAGCACCCACAGGGACACCACTTGAAGCAGATGATGGGATTTTCAGGATGCCATGGTTATCACCTAATCTTTTCAAAAGGTGCTATGGATCTCATATCCCAGGTAGCCCTTGAATTTACCTTGGCAAACGCTCTCTCACACATGGGAAAAAGCATCAGAAAAAGCTTTGCAGGACTGGCATCATCCTCTCTGGACCCTCTCCTGATCAATTTCAAAATCTGCATGATCTGTAGAGCACAATTCAACCTAGAATGCACAGCCAGACTAAGGATATTGAAATTGCAGGTCTGATCCAATGATTACAGATGTATATTTCTCATACAATCAAAGACATTGACACCTTTATTTTTTTCCTTTTTAAAAGAAAATTAAACAAAAAAATTGCATAGCAACATTACAGTGGAGATGCTACATGCATACACACACAAACCATGTAAAATTCAGCTACTTTTTCTATTATGCATTTTTCTAATTCACAATTAATAGGAATAAGAAAAAACACTGATTTATTTTAACAATGAACACAAAAACAAATATACAGAGAAATAAAGGAGAAAACGTGTATGTGCTTATACATATGTGTGTTAATGTATGTATAAGTAATAGACACATCTGTTATGTGTTTTATCAATACCCTCTAATGTGCTTTACATAAACAAGTATTATCCTCAAAAAGTATATACAGACGAAGAAACTGAAGTACAGAAGTTAAGTGACTTGCCCTAGATCACAGAGCACGTGAATGGAAGAGATGGGAACAGAACTAAAGTCCTCTGGACTCCCAGTCTCATGTCCTATTCATTGGATCCAGCTGTTCTATGGCTAAATAATTCTAACTTTAAGAAACTATTACACTTCTGTACTTTACCTGATTGTATTTCCAAGTTTTATTTTTTATTAGCACTATACAAAAATATTGCTTAAATTAATGATAAACATGTCACTCCTGAATTTTTGTTTTAACTTTAACAAATGCCAAATGCATCTTTATTCTATGTATACAAATCTATTTTAAGAGCTTTACGTTTAGCTGACTTTTAGTCACAAGTACTAAGCAACTGAAAGTCTTCAATTTTAAATTACATAACTTGGTGAGTTCAAAAAGGTAGGATCTATTCACATGCTTAAAGGACTCCTATGTAGAAGACAGAAAAGTTCTTCAGTAGTACAGAACATTAGCAGAAACTAGCTCACGAGCAGCCCACTGACGAGTCAGTCCAAATTTGCTGCAAAGCAAACTGTGATTTTATTTTCAATAGCTATTAAAAAGGGAATATCATTTAATATCTTTTATAGAATTCTTGTAGTGAAGAGCATGAGGAATTCACCAAGAACACAAGCAAAATTAATCCACATTATACCCAGTAAAAAGAAAAGGAGTACTTGTGGCACCTTAGAGACTAACAAATTTATTTGAGCATAAGCTTTCGTGAGCTACAGCTCACTTCATCGGATGTATTCAGTGGAAAATACAGTGAGGAGATTTATATACACAGAGAACATGAAACAATGAGTGTTACCATACACACTGTAACGAGAGTGATCAGGTAAGGTGAGCTATTACAAGCGGGAGAGCGGGGGGGGGGGGGACCTTTTTGTAGTGATAATCAAGGTGGGCCATTTCCAGCAGTTGACAAGAACGTGTGAGGAACTGTGGGCGGGGGAGATAAACATGGGGAAATAGTTTTACTTTGTGTAATGACACATCCACTCCCAGTCTTCATTCAAGCCTAAGTTAATTGTATCCAGTTTGCAAATTAATTCCAATTCAGCAATCTCTCGTTGGAGTCTGTTTTTGAAGTTTTTTTGTTGAAGAATTGCCACTTTTAGGTCTGTAATCGAGTGACCAAAGAGACTGAAGTGTTCTCCGACTGGTTTTTGAATGTTCTAATTCTTGATGTCTGATTTGTGTCCATTTATTCTCTTACGTAGAGACTGTCCAGTTTGGCCAATGTACATGGCAGAGGGGCATTGCTGACACATATCACATTGGTAGATATTCAGGTGAACGAGCCTCTGATAGTGTGGCTGATGTGATTAGGCCCTATGATGGTGTCCCCTGAATAGATGGACTACAAGCCATAAGGAACAGTATCCCCAATAATGTCACCGCAAACCTTGTGGCTAAACTTTGTGACTTTGTCCTCACCCATAACTATTTCACATTTGGGGACAATGTATACCTTCAAATCAGTGGCATTGCTATGGGTACCCGCATGGTCCCACAGTATGACAACATTTTTATGGCTGACTTAGAACAACGCTACCTCAGCTCTTGTCCCCTAACGCCCCTACTCTACTTGCGCTACATTGATGACATCTTCATGATCTGGACCCATGGAAAAGAAACCTTGAGGAATTCCATCATGATTTCAACAATTTCCATCCCACCATCAACTTCAGCCTGGACCAGTCCACACAAGAGATCCACTTCCTGGACACTACGGTGCTAATAAGCGATGGTCACATAAACACCACCCTATACCGGAAGCCTACTGACCACTATGCCTACTTACATGCCTCCAGTTTTCATCCAGACCACACCACATGATCCATTGTCTACAGCCAAGCTCTACGATACAACCGCATTTGCTCCAACCCCTCAGACAGAGACAAACACCTACAAGATCTCTATCAAGCGTTCTTACAACTACAATACCCACCTGCTGAAGTGAAGAAACAGATTGACAGAGCCAGAAGAGTACCCAGAAGTTACCTACTACAGGACAAAGAAACAAAGAAAATAACGCCACTAGCCATCACTTTCAGCCCCCAACTAAAACCTCTCCAACGCATCATCAAGGACCTATCCTGAAGAACGACCCATCATTCTCACAGATCTTGGGAGACAGGCCAGTCCTTGCTTACAGACAGCTCCTCAACCTGAAGCAAATACTCACCAGCAACCACACACCACACAACAGAACCACTAACCCAGGAACCTATCCTTGCAACAAAGCCCGTTGACAACTGTGTCCACATATCTATTCAGGGGACACCATCATAGGGCCTAATCACTTCAGCCACACTATCAGAGGCTCGCTCACCTGCACATCTACCAATGTGATATATGCCATCATGCGCCGGAAATGCCCCTCTGCCATGTACATTGGCCAAACTGGACAGTCTCTACGTAAGAGAATAAATGGACACAAATCAGACATCAAGAATTATAACATTCAAAAACCAGTCGGAGAACACTTCAGTCTCTTTGGTCACTCGATTACAGACCTAAAAGTGGCAACTGCCCACCTTGATTATCACTACAAAAGGCTTTTTTCCCCTCCGCTCTCCTGCTGGTAATAGCTCACCTTACCTGATCACTCTCGTTACAGTGTGTATGGTAACACCCACTATTTCATGTTCTCTGTGTATATAAATCTCCCCACTGTATTTTCCACTGAATGCATCCGATGAAGTGAGTTGTAGCTCATGAAAGCTTATGCTCAAATAAATTTGTTAGTCTCTAAGGTGCAATGAAGTACTCCTTTTCTTTTTGCGGATACAGACTAACATGGCTGCTACTCTGAAAACTATTCCCAGTTTTTCAACTCAAGGATATATCCTTTTGAGGATGGATTCTTTTATAAAATACACTGTTAAGGAAATGTATTGTATCTGTTGAACTTTACTTAGCTAGGATACTCTACAAGGAAATTCAATTTAAAACAAAAATCGTCTTGCCTCTCCCAATTTCTCTCTTACATCTCCCCCATCTTTCTCCCTTTTCTCTGCCTCTTTCACTGGAAGGTCTAGATATGAAAGATGACTCTGGATCCAGCCAGAATATAACTGGGTGGATCAGTCAAAGCAGGAGGGCAATGTAGGAGCATAGGAACTAGGGTACAACCCCAAATTTTAGTATGGCAGCACAACAGAGTATCACTACCCCACCTAATAAGTGGAACTTTTCACTCTGCAGTGCTGAATCAAAAATAATAGCATTTGAGGGTCCACAACCTGAATTTCAGCTGGAAAGCATAACATAGTTTTGATTCTGGGCCAGACTTTGGAAAGTTGATGATGCCAGGAGAATGGCATACTTACAGAATGGCTTACAATCTCAAGAACATCATAAGTTTTAAGGGTCAGAACCTAAAGCCAACGATTAAGGTTTTCTTATGCCCTGCCTTTCAAAGGAGCACAACTACGTCTGCTTCCAAAAGTACTAACTAAAATCTGCACAGACATTACTATTGGCCCTGTATGTGCATGTAGTGAGGACTGTACAAAAACCCTGAAAGCTTAACACACCACCACATAGATATTACGAACACATATATACATACACACACACATATATTATACACTTATGTACACTTCAACCCTCAAAAATGCAAGAGCTCCCAATTTCTGAGATGCCAAAGAATATTCATGTAGATTATTTCACTATATGCAATGTGTATAACACTGATCTTTTGTTTTTATTGCTTCCTAGTAACTACAAAATTTCCAATACTAATTCCAGTTTCTTCCAAGAGATGTAAACTTAATTAACTGCACACCATATAAAATACAAGTTACTAGACCATCACACTCTAATTACAGCTGGAATCCAAATATAACAGTATTGGATATCAAGTTTCATTCATATAAAGCACAGCAGTCTTCTATCTAGGTCCTGCAGATCTCTAAGGGCAGGTCTACACTACTGCTTAAGTTGATCTAACTTTCATCGCTCAGGGGTTGAAAAAGGCCCCCGCCATGAGCAACACAAGTTTCACACTGTCCACACTGGCGCTAGGTCAGCGGCCAACATAGCTTCCGCTTCTTGCTGAGGTGGAATAAGTATGTCGATGGGAGAGGGTTCTTCCGTCAGCATAGTGCATCTTCACCAGATGCGCTACAGCTGTGCAGATGTAGCACTGTAGTGTAGACTGGCCCTAAGATATTTACCTACAGTTATGACACTGTGCTGAGATAATTCATTGTGATAAATGACTCAGATGATGAAGTTCTGAAGCAGCTTATTCACCTTACCTAATTTAGCCACATAACCAATTTTTTTCTGGTTGCTCTTTTGTTCTATATTGTTTTTATTGCAAATAGGAAAAAGACTAAATCAATCAGTAATTTTTGGCTCATCATTTTGTATTGTAATTGCCATAAACCATAAGGCACAGAGAGGTCACATCCTGGAAATGTCATAATCAATCAAAAACACATACGCACATACCTCTAAATAAATGTTCTAAATATATTTTAGATGGGATATATTCATCACATTGGCAGATCCAATGTTTCTACTTACTGTAATCTAAATAGCCTTTAAAATAGCATGTAATAAGGGAATTATTAGACCGACTGACCATTGCTCTGACCACATCATCCACCCCCCCTACCAGCTCCGGCTATCATGCTTCACTGCAAGAAGATCAAGCTTCCTGTCATCACCCTCTCAACTGTACCCTCATATCCCTCTTGCATACTCTGGTCTCTTAATGCATTTCCTCCTACCAACAAAGCAAGGCTTATCTGCCTATTTCTCAAATTCTCATCTTTGTGCCTTCATCCACACTACTCCTTTACACAGAATGCCCTCATCTTCTTCATCTCTGTGTGTCATTTGTCTTCTCAGAGTGCAAATTTTTGGGGGCAGGGGCTGAATTTTCAAGTATGTACAATAGGAATGTGCCCAGCACAATATGGTCCCAATCCTGCTGTGGGGCTCTGTGTGTGAATGTAATATAAATATTAAATAAAGAAATACATAATATACCCAAGATTAAAACAGAGATTTTACTTTTTCTATACTGAACCAATGTTTTCTGTAAGCTATGTTGTATTTTATAGATTATGGGGGAGAGATACTCCTGTGACCACTTTACAGGTGGAAAAGAGAGAGCTGAGAATGTATACAGGCACAGAACCTTCTGTAATTTTGAGTTCTGAAATGTTCAGATCCCTGATTGATGCATAAGCAGGGTCAATGCTAGCAATTATGTAGCTTGTCCGCATGGTACACAACACCTACAATGGGGATCTGCAGAGGCAATGAATAAGAAACAGTTACCTACCTTTCTGTAATTGTTCTTCGAGATGGGTTGCACATGTCCATTCCCCTGTAGGTATGTGTGGGAGCCCCATGCACAGTTGTCAAAGATCTTTTTCCCCTCAGCAGTACCCATCAGGGCAGCTTGAGTGCCCTCTGCCATTGCATGACACTATGTGCAGGCATAAGAGGGCAGAGCCACCCTAATCCACCTCAGTTCCTCTTACTGGGACAGATTTTGATAGAGAGGGGAAAGAGAGTGGGTCCTGGAATGACATGTCCACACATCTCAAAGAACAGCTGTTAGAGACAGGTGGGCAGTTTCTTCTTCGATTGCACGTCCATTCTGCTGGACGTGGGCTCAGAGTCTACAGGAACAGATTGGAAAACAACACATCCAACAGTGACATGGCTTCTGGACTGCTTGACTACAGCATAATGAGAAGCTAACACGTGCACTGATGACCAAGTTATCCAGAATAGGTAGTTGCGCTTGGAAAGCTACTGATGCTGCATATGCTCTAGTGAAATGGGCCAATACTCTAGCTGGTGGCATCACATTAGCCAACTGGCAACACAAACAAATGCACAAAGAAACCCAGGGTGAAAACCTCTGAATGGAAACTGGGTGTCCTTTCATTCTATCCACAACCGCGACAAACAACTGCGTTGAGGAATCATAGAATCATAGAATATCAGGGTTGGAAGGGACCCCAGAAGGTCATCTAGTCCAACCCCCTGCTCGAAGCAGGACCAATTCCCAGTTAAATCATCCCAGCCAGGGCTTTGTTAAGCCTGACCTTAAAAACCTCTAAGGAAGGAGATTCTACCACCTCCCTAGGTAACGCATTCCAGTGTTTCACCACCCTCATAGTGAAACACTATGTTTTTCCTAATATCCAATCTAAACCTCCCCCCCCCCCCTGCAACTTGAGACCATTACTCCTCGTTCTGTCATCTGCTACCATTGAGAACAGTCTAGAGCCATCCTCTTTGGAACCCCCTTTCAGGTAGTTGAAAGCAGCTATCAAATCCCCCCTCATTCTTCTCTTCTGCAGACTAAACAATCCCAGCTCCAAAGGAACCAAAGGACTTCATGGAAAAAAAGCCAAAGCTCTTCTAACACCTAATGAATGAAGTTTCTCCTCATCTCTATGAGTGTGAAGTTTCAGAAAGAAAGTCAGCAAATAAATTGCCTGGTTAATGTTAAAATTGGAGACCACCTTTATTAAGAACTTTGGGTGAGGGTGGAGGTAAACATTATCCTTACGGAAAACTGTATAGGGAGGCTCTGGTACCAGAGTTCAACTCACCCACTTTCCTCAAAGGTAATCACAGTCAAAAAGTCCACATTTACAGAGAGGTAGAGAAAGGGAGCAAGTTGCAAGAGGTTCAGAAGTGGCCCCATTAATTTTGGGAACACCAAAATCAGATCCCATAGGGGAATAGGATCTTTCACCTAAGAGTATAATCTGTCCAAACCCTTTAGAAATCTGATGGTGATAGGGTTGGAAAAAAAGATCTATTATCTACCAAGGGGTGGAAAGCTGAGATAGCTTCCAGAGGTACTCTGATAGAGCTAACTGATAGACTTTGATGTTTTAGGTGTAAAAGACCACCCAATACATGACTGATAAGAGCTTACTTGGAGGGAACATTTTTGTCGGGACCGGATGAAAAAACATTTCTATTAGCCAGATAAGTACCCCTTCTTGAAGCTTTATACTATTCAGAAGTACTTTCTGTATGTTCTTAGAGCAAGCCCTTTCCAATGGTGTTAACCATGAAGCATCCACTCTGTCAAATGGAGTGCTTGTAGGCTGGGGTGAAGCAGATGCCAATGGCCCTGGGTAATCATGCATAGATCCAACGGGAGAGATAATGGAGGTCTGACTGACAAGATTGGCAGGGTTGAGTACCAGTGTTGCTGAGGCCATGCTGGCGCTATAAGTATGAGGTGAGCCCGGTCATTGACAAGACTCTGAGCAGTAATGGAATCAGAGGTAAGGCATATAAAAGTAATTCTTCCAGGATAGCAGGAATGTGTCTGTCAATGAACCTGGATTGTAAACATTACTGATGGCATTTTCCGTTGGCCTGTGTTGCAAATAGGTCCACCTGGGGTGTCCCTCACAGCTGGTACATGAATCTGGCCATGTCTGGAGACAGTGAACTCTGATGGTGATTAGGGAAGAACCTGCTCAGCTGATCTGCCAACAAATTCTGCGCTCCTGGAAGGTAAGCAGCTCTGAAGTGAACCAAATTGGCTATGCAAAAGTCCCACAGGTGAATCACCTTCTGGCACAGCTGTGTCAAATGCATCCCTCCCCCTACATGGTTTCATAAAATATAATTACTGTGCTGTCTGTTATTACTAGCAGATTTTTTCCCCTTGATATGCAAAAGGAAGGCTGAACAGACTAGATGAGCAGCTCACAACTCTGACATTTATGAGAGTCTCTTCAGTTCTTGGGAAGACCACAGACCTTGAGTCTACAGTGACCCATGTGTACCCCACACCCAAGGGTGATGCATCTGTGATTAAAGTGAGCACTGGTTGTAAGGAAACGACGAAAACCCTGTAACAGAGTCTTTGGTGGTTCCTCTCTCCCTCAGGGTGTGGGGAAACCTGACCCCACCCAGTTATCAACTCTGGGTGATAGCAACACCAGCCCACTTTCCTACTATTCCCAAGGGGGGTTCTGCCCTTTGTAGGGCTCCTTAAGTCTCTCTGGCTGGGGGATCAAAATGGAAGTCACAAACTCTCCACGCTTTCAAGGAGACTCCCTGAGGTTCCAGAAAGCAGGGGTGGGGAAGGGGGGAGGGTATCTACAGTGCTGCCAACAATCCAGTCCCAAGATAATAGGTTGAGGAAATCACTTTGTCTGGGTTTCTGTGGCAGGCTCAGCCTGTGTGTCTTACCATAGGTGGTCTGCTGTACTTTCCTCAGGGTCGGGATGAAAGTCTCCTGCCTAGGAGTTCCCTTTGCAACGTCAGGCATTACTCCTGCAGTCTAGTGCTTAGGGTAGTCTTGCTCCTTTCCCCCTGCTTACTGAAGTTTCTTCCTGTTTAAAGCCCTCCTCCCAATCATGCATGATTGACAGGACTGGATAGGTGGGGCTAGCCCAACCAGCAAAGCCTCTCTGCTCTCTTCCTCATACCTGGGGGCCTATACTCTGTCACAGACCTTCACCCAAACTTTCAGAGAGTGTATTCACCAGTTCAGAGATGACAAAACTAACACCAGTACTTGAGCTACTTAGGACATACATTGAAGCCAGCCAGCCTTGCAACTTCCTGAGGTGTAGTGTGGTGTGCTGCACTACACAGGTACATACTGCCGTGTACCCCAGGAATCTGAGGCATCTGTGAACTGTGGTGAGAGGATTTGCTTTTAGCTCCAGAACTAACCCCCAGTGTTTCAAAGCTTGATTTTGGCAGAAAAGCCTTGGCCTTCGTAGAGTCTAAGACTGCTCCAATAAATTCAATTATCTGTAGTGGTTTCAGGATTGATTTGTCCCAATGAACTGGAAGCTCGGTGTATTGAATGCAGATAGGCTGATGGACAGAACAGTACTTGACCTTTGGACTTGCCTCTCACCAGCCAGTTTTCCTGATCTGGAAACAGATGGACACCTGATTTTCAAAGATACCCTACCACCATGGCCATGCACTTTGCGAAAACATGAGGAGCAGCTGACAGACTGAATAGAACCACTGTGAATTGGTAATGGGTTCCATTCGCCACGAATCTGAGAAATGTCCAGTGGTTGTGGCATATTGCCACATGGAAGTAAGCACCTGTTAAGTCGAGGGCACCATACCAGTCCTCTTGTTTCAGGGAGGGAATCATGGAAGCGAAGGTGACCATATGAAATTTTATCTTCTTCAGGAATCTGTTTAATTCTCCTGTATACAAAATAGGCCTGAGACAATCTTTCGCTTTGGGAATAAGAAAGTAGAGGGAATAGAAGCTCTTCCCCTGAAGCACAAAAGGACTTCCTCTGTGGCTTCTGCTTCAAGGAGGGATTAGACTTCCTGCTGAAGGACAGTTTCATGAGAGTGGTTCCTGAAGAGACATGGAAGGAAGACAGAAATAAAACTGGAAGGAACATCCCAGATCAACCATGCTTAAGAACCACTTATCTGATGTTATGTGAGACCAAGTACTTAGGAAGCGAAATAAGCAACTGGAAAACAAAAAGGGTAGAAACAGACAGAACTGTGGGAACTGGTAAACTATCCTTATCAGCCCATCAAAATGCCTGTTTGGACGAAGCGGCTGGATGAGATGAACCTGCTGATGCAGAAGAGGGTGGTGGTGGTGGTCACCTCCTTTTAACCTCTGCCTTTCTTTTTTGGTGGGTTCAGGGATCCCCATGCTTTCAGGGAGACTCTGAGGATCACAGAACAAAGCCCTAATGCCTATAGGACTGCTGAGAACAATACTTCTTTCTTTTCATTGCCAGTGCATAGATTCCAGGCAATTTTAGCATTGTCCTGCGCTCTTTTAGGCTATGAAGTCTATTGTCTGTCTTGTCTGAAAATAAGGAAGGACTTTAGAATGGTAGATCTTGGATGGTCTGCTGAACCTCTGCAGGAAGACTGCAGCCATCACTACTTTCTTATAGTTATACTAGATGCCATGGTGCGAGTTGCTGAACCTGCCACATCCAAGCTGTCCTGGTCACCAGCTTGTCCTCCTCTACCATCATATTGAATTCCTGCTTGCAGTCATCCAGTAACCTGTCCTTAAATTTCATCATGTTCTCCCAGAGAGTATCATAGTGACTTCAGAGCACCTGTTGGTTTTCAATTCTGAGTTTCAGACTTCATAGAATAAAGTTTACAGGCAAACAAGTCCAGCCTTTGACTTTTTTCCTTTAGGAGTCAACACCTGGTACCATGCATCTTCCGCTCATTAGCTGCTGCCACTACTAAGGAGCCCAGGAGAGGACAAGAATACGGATGTTCAAACCCATTAGAAGCCATGTAGAACTTCTCTTCTTCCCTTCCTCCCACAGCAAAATGGGCAGAGAGGGACTGCCAGAGTGCATTAACCAGCTCCAGAATGGCTTAATTAGTCACTAGAGCCACTCTGAAAGGTGCTGCCAAAGCCAGAATGTCCATCAACTTGTGAGATTTCTCGCAGACCTCTTCTGCCTGAATGTCCATAACAGAGACCACCATTCTCAGTAGACTTTGGTGAACCATGTAAACCTCTGATGCTGCTGAGTCGCTTACCACCTCCATAGCCTCATCTGATGGGGAGGAAGAGGTAGCGCCTGCACTGTGTCTTGCAGTGGGAGAACTTCCCAAGCGACTTCTAGCTACTCAGTACCAGGCCCGGTCCCAGTCCTCGAAGAATGTTGCCTGTGGGGCCAATACTCTTGGTGCGCCCTCGAGGAAACCGACTGAGGCAGGTAAGAGGAAGCCCTAGCAGGAGGAGGGACACCCCATGGTGTCCAGAAAAGGACCTATCCTTGTCCAGGCCATTGCCCCTTCAGAGAATGACACTGCTGCGACTGCTGCAAGACATATGGCTCCCAAGTCTCTGGCAGAGGATATGTGCCCTGCCTACATTGAGACACAAAAGACTGCACCTCTGAGTCTGAGGAAGACAACTCTCAGTCCTCTGATAACAGTGGAGCAGAGCCCCATTGGAACCAGAGATAGGTAGCCAGAGCTCAGGGATGGCAGTACAAGGATACCATAGTTGGCTTGCCTCTTGATTGCACCAGCTTCTGATGTAGTAATGGTATTGTATGCTCCTGAAGAGACAGTAGGAACCACTGGTACTGGTTGGAAACCTTCCTGCACAACCAGAGACACCAAGAGGTTAAGCAGTTCTCTCATGGCTGCATAAACCTCTGGTGTCATTGATGCTTGTCTTGATTCCTGACCCTGATGTCTTTCTATGGGTACGTCAGAGGTTGGACTCGAGAGACATGACACAGGTTCTAGGGTTGACTATCTTAGATGAGGAGTCCTCTAGGAAGCACTCTTCAGAGTCTTTCCCAGAGTCCTTGTCTCTAGCTGACTTCAGTACAGACGATCTTGCCAAACAGGGTACTAAGTCTCTCAAGGGCCAGTCTCTCTTTTTTTGGCACCAGAGATAGAGAGTGAGGTGCTGTAGACATCTCCAATGGAGCACTCCATATCAAAATGCAGTACTCAGAGTCCATTTAAAAAGCAAGGTCTCCAATGGTGGGCCATTAGGAGACACTTGAACCTGGCTGCTCTATCCTTCTTAGAACCAAGCGTGGATCTCTTACAGATGGACACTTGTCAGTAATGTTGGACTCCTCCAAGCATTTTAGACAGCTGGGGTGTGGGTCAATGACAGGCAGGACTTAAACCCCAGAAAGCAAGGCATGGTTCTGATACCAGACCCAGTACCAAAATTTGAATTTGATTTAAAAAAAAACAAAAACATAAAAACTGAAGCTTAATATTAACACTTATCTATACTAGATTTTACTTAACTACTAACTTCTAAGAAAAAATTGGCTATATACAAGGAGCAAGGGAAGAACTTGCTATAGCAAGACTGAAAGCACTCCAACAACAATCACTGGGAGTAAGAAGCAACTGAGGGTGATCACTGCACCTTTTGTACCTGCAAGCAGTGGCAGACAAGGGTTGCTCAAGCTGCCCCAACGAGTACCACTGAGGGAAAAAGATCAACAACTGTGCGTGAGGGGGTACACACACCTACAGTGGAATGGACATGTAAAAATACTCGAAGAAGAGAGAAGAATTTTAAAATGTTAAAAGACACGATACCTCCAGGTGTGTGATTATAGTATCATATATGCCACATTTCAGAGTGTCCATGCCTCAGGTTCACTTTCATAATACAAGATATGTGCATATGACATACCTATACATCCTGAAATGTATTGCTTTCATAAAGGGGTTCTATTACTATTTCTTTGTTAATGGACGCCTTTAATCATGTCAAGTAACCAGGTGCCAAATCATTATAAATTTCTAAATACATTGGGTAGAATTGGTGCACTATATAATAGAATATTTCTAAAAAAAATCTAAACTGATTATAGGGTAACTGTAGGGAACCAGAGGGTAAAGAGCCACCCTTGCAGCCTCAGTGGGCGGGGCCAGGCCAAGGTTCCGCCAATCCCTGGAAGGGGAAGGGTAGGACAGGAAGTACAAAGGGCAGGGCCCTCTGCCCTGTGAGGAGAGCACCAGGGAGGGAGACAGACACAGGCTGCTCCCTCGTGATCCTGCTGCTGACCCAGGCAAAGCCCTGGTCAAGGAGGAGCCTGACGGGGAGGAAGGCCTGTGGCAACCAGGGCTGCCAGCCGCTGAATACCCAGAGGACCTGGAGGGGCCTGACGGCAGCCTGGGCCACCGTGAGTCCGATACCAAGGGGGAGCGGGAGTGGCCCGCAGCGGAATACCTGGAGGAGATGGAGGGACCGGAGCGACCCGCCTGAGAGACTGGATAGGAAGTAGCCCAGGGGCCAAACTATACTGTGGGGTGGGTGTGTTTGGCCAGCGGGCACGGAGAGCCCCGCTGACCCAGGGGCAGGACTTCCAGCCCAGGGCCCCGGCAGTGGTGGGAGGCGAAACGCAGTGGAGTTGGGTGGGCCTGCGTTCCCCTACCCTGGTGCCCCCCTGCCTGAGGGGCACGCTACTGACTCCGACCGGCGCCTCCCTGCCTGAGGGGCGCACTACTGACTCCGACCGGCACACCTTCCCCGCTAATTCCCCAATGCCCGGAAGGTGTGGCTGAGGCCTGCCACGGAGACCATAGCTCTCCATCGCCCCTAGGGGCTCGGAGGACCGACCGACACCTGTCACAGTAACAAATGTTTTAAATTAATAACTTTTTGCTCATGATTTTTCATGAAAAAACAAGTAAATGAGTATTCCCACAATGCATTAATCCATAAGGACATAGTTTAGCAATTTAAACATTGCCTTTTAAATACTTTAACTACATGGAGCCCTAGATACAAATCCAGATAGATTTGAATCTGTCCCCAGAAAGGAAATTTTTCTATAATTCCAAAGGGAGAAGTGGGTACTCAGCACCTCTGACAATCAGGGCCTGTTTCTGTTCATCTTCTTATGATCTATGGATGAAGCTTTTGATGCCAAGGCATCATGTTCTGTGAAGTTTTTAATTTTAACATATTTTATTAGAGTAGGAATCTGTCATGGTGTTCTGCACAAAAATTTCTCCTCTTTCCACTACTGTTATGTAGCTACATGACAGCTACTCTCCCCCATGGAAGTTGCTGGATTTCGATGATGCTGTATATGAGAGAAGTATTTGGTGATCCCTCAGCAGAAAAGATGTAATGTATTAATTGTGGTACATACCAGAAATGAATCTTTTATGATACTCACTACATGTTCCAGTGAGCTTGTTTGAGTGGAAATCAACCTTTCAAAAAGATGCAGTGTTGCTTTTTCAAGGCTAGGCAGATGACGAAGCCACAAGCTTAGGATAGCTGATTCAGAGAGGGCAATCTTCTTCCTGAGTTAATGGGAAAATATTGTTTTCTACAAACTGAGCCATGAAGTGAATAAATATTTAAAAGATTGCATATCAATGCAAAATTATCAATCCACATATACATACTTATGCACTTTCTCCTAAAATTGTATATCTAATTATTACCTACCTTTTACAGATGGGAAAACTGAGATACTAGCCCCTGGTCTACACTACGGGGTTAGATCGAATTTAGCTGCGTTAGGTTGATTTAAAAATGACTGCGTCCACACAACCAACCCCATTCCGTCAACCTAAAGGGCTCTTAAAATTGAATTCTGTAGTCCTCCCTGACGAGGGGCATAGCGCTAAAATCGACCTTGCTGGGTTGAATTTGGGGTAGTGCGGATGCAAATCGACAGCATTGGCCTCTGGGACGTTATCCCAGAGTGCTCCATTATGACTGCTCTGGACAACACTTTCAACTCCGATGCACTAGCCAGGTACACAGGAAAAGCCCCGGGAACTTTTTGAATTTCATTTCCTGTTTGGTCAGTGTGGCGAACTCAGCAGCACAGGTGACCACGCAGTCCCCCCAGAATCGCAAACAAGCTCCAGCATGGACCAAAAGGGAGACATTGGATCTAATTGCTGTAGGGGGAGAAGCATCTGTGCAGGCCGAACTCCAATCAAAAAGAAGAAATGCAAATATATATGCCAAAATCTCAGAGGGCATGTTGGAGAGAGGCTACAACAGGGACACACAGCAGTGCCGCATGGAAGTTAAGGACTCAGGCAAGCCTACCAAAAGACAAAGTAGGCAAACAGTCGCTCCGGGTCAGAGCCCCATACATGCCGCTTCTGTGATCAGCTGCATGGCATTCTAGGGGGGACCCTACCACTATCCGACTACTGTCTGTGGACACCTGCAAGGGGGGAGTCTCACGCCACAGGGAAGAGGATTGTGTGGACGAGGAGGAGGAGAATGCGCAGCAGGCAAGCGGTGAATCCGTTCTCCCTGGCAGCCAGGACCTTTTCATCACCCTGGAGCCAATACCCTCCCAAGGCGGGATCCCCAACCCTGAAGCTGGAGAAGGCACCTCTGGTGAGTGCACATTTGTAACTACAGCACAGGGTTTAAAAGCAATAGTGTTCAATGTTTGATTAGCCCTGAAGAATTGGGATGCATTCACGGCCAGTACAGCTACTGGAAAAGTCTGATCACATGTCAGGGGATGGAGCGGAAATCCTCCAGGGACATCTCCTTGAAGCTCTCCTGGAGCTGAAAGCCATGAAAGCCTTTTGCAGAGGGTTTCTGGGGAGGGCTGCCTTATTTCATCCTCCACGGTAGGACATTTTATCACGCCAAGCCAGTAGCAAGTATTCTGGAATCATTGCAGCACAAAAGCATGGCAGTGAATGGTCCTGGCTTTTGGTCGCATTCAAGCAACATTCGGTCAATATCTTTCTGTGTTAGCCTCAGTAGAGTGACACCATTCATCGTCACCTGGTTGAAATAGGGGAATTTTTGTAAGGGAACAGTAAACGGACCCCATTCATGCTGGGCTGTTTGCGCTTGGCTAAAAGGGATCAACCAGAAAACAGCCATGTGGCGGGGTGGGGGGGGTGGGGGGAGGAGTGAAGGAATCATCCCAGAGAATAGCCACACGGCGGGGGGAGGGGAGAAGGTATCATCCCAGAGACTAGCCACGCGGAGGGGTGGGAGGTGGTGTGTGTGCTGCACATCTACCCGAAAACTACAGCCCCTCCTTTTAAATGTGAAACCCAACCAGCATTGCTTGCTATGGGAAAGGATGGCGTTGCAGTTTGAAACCATTCCCACATGTTATGAAGGCATAAGAAGCCAACCCCGTGTAACAAAAGGCTTACCATGGCTGCCTGGAAACCGAATTCTGTTGCCCAGCCGTTTGTGATGTGTCACCCTACTGGCAGGCGTTCAATATAAAAGGCAAAACACGATCTTGTACCTAAAGCACATGTGCTGTCTGCTGTGAATTGCTTGATTCACTGTGAGTCTCCCTTTTGTTCTCAGAAATGTATCATCTTAAAATTTTACTCTCCCTTTTTATCTCCCCCCAGGTGCAAACGTTTCTACGCTCCCCCTATTATCTCTGTCCCTGCAGTTATTGCAGATTAGAAGGCGAAAAAAATGCACTCGCGAGGACATGTTTGCCGAGCTCATGCAGTCCTCCTGCACGGATAGGGCACAGTTTATTGCATGGAGGCGTGCAGTGGCAGAGGCCAGGAAAGAATCAAGTGAGCGCGAAGAGTGGAGGCAGGACGCAATGCTGAGGCTAATGGGGGAGCAAACGGACATGATGAAGCATCTGTTGGAGCTGCAGGAAAGCCAACAAGAGCACAGACCCTCCCTGCATCCACTGTATAACCGCATGCCTTCCTCCCCAAGTTCCATATCTGCCTCACCCAGACGCCCAAGAACGCGGGGGGGAGACTCCAGGCAGGCAGCCAGCCACTCCACTCCACTCCAGAGGATGGCCCAAGCAACAGAAGGCTGTCATTCAAACAGTTTGATTGTTCGTGTGACTACAATAAACAATGTGGCCTTGTCCTTCCCTCCTCTCCCACCCCACCCGGGCTACTTTGTCTGACCTAATTTTTAGTGTAGACATACCCTAAGAGATTAAGTGATTTCTCCCAAAGCCAAACAGCAGGTAAGTAGGAGTGCAGGAATTAGAACTAAGCCGCCACTGGCTCTTTAGTCCTCTATTCATGCTGCTTCTTAAAATGTGACTACAGGCTTAATAGAAAAGTTGAGAATTTATACTGTCTAATAGTAATTGCCTATCAACTGATTTATAGAAGTTCAGTTAAGTGAACCTCACAGCATATCTTGCAAGTCAACAAATCCATGCTCTGTCAACTCATGAAAAGACTAGCTTTCTACTATAACTCAGCTAAAATACGTTATTATATAATTAGAAAATAAGATACCAAGAAAGCATAGGTTTGCAGTGGGACAACACCATAACGTGGGTATACTATGCATGAGGCAAAAAGCAGAGCACAGCAACCACCCAAGAAGAGGAAACATCCCACCACAACACACACTGGAATATGTTTACAGCTATTATAAAACTGGCATTAGGTTAGTTTCAGATTAAAATTTTTAATACAACAAAAATTGCATATCTTAATGTAACACCCAATTATGCAGAATTAAACAGAACTAAGGTTAGGATCTGTCCTCTGGTGTCCATGCCTTATCATGGGACAGCTTGCGTGCTCTAACGATCCCCAGAGTCTGTGTTGGTGGGGGCTTTTTGCTCCTGGTAGGTTCTACCAGGCTTGACTGGTCTGTGAGGGAGGGGCCAGACAAAACATACCCTGGTCCTCCAGGTTGGGGGTTAGGCACAGGGCTAACAACCTTGTCCCGTAAAAAAAATGTTACGGAAACAGCAACAGAGAAATCTACCATCACTGTGTGTGATGGCCTTCAGGAGTCAATGACCCATATGACTGCCAGTGGTGAAAGCCAAAAGGAAGCCACTGGCATGAAGACTGAAGTGCTCAACACCAAGACAAAAACCAAGGGTTTTTGGAACATACGGACAATGTATGAAACAGGGAAGCTAGCTCAGATCACAGCAGAGATGAGACGCTACAGCTCACACATGCTGGGTGTCAAAGAGAGCAGATGGATGGGATCAGGAAGACTAACAACAGCCTTGGGAGAAACTTTGCTGTTTTCTGGATGGGATGATGGACAACACCATGAGGGTGTTGCCATCCTTTTGAAGAAGGGAGTGGAGCATTCCCTGCTTTAATGGAAATCCATCAGCAGCAGACTTATGAGATCCAGACTGAAAGGGAAATATAATAAGATCCTGATTCAGTGCTCTGCCCTGACAAATGACAGTGATGAGGAAGTAAAGGACAAATTCTACTTTTAACTCCGCCTGTAGTGTGAGAGAGTACCACACCACAACCTAACTATTGTCATGGGAGACCTGAATGCCAAGGTCAGTAAGGACAACACAAACAACAACAGAGCAATGGGAAGACATGGGTGTGGCACCATGAATGAAAATGGAGAAAGGCTTGTTGATTTTTGTAATATGAATGACCTAGTCATTGGCGGAACCCTATTTGAACATCGGGAAATTCACAAGCTGACATGGTGTTCTCCAAATGACAGAGATAAGAACCAGACTGACTATGATCAATGGCAAATGGCGACGCTCACTGACAGATGTGAAAGTGAGAAGGGGTGCAGATGCTGGTAGCAACCACCACCTTGTGACAGCCTCCATCAAGCTAAAACTGAGAAGTGTGGGTCCACCAAACAAGGGACAGACATTATGATACTGACAAGCTGAAGTCCCTTGAAATACAGAAAGCCTTTGTTCTGCAGTTAAAGAACAGGTTTCAAGCACTTGCAGACCTTGATGAAGAGGAGGGGAATGCAGGATTCTGATAGTGGTTGAAAACTTGTATAATTTCTGTTCACAACTGTTGTCTACATAGCTGCTTCACATAAGATTTTACATCTCCAGATAGAGGAAAACAGCAAAAATAATTAACACATGTGCAGTACTTTACATTTTCAAAATACTGTTTAACCATTAAATTAATGTGTATATATTATATGCACTGTACTACAACGTCTTGGCTCAGCAGGGTGAATTAAGAAGAGTGTCAGATTAGATTAACATTAATTTTATATTGTTTTTTGTGGTTTGATATGTATTATTTCAAGCTTTCTTTCTGATTTTAAATCAGAAAATGACAAGTGAAAAATGGACACTTCTTTGTATTTTTGAAAAAGGATAAATGCAAAGTCCACACAGAGAAACTTTAACTCATAGGCAGGAAAATATTTCTTATACTGGGAGCAAACTGTCCTCTCTGTCCTTGTGCCAGAGGAACTTGGGCATGCTTCACAGGGGACACCACTGGGTTCTCTGGTAGGTTACTAGTCATACTACTTTTCTAGCATTTACTAATAACTAATTAAAGGAGCAGTCTTCTTGGATATCCAGAAAGAAGCCAAGTAAGGCTCATAACTTGAGGTCAGAGGCTGTAAAGGGCAGACAGACAGAGGTGAAGAATAGGGAGATAAATAATGAAAGGTGACTGAAGTAGAAAAATGTAATTAAGTCCCTCTGAAGGTTACAAGAACCTCAATAGAAGACCAAGAGCCCACCATACAAAGAATAATGAGCTCAACACATCTATGCATAGGAATACCCTCACAAGTACTTTCAGAGGCCCTCAATGAATAAAGTGGCCAACAACAATACAAACGGAATTCCTTTAGCTTGTTGTGATAAACAATCACTGGAAAAGGTAAAACACAGGTCAGAGTATTAGATTCAGAAAAATCCTCTGATCACAGAAAAACCCTCTATCACCACAGAAAATGTTCAGACTCACATTAAGGAGCGACAAAAATATTTGTAATGATTTATTGCCTGTTGACTCAAGTGATATTGACTCAGTTTGGACAGTCTATCCTAGGGCAGTTGTCCTAGGAAAGCTTCCAGAATTTTTACCACTACTTGTGGAAAGTGCTGATCTGAAGCCACAGGAAACAGACAAGTCAAAGACAACCCATTCCTTTTGGATTTTCAGATAAAGTTTCACTAAAACAAAGAGACTTCATTAGTTTCTGATGGAGTATTTATCTAGTAGCACATGTACAACGATAAATTAAAAATTGCTGCCCTGATATCATCTACCAATGCAATGTTTTATTTTGCTGTTACTGGAGCCGTTCGGGGAAACACTGATTTCTGGTCTTCTTCAGCAATCTCATCTGAACTTCGCAGACATAATGATGATGGGCTCCAGAAGAACTAGCGTCCAGCCCTCCTTAGCTAAAATTATTTTTGGGGCCAGCTTAGGGACTTCGAAGAGATGGGAAAAAGGTGGATGCATGGGGGAGAAAAGGTTCCCAGAGGATCATTTAAATATGAGGAATTCACTGTTTCCAAAAATGTCTTTTTAAAGCTATATAGCTGCCGAAAGCAGGAATTTCAGAGGGAGGGGGATTTTTTTTTGTTTTGTTGGCTTTAAAAAAAAAACAAAAACAAACACAAAAACCTCAGTCTGAGGATTAGTTCAGAAAACATGATATCTAGAGTAACAGCCACATTTTCTTCTACTACTATTATGGTAGATCGTGCCAAACTATCTCAACCTTAGAATATGGACACAGTTTAATACAGACACACAGTATGAGGACAGGTGAGCAAAAAGTTTCAAATTTATGAGATGGACTCCAGCAAAGACTTCTGTGCATTGTGAAGGAAACACCCTTTTCACTCCAGAAAACCTAGGTGAAGGATATTGTAATCATTCTTATGTCTAGAACTTCATATTTTAGTTGATAGAATCTCTGTTTCACTGAACGACCCTCTTGCTTAAGCTACTGCCCAGTCCACACTCTTAGAGGATCCACCTACCATATGAACATACATCACACATATATTGTTTTAACATATAAATTATAAGGACTCTTATTTGGGGTCACAAAGACAGCCCTCTCTCCACTCAAAAATTTTATCAGAGAAATGATCCAAGATATCTGGTCTCTTGAGATGCTGAAAGGAGAAAGAGCTATAAGGCAGGGTTGTGATGAGCAGCAGTTGCCCCTGCAAGACATTGTGATGATTAGAGGAATGTCCGGGATGTGAAGATTCAAGGGTTCTAGGTATGAGTATACTCTTCTTCAGTGGTGTATGCAAAAGGTGATCAAATACAAGTTATGTTTAAATCTTTAGAAATAAGGCCCAGGGATTTCATCCCAACTATGTGGTTTAATGAAGTGGGTGAAGTATTCAAGGCCTTATGTGGTCATTGTGAAAGCCCAAACTCAAAAGTTAAATCACTAGGTCTCAGAGATTCTATTCCATTCTATACAGGTTCTATCATCCTCATCACCAAAGTATCTCAGTGCCTTCAAGGACTGCACTGAATGACATGACTAATATCAGTCACACAGGAGTGCCGAACAGGGTCCAAGGCCCTCCCACTTTTGAAAGTGGATGGGGAGCCTGGAGGGAGGAGCTACAGGCCAAGGGCTGCTCTTGGGTCCCCCCATCCTGGGAAGGTGGAGGCCTGGCTCCAGCTTCTGCCTTGGCCAGAATGCAGGGCCCTGGGCGGGGCGGAAAGGGAAGAGGAGGACAGGGGCTGGGCCTTGTGCCCCTCCCCCCCCCCCCCACACACACACTTAAGAAGAATCTGTCACCCCTGGTCCAAGGAGAGAAGTGTGAAACTTTTGTTAGGGTGTTTTTGTTTATTTCTTTGCTTGCTTACTTAGGTAGATTTTAAATACCTACTCATTACAATATATTTGTATTAGAGAAGGTGAGATTGAAGGAGGATGCCAATGGAAGTTGGTGAGGTTCGTGCTGGTCTTTATCATAGAATATTAGGGTTGAAAGAGATGTCAGGAGGTCATCTAGTCCAATCCCCTGCTCAAAGCAGGACCAACACCAACTAAATCATCCCAGCCAAGGCTTTGTCAAACCTCTAAGGATGGAGATTCCATCACCTCCCTAGGTAACCCATTCCAGTGCTTCACCACCCTCCTAGTGAAACAGCGTTTCCTAATATCCAACCTAGACCTCCCCGACTGCAACTTGAGACCATTTCTTCTTGTTCTGTCATCTGCCACCACTGAAAACAGCCTAGCTCCATCCTCTTTGGAACCCCCCTTCAGGTAGTTGAAGGCTTCTATCAAATCCCCCCTCATTCTTCTCTTCTGCAGACTAAATAACCCCAGTTCCCTCAGCCTCTCCTTGTAAGTCATGTGCCCCAGCCCCCTAATCATTTTCATTGCCCTCCACTGGACTCTCTCCAGTTTTAATCTATGAGCTAATCTCATCCAAGCACTGGACCACCTTGGAGGCAGAGTTATAAGCAAATCTACATATCATTAACTGTATTCAAGTGCCTAGTTAAAAATAATCTGCTGGGAGACAGAAGACTTGAACACAAGGAGAACCAAGTTCTCAATAGAAATACAAGAACGAACTGTCAGGCAACACAAAGACAAGAATATAACCAATATTTTTTGGTATGCAAGGACACAAAATTAAATCAGGATCTCTAATAGCAGAAGTTAGGAAGGATCCAGTATATTTATGGCAAAGAGGTACAAAATCTCAGTGAAAGGCAAAATCCAAAAACACAATTACAGTGACACTGTCTAACATATCATAGGGAAAGTAAAATTGAAACAGCACATCAGCAGTCTAGAATCCTTGTTTTTGTTCCAACTTTAGGTCTGCTATTCAGGTAAAAAGAAAATATTCTGTTACAATACAGTAGACATTCAATGCATCCAACATGCAAATTCACCTAATAGTAATTCCAACTGAACAGAGTTAATATTCTTTTTGATGAGGAGGCATAATCTGTATATTCTATGTTACTTACTTTAAAAATGTCTCATTAACAGCTTCTAAAAACTCTGAGCTGAGAACCTCTTGTGATCCACCTCCATGATAGGTAAGGAGCGCTTCCAGTAGAGGAGTTACATCAGGCAAAGTGATAAGAGGGACGCAGAAAAGGGACACTACAGTTACATGATCATCTGAAACTCTGGAGAAATAAAAAAGGTTTCTTATTTTAGGGAAAGAAAACACTCAAAAGTCTTAACTTCTAAAGTTAAGAAAACAATTATTTATTGTAGCAAATGCTGAAGTATTCTCAAATGGAATACTTCAAAACAATCAGAATTTCTGTATGTTGGCACTGAAAACTATGGTAAACATATTGCAGTAGGGACCTCAAACAATTCTAAAGTGCTGGTGGGTGTTCAATAACTACATATGCCTTGCTAGCAATGAATATTTTGCCTTTCCCAGTTTGATAAAGAGCAAAGCAGTCCCTCAGAGGAAGATTACAGTTTCACAGCTCCCACATGGGTATCTTAAGTTCTCACAGGAGACAACCAAGCTGGCTTTGAGATCTCTATGGTTTCCTCGGCTTTTCTCATTCCAGCAGGAATTACTCCAGTGCATACCACAGTATAAATCCTGCTACCTTCAAGTGCTCAGGCATAAAATACGAGGATTTGTCTTAAAGATCTACAACTGAAGGGATGTATAGCATAGTATTTGTATAGCATTAGTACAGCATAGCATAGTAATTGACCCTGCCTAACAAGATTGCACTTTTGGAAAAGATTAATGATGGTGCAATCTAAATAGTACTAAGGTGGAGGATAATTTAATATTTAAAGCCAAATTTTAAAAAGATTGACTTTTTCACATATGGATGAGGGTGTTAACTGGGCAGCCAAAATAAGCAATTACATATGCAAAAGTAGGTATTTCCCAGTTTATGTACAAAATTACTTGTTATTACCTGTAGCGGGGTGGCTGCCTCACCCCCATGAAAGAGTGGGTCAGGGCAGGCCAGTGCAGCTGCGCAGTCTGGCAGCCAATAGGGAAGGGCCTGTCCGGAGTCAATCAGAACTGAGCTTTAGGTGGCCAATCAGGGCCAGGCTCAGCCCTATATAAAGGCTGCCCAGGAAGGGAGCAGTCAGTCTGTCCCAGACCTTCATGGGAGAAGGTCTGTCTCCTGAGCAGGAAACCAGCACCTAGGACAGCGTGGTGCTGGACATGCTTGGGGAAGCAGAGGAGAGCTCTAGCCTGATACCTGCCAGACTGCTTGGTCTGAGTAGAAGGGCTTAGAGGGTTCAATGGTGTCAGAGGGGAAGTGACCCAGGGAAGACTGAAAGGAAGGGGAGAGAAGGAGGGCAGGGAGGCTGACATTAGAGGGTCCTTGGGTTGGGACCCAGAGTAGTGGGTGGGCCTGGGTCCCCACCCTCTTTTCCCCCTTGTGCCACACCAGGCCGTGGAGAGGTAGCTGAATCAGGCTGCAATCTACCCCCAGACATAAGAGGGGCTAGACTTGGGGGTTGTGGCAGGTCACTGAGGCTGGTGCAAAGACTCTTGATTAAAGCCCTGCACCCAGAAAGGGTGAGTGTGGACTTAGGGGCACTGCTGGAGGGCAGTGTCCTGAAGAGGATGCTGCAAGCAACACGGGTTGAGAAGCCAACTGAGGGAGAGAGATGGATGGGACACCACCGGCAGAGGGCGCTCTGCATAAATTGAGCTAATTCATAGAATCATAGAATATAAGGGTTGGAAGGGACCCCAGAAGGTCATCTAGTCCAACCCCCTGCTCGAAGCAGGACCAATTCCCAGTTAAATCATCCCAGCCAGGGCTTTGTCAAGCCTGACCTTAAAAACCTCTAAGGAAGGAGATTCTACCACCTCCCTAGGTAACGCATTCCAGTGTTTCACCACCCTCTTAGTGAAAAAGTTTTTCCTAATATCCAATCTAATTCCCTGACCGAACAGCAGGAGGTGCTGCAGTGGTGAGTCCCAACCCTGTCACGTTACCCATCCATCTGAACTTCAGAAGTAAAATTTAACAAGCTATATTTTGAAAATGTGGCTGTTCTTTTGACCAGAAACATCCCTCAAGTCTCCTGGAAAAAGGGTACTGATGGATGAAAACTACAGTTATTTACAGTGTCCTATTCAGCAATAAGAACTGAACATATTGTGATTTGTTGACAGACCTTCTGATGTCTACAGTGGGGAAATGCTACATGATATATTTTCAAAGTTTCCTAAATTTTTGACTTAATATTTCCAGTTTAAAAATGAATATGGAAATAGGTATAGACATTCAGGCTCTGGCTGCAGCCTGGGCTCTAGGACCCTGTAAGGTGGAAGGGTCCCAGAGCTGCACCTGATCCTGTACGTCTACACCTCAATTAAACAGCTCCTAAACCAAAGCCCCATGATCCTGAATCAGCTGGCACAGGCCAGCCACATGAGTCTAACTACAGTTTAGACATACCCTTGGACATCTCTCCCTGAACCTTAGAGTGTGTGTGAGAGAGATACATGGGGCAGAATCAGACAAGGGAGTCCACGGTAGTCTAGCCCTTTGCAGGAAAGCCAAGGGTGTGGGTAGGCTGCCCCAGAGCTAATGCAAAGACGCCAGGTTTCTGTGCAGACTCCCCTCCTGTTTCCTGGCCTCCTATTGCAGGTTTATCTAGGACTGGACAATCAGATCCTTAACTACTCTGCTGACAATGCACAAGAAGGAATATAATCCTGCTTGCTCTCCCACCGCAATATAAACCCTGTAGTATTAGCACAAGTAGTAAAAATCTGTTTTGTTACTGAAGTGAGCACCTATGACAGACTATACACAGTGTGCACCTCTGAGTAAAATGGAGCCATTTTCACAAAGGCTTTTCAAGTAACAACCACACTTTAATTGAATACATATGGTATGTATCCCTCTGTTTTATTTTTGCTTTAATTTTTACTGACAAACTTTGATTCAGATGTAATCAAAGGTTCTGTTGATGTATTCTGAAAATATTTTTAAATGTTTAACAGGTTAGTCTTCATTTCAAAAAGCCCACAGTACCAGGTATAATAAGGAGGGATGGACACATTCAAAGTGGTGAGGAAATCAAGAACTAAGCAAATACAATTCTTTTTACCAAAGAGACTGCTGCTCAGTCACCTCAAACAGCACTTCTATCACCCAATTCCATGTATTTAAAACAGTGAATCTACTTGCGTTGAGCAGTAGTTACTCACATGGGTAATCTCAATGGTACTACTGTGAGAGTCAGGACTCCTCAGCATGAGTAAGGACTACAAATTTGAACTCTTGCTAACTGTGCACTAATGGTGACATCTGCCCTTCTGACGTCACATAAGCATACAATAATACCTGCACTGTTCACTGATATGAACAAGGAATGCAAATACATAATTGGCTAAGAGGGGCATGTAAGAGCACTGCAGACATGCTACCCTATACCCCAAGGCTGTGATTATCTGGTAAAATGTTTTCTGTGATGTTCCACTTAACTAGCTTGTCCATTACCAAAGCTATATGGTAATTCTAAATATTACCATGATTCTAAATATATTTAAGTCGAATGTTTCAAAAATTCTGAAAGGTCCTCACTGAACTTCAATGATCCATACCAAGACTTATTGAAATGAAGTTTAGATAACACCTACCTCCCTTGAATGTTAAGTCCATTAAACTGATTTCCTTTGAGTTCTGTCACTAATGATGAGACTATCTGTTAAACAAAATCAATGACATTAAAAACATTTTATTTATAGAGAGGAAAATACACAACACACTGCAAATAGGAAGACATCAGTTGTATTTGTCTGTGCGAGACACATTTCAATAGTGGTAAGTAGCCTTTTCTGTAGAGTCTCCTCCCCCCACACCTTCCTCCCCCCCCCAGTTCCAGATCAGTGTTCAAGACAATTACAAGTACTAAAGTTGTTAAACCCCCATCATATCATTCCCATTACACAATTAGCAAGCAAATAAGTGAAATTACAGATTTGCATCCCAAGAGTTGAACTAACTTTTAAAGCCTTACAATAGGTAAAAATTCCAAAATAAGTAGTAAATCTTTTTATGAAATAATATTCCTATCATTTTACAGGGAAATGAAAAATCACTAATTTCCCCAAAATATAGGGTTCAACTAGCATTGTAAATAATGTGCACAGTCAAAAAGAAAATGTAACTGCATTTCTGGCAAACAAATGCCACAAAATATTTCCCTAAATTTCATAATGTTACAAAACATATCTTATCTAATAGTCATTTTAGTGACACATGAACAAGGATTTTTTTTTAAAAACCACACAACTTTAGTATAAGCCTCCCTTTTTGTCATCTCCCATTTTATTTTTCTTCCTTAAAAGGCTATAAGAGGAACCAAGCTACAAAAAGATAAGTCATTCAGTTCATGTTTCTTATAGCAATGACACTTTCATACACACTCTTACAAACTGGTGATTTTATTTCTAATAAAACCTCCATTACACAAAATACTCACATTTTTAACCAGTTTAGAATAGTAATCTGCAGATGTGTAGCCAAGAGCAGAAATAAAGGTACCAGTACCAACTTCGTTAGCTCCCCATGAAGAAGAAGAAAGGAGATGGCACAGCAAGCTCTTGATGAAATCATAGTGAAGGAGAAACAATAAAACACATTTTAGTGTCTGATATTGTTGATGTTATATACCTAGATTTTGGGCCAGATCCTCAGATGGACTGTGGCTACTTTGAACCACACCACCAATATACTTTGGTCACAAAAGTCAGTGAAAGTTGCTTGGCTGAAGAGCATTCTAGAGTTGGGGTGATGCTGCTGTGGCTGACAAGGATTGAGATGTCACATGCTCTTGATAGTGCTAGTGTAGCAAGAAAAGGGCCTGGCCAGGATGGCCCCATACTACACGGATCCTGAGTTAGCTTTTAGGCCCCCGGATGCCATTCCAGGCTGGTGTAACTTCAAGTACCCCTCAGACCATTAACACTGTGCACAAGGAAAGAAGTGCACAGAGCAACATCAGTCAGTATGGTGGCAAAGGGAATTTTACACTAGAGTTTCACACTACTCCCTCAATTATGCTTAGAATATTTTGGACATACTTGAGGATCTGGCCTTTTTTTTAGCTGTCTCATTAGGGAGTTAATGGCAGCATTTATGGTTTAATGTTGACATTTACTTAATATTTTCACTACTAAATTCTTTACACCAAATTTCAAAACCATTAGAAAACATATTAAAAAAAATACAAATAGTTGGTATTCCATTTGCTGTAAGCTGAAATCAAATGAATTTTTATAAAAGCCCAGAACAATGATTGCAGGAAGTGCCATTGATGATTCTGTAGGTGGCACTCTTCCTTCTGAGTTAGTACCAAACCAATACCCCAGCATGTTAGTAAGGCACTGCACTGCAAGATATGCTGGCTTTTGGACAAACCAAGGTATCACCCACTTGAATATCCCTCAGTATGAACAGCTCTGCTCTTATGAAAAGTGCTATCACAACTACATTAGTATTTTGCTTATCAAAAAAATTACATTTCAGTTGAATATAGTTCTTAATTTCCAATTGTCAACTGTTATATTCTAATGGAATGTAGTACTAGACAGTTGCCATATTCCACCTCAGTGGTTCATTTCAGGTGCATGTTGAATCAGGACCTTACATGTTATAGCTACCTAAACAACATACAAATTCAACATGATTAATCATATGGAAATGTGTATGAAAACTAGGTTATTGTGACTGAGTGAATTAGGATGAGCAGACACTGAATAAGAAGGCACTTGAAGACGCTTCAGTCTCAATTTGCCTTCCAAACGCATTTTGAAGAAGTCCTGTGACCTCAGTGGTACTGAGTCCTTTATCTATATATATATATTTTTTTAAACAGAGAACCTCATCTAAAATTCTCAACTAAAAAGAAAGAAGCAGTTTAATTCCTGCTTTCAGAACTCCAATCCAAATATTTATATATGCTTTGCTGGTTCACTGGTCCTGGAATTAAAAATATGCCCAGTTTGAAGTACAGTATATAAGATAATAAACAAGCAATAGAAATGCAATAAAGTCTAAAGACAATTATGGAATATCAAGAGATGTGCATCCCAAACTCTTGTATAATTTTGTATTCTTTTCTACAGGATTATTTTACACTGAAGATTTATGGTAATGCCTGAATTTTTTTTTCATATTTATTTTAGAGCTTTCAGCAAAAGAATAGCTGTTCTACTACCATCTAGTGGCAACTGTTCTAAACTGAAAATGAAAGGAAAATATTGTAGCAATTGTTTTATACAGCAGTTTGACAAAAGCAATTAATATACTTTTTTTAAAAATTTCAAAGCAGGAAAATCAGCAAAAAGGGAACTTTCCTGGTGCGCAAACTTCCAAATACAATCAAAATAGAAACTTTATTCACCTTCACATTTTCCCTCTAATTTTCCCCATAATTAAATTACTAATTACTCTGGTAATTGCTATGTGTTTAACTCTTAGAATGCTATCAGATAGACAGCACCTGGAAACTAGGAGGGTTCAGCAGCTGCAAGGAGGCAAGGGGATGGATTGCTGGTCTGAATGCAAGTTGAAAGATTCAGGGAGATGGCAGAACTGAAGACTCCTTGTCCAAGCATGGAGCCAGAGGAACCACTGTGTCACTACACACAGTGGGTGCTGTGCACCATTACCTTCACAGGATTTCTGCCATCATTACATACAAACTAGGAGGCCTTGTAGATGAGCCGAAGCCTTCTTAACTTTTCTGGGATTGTTTAGCTGAGTCAAGCACTACCCTAAGATGTTAAATCTACAAAAATCTCTTCTCAGACAAATTTTTCTAAATCTCTTCTAACTTTTATTTCCCTCTCTGGACCTATTTCTATTATACTGTTTTCAATATGGGGTGAACAAAAAAGTGAAGAGTAGTCAAAGTGAGAGCATGACATTGGTTTATATAGCAGTATAGTATTTCCAGTATTGTTCTTTACCCCTTCCTTAATATCCTAACATTTGCTTTGTTATTGTCATGTACTATGAACCGCCCACAATGACAATCAGGTCCTTTTCCTCAGAGTTCATAGTTAAGTTCAATCAATATGTATTACTAGTTCAAATTGTTCCATCTAACATGCATTACATTGCATTTACCATCTCTGTTCTCTAATTGGCTGGATTTGGTAGGTCCCTGTGAAGTTCCTCAAATAGTGAATGATGGCCTTAGTAACAGATTAAAGAGTACAATGAAGAGAAAAAGCAGGTAGTCTGGAGAACACTGCAATTGGTTCTGGAAGAAGACTATCCTAAGCCAGTATGCTTTCTCCTACTGGGCTCAGAACAGAAATGCTCTTGCCACAGGAGGGACTTCTGGAGTAAAGGCATACTGTGTCTGCCCAGAGAGGTGACCCTGCACTTGGTCTCATAAAATAGCATCAAAAGTAGCTTTGAGGGGAAAAATTAAGAAACCAGAATAAACACTGATGTCTCTTTGTAAAATCTGCAGTACAATGACTTGAAAGGTTGCTTTAAGACTTTAGAGACCATATGCATTTTTAAACTTAATTAGATAGCACATTTTGGAAAGCAGGTGGGAGAGAGCCTTGGGGATTAGTTTAACAAATGTGTAGACAATTAGGACTTTAGGGTTGTCACTACTCTGATTATTGGAGCAACTCCATGGATGTCACAGTGACAGCAGGTTTAGAGGTGGTCAGAAGAAACATTCATATGAAACAATTTAGTCTGAAAACAATGTTTCAAAAAAACTAAAATTTCTCACAAAAGGCTTTTAGAGTCTGAGTCAGATTGCTGTGGGTCTGGGGTCTCCAGGTTTCTGGGGTCCATGCCTCTGAGACTGTCCTGCCACATGGATTCAGTTCCACATTAGAATACCAAATTTTTCAAAAATTCTCAAACTGGAAAACCCAACTTCTGGCCAGCTCTAAGTAGATGCCTTTATTTTTGGAGATGAAGTTTTTAAATATCATTCATGGAGGTTAGCTGACAATCATGGAGCACATGACTTTGTTACAAGTGGCATATCATTGAGTGGCTCCTTTCCTGGCAGCCCCTACTGGCCTTAGGTTGCTCTGCAGGTGGCCTTTCTTGCCTCAGTTTCCCCTTTCAAGGGGCAGCTTAAATAAATTGAAATCACCCTTTCATAACTCCAATGTTAACAGCCCTCCTTCAGATTTGATTTTATTCATATGAAGTTCACAAATAAAACACAAGTCTTCCACCTCAGCCTTATGCTGGAAATAGCCGCTTCTCCCTGAGAGCTGTCTCTTTTTTTCTTGCTTAGCATGTACAGAAGACCCAAGGCCTGATCTTCTCCCCAGCCACAGCTCCCAAGCTTTTCAGCTGGAGTCTCCCTTTCTCAGGGCCACTGCAGGAGACTCTCCCTTCCTGCAGCTTCTTCTCTTTCTTTCCCTGAGGATTCCCCCAACCAACCCCCCACACAACTCCCTTCTACCCTTTATTGGAGGATTGAGGTGATTCCCCGATGAGGTGTCTCCCTTAAGTAATTAGGGTTGGCTGGCCCCAGGCAGCAAGCCCTTAAGAGGCATGCAACCATGTTACATTCAGCAAGGCAGTGTCTGAAGTAGAACTGGATCCCAGGCCATTTCCTAACTAATTGTACCAATGTACTTAGAAGGGAAATCAAATGTACAATTTTCTGATGTATTTAAATTAATTTACTCCATTTCTTTTTCCCCTTCAACATGTTAATCCAAAAGAAATTACGACAGATACTTTTCTGCTGTTTTTCCTTTTAAAAAAAATCTTGCTTGCAGGTTTAAAAAAGTTATGTCCCATGCTATCTAAATGAAATGAACAACCACCAAATGCAAACTAGTCTGGTATTTTGAGAATTTGTATTTTTTAAACTATGAAATAAACATTCAGAACTCTCAAGAACTGCAGTGGTTAAGTCTGTAAATGAGACGGAAGCCTGCTCATTCATGGAATGTCTCAACACACACAGTTTATGTAGCCTATTCCATTTGTAGGATGCTGACATAACACAATTCACAGAATTTCCACACTCTGATCCAATTATAACAATCTCCAATTTTTAATTTTGTTTGAGACCTCTTGCTTGCTCACTCATTAGTTCCAGGAAAAGATATAAAATTGGTTTTCCACAAACCAAAACTGAAAGGCAGAAGAAAAGAACGTTGAATTGAACAACAATGTACACATTTAAACATAATAGTTTTTCAGAATACAGTTTTGGTCTGTACAATTTTGTTTTTCTAGCATTTGATCAGATTCCCAGTGTTTAAATTAGCTATGTAGAAATTGTATCAGTATATACCCACATTGAGAGCTGAGTTATCAATACATACATTCGTAGATTCCACACCCTGAAGGGACCACTGTGATCATCTAGTCCAGGGGGTTCTCAAACTGGGGGTCAGGATCCCTCAGGGGGTCGTGAGGTTATTACTTGGGGGGTCACGAGCTGAGTTATCAATACATACATTCGTAGATTCCACACCCTGAAGGGACCACTGTGATCATCTAGTCCAGGGGGTTCTCAAACTGGGGGTCAGGATCCCTCAGGGGGTCGTGAGGTTATTACTTGGGGGGTCACGAGCTGAGTTATCAATACATACATTCGTAGATTCCACACCCTGAAGGGACCACTGTGATCATCTAGTCCTCAAACTGGGGGTCAGGATCCCTCTGGGGGTCACAAGCTGTCAGCCTCCACCCCAAATCCCGCTTCACCTCCAGCATTTATAATAGTGTTAAATATAAGAAGTGGTTTTGATTTATAAGGCGGGGTCGCAGTCAGAGGCTTGCTGTGTGAAAGGGGTCACCAGTACAAAAGTTTGAGAACCACTGATCTAGTCTGACCTCCTGTATAACACAGGCCACAGAGCTTCCCAAAAATATATGGGTTTACTTTGAATGGATGTTTTAAACTGTCTGTAAGGAATTTCTTTAACTACTTGCTATCACAGAAACACAAAACTGAGCTACAATTTCTGCTTTAAAACTTTGAGCAAATTATGTTTTAAACAATGTGGAATTTACAGATTTAATATTTTAGACAAAAAAATTTGTACTATGTGCACTTGTACTTCACTGATTGACCAGCGAACATGAAATGTAAATTTAACGTTTCAAACTCAACTCTAGTTTCACCTTGACTCAAGTCCTTTGCAGTAACAACCCATAGATCCTGGTCCAACAAATCATTGATGCATGTGCTTAAATTTAAGCATGTGAGTAGTCCTAATAAAGCAAACTCAGCAGCACATGGTTCAGTGATTTGCTTGATCAGTGTAATAGGGCCCTGGCATTAGTGGGTGTTCTTCCTAGAAATGTTTTCACAAGAAATGTTTTTGTTTCCTCCCCTTTTCTGTATGCACATTCTTCACATTAACAGGATGGTTTGTATTATCTAAAATTCTATATCCAGTGCATTAAATACAATTGCTGGCCCCAAATATGCACTGAGGATTTATTAAAGTTTCCTGCTTTTCTTCTCATTTACTTGGAATGGCAACCGGAAACCTGCCCATTTCCAAATTTCCACTGATATGCATGTAAGGCAAGTTGATTGTAAATAAATTATTCTGCTAAACAGCACTACACAAATCAGACAGTTGGCTTTTGAGAATGTGAGCAACTCAGAGTTCCATTGGCTAAAATACAGAATATAGATAGATACAGATTTGCTAAAATGGATTAGGATAATTTTGTGATCAGAGTAATCCCAGGAACTATATTATTCTTACACAAAATTCATTTAGATATATAAATCTGTGGCATTTGTTTTCCTAATAATACATGGAAAGTTCTGTACAAACCTTAGCTGCTCACTAACAGAAAAACTGACTTAGCTGGTTATTTTCATGTATTTCCACCAAGCAAAAAGGGCTTGGTCCTGCAAAGTGCTGAGGACTCTGACACTTCATCACATGCTTAAAAAGCATATAACTCTGCTTATCCTTAGCCAGTGTCTATTGTGGAAGTACTCACATGCTTAAAGTTAAGTATGTGCTTAAGTGCTTTGCTAGACTGGACCCAAAGTGTATATTAAACCCCACAGTCCTCTTAGTTTTGATTCAGGCAATCATAATCCATTGTTTTAAAACAGTGATACTGGTAAAGTATATGAAAGAACATATAACAAACACTAATTAGAAAAACATAACCAAACAAGAGCAGACATGCAGAATTATGTTTTTACTTTAGAAATTAATGCACAATTATGGACTAAATTCATACTCCTGATATGTACAATTTATTAAAAAAGATTAGATTTGCATTTTGCCTCTCTTTCTTAAATGGAAGCAAAATATTTACTATAATTTTTTAAATACAAAATTAACCTGATCTCAACTTTCAAATGATATACAGTAAAAAGGAAAAAAATGAGGGGAAAAGCTGCATTGTTATTCTTTGACCAATTCCAGCTCAGTTAACTTCTGTGAAACTAGCATAGGAAAAACATGCTGTATTACTACTGTGGCTAAGACCACACAACTTTTCAATGGATGAGTTCCAAAGCCTGAAGTTCCATCTGCAAGTCACTAACAAAACCCTTGGAAATGGTAAGAAATAAGCTATTGAACTGTGGGGCTGGCAAGCCTTGAAGTCTACAGTTGGCCTCAAACAGGAAAGGCAATTTCAAGTCTTTTCTTCCACTCCATCTTTAAAAAACACCCACCAAGAACATCTTGTGTTAAACTCTGTGTGTTAAAAAGGTGAGACTTCTGTTAGTGAAATAAAACACACATTTGCACTAACTTACAAAAGGAAATGTAATAGCTTTAGCTGAACCAACAATAAAACTTTTTAGTTTTTCACTTAAATAACCTAGAGATTTAGAATGACCTTTTTTCCCCAACTTTTAAAAACCAAGATACAAGCTGACTACTACCTATAGCAGAAATCTTTTAATCCATTAAAAATTATAGGAAAAACCAGGATGGAAACTTCCAAGTTTAGACAGACCAAACAAATCAGGGATCACTAGATTTCTAATTTCAGAGCTCAATAATTTCTTGAAAATGACAAATAATGCTTCTTTCAAATGACATTTAGCACATTTAGGTACATCCTTTTGTGCTGCTGATAGGCAGACTGTTCCTAAACAGTTAAAATCCTTACAGAACATCAAATGATCAGTTTGGTATTCAGCTGAAGTATTTTTAATCATACTTTCTCTGCTGTTTCCCATTTAAACAGGAACATTCTAATTACATTAATACTAAATGCACACAGTGCAAGAGAGTGCTGTGTCCAAAGCCAAGACGTAACACTGCACAAGGCATAGTCAAAACATTCTTTTTTCGGAACTATGTTTCATTAGCCTTATTCAGATTTACAGTTCAGTGTTTTAAAAGTGACGGTTATAAGATACAACACAGCACTGATTCATTTATCTTTCACCTTCATGAGTATCAAATTGCTAGGAAAGTTGAAAAGGGGGGGAAAATATTCATGGAACTATTTAGTAAAAAGCACAAAACTCATATGAAGCAATGGCTCAATGACTCCTGGCTCACAAAATGTATTCATTTAAACAAAAATACCTAAAACCAACAGTATTTCTTTACATGAAGACCGCTTTTTCCCTGTTTGTCAGTAACAAATCATTATTCTTTACTAGAGCCACCTGGCACAACTAAACTGCTTTGAGAAATATCAGCTGCTAGCAAATTGTGATACTTGCTGTCCAAGTTCAAGTAATCTCCCAGGAAAGTAGAATCCTTAGTTTTAGATTAGGCCCTGAGGATACATACCCATTGTTTATTTTGATCCATAAAACACAAAAGCATTTATACTGAGTATTTTAGCGTGGTTACCTGTCTGAAAAGGAACACGTCTTTTTCAAATAAGTTCATAGTATCTAATAAAACCCATTTACAATACATATTTTTAAAAAGTTACAGAATACAAAGTAGAACATACTCCTATTGTAAATAAGATCTCCTAGTAACATGCTAATTCTCAGCTGTATAGAGAGGGCTAGGGAGCAGCCAGAGAACCTGATTCACAACAGCAATAGAGAAGACCAGGCAACAACTGGATGGAACTGAGACTTCCTCCTTTAGAATTGGAGAACCCATCTCAAAATAAGGACACTTTACCCAGAGTAATCCTTTTTAAAAAAAAATCTACTAAATTTATGGTCTGAGTGATATTTTGTGGCAATGAGCTCCACAAGTTAATTACATGTTATGTAAAAAAAACTCATATCCTGTTAAGTTCAGTTTCCTTGCTAACCTAAACCGGACACAATCTTTTCAATCTTGCCTCATATGCCTTTTAATGCCTTCAATGGTTTTCTTAGCCATTTTTAAAGATTACATATTTTGGTTAGCACCTCTGCCACTTCACTCTTAAATTTCATCAAAACTCTTGACAACATCTCCGTCCAGGTGTGTTGTTGCTCTTTAATTTATCAGTCTGTTCCAGAATCTCTTCTTTCATCATTTCAATCTGTCCCCAGTCAACAGTAGAGAGACTATACCTATGAAAACATATGAATCCCATTTTTTAATCTACAAGATGCTGAAGCCTACAGAACTTTATAGTATAGGTAAAGTAGACCATACAAAATATGAGCTGGGTATGTGCTAATTCAAACGTCTTCACTTTGATTCTAATATATAGATCTTATTTACAAATCTATAAACTAAAAACGATATCCAAACACAGAGAAAGGGTGAACAAAAAAAAAAAAAAAGTCTTCGATTACCGAACTCGGCCTAACCATGCCTGCCTGTGCACCACCGCACAGAAACTCCTCTAACACAGCATTCCACATTAAACATCCTGCATAGTTCTTTACAAGTATACTGTAATAAATTATGCATTTCTACAACTAAAAAGTAAATTAAGAGATATTTTACTACTTAAACTACCACCACCCATGCACACAAATAGGCAGCCCACATTTCAGCCACTTGCAATTTTAAAGGGTTGAATTACTAAGCTCCAAAAATTTAAGGTTTATATATATTCAACCTTTCCTTCAACAGTATTAGTGTTCTTGCTATAACTAGTAATTATATATATGCTTTCACACAGTGGTTCTCAAACTGGGGACCCCATTAAAATGGGGTCACAACCCACAGAGCTGGTGTGAGATTGGCTGGGACCCAGGGCCAAAGCCGAAGCCCGAGCCCCACCACCCTAGATGGTGGGGCTCAGGCTTCGGCTTCAGCCCTGCCACCCAGGGCTGTGGTTACAAGCCCCCAGCCCGGGGCTGAAGCCCTTAGGCTTCGGCTTTAGCCTCCCCGCCTGGGGCAGTGGGGCTCAGGCTTTAGCTTTGCCCCCCACCCCACCCAGGGCGGTGGGACTTGGGCAGACTCAGGCTTCGGTCCCCACTCCTGGGTTCGTGAAGGAGACCACAGTGTAATGCAGTTTGAAAACCCCTGGTTTCACATGCTCTTACTTGTTCTTATCTGTTCTATTTTACCAATACATTTTGGTGACATACTCTAACTCTGATGGATTTTTCTGCTGATGTGTGGTAGATATCTGCTAAATATAGTCTTGTGATCACAATTACATATACAAATATTTACATTTTAAAAGAAAATAGAGGAAAATAATCCCAGCTCCCCCTGTGAATTCCAGTATTAATACAAATCATATACAAACCTAAAACTTAAACCATATACTTTATAATAACAGTTTTCCCAAAGATTTAAGTATAGCACTATGAGACAGGTAGAAAATTAAGCTGTAGTGGAAAAACCCTTCATAGTATAATATACAGTGTCTGTGTTGAAATACATACCTCAGTCAGGCTAAAATGTCTATAGTAATAAACTTCATGTTTGTAAAGTTCAAATATGATCAGAAAAATGTCAGATATTTCTTAGTTTTCCTTTTAAATGGATTTAGCGTTCCTAAAATGAACAATATTGACAGCCCTGGATAACAAAGTCCTTTATGCATGGAACAGGCACAGCACAGGTAGCAGCATACTCCTTATACTGCCTTGTATAAATGCTTCCACCCTGCAGGACCATCTCTAGGGATTAGAGTATAGGTCAATCTCAATGCCTATTTAATTTTTTTTTTGGCCTCTTTACTGAGACTCCCAACCATGTTTCCAATTAGTATCAATTGTGACAAATGTTTAATGACATGGACACCCAGCCACCAGGAATTGGTTACTGAGACCACCAACTTGTTTCGCATATACCACTAAAGAGTCTCCATGTGTTAATGACTGTACCATACTATCAATTTAGAACTAAATCATGCTATATCTACACTAGAGACCATACAGTGGCACAGCAGTACCGCTGCAGCTGCGCCACTGTAAGGTCTCCTGTGTAGTCGCTCTATGTCTCCAATCAGCACAATTGAACCACTCCCAATGAGCTGTGGTAGCTATGTCGGCAGGAGACGCTCTCCTGCCAACACAATGCTGTACACACCAGCGCTTCTGTTGGTGAAACTTACGTCGGTCAGGGGTATGTTTTTTCACATCCCTAACCAAAAAAAGTTAGATCAACAAAAAAGCTAGTGTAGACATAGCCTCAGTCTCCAAAGAATAAGGAACATGTCACTGCCTCTGATGCAGCAGGGGATGGTTCCTTCTCTGTCTCCCCATTGTCTGGAGAGGGAGTAAACTGCACCAGGTCTATACTTACTGCAGTATACAACCCTGAACGTACTGGTTCAGCTACTGCACTGGGCAAGTGGGAGGGTATAGAGTCAAAGCTTAACACCCTCTCACGCACCTATCTAAGAGGGACGTAGAAATTCTATAGGGCCAGTCTCCCCCTACTATGTTGCTACCTATGATGTGAGCCAATGGCACAAGGGAGTAAGACAGAGCTTTATAGCCATTACTCTCTCAGGACACTTTACAATCTTCAGAAATTCCTTAGGCTGAATTTTAACAAGCAATTTGAAAGTTGAAGGGCTGCCATTAGTGATATCTGATCTTAAATATGTGTGCATCTCTCAAGTCTTTTTTCTGTTTTCATCAAGATTTGAAGATAGTGTCTCACTTTTAACCATCAATTATCCAATCAAATAGGAAAGAATTTTTTTTTCAAGAAAACTTGTATATTATATTCCCTTTTCTCCTGTCATTATAGAATCATAAGACTGGAAGGGACCTTGAGAGGTCATCTAGTCCACTCATGGCAGGACTAAGTATTATCTGGTTTTGTATGTGTGCGATTGTTCCTTCCTAAATGGTGTACTTTGCATTTGTCCTTATTGAATTTTATCCTATTTACTTCAGACCATTTCTCCAGTTTGTCCAGATCATTTTTAAATTTCAATCCTATCCTCCAAAGCACTTGAAACCCCTCCCAGCTTGGTATCGTCCGCAAACTTATAAGTGTACTCTCTATGCCATTATCTAAAGCATTGATGAAGATACTGAACAGAACCGGACCTACTAGTTATGTCCTTCCAGCATGACTGTGAACCACTGATAACCACTCTCTGAGAGTGGTTTTCCAACCAGTTTTGCACCCACCGTATAGTAGCTCCATCTAGATTGCATCTCTCTAGTTTGTTTACAAGGTCATGCGAGACAGTATCAAAAGCTCTACTGAAGGCAAGATATACCATGTCTATGGCTTCCCCCCCGCCCCCATCCACAAGGCTTGTTACTCAAAGAAAGCCAGCAGGTTGGTTTGTCAAGAACAAATCGTGTCAAATACACTTTGCTAATGATTAAGAGTGGTAGTAAAAATTTTTTTTAGAGAAACAGTAGAACTATGCAAATCAAAGAAAACAAATTGGGAGGGGACAAAACAAGGAAAAAAGAGATAAGAAATTTAAAAAAAAGATTAGAGATTAAATTACACTTACTACAATTTACTACCAGATGCTGGTTCCTACTGATAAAAAAAACAACCCAACAACATATTTTTAAACCATATGCATCTTTTTAAAGGAAAGAGCACACACATTTTGAAAAATCTGTAAAGTATACTGTATGCTTTGTTTACTACAGAGAACCAGTTTTGTCAAAGAGAGCACAAAAGCTTGTCTTGTGGGGTTATGATTGACAAAAGCAAGCAGCCCAAATAAAGAGGGGGAAAAAAAGCAACCAGCAGAAAAGCTTTACTTTCTCAAAATAAAACCCTGAAAAGCCTGTGGAATGCTGTTTACTTCAGTTCTGTTTTACAATCACTGTTGCATGGGGAATGCATTGACTGAAATGTCTGCAGACTGTGACCACCCACATTATGGGAAGCACTATGATTAAAGAATTTTCTATATTCTAGTATCTGCCAACGCAGTCTGGTCATGCTGTAATTATTATATTTGCAGTCTTCTTGTAATCTGTTACATGTGTTGTGGCAAGTTCTCCTACATCGTTCAACAAGAAAAACCACTCAACATGAATAGCAAGTTATTTTTAATGTGCACAAATGGCTAGAAAAGTGGATACTTTAAATAGTGCTCATTTAAACTCAAGAAAATGTTTTCGAAATACAGAATAGCCAACAAAAAAACCAAAAATAGATCTACCGTCCAAACATTTGCTTTAACCCTCTTATCATAAGTAACAGCCTAGTTTAACACTCTTCACTCCCCTCCCTTTTATATAATGAGTTCAGTCATTACCTTCAGTCTTTAAATTGCTGAAACTACATGAATTGTGAATTAAAAACATTTACCTAGAGAACACTAAAAGACTACATCTATTGCTTTAAGTGATGACACACATTGAACGTTAGATGATCCCAAAGATCTGAATATTGTAACAGTAGTAATAGCTTCTAAAAAATAAAAATATTTACTCTGAGCACAAAAATAAAAAGATTTTCTACTAAAAACTTAACTTCAGACCTAGATCTTTGCCTGAAGCAATAAAAGCCAGGCAATGCAATGATGTAGTTTGGTGCTTTAACACAACCCAGTAGGCAGTACAATGCCAGTTAGTAGCACAACACACAACTACATACATATATCAGTTGTGGGAGTGATTAAAGAGATGGCACTCTTCATCTGTGCAATAATTAGGCAATGAGTGCTTCTTCTGCAATTCTGCCAAAAGCTGGCTGCAGAAATGATGCCGCTTTTAAAAAAGGCATATTATCTCTGCCGGCTGCAGAGATGATGTGGTATACCCCACGGAGCATGTGAAACTGCCTGAAGAGAGAGAAGGAAATGGGACATACCAGAGATGAGGTGCAGGCTAAAAATTAAGAAATGGGTGAAAGCCCACTCACCTCCACCCTAAGGAAATGTCTTTGGCTTTCTTTATTATACACCTGGGTTGGAGTGCAGGGAAACCCCATACATGGTTGCTCCAACCTCCTGTCACCAAAAATAAACTGAAGTGGAAGAAAAACCACACAAAAATGAATAGCAAAAATATAAACAAACCAACAAAGATAGACACACATATTTCAATTGCCACCAGTCTTTAATCTAGCAGAGAAATACCACCATATACTGCACCATTTTACAGTGATCATAGTTCCTGAAGATTATTTGCATAGGTTAGACGAGAAATGACGACTCCTCTTTTCCATCCATACCAAAAAAGCCATATAATCCCTAAAACCACAAAAGTGAGTCTCAGAAAGTGATTAACAAAATTTGAAATACATTGGCCTCCAGGAGACTTAACATTTTCCATTTCTCTCCTGAAAGCATGCCCCCTAGAACACAAGCCTCCCTCTTCAACTGTTGCTGGGGTGGGGAGGGAGAGGAAGGAGAAGGAGGAAGGGAGGAGAAATCATTCCCCCCCGTATCCCCCCCCACACACACACCCCGATGCACATCCCCTTCTAATTATGTTGTATTTTACCTGCGGCAAAATGCTACAAAGATAAGAAGTGACACAGAGCATATTCTAGGTATAAATTAAATCCACAATTATTATGAATCAGTTTACTTTGTAGTCAAACTTTTGCATAATGAATTTTACCCCCTTAAAAAGGAGGAAGCAAAAGCAGTAATTGTTTCAAATTATTTATGTGCATTAAAATACAAATCTGATATTCTGTAACAGTTTTTTCTTTTTTAACTATTCAAATAACATAAAAGGTAAAGTGTGTTTATGATTTAGACTTAAATATATCAGTTTAGCTCGTAATCTCACTCTTTTTAAAAACTGTCCAGATAAGAGGCAGAAAAGAACTAATTTCTTAGTATGACCTCTAGCTATTCACAAGCCTTTTAACAAACACATGTTATCCATATATATATATATATATATATATTAATGTTCTTTTATCTATAAATAATTTACTGTAAATTCAACACAGTTTTAATCTTTTTTTCTGGACCCAATGTCCATGGGGTTCATGTGTCCCCATATGGTTGTTTTATGTTTACTAGCTTAATAAAACAGATTGATGAATAACCCTTATAACTTGGTGTAGTTTATGCACTAATATCTTTTCGCATTACTCTAAAATTCATGCCAAAGATATGAATACTTAATCCAACATAACACATTTTGGATGATCCCTACAGTAACACCTACATACCCTAGTTATTACATAAAAATAAAATTCTGAGAGCCTACTCCTGCAATAACTATTCAGATAACACTCTTGCTGATATCCATAGTAGTTATATCTACATAAGGAATGCAAAATTTGGCCCTGAATTAACATGCTAAATCATAGGATTTTTAAATGTCAGACGAGATTCTAATACTGTCTATTAAACTTCCCATTGACCCACATTATCTAGGCAGATCATCTCTCAACTATCAACATCAACCACCCACTATCATCATCACCACCAGTTACAGACAGATAAACACACATACACAAAGGTTTCATATATGATCAACAGAAAAAAAAAAATCTCTTCTAAGAACATGTCCTCCAAAACCTATAAAACAGAACTTTTGCAGTGTACTTGTAGCCGTGTTGGTCCCAGGATATTAGAGAGACAAGCTGAGTGAGGTAATATCTTTTACTGCACCAACAGTGTCTCTTTCACCAACAGAAGTTGGTCCAATAAAATATATTACCTCACTCAGCTTGTCTCTCTAATGTAAAATATGCTTTGTCTTCTTCCTGGTTTCTCTTCCCCACGACTGATAAGGCTGTGGGGCCAAAACAGCCAGCTCATGGGTGGAATCAAACAACAGTCATCTGCAGATGACTAAGGAATTGAATTAAGACTGCAAAGGGAGTCTGCAAAGAGGATCAGTGACCTCATACTGGCTTTCGGTCATCCAGACCACAGTTTACCCTCTGACTCTCCAATGAATGCACACACTCCTTCTGCTTCAAATAACATTCCCCTTCTCATGGTCTGTTTAAAAAAACATAACAGATAACCATCATGCCTCCTGTGACTGAGAGGATTAGTTCCGAAAATGAGAGTCAGGTTAAAAAATCTTGGCATCACTTTTGACCATGCCCTATTCAAGGAGAACTATATCTGGACATGGTCTGGAAATGGGTTTTTAGCTAGGCAATTTTGATAGACTGCACCCTTATTTATCTTCTGACCACAGGAACGCATGCCCTCATGACCTCCAGGCTCGATATTGTAATTCTGTCTACTGATGGTGATCAGCCTCCCTGATAACCTATTTACAGAATGCAGCAGCATGATTGCTAATGGGTTTGAGTGATCATGACCATAATCTGTCTGCTGTGTATTCTTTGCATTAGCTGCCTATAAAGTGGCAGATTTAGTTTAAATTAGCCCTACTGGTTTATGAAGCTCTGATTGGGACTGGCCCTGGTTTTATTTCAGACTTTATCCTTGAGCCTCCACTTGACAGGTTTATGCACTCGCAAACTGACCCGTATTTAATAGCTTTATAAATTACTATTAATAGTATTATCATCAACAAACTGGCCCTTTAGCCCTCCGAAGCACACAGTTTCTTCCCTGGGCTGCAGAGTTTCACAATAATTCTATCAATTTTACCCTTCCAGGCTTAGTTTTATCTGTTTCACAGTGCCAGACTCTGTAGACAACCCTCCTCTTCTCAGTGCAGTGCTGTACATTTGCCCCCTCTGGAAGGCACAGCCAAAGCAGATGGGGAACACCTTCTTAGGCCTTCTCTAGTCCTCTTCAGGCTGAGCCTTTTGAAGTTTCTGCTCTAGGCCTCCTACAGATTCTTCAGAATTTATGTTTTCAATTAAAATAAATTTAGCTTCCAACTCTTAAAAAAAAAAAAAAAAAACACACACCACAACACTAAAACACCTTTCAAATGTAATCCAGATCAGTGATTATTTGGCCAATCCTGTAGACTGAAACAACGTCTCAGAGGAGTAGGCTGCTCCCATTTTTTTCAAATGGGGTGTTAACTCTGAAATCTAAGTCAGTCAATTTAAATGTCAACACCACGGACGCTTTCACTGTGCTACAGACACCTACTCCAGCCACTCTTGGTCAATTTCCTTATCAAGTAGGAAGAGAAGATTAGGTTAAAACAAAATGTCTGCATAACATACGTAATCTTAAACTTTGTAAAATGCTTTGAGATCTACTTAGGGGAAAGCGCGGTAAGAGCGGAGTATTATTATCTATATATAACAAAACAGTAAAACTCTTATCTATGCCAAGAGTACTAGACCAATTTGATAACAGAAGTAACTCAAATTTACGGCTAATTTGCAATCAACTATTTATTGGCTCTAATGGTCAGTAATATGAGGGAGACTGCACAGATGGTGGATTATTTGGCCCAACGGCCACAGAACTTCACAGGTTGATTTGCCACCCATACAATTCAAACAAATCAACACAGCCACCCACACAACTCCACAACCAGCATGCACACAACCCCGAAACACACACAGCTCCTCACAGCAGCATGCACCCCTCATTCACCACCTGCACAAATCAATACAGACCTCCAGCTCAACCCTCCCAGATACAACACAACACAAATCTCCTGGCACAACACAACCAACCACCCATCCAATAACCTCAAACCAACACAGCCCCTCACCACACCACTCACTCCTTATTCAACTCCCACAACTCAGTCACATCATAACACACACATTCACCCACCCTCACTCATACATACCACAAAGCCATAAACGGCAATGGCAAACCAGAAATCACCACTAATTATTTATTATGCTTTGAAAAGTTAACCTAGGTGGATACAATGTGTCACTACAGTAAGGAAGCAATATTTTACATTTATGAAAAACACATCCTCACTGGTCAACTTGTCCTTTTTTCCCCTCTAACCCTTTTCTCTGGGTAACCCATCAGTCAGCCTCTCCCCTTCAACATTGATTACATCCTTTCTTATTTCTTAAGACACAGCAGCGTTACACTTTTCAACTTTTTTTTTAAGGTAACTAGCTTATCATATTAGACATTTCCCCCACCCTGAAATGTCTCTGCAAATTTCATTGGAGTCTAGAGCTGAGGCAGAATTGGTAATTGGATTACATATGTATATGGATGTTGAGAACATTCAGCTATATTACATAGCTAAAAACATTTTAAGCAGTGATAAATCCTCATGCTTCAAGGCTTTAGCAAACCACAAAATGACAGGAATAAGGAAGAAACTACCCCCAAAGACCAGCTATTCTGTAATTGTCCACTCTATGGTTTCTTGCACCTTTCTCTGAAGCATCTGGTACGAGCCACTGTCAGAAACAGGATATTGAATTAGACAAGGGGTGGGCAAACTTTTTGGCCTGAGGGCCACATCAGGTTTCCAAAATTGTATGTAAGGCTGGTTAGGAGAGGCTATGCCCCCCAAACAGCCCGGCCCCATGTGACACCCCCCCCCCCCCCCCCAGGACTTTGTTTTTCAGCAAAGTTGCTCTCGGTTGTAATAGCTGTACTGTACAAAACATGTAGGTTTCAGTTTTTCTGCACATCTTTCGTAACTTAAACGTGTCTTTTGAAGGTCTAGCCACAATAGCTGTTTTTCAGTCCACTTTCACTTCTTGTTGTCCAGTTAGGCACCTGGAGGAGTCAGACTGATCCAGCTTGGTCTTTCTTTAAAAGAGACAATACTTATTTTTTTTCCTTATTATTCTCTCTGAATTCTATATCAAACAAGACGTTTTGACAGATTAAAGGCAACCTGACACACCCTGCTAATCATCTTAACAAAAACACCCAGCTACTCTGGGACTATGGGTGGAACTTGGGTGACAGCTTGCTACTTTACTACCACCGATCTGATCCCTGGCAATAACCAAATTATTCTTGCTACAAGAATGCTGTATAAAAGTTACGTGTGAGTGTGTGTGCGCGCATGTACATGTAATGACTTAAAAAAAAGAGAGCCACCTACTGGCACTTAATATATAGCATCATTCAAAAGTTAGGTCAATAAAGTTGCTGTGCTAATGCACTGCATATGGCTTCCTCACCTAACAAGGTTTCAGAACTAAAAGAATGATGGCTTAGTTGTGTCTGATACTGCACATGGATTTAACTGGCTAGAGCAAATAAACTTTTTAACCCAGCAATAGCAGAAAAGGTGACAGAACAAATTAAGCAGTGGGAACAACAAGTCAAATAGTCCTATGATGTATGCACCAAAAATTCTCTTCACTACAGATAGAACAACCAATAAAAGTACAAGCAGGAGTATTGATAGAGACAAGGGATGTAGGGTAGAGATATACTGTGTTATGAGAAAAACAGAATATTAATCCCTCTCCTCTCAAAATAAACTTTTTCCACATAGAAACTGAAAAACAAATGGGGAAATATAATAAATACTGAGCAGTTTATTCTTTCTATTTTCATTTCCCAGTGGCACTATTTTGGACAACACATACACATGGGAAATGCCCTATATTTGTCCCAAGTGGCACTCTGCTCTTTTATTATTTATTTGTATTACAGTAGGGGCCTAACAGTTCCAGCCCCTTTGTGCTGTCACTGTACAAAAAGAAAAAAAAAGTTATCCTTGCACCAAAGAGTGCATAATCCAAGGATAATTTTAAACAGGTGGACACGACATTTTGTTTCACCCATTACATCATTTTCTTTATACCTCTTCATTCCTATTTAGCTGCTATTTTCTACTAATCTCCCTGCTAGGGTTCCTATCATTTTCATTCTCTGTCCCCTCCTCTAATTTTCTCTTCTACTACTTTCACAGTATATTAATGTGTGTGGTACATGGTACACACTCATTTGTAAAGTCTCATCTGAACAAATTGGAAAATTTTAGGAACCACACCCTCTTGGATTGCAGAATTTCCCCACAAATCAAGGGAAGCGGACTAGTCTAGTGGCCTAAGCCTAAAATTCTAGAAATTTTAATTTTGCTGCACTCTCAGTTTGCTAAAAATGTGTGTATCTTCGTATCTCTGCATACAGCTGTCTATGTCTAATCAAAACAGATTTGACTGGAACAAACACCTCTTGAGAACGACAAATATACAGAAGACTGGTAAAGCAGAGCTGGACAGTTCAAAATGTCAATTCACAAACAATGTAGGAATCAAAGAAAAAAAGGACCCCCACAAAAATCAATGTATCCATTATTGGAAGCAACTGAACTTCCCAGTGAAGGTGCAGTTGCTATGCAGAAACACATAGCTGAGGCTCTTTTTTTTGGTCCATCATTCAGAAATTATCTTTTCCAATGTGTGAATTAATGCATCTTTAGAGTGGTTTAGACAAAGACATCCTTGTTGAGATAACAGAATTCATATTGAATTACAGTAAGCAAGTTCTCTAGCATTATATAGAATGCTATTTGTCCACTGCACAAAAGCAAAGGCCTTAAAACTCATTTCACTTAAGACTTTGGCTTGGGTGTGCTTTCCAGGGTGAAAGGTCAGTGTTTCATTAACTGAGTCAACTCAATTACAATTGCAGTTTAATGAAAAAGTCAAGATGATCATAAAAAAAACCCAGGTCATCCGGAGAACATCACTAAAAATCTCAAACATCCTGTGCTTAATTGGCAGTAAATTTCTTGATTTGGCCTATTTGAGCAGTGGGAACCTGCTCCAAAACACTCTAATGCAATTCATAGATACAATAGACAGAACTCCATCATAAACAAACATACATAACTTTGGGGTTACTACAAAACAGGCTGGTGTACAGAATCCAGGTATCTTTCTTTCTTTCTCTCCTGGAAGGAAAATAGATTTTTCATTCTGGTGGTTTAAAATGTTCTTTATACTCACACTAGTGAGTCAAAATGGGCTATTACTGGGGTCAGGAGAGAGATACAGGTTAGGAGAAAATCTTCAAGATTCGGTTTTAAAGTTTAGGATTAAAAAGGCTTAGACCTGTGGTTCTCAAACATTTTCTAATGAAAAGTAGGGCTGTGCAAAAAAATTCTCACTGTCAACAAAATTAGTGGTAAAACATGCTTATTTTGTTTACCAAACTCTCAAAACATTTTGCAAAATCACCTCAATGTTTTTTGCTAGTTTCTTAAAAAAATTAAGGAAGTCCCCATAAGCAAAAACTGCTATTTTGCTGCAAACATGGTACTATCTGACAAAATAGTGGTGCTGTTCCCATTGTGTGAAGTTATCAGGTTTACAGTCCAAATTGGCACTCAAACATATTTTGAGTGCCGATAGTGTTCTCTGCTGTACAAGGGAATGAGAGAGTCCCTTTCCAACAGAGACTACATTCTAAACCCTTAATCTTGCAATCAGCAGATGCTTGCACTCAAAAAGGAGCCCTAATAACTTCAACACATAGAAGCCAAACTTATTCACAGGTAAAGGGTTCATCCATACACTACCCATTGCAGTATCAACCCCACAAACTGACAGAATTTTACATGTTTGAGTTAGACAGCAGATATTACCGCCCAAATTCATATTTTTTTCATAGGATTTTAGATATTCCATAGATTTGTTTGGGAACTCTAAAATTCCTTGGACAAAAACAAAATTACCTAAATCACAATTTTAACATTGAAATATGAGTCTCAAAATTGGCAACTCACATAATCCTCATTTAAAAACTAATGTGGGATAACAAAGGTAACAAGAAAATGTTTCTGGGCTCTTTAGGACTACAAATATATTGTAGCCACACACAGGTCAGAATGTATTAATCCACTGGTTTTCAACCTGTGGTCTGTGGACCCCTGAGGGTCCACAGACTATGTCTAAGATTTCCAAATGGGTCTGCACCTCCATCTGAAATTTTTTAGGGATCCGCAAGTGAAAAAATGTTGAAAATCACTATTAGTAAATTGCTACAGGAATATTACTTAAATCTTTTTATCAGTGTAACACCTTTAAAGAAATATCGTTATGCAAGATACTACACTTACAATGCAGTTAACAGAATGTGGCCTGTGTGTGCAGGTGTCCAAAAGAACTGCACGTGTCCATAATAGGAAGCCCAGCCATATACAAGGTCATTAAAATTAAATCTTATTGTTCATAGATACTAAGGTCAGAAGGGACCATTATGATCATCTAGTCCGACCTCCTGCACAACGCAGGGCACATAATCTCACCCACCCACTCCTGCGAAAAACCTCTCACCTATGTCTGAGCTATTGAAGTTCTCAAATTGTGGTTTAAAGACTTCAAGGAGCAGAGAATATACTTATGTTTACTGTATCACACTGTATCCATGATAATCATTATAAGGAAGCAAAGCATCAAAAGAAGGTAACTTGCACAAAGAAAAAAACTGGAAAGATTGATATGATTTGTGAGCTACATTACCTATTTGTCTCCCACTGCTTTTTCCAACACAATGAATTCTTAATACGTGCACACAGCTTTACTAAATAATACAACAAACATTGATAATATGCTACTAATCCTTATGAATATAATAAAAAGAGTCTGGTTTTACATTTATAAATTTAATTTATAAACCTCAATGGGAAATAAAAGACTGCCTGGAGAAGCAAAGAGATTAACAATATATAAGAGTATTACAGAACTGGTCTTTTGTTTCTGGAACAGAAGTTCAAAACTAACCTGCAGCATGACTGAAAGGAGCCTGGTGATTCTGCTTCAGCCATACTGGGCAGCAGCCCATATTACAACATAACCACACATACTGCATGGCTCAGAAAAACTCAGAGCAGCCCAGATGTCAGCTAATGTGAAAACTAAATCATTTTCATTCTTAGAGAAGGATTTCACCAAGTCATGGTTGATTTCATGAGTGTGAAGTCTCTGGAAGCACATACCCTGGCTTCTTACACTACATCTGGCTAGTGAAAAAATAAAGGATCCTGGATTCCCATGCTACATCTCTGTTAAGGCCATTAAAAACCTCACACAATTTTTATACTGTACATGATTCTAAAATACTGCAACATAAACTATGTCTTTAGTTAAGTACAAAACTGCCATTTTGTAAGATGACTTACAAACAAACACAGATACAATTAAGCAAAAGTCTGTAAGATCAGGGGTTCTCAAATTTATTTATAGTACGGACTGCATCTTACTTTAGAGACTGTCTTATAAATACCTCCCCTCTTAGTAGTGATGTACAGATCTCCTCACCTCCCTGTCAGAATAACACAGCATCCCTATAACAATGATAGCAAATGTGTATCTAGAAAGGTAACATTGAGAAAGTATTTGATGTATTTTTAGGGTTTATTTAATGCAATCTAGCAGTGGGAAATAAAGAAGATAACCAGCATCATGTGACCACCAATAATAGTTTGCAGATCACTGGAGGCACTCAACTATTATTTTAGATGACTAAGCAGATATTAGTCATATTTAAAGGTAACCTACAATTCAGTTTAAAAAAAATTCAGCAATATAATATTCTATACCTATGGCTTGGTCTACACTACAGAATTGGGTCAACATAAGGCAGCTTATGTCAGCCTAATTACATCAGTGTACACACTACAGCCTTGCTCCCATACAACACTAACATAATAACTCCACCTCCACAAGAGGCATAGGGCTTACATCAGTGTAATTAGGATGACGCAATGTCCATTTGGACATTAGGGGTTACTTACCTGGCTGTTGGTTGTCATTCTTGTCAATTTCATAGCTCCATACTACAGCCATGAAATTGACAAGAAAGCTGGGTGAGTGGGGAGCTCCAGCTAGAAGCCAGCTGCCCCAAAGCACCCAGCTGGGTTGCACCCACCAGACTCCCCACTCTGAGCTAGGCTGCACCCGGGTCCTGGCTCCCCTCTCCCAGCTGGGCAGTCACCAGGACTCTCAACTCCCCCACTCATAACGGGTCACACAGCAAACAGTACACAAACTATATTAATAGTGTGACAAAGTTCCTCCTCTACCTTGGCGGGTCTTGCGCTTATTGGTGGATTTGCTCACCTTGGAGCTTCACAGTAGCCCTCAGCTTGGCCATTTTTCTGAATTCACAGTCCAGGTCAACTCCTCCTATGTCTGACCAGGAGCTGGGAGGTCTGGAGGGAACCCAGGCCCACCCTCTACTCTGGGTTCCAGCCCAGGGCCCTCTGGAACGCAGCTGTGTAGAGTGCCTCCTGGAACAGCTGTGCAACAGCTACAACTCCCTGGGCTACTTCCCCATGGCCTCCTACCAACACCTTCTTTATCCTCACCACAGGACCTTCCTCCTGGTGTCTGATAATGCTTGTACACCTCAGTCCCCCAACAGTCCACATTCTCGCTCCTAGTGCCTCTTGCTGCCAGCTCCTCACACACACACACACCACAAACTGAAGTGAGCTCCTTTTTAAAACCCAGGTGCCCTGACTAGCCTGCCTTAATTGATTCTAGCAGCTTCTTGATTGGCTGCAGGTGTTCTAATCAGCCTGTCTCTCTTAATTGTCTCCAGAATGTTCCTGATTGTTCTCAAACCTTCCCTGTTACCATACCCAGGGAAAAGGAACCTACTTAGCCTGCTCCTGCCCTCTGGCCTGGGCTTTCCTTGCTTTTTGCCCCTGCTTTCAGCTTCCCCCCCCGACCGGGCCAGACGCTCTCCCCGCTTTCTTTTCTTTTTGTTGTTTCTTTTTCCTTTCTCTGCTGTTGCTAGAGTGCTGGCCGGCTGCCGGCCAGCTGTTAGCGCCCCCCTGCCCGCGGACGCTGCTGCCGCTCCAGCTGAAACCGCCTCCCCTGGGGGGCGGGGGGACCTGCCGGCCCAGTTCCCCGGGGGGGGGAGTGGAAGGACCCAGCCCCCAGACCCAGCTGCTTGCTGTTTGTCTGCAGACCCGTCTCCTGTTGAGAGGACTCTTATCACTTGCTCCGGCATTTCTGGAATGCAAAAAAGAAAACCCGGGAACAGACAGAGAAAAAGCAGTCCACCGGAGGAACACCGTCCGGGGAATCTACAAATCACCGTGGAAGGGGCCTAAGACTGAGTAACTTTCGAACTGTGCTCTCGTGTGGGGGGAGGCCTTGACTGTGTCTTAACTGTGTTTGTAGGGACACAGGGGGTGTGGCATGGAGCTGCCCCCCCGATCCATCTGTGTCCTCCCAACCCCCACACTACGATCTTCACACCCTCCTCCCCCCACTCTACCATCTTTGCTGGCTGTCTAACATCTGCCTCTGGACTCAGCTGCTCGACCTGATTCCACCGCGTGGGGCAGAAACACGAGCCAACCAAACAGGACTGTCTGGACAAGCGTACAGTGGTTCATGTGCCCCCCCCACCCAAATTGTCCACCCCACAGCTTGTCCCTTTTTACCTGACCCCAACTCCTGTTAATCACCTGCCACCGCCCCCGCTGGGGCATCGGCAATGAAGGGCACCGGGGTGACCTCCATCCGTGCCATGCCCATCGCCTCCCCAGACTCAATGGAAGCACCCCCAGCCAGCGGGAAAGGCCAGGGCAAGAAGAAGGGGAAGGGCTCCGCTAAAACCACCGGGCCCTCCATGGCAGGTGCCACCCCCACTGCTGCAACCCCGCCACCGACCATGGCATCCTCCCCCGCTGTTCCCTCCACGAGCTCTGCAGATGTCCCTCCCTCAGCCCCCAGGACGTATGCCCGGACGGCGGCAGCCCCCCCCACCCCCCGCCTGCCGCCTCGTCATCTCTCCCGCCCACCGCCTCCATCAATAGCAGCCGGGGCCCCTTTCCCACCAGGACAAGGAAGCACGATATCCGATGCCTCCTGGTGCCCACCTCGCCCCACGTGGAGACCTACGTGCGGACATTGGCGAGGGTGGTGGGGCCCTCAGCCATTGTGGCGGCCTCCAAAATGTACAGGAAGGTCATTTTCTTCTTAGCATCGGAGGCTGCCGCCCAGGAAGCAGTGGAGAGGGGCCTGGCGGTGGGGGGGGGGGTGGTGTTTCTCTCCCTAGAGCTGCTAGAGGACCTGGGCGTCCACCTGGTCCTGACCTCTGTCTCTCCTTTTCTCCCTAATGCTGCCCTGCTACCCGCCCTTTCCACCCTGGGGAAACCTGTTTCTGTTATCAGCCCTCTCCCGTTGGGCTGCAAGGACCCCACCCTCCGTCACATCTTTTCCTTCCGCAGGCAAGTGTAACTTTTACTGCCATCGGTGGCACGTGACAGAGTGGCGCTCGAAGGGTCCCTCCTAGTCCCCCACCAGGGGGCCCGTTACTAGGTGTACTTTTCCATGGGGGAAGCCGGGCATCAGGGCATGTCTGGAGGGACTGCCCCTTAGCTCAGCAAGGAGGGGCACCTGGGATCCCTGAGACCTGGCAGGACATCGGCCCCGTCATTGCCGACGCCCCTGGCCGCCCGGTACCCGAACCCGCCCCCCCTCCTCTTCGGACCACCACTTCTCCCGCTCAGGCCCAAGGGGCACCTCCCCTACAACGCCCAAACAAGTGGGAAAGCCCCACCCTCGCTGCTGACAATCTAGCGGGCCCTATGGAGGAGGGTGTGGCAGAGATACCACCAGGCATGGGAGAGAGCCTGCCCCAGGGAGAATCCTCCCTCCCTTATGCTGCCCCACCATTCCCCCCCCCAAGTCCCTGAGCCATCGCCTTTACTCCCTGATATGACCCCTGCTAACCAGCCCCCAGATGATGCCATGGAGGGCTGGGCCCTAGTCCAGGGGAAGTGAGGCAAGCGGAAGGCTCGAGCTCTGCTTCATCTACACGAGGCGGGGGCCCCCCGGAAGACCAGGAAGGGGGGCACCGATGCCGAACCTTCCGCTTTGCCCACGAGTGCATCCCATCCACCGGTGTCAGCCGGGAAAGACGTGGCAGCACCGGAGGGTAGTGTCTCCCCTCCATAGGAGACCCTCCCCTCAGAGACCCTCGAGGAAGCCCCTTCTGTCCTGATGCTACCCAAACCCCCGTGAACCCCGAGGCAACCGTTGTGGTGGGTGCCGGCGGGAAGAACCCCGGGGTGGCGGAAAGCGTCCTCTCCTTGCCTCTCCCCTGCCCCTATCCCTATTCAGTTTACCTCCTGCAATGTTATTGCCGCCCCCGGGGCTGTCTCCTTCCCTTTCCCAACTGATGACCCCCAGGGAGCAGCCTTTGTGTTCTCCTGCCCCGACCCAGCAGGAGCTGCTATTTTCCCTCCACCGCCCCCTCTCGCCCCAGAGCTTGAGGCAGGCCTAGAAGCTCCAGACCATCAGGCACCCCGTCGGCGGTCCGCATCCTGCTTGTCAGTTTTAGTGGACCATGGGGCTGCACCAAAGGCCCTGCCAGGGAATAACTGGGAAACCGTAACCCCACCCCCGCTATGAGCTGCGGAAGTTTTTAGAGGATGTCAGTGGCTCCCACAACAAGGTACAGCTTGCTCTCCAGCGATGGGGGGACTTTTTTCAAATCCTCCGGGCCACAAGGGCCCTCATGGGGGAAGGTAAAGGGACAGGGAGCAGGATGCCACGGCCTACTAGCGGGTCCGCGTCCTCCGTGACCAATTACTCACCTACGAGATGGGTCACGGACTGCTGCGCGGCCCACTGGGAGATGCGAGCATCCCTGCCAGTGAGAACCCGCCTGACCCTACCCATGACACCTCTCACCATTGCAATGTTGAACACCCGGGGTTGTAGGATGGCTCTCCGCAGGTCCCAGGTGCTCTCCTTCCTTCGGGAGGGAGGATACTCTGTGGTTTTCCTGCAGGAGACCCATACGGACTCGACCGCCGAAGACGGTTGATGGCTGGAGTGGGGGGACAGGGTCTACTTTAGCCATGCCACGGTTCGACAGAGTGTTCTCCCCCAACCTACGGCCCGAGGTGCTAGGGGTCACCGAGGCCGTGCCGGGTCGCCTGCTGCATCTCCGGGTCCATATGGAGGGGCTCGTGGTTAACGCAGTTAACGTCTATACCCCGACATCAGGCCCGGAGCGGCTGCAATTCTACCAGCGGGCGTCCGCCTTCCTCGGCACCTTAGATTCTCACGAGTGCCTGGTCCTGGGAGGGGACTTTAATATCACCCTCGAGGAACAGGACCGCTCGGAGACCGAGCAGAGCCCGGCCGCCGCGGACACCCTCCGGGAGATAGTCGAACATCACTCCCTAGTGGACATCTGGCGTGACCACCACCCAGATGACACTTCCACGTTCACCTTTTTCCGGGTGGAAGCCCCATCGGTCGAGCCACTCCCAGTTGGACCGCATTTATTTATCACGCTTCCACCTCTCACGAGCCCACTCTTCCAGCATTCGGCTGGCCCCATTTTCTGACCAACATCTAGCCACCGTGACAGCCTCCCTCTGTGCGGAGAGGCCGGGGCCGGCCTACTGGCATTTTACCAACAGCCTGTTGGAGGATGAGGGCTTCGTGACGTCCTTCCGGGAATTCTGGCTGGCCTGGCGAGGGCAGCGGTGTGCCTTTCCCTCGGCGCGGCAATGGTGGGACCTGGGGAAGGTGCGCACCTGGCTTTTCTGCCACGACTAAACCCAGGGCACCAGCCGACGGAGAAATGCGGTGATAGAGCAGTTGGAACGGGAGGTCTCAGAGCTGGAGAGGCATCTGGCCACCAACCCCGAAGACCCGCTCCTCTGCGGAGCGTGCCGGGAGAAGCGGGAGGAGCTCCGGGCCCTCGAGGACCATCGGGCCCGGGGCGCCTTTGTTCAATCCCGCATCCGCCTCCTTCGGGAGATGGATCGCGGCTCCCGCTTCTTCTATGCCCTGGAGAAAATGAGGGGGGCCAAGAAACACATCACCTGCCTCCTAGCAGAAGACGGCACCCCCCTCACGGAACCGGTGGAGATGTGCGGGAGGGCCCGAGCCTTCTACGCAAGTCTTTTCTCCCCGGATCCGACTGACCCTGGCGCTTGCAGAGTGCTCTGGGAGAAGCTCCCTACGGTCAGCGCGAGCGACCAAGACCAGCTAGAGTTGCCTCTCACTCTGGCAGAGTTCTCAGAAGCCCTCCGTCATATGCCCACTAATAAGTCTCCAGGCATGAATGGGCTGACCATTTCTACCGCGTGTTTTGGGACGTCCTTGGCCCAGACCTAGGCCCAGACGGTGACGAGTCTTTGCAGAGCGGGGTCCTCCTTCTTTCGTGCAGACGAGTTGTGCTCGCCTTACTACTGAAGAAGAGGGACCTCCGCGATTTACGAAAACGGCGTCCCATCTCGCTCCTCAGCACAAACTACAAAATCATAGCGAAAGCAATCTCGCTGCGGCTAGCGGACGTGATCCACCCAGACAAGACCTACACCGTCCCGGACCGCAGTATCTTTGATAACCTATTTCTGGTTCGGGACCTTTTGGAACTCGGGCGTAGAGACGGTCTGTCGTTCACTCTCCTGTCCCTAGATCAGGAGAAGGCGTTCGATAGGGTGGACCACGGGTACCTCCTGAACACTCTACGAGCATTTGGTTTTGGACCCCAGTTTGTGGGTTTTCTCTGGGTGCTGTACGACTCCGCAGAGTGTCTGGTTAAGCTCAACTGGACCCTGACCGAACCGGTCAGCTTCGGGCGAGGAGTACGGCGGGGTGCCCCCTCTCGGGCCAGCTGTACGCTCTGGCGATCGAGCCCTTCCTCTGTCTCCTCCGCAGGAGGTTGACGGGGTTGGTGCTGTGGGAGCCGGAGCTGCGGCCGGTCCTGTCGGCGTACGCTGATGACGTGCTCCTTGTGGTCCAGGACTCGGGCGACTTGACGCGGGTGGAGGCTTGCCATGCCATCTATTCGGCGGCAGCCTCCTCTGCCCGGGTCAACTGGGTCAAGAGCTCTGGCTTGGCGGTAGGAGATTGGCGGCAGGCGAGCTCCCTCCCAGCCGCGCTTCAGATCATCCGGTGGAGTGTGGGTCCGCTGCTCTACCTCGGCATTTACCTTTCTACCACGCTTCCCTCTCCACCGGAGAACTGGGAAAATTTAGAGGGCAGAGTGATAGAGCGGCTCTGGAAATGGACGGTACTACTCCGATGTCTCTCCCTTTGTGGGAGAGCGCTGGTGCTTAATCAACTAGTCCTGTCCATGCTCTGGTACAGGCTCAACACCCTGGACCCTGCCCTGGGTTTCTTGACCGACCTCCGGACATCAATTCTGGGGTTCTTTTGGTCAGGAATGCACTGGGCCCCTGTAGGGGTTCTTCATATACCCCTGAAGGAAGGAGGACAGGGACTGAAGTGTCTGCACACTCAGGTCTGCGTCTTCCGCCTCCAGGCCCTACAGAGGCTCCTTTGTAGTGCAGGCAGTTTGGCGTGGAGCATGCTGGCGCACGCCATCCTGCACCGCATCCGAGGGCTCCGATATGACCGGCAGCTCTTTTATCTCTGTCCGGGAGGTCTTCCGCGAGACCTCTCAGGGCTGCCGGTCTTCTACCAGGACCTCCTCTAGACTTGGAAACGGTTTTTAACAACCAGGTCTGTGGCGGCCACCGAGGGCGCAGATCTCCTCGCGGAGCCCCTGCTACACAACCCCCAGCTCCGTGTGCAGGTGGCGGAGTCCCGCTCGGTGCGCCAGAGCTTGATCCTGGCAGAAGTCACGAGAATCGGAGACCTCTGGGACTACGACCGGGCAGACTGGCTGGATCCCCTGACGCTCGCTCGGCGCATGGGGCTCTCCAGACCTCGTACCCCCTGGCGCATGCTTCAGGAGGTGAAGGCCGCTTTGCCACCCGCTGCTAGAGCTTACCTCGATCGGGTCCTGCTCGAGGGCACGCCCCCCCCACCCTCTACCCCAGGCCCACCAGACCTTTTAATTGGACCCCTGCCCCGTAGACCCAATCGACCCCCTCACCCCTTTATGGCGAGCCGGCTGCATGAACTGCAGCCGGTATGCTTCCAAACCGCGCCAAGAAAACATCTATACACGCTTGTGCTCCACATCCTTCATGCCCTCACCCTAGTGTCCCGCCCCGACATTAAGTGGCGAGACCTTCTGCCATCTTTGGAGGGTGAGCAGCCCTGGTGGGCCAGCCTATATTCCACCTTGGTCCCGAGGCCCGGCAGGGACATCAGTTGGCAGCTCCTTCACGGAGCTGTGACCATGGGCACGTACTTGGCACAGTTCAACCCCATCCCAGATACTTGTCCCTTTTGCGGTGTGAGGGAAACCCTGGCGCACGTATATTTGGAGTGCACCAGGCTGCAGCCCCTGTTCCGGCTCCTCACAAATCTTTTATTACGTTTTTGGTTGCATTTTCCCCCTCACCTTTTATTTATGCACTCCCCATCTGTGGCCTCACAAAGTCGTGGGATCTCCTAGTGAACCTCCTCCTGGCCCTAGCTAAAACGGCCATCTATAAAACCAGAAAGAGGAGGTTGGCTGTTTGGAGTTTCCTATGACTGTGGGGCCGTTTTCCGATCCTCGGTCCGTTCATGTATCCAGGCGGAGTTTCTCTGGGCGGCATCCATCGACTCCCTGGATGCTTTTGAGGAGCGGTGGGCGCTGTCCGAGGCTCTCTGCTCGGTGTCCCCGTCTGGCTCCCTTTGTTTTGACCTTTTGGTTGGGGGAGAGAGTAAGGGACCCCAGCCCCAGCCATTGCTGCTGCGGACACCACCACCTTAGGGGGTCCTTTCACACGTGGGTGCACGTGCCCCTCCCTCCCCCCTCCCCCTCCGGATTGTCCACCCCACAGCCTGCCCCCCTTGTTGGGTGCTTTCAGAGGAGGGAATTGTTGATGACACTCGGTCGTGACACCAAGTAACTCAAGGAGGTGGCAGACCTTGAAAGTCGATGAAGCCCCCTCACTCTGGACCACCAGGTAACTCGGAAGGGTGGAAGACCATGAGAGTTGAGGAAGCCCCCCGCTCTGGGCCCAGGCAAGCTTGAACACTTCCCTCCCCTGAAGGTAATGAGGAAACAGTTGTGATTGGTTGCTGTGTTACACATTGCATATGCTGTTTTGTTTTGTAAGTGTGTTATACAAATAAGAAACACCTTTTTTTCTTCAAAAAAAAAAATTACTCTCCTGTAGCCATCTGGCCTGACCCTGTCACAATAAGTAAAATTATGCATTTCCTTATCTTTATCAGCATGCTTTGATACACTTCCAAAGAAGTCAGTCTGTGCTGGTGAGTGCCTAAAATTAAAAGGGTAGTGGTTTCAAACTTCTTGAGTCATTAAAAATTTCAGTATAGATACTATTTGGTTTTGACATTTTACTGATATTATACATTTTCCAAGAAGCAATTTTCACTTTTTGCTACTCAGCGCAAAAAAAAAAACAAGCAGAAAAAACAACCAACATTCAGGCAATATTATTTTATAGAATTCAAAAACACAAGAAACAAAGTTCAAAATTACAGTTCCCATAGCAAACATATTTCAGTCCTATTTTAAGTACTCTATGTATGTTCATATAGTTCTGTATCCTATTAGTATATAGTCTCAATGTGGCCAAATTACCACTGCTCTAGGAAACAACTTCTAGTGCACTATGAGGATTCACATGTCCAAAAAACCCAACTGCTTCAGAATTCTTTATTTAAAAAAATGTTTTAATAAAAAAAAATTTTAAAAATAAAAATATGCCAGCTGTCACAAGCAAACCTACAGTGACAAATTGGTTTTCACATGCAATAGTATGTGAAAATGGCAAAAACTAACTAACTTCTGGTTCAAGTTTCCAAATGGGGAGTTATATAGTCCTAATTACATTACATTGATTGAAATTATGATACCATCTACAAAGGACGCTAGTGGAATAAAACAATTTACCTTAACTAGGAAAAACCTTTAGGAAAAACAGTTTTGAACATTTTAAGATGAAAGCAAGGTCCACAGTAAAGAAACAGTGAGAGAAAGAGAATACTTGGACCGTATCCTTCAAGCATCCGTAGTAAGACTTGTAAAGTATCTTTTAATCTCAAATTTTTGTCTGAGCCTGTGCACTATGCAAGCTTACTCACTAATCCCATCCCCCCCAAAGTCATTTATTTCCATTTATCTTCCTCTCACCATTCCCAAATTCTAAGACATTAAATTTTAAATCTTTTTATATATATATTAATTAACTTACAAGATGAATATGTAACAATTAGAATATCTCACCATCAGTCAAATTCATGCCTTCCATCGTCCCACACCCACTTCGTTACCCTTTTGTGATCAACCCTTCCTATGTTATGTCTAATTTAGGATATGATCCGAAGCCTGTTAAAGTCAATGGAAAAGTCCCATGTGGTACAGTGGGCCTTGGATCAGGAGCATAGACTGCAAACCTCCCAGACCAGAGAAAGTTCATTTTTAATTGTCTGTAAAAAACTATGAACACAAATGTCACTGTGCAAATAAATAAGACCAAATAATAGATCACAACTAATCTAGCTACAAAGTCGCCTTTGGCTGTTGTTACGTGATTCCTGACAACTTGCTAGGGTTGAAAAAAAATTAATATGACTTGAAGCTACACATAAAGCAAATTCTCCTCTGTGCTGCAGTAGGTTAACGGCAGGTGGAAGTAACAGCACAGGATTTTACAATAGCACTATGGACCTGATCCAAACTTCAATGGGCTTTGAATCAAGCCTCAAGAAAGCACTCAAAGAATAGGCAGGATGCTGTCAGGTGTGTACACTCATCTAAAAACAACACATGCAAGTGGATATGGTAGATAAGAGTCTGTCTCTAACCTTCCCTTAGCTGGCTAATATGTATGTTACAATCTGCAACAAGTGCTATGAAGCAGCATAAATTTTGCTCCTGGTCAGATCAGCAGTTAATACATGCCACAGCATGCCTCCCTAGCTCATTATGGAGAATCTTGCCCAAACCAAAAGGAGGACTTCTACAAAGACAGAATTTCTGCATCATTTTGTTGTGGTGTCTAGGTAAAGACTTAGCCCTTAGAAACTGTGAGAGTAAAGAGGATACAGAATGAATACACATTGATTTTTTTCCCCATCACAATCCATTTACACACAGAGAACAGATTTGTTTCTTTTTGTCACAAAAAAATAAAATATATTTTGCACAGGTAACCGAAACAACAGAAAAATACACACTAGCATTGATACATTGTCATTTCTATGCACATTAGTTTGTGTAGTTAAAATACAGTTTCTTTCTTTATTTAGCCACTATTTTTTTTTCTTTTCATTGTTTTAAAAGAGAAACTGTTCTGTACTAATACAATTTCTTAGTAAGGTAACTGCATCTGATTTCCATTTGAGGAATCAGTCTACCTATCCTCAGGTAGCTAATCAAGGTGTTTCATTCCTCCGTCTATTTCGTAGATTGTCTATTAACTTCAGGCAAGAGTGAATATTTATTAAAGATGGCCTGCAGAATAGACTTGTGACCTTTTTGGGTTTTAAGGTATACAAAGAAGGCTTGAAAAAAATTAATTACCGCTTGTTTTTTACATTAGAAACTCAGGTCTCATGTAACCAGGAAGACTCTGTAATGACTGATGAACTTGTGAAATGACAACATCCCAAGAGTCAAGAGAGTGAAAGGTAAAATAAGAAGATAATGGATTTTTAGTCAGATTGTTTTCAAATACTTTGGGCAGATTTTTGTTTCTTTTGTCAACAGCTCTTTAACTGGAATATCTATTTAGCACTTGGGAAAAGGGATCTCTTTGTTAAAGACACAACACACTCACCAAGAGTTCCTCCAGCAAAATCGGGAAAGACGAGACTTAATATGATATATTTAAGGTAAATTTTACAAATAAAGCCAGCTTTCCACCCCAGTCCACATATTAAAAAAATATTTACATTCTTTACACATCATAAAGATGCAAAGAAGAACACAAGCACATTTAAAAAAATAAGTCCTTTGCAGCACATCTTTAACTAAAACCACAGTAACTCTACAGCACAGTGAATCCCAAGCATATTGACCTTCAGGACAAGTTCTGAGGCCTTTCAGTTTTTTTCAGACTCTCAAGAAAGGAGTGGGATAAGAAAGGGTTAGAGAACCAAGGAGGGTGATTTTGGTTAACCCTGAATTACTAAGGAGTTAATGAGTTCAGCTCCATTCCAGCAAATATTTATGCATATGAGTGACCTTACTGATGTAGGAAGTTATTCGCCTGCATACATGTTTGCAGTATCAGGCCCTTATTTTTTTAAGATTAGTAATGTTTTACTATAGTATCTAGAGATGGATACATATGAATTGAAACATATAGCCAACAAATGAACTGCTTTGATAAACCTCAAAAATTCTGCAACATTAGCAAAGATTTCAGCTAATAGATATCAGCTCAATTACTTATTATCCTGAAGGCCTGCATATTTGAGACTCTTAGCCATTCCATCAGTATTTTTATCATCTCTTGTTTTGGGTGCAAGTCAGTCCAATGAAATTACACTCATCTAACTGGATGTGCTTTAAGTCCCCAATTTAGCAAATCACTTAAGAACTCACCTAATTTTAAGCACTCGTGCTTAAGATTGTGCTTTTTTGGCTCAGGGAGTAAGTGCATAAAATGTGAACAACAGATGTGCCTACATTAACCCTGAATGAGGCATTAAAGTGGTTTAAGGATTCATTATTTCTTACAGCTCATTAAATATAAATCTGCACACAAGTATTTTCTTTCACTAACTGTCTCTAAAGAAAATTTGGATACAATTAGCTTCTCCATAGGCAAGAGAGATTAAAAAAAAACAAAGCAACAAAAAAAGACCTAAACTACAGAGCAAATATAAATTGTTTTCAAAACAATGGCATGTCTCCAGATTATTTTATTCTACCCTAATTGAAAGGTTCTCTTTTATAGCACTTTCTTCCTTTCTGATTTCTGGTCTTTGTTCCTGACTTGCAGTCACTAGATTTAAGGCTCCACTGTATAAAGGCCATTAAAACTACCCTCATTTGAGCACCGCATCTTTTTAACATTCAAAATGATAGGCTAGCACAGATTATGTTATAATTAGAGTGGAACATATTTCAACACAACATGTATGTAGGTTGTCTTTGGAGCGGTTTCTGAAATTACACACAGCCTCTATGCTATAGATGTAGCACCTTTAAATAATCAATTTAATTCAAAGCAGTCGAGGGGAGGATTCATTCACTTACCAGTATCCAGCTGTTAGCCTTCAATTCCACAGGGTTCTGTGGTTCATTGCTGTACAGACAACATAAGCACCACATTAGAGTTTTCTGGCTCTCATCTGAAGAAACAAAAGCAAATAAGGATACATTAAAAAAAATAAAGTAAAAATATAGACAAAATGTATACACAGCAATCTTCTATCCTTGTTAAAATATCAAACAGAAGGCCCAAATGTCAATCTTAACTTTAAAGGCATCTATTCTATCAGATTCACATCACAACCTTGATATTATTCACATGTAGTTCTTGTGTGTTCGTTTCCTTCAATAGTAATTTAAAAAAACATGTAAAAGCATAGAACACAATTAACTACACAGATATTAAAAATATTCAAGCCTATACAGTATTCAGATCTTTAAAATCATGCATAGCATAGTGACTCTTTTAAAATAGTATTACAGTTAATGTGCAGTAAGTGTTTAAATATATTTGTATTTTTCTTTAATATCATTAGCCATAACAACAAGCCATTGTTAGTCAAGATTTATTACTATTTTATCATAAGCTTACCTATATATACACACCAGTAAATTAACTTTATCCCTGCAAATTTCAATTATGGATTTGTAAAGTCATTCATAACATGGGTGAAAATCTTGGGGCCCCGTAGATGGATGTATTAGACACCACATGCTGTGGCAATGTAACAGTTCTGCTGCACAGTGGAGCCAGGCCATATGGCGCATTGGAAGACTCCGCAAACACCTAAATACTGCACAACCAAGCTCGATTGTGGCTTTCTCTTCAGGACCGCAGAAGGGTAGATTGGTGAATGGATCAAAGGAAATGAATGGATGTAGCCAGTAGATCCATGCACTACACAGTTCTAACCAATACATATCTCATGTATGTGAGCAACAACAGGGCATGTCCAGTACTCCACCATACACTATACCCTGCCCATGTAAACACAGACGATTAGAAAGTTGGAGGTGAGGATTCTGATTCTAATGTCTTTTGAGCAAGTCTGTGTGCCTGCATAGCCAGTTTACTCAGACTCTTTCTCAAAATTTAGTTCTGAGCAGGAGTATAATTATTTATTTAAAAAAATGTTTTCAATATTGCTCTTTAGCAGAGGCTAAGCTTATATCTCAAATTCCAGCCCAGAGTAAAATTTTACGGTTATACTGTAAACCTACAAAAACTGGGTTTAACAGTAGAGAAGTTCTGATACAACATTAGCTTACTAAGCGCTATTATTCTTAATAATAATATAAAACAGTATTACTCAAAGGGTTTTAGGAATCATGGGAGAAGAAATTATAACATTAAAATGATTCTCTATAATGACTTTTGCTGTTCTCAGTATACTTGTCATCCAGGATGTAATAAACAGTATAATTTAGAAGTACTTTGTTGGCAAAGCCTGCAGACAAGAAATACAAGCTCCATTAAGGAACTTCTGTATTTTCACCAGGTGATCAAAGATGTTACCAGTGATTTAAACCAGTATTCTTCAATAAATGTCCAACAAGCCTGTAGGCCATCACTGGCCTCCCACTGACTAACATCTCTGCACAGAAATGGTTATCAAACACACACATTTAACTAACTACAGTTTTGTTGTTATATGCATTGGGATCTTTTTAATCTACATTTTTATGAGCCTACATAATTTCCTAGTTTGTTTAAGATCAATGTAAAAGAGGCATCTTGTGTACCATTCACTAGAAGTTCTAAATGTCCTGGTTCTGGTTTGTGCTTTCAATGTTCACTCAATAGAGACAATTAGCTTTCAGCTGTTTACACACTTTGCATTTTAACAATTTTATCATCTTCAAAAGCACTATTTCAATTTAAAAAATTCCCAGTATGAAATTATTTAGGAGAGAAATTAAACAAATAATTATTTCTTTTTGCAACTAACCCTATTACAGTCCTATACTTTTGGGAGTCAAAAAATTTAAATATTATTAAAAACACCATTGTTATAATACATGTGATTAAAATTATCTCAAAATTGCTACATTGCTAATGCAAAACCAAAAATATTTAAGTAATAAGCAGTAAAGATGCTTTATACACACAAAAGAACACAAATCCATACATCCTACAAAAAAAGAATTTAGTTCAACAATTTTCAACCCTGTCCCTGTCTTATCCCTGCTTATCCACACACATTTACAGTATGCCATACAGAAGTTCTTAATAAAAAATATGGAATTACATAATTCATACAATCAAAACTTTATTTAGTGAGAGGGAGAAGAAAAAGCAGAAGTGATGGGCGCAAAAGATTACATTGTATTATAACTGTTTAATCAGGGACTCACAGACTATACAGAACAGTTACTTACCCTACAGTAACTGTGGTTCTTCAAGACGTTCTAGTCAGCGTGGATCAGTTGATGAAAGTGGCGTCTCATGCATATGAGACTGGCCTTTTTTGACTAATAGTGTCCATTGGGGCCAGATATGTGCTCTGTGCCTCCTTGTGCTCCCATCTCAGGACATGAAGCGGGGGATGGCTGCAACCCTCTCTCAGTTCCATTGCAATTCAAAACCTTGTTGCTGAAGACTCAAAGGAGGAACAGAGAACAGGTTGTGGAATTCACACTGACTACATCATCTCAAAGAACCACAGTTACTATAGGGTAGGTAACTATTCTTTCTTTGAGAATATGTCAGTGTGGATCCCGCTCTAGATAATTGGCAAGTAACGTCCCCTGTGATCAGCAAGAATGAGGATTTTCAGCAGTGTCAGTCAAACAGTGATTGTGGCACTGTTCTTCTGAATCTGGCATCCAACCTGGCTACCATATCAAAGGCATAATGCTTAACAAAAGTGAGTGGATTGCTTCTCATGACTTTCTTGCAGATCTCAGAGACTGGCACATTCTGAAGGAGGCAGAAGATGCTGTCTGTACCCTCTCAGTGGGAGAGACTCACCAGACAGCTGACAGCCAATGCAAATACACTGTGTGACCCACTCGCAATTACACTGTGCGACCCACTGTGTGAAAGTCTCTCAAACAAGATGGCTTGACCTTCTTACAAGCTGATATGACTACAGAGAGGCAGGGGAAGAGAGCTTGAATGGTTTAGTCCTGTTGAGGTAGTAAAGCAAGGTCCTGGAAACATCCAAATACAAGGCGTCTTTTCTCTCAGAGAAGAGTGATGCTTCAGGAACAAGAGCGGTAAGGGGACAAATTATTCAGGTGGAGTTCTTATCCACTTTCGGGATGAACTTAGGAAAAGGACTCATTCACCAACCTGTTCCTCTGAAAGGATGTGTACAGTGGTCTTGTCATAATCGTCAAGGCTGATTCCCCACTCTAGTACTTCAAGTGCAGAAGGTGGGGGCCCGCAAGGATTCTAAAAATTAATACTGGCCACTTCAGGCTGGTATAAAACTTCCAAGGTTACAGCTTTTCTCTGACCTTGAATGGGTAGATGCTGCCACCACCTAAGTGCAAAAACCCCTCTGAGAACCCAGGAAGGCGCACTTGGGAATTCCTTCCTATGGGGTTCCCTCAAGCCCTCCGGGGAAGAGCTGAGAAAGAAAACAAAGGAAATCAGCTGTTGCCACCAGCTAACTAAACAACATGTGCACAAACCTCTTAAGACACAAACGCCAATCCTGTTCTTAAAAAGGTAAATTTTATTTAAAAAAAAAGAAAAATAAATCTAAATACTCAGGCTATTGCTAGATTTAAAGAGAGCAAATACAAAAATTAAGAAGCAAGAATCGCTTTCTTGAGGTTCAGCTTAAAGGTTAGAAGCAAAACAAAAGCACCTGGGGTTAGCATAGAGGAGTTCACAAGCCATAAAGAAATAAAAGAGATAAACCTAATTGCCTCTTCCTAGACATTTCCTGATCTACTTACATATCTGGGGTTTCAAATGATTAATTTCTAGATATGATCTGATGATTTTTCATACCTGGCCCAAGCTTTTACAGCATAGTTCCAGCCCTGTCTTTGCTCTCCGGGAGAACAGACAGACAGACAAAGGGGACGTTTTTTCCCCAATTTTAAAAAGTTCTAGCCTTCCCATTGGCTCTTTTGGTCAGGTGTCCACTCCCTTCCTTTTACCTATGGACTTTTTAACCCTTTACAGGTAAAGCAAGTAGAAAGCAGCTACTAAGAGGAATTTTATAGCTAACCGGCTGGCTCGGTGTCCATAAAAGGGAGTTACCCTCCCCTTCATTCATCACATGAGTGGTAACAGCTAATAGAGACTCTATAATTGCATATGTATAGTTGGGATTATGTTTTCTCATGTGCAATACTTTGCATTTATCAACACTAAATTTCATCTGCTATTTTGTTGCCCAGTCACCCAGTTTTGTGAGATCCCTTTGTAACTCTTCACAGTCTGCTTTGGACTTAGCTACATTTAGTAGTTTTGAATTATCTGCAAATTTTGCCACTGTTTACCCCTTTTTCAGATCATTTATGAATACATTGAACAGTACTGGTCCCAGTAGAGACCGCTGGGGGACACCACTATTAACCTCTCTCCATTCTTAAAACAGACCATTTATTCCTACCCTTTGGTTCCCATCTTTGATCCAGTTACCGATCCATGACAGAACCTTCCCTCTTATCCCGTGACAGCTTACTTTGCTTAACAGCTTTCGGTGAGGGACCTTATCAAAGGCTTTCTGAAAATCTAAATACACTATATCCACTGGATCCCCCTTGTCCACATGCTTGTTGACCCTCTCAGAGAATTCTAGTAGATTGGGGAGGCATGATTTCCTTTTACAAAAACCATGTTGACTCTTCCCCAACATATCGTGTTCATCTATGTGTCTGATAATTCTGTTCTTTATTATAGTTTCAACCAATTTGCCTGGTACTGAAGTTAGGCTTACCAGCCTGTAATTGCTGGGATCGCCTCTGGAGCCTTTTTAAAAAATTGGTGTCATATTAGCTATCCTCCAGTCATCTGGTACAAAAGTGGATTTAAATGATAGGTTACATACCAGTTAGTAGTTCTGCAATTTCATATTTGAGTTCCTTCAGAACTCTTGGGTGAATACCGCTTGGTACTGGTGACTTGGTACTGGTTTAATTTATCAATTTGTTCCAAAGCCTCCTGTAATGACACCTCAATCTGGGACAGTTCCTGAGATTTGTCACCTAAAAAGAAAGGCTCAGGTTTGGGAATCTCCCTCACATCCTCAGCCATGGAGACCGATGCAAAGAATTCATTTAGTTTCTATGCAATGGCCTTATCATTCTTTTGTGCTCTCTTAGCATCTCAATTGTCCAGTGGCCCCACTAGTTGTTTAGCAGGCTTCCTGCTTCTAATATACTTAAAAATTGTTTGCTATTACTTTTTGAGTCTTTGGATAACTGTTCCTCAAATTCTTTGTTGGCCTTCCGAATTATATTTGTACATTTCTCTTGCCAGAGTTTATGCTCCTCTCTATTTTTCTCAATAGGATTTAACTTCCACTTTTTAAAGGAGGCTTTTTGCCTCTAACTGCTTCTTTTACTTTGTTGTTTTGCCATGGTGGCACTTTTTTGGTCTTCTTACTATGTTTTTTAATTTGGTGTATCCATTTAAATTGAGCAACTTGTTACGGTGTCTTTAAAAAGTTTCCATGCAGCTTGAAGGGATTTCTCTTTTGGCAACTGTACCTTTTAATTTCTGTTTAACTGACTTCTTCATGTTTGTGTAGTTCCCTTCTCTGAAATTAAATGCTACCATGGTGGGCTGCTTTGGTGTTTTCCCCCCTACAGGAATGTTAAATTTTATTATGTTATGGTCACTATTACCAAGTGGTTCAGCTACATTCACCTCTTGGACCAGATTTTGTGCCCCATTTAGGACTAAATCAAGAATTACCTCTCCTCTTGTGGGTTTCGGGACTAGTTGCTCCAACAACCAGTCATTTAAGGTGTCAAGAAACTTTATCTCTGCATCCTGTCCTGAGGTGACATGTACCCAATCAATATGGGGATAGTTGAAATCCCCCATTATTAAGGTTATGATTTAGTCATGGGTATTTTTAGTAAAAGTCACAGGCAGGTCATGGGCAATAAACAAAACTTCACGGCCCGTGACCCGTCTATGACTTATACTATAAATACCCCTGACTAAATCATGGGGCGGAGGGGAGAGAAAGCGGGTGGAGGGCGCTGCTGGAGGGAGGCCCAGTGACACAAGCTGCCGGGGACCACTGAGCAGCGTCTGCTCCAGCCGCCCGGAGACCACTACCCGTATTTTATTATCTTCCATCCTCTTCTCCTTACTAGGATATAGAGAAACTCCATTAAGAGCATCCCCTAACGGATGTCTCTGTCCAAACTACGTGTTCCTCCACACCTGTCAGCTTTCAATTCATCCTTCTGAAGAGGGGAAGGACAGTGCCAACAACATAGAGATTCTTTTACTAAGAAGAGATTTTGCAATTTCCCCAAACAAGTCTCTGGGAACAGTGGAAGAAGTCTGAGAGTTAGGCTTCCAGAAACCCTACAAAGGATTTTTAAATAACTGCTGCAAGGAGAGGTGAGAGCCTCCTGATAAAATTTTACAGACAGGAAGGATTAATTCAAGCACTTTGGGAAAGGTTCTGAGAAAAAAAAAAGGCAGGTGATCACTGAGACCCCTTACCTTGCAGATGTCTCGAAGAACCTCTTACTTATTCAAGGGAAGAGGGAGTGGATGGATTTTAGAACAGAGGCGAGATTATGGAACAATTACTATAGTTTCTGATCAATAACATAATTCAAAACAAATTATCTGCATCATCATGTTTTTATGAACTACCAAAGAATGTGCCCAGAAATTTAAAAAATACAATTTGAAAGGAAAATGCTAGAAACTCTTGCAGAACGCTAGTTTCAAGTTCTTACCATATCCTACAACAAAGGGATTCCAACAAAGTCTTCCTAGTAATTGACCAATTAAAGGGAACCTCTGAATTGCAGTAGTGGAATTCTGTAAACAAAAACATAATGTACTGAACACCAGAAATACTTGATCATCATTAATACCTAGAAAACTGTAAATTACATTATTATTTGTTTTGCTCAAGGTTTTGCTCAATTTGTTTTGTTCTGGGGAGCAGAAGTCCTTCAGATATTTAATAAAAGCAAAGCTTTCAGGCCACATCATACTTCAACAGGTCAGCTAAACCTCAACTATATTTCCCTTACGGTAATGTTTAATTATGTTGGAAAATTAACTTCATTTTCCTTATGTGGAGTAGTCATGAAAGGCTATAATATGTGTAAATAACACAAATTTCCTGGTAGCAAAATACAATTAAAGTACTCTGTTGATCCCTACAGTTTTCTTACATTATGCCATGGAGTTTGTGAAGAAACTAATAGAAGTTATGGCATAAAGATAAGTATCTACATATTACTACCCCTGCTTACTACATGGCAAATTACATCATAACGAGGCAGTCACAACATAAAATTTGACAGACACTGAACCTACCAAAAAAACAAGGAACATTTAACCAAATAGAAAGCAGCTTCACTATAAAAAGTAGTAGATAGTGGGGTTTATATAGACCCGTATGCAATCAGCCTTATTTTTCAGTATTTGTAGCTTTACTGTCTAATAAATGAAGGCTTTAAAAATGGTAGTGTGCTGAGATAATGTGCAAGTAGCAGAAACAATAACCCATCTCCTGCTGCTGCAATAAATTCCTCAGATTTGTCTCAGATTGGGGCTGGTCCTAGACTTTCTGGGGCCATATATAGAAGGTCCATTTGAGGCCAAACCTCAGAAAGTATTCACCGAAGTAGCAACATTAAAAAAAAACAGATTTTATTTTTATTCTCATATAAAAATATATCTATTCTTAAAATATACATACAGACACAAAAAATTCTCAACACTCAAAAATCATTTTGAAAACTGCACTTTAACTTCAGAAAAAAATTAATACTTTTCTTTTTTGTTAATCTTTACATGAGGTGAAGAGCATTTTAACCTCACAACTTGATACTGTATTATTGAAAACTGCTATGATGAATCAATGCACACAAAAGTTACAAAAAAAACACCTAAAGTTTATCTGACCCAAAAAAAAAAAAAAAAAAGATTAAATACAATACTCAAATCACTAACCAGAATAGTTAGTAACATTTGCCAGTGATCTGACCGTAGTGCTGGAAATCACTACATATGCCACAGCACTAGGTTTAGCATGTCAACAGACTCTTTAGGATTTAAGGGATCAGTTACAATTTTGCATGTAAAGGCCTTTAAATAATCCAATTTATGACCTGACAACAAGAATCAAATTTGTGTTTATTTTAAAGAGTTTTTAAAAGAGTCTACTCAATTGGCTAGGAAATCTCATGTGACAACATAACCAATCAAGAAGAAAAAGCTCCTTTCACAATAAATCAGGGACACAGGAAACACATTCCTGTTTGCATTACCTGTGGCTGTTTCCCCAATTTGCCTCTCTGATCCAGCAATACATTAGGTCAATACCACAAGCCTCTCTGCTACCATTCACTTTCTGGTTTTGTCAAAAACGTGGGGTTCAGATTGTTTGAGGCAGTCTTCAAAACAGTTCATTCTTCCTGTTAAATTACTTACCATATGTTTCAAGGATTCATAAATCTGCTGTAGAAACTCCTGTAATTTAGGCAAGTGAAGGCAGACATCTTGCTGGGATTCCAAAGTGGTGGTGTGACCCCACTCAACAGCCTTATCCAGCCAATACTGAAAGCTCAATTTAGGGACAGCAGTATCTTGGGCCATCCCCTCCCCCTAAAAAAGATTAGAACTATAATCAGACATATCTAAACATACAATGGGGAAAAAGTTTGCTAACATCTCATCTGTGAAGTGGGAGGAAATTAAGAATCTTTTTTTCAGTCTGTAGATGCTCCAAAAAGCAGTAAAGTGCTTCTATAGTTATAAGAGGGTAAAATAATGACCCCTTTATGTCAAAGTAGCAGTGATGGAATAGTAATCAGTACTTTAAAATATATCACCCAGCTGGGGCTCAGATTTTTACTATCTGAATTTGTCATCACCAATATTTCATTAGAAGAGTAGTAAAATAACATGTGGGGGGTATGTGTACACAAATGCATCTGTGCTGTGTGCAATGTATTGTTTGTGAAACTCCACTACCCATCACATCTAGTATCTTATTTTTACAAGAAGATATAACATATATTCTCACAACAAAGCTTATTTAGGATTTATTTCATACAATGAGAAATCTAAAGTATATACAGTTTTCAAATTAGTATGAAAGTTTGAAAATAGCTTGTTATCAAAAGTGAAGAAATGTTTGAAAATTTTATATCTATTAGTATCCTTTAGCTTTTTGGACAAGAAAAGTTATTTCCTTAAAAGTTGTCTAATGAATTTAATACTCTATTTTCTGTCTTTTTCCCCTTTATTTCTTATTAAACACAGAAATTATTCTTACTTACAACCTTATTTATAAATCTGTTTTAATTAAAACTGCACGACACACTATATACTTGGAATGCAATATTTCACCCAGAAATATCTGGCCTAGGGGCCAGAGCAGTATGACTAACTCCAAGCATTCAAAAATCATGAACTAAAACCAAAATAAAATACTTCAAAAATTAAATTGGCTTAAAATCATGATTTTTAATCACATTTTTTACCTGCTTTCTGATTTTTCTTCACTTTTTGCGGAAGCCATCTGTGATCATCTCAGGGTCAGAATTCAACACCCCCCCATACACACCCCCTCTTTATTCACTGCTCAGATGACACTTATCTCACCCTCTCCTAAACCTTGAGTTGCGGGAAGTTGCTGTCCTAAACCATCTCTAGACAGGATAGGCAGATGTCTTACTCATGTACTCCCTACCTGCTCCTCTAGCCGTCTGTCTCCCATCTACCCTCCTAATTTACTTCCCCCTCATATTCTCATCAGTCTGCTACCTATCTCATTCTCCCCCTCTACTGCTTCCCCCTCAGTCTGTCCCTGAGCCTTCCAACATTCCTTCAGTTCTTTAGTTACCTAGCTCACTCCTTTTTCGTGTTCTCTTTCCCGACCACCACCAGTGTCATTCACTGCACCCCCATATTCTCCTGCCTCCATCTGGCGCTCACACAGCAGTCTGGCTGCAGCCCCATTGGAAACAATAGGAGAGATCGTCCATTTTGTTGGTGGAAGCCTCACTTTTATCTATAAAGGTTAAGAAGACATGGTGGTGATCTTTCTGAGAACAGTCTGTGGTTTAGTTCCATTGACAGTGAGTAGTGGGAGGTGGTGAGCATACTAGATAAGGGCAAAACTTCAAAAGTTGGTAGGCAGAAATGAGAAATTCAAGAGAACCTTTAAAAAAATATTGTGAGAGTTTGAAACACTGCAAGAATATAAAAAGCCCTCCTATCTAAAATTCTACCAAATTCCCTAATCCCCCATCCCAATAAAAAAAGGGTTTAGAAAACCAGAAGGAAAAGATTTCAATAAATTCTTGTTCATTATGTTTTTCATTTGAAAATAATATTCTCTAGTTAAAATGAAAACTTTAAACAAAGATCTCAGTGAATCTAGTGCTCATGAAAAAGCGTAGAGAGTGACCAGTGGAGAATGAGTTCCTCCATAAGATACATACAACAGTATGGACAGTGGTACAGCAGACTTTCCACAATGTGGAAAGTTACCCTGAAGGGAAGACCTCTAGGGCTGAGAGTATTCAGTGCCCGTGTCCATCCCCAATCATTGTCCTTTCTGTAAAGACTGCTAAGGCGGCTGTCAATTAGTGCCAAAAATGTGGTGGCAATTTCACGATATGGACTCTTGTTCACTGGGAGCTGAACTCAGACAATAATAGAAGCAACTGGAGTCAGTGGATACTGACCCCTAGTTTGCGACAGGGTACAACCTTTTGTAACTCTGCCCTTGTCATGCGGGCCAAGACAAAGTTCAGTCTGTTACAGTACACCTACAAGTCACAACTGCCTCACACAGACCACCATGATCTCTTTTCACACAGGCTAAATAACAGCTATGAGATGCTTACTAATTCGGCACAAAATTAACCTAGGCCAGATTAAAACTGGTGGTGAATATTTTTTTAAACAGTAATAAATAAACAGATAAATAAACAATGGACCTCAGTATTGTTTAGACTATTACAGGACTTTGGATCCTACCCAATAAGAAAACAAACAAACATTCTATTAAGTAAGATAGACCAGTTGGATGGCTAGTGTTGAAAGCATGTTTGTTTTAAAAAGTGATCAAAGGAAATGTAAACAAAGCCCACAATTTTTTTAATTAGTTACTAAACCCCTCACTTACATTTTTTGTTGCTGCTGTCAGTTGAACACTTATGGAACAGTGCAGTATCAAACTCCTATTAATCCACCACTGTCCTGTCTTATTAGCCAATAAGTATTAAAAAATAGATAATGAGATTTCATAATGCCTCTGTGGTAATAAGCACTATAACAATTAGTTACATCTGGATGTATGATTTTTGGGGGGGTAAATTAAGCCTATTTATAGTATTTTAGTGGGTGAAATTCATCCCAGTGAAGGAGGCCTACATAAGGCCCTCCACACTGCTTAAAATGAGACTTGCTACCAGAGTGGCAGTTCAGGAGAATCCTCTGCACTGCCTGAATATTGCAAAGAGGGTCTTTGTGTCAATAGCATATAGGCTTACAAAGAGAGGTGATGAAGGAAGAAATGCAGGACTTGAATACAGTATATAGATTGGACTGGGAGCCACAGGAGAGGGGCTGGGGCTGCGTAGCAAACTTCTACCCTACTCCCAGAACAGAGAGTGAATTTTCTCTTCCCTTCCCATATACTCTTCACCAAATCTGAATAAATTGTATTGCTGGCCTAGGAAAAGTCTGCAGTAAATTGCTATACAGATCATAGTGAGATGACCTATTTCAGAGGGGTGTACTTACTGTAGTCATTGTAGGCAGGAGCACCTGGACATCATTTTTAGCAAAGCACCTAAACAAGTGCTTAAATCCACTCCTGGTCAAAAAGATGCTTAACCTTCAAGCATATGTGTATATGTTTTGCTGAATCACGGTCTTGACTCTTCCAGATTGTTACCAAAGAATACATGTGAGCTGCAAATTCTCATTTGTACCTATTCTGTCCTGGGCATCCTGCCTTCTAAGATATACCTCAATGTTTGCTTTCTTCAGAGGCCTAAAACTTTCCCAGTCAAACAGCAACATTTTTGTGTACCTTTTAAACTATGGAATCTAACCCTGCAAAGGGCACTTTTCCTGAATTATCCTGAGCGTCTCCTTGATTCAGTCTATAGAACTGAAAAAATAACAAATGCAAAAATACAAAGTACACACATAGAATACTGACCTGATATATCACTTTAAATTCAAAGTCTTCCATGTGGTGCCCAAACTGATTAACAAAAATACCCCTGAGTAACCACTGGTCTTGTAATTAAAAATAAAAATAAAATAAAAAAATAACCAAATATAAAGACTGTCAAAATGAAAAAGATTGCTAACAAAATTACAGAATGGAAACTCCTCTCTGGTAATTTGGTCTATCCCCTCAGAACAGGTTTGTTCCCTAGTTTATTTTCAGAGCCAATGGAATTTCTTCAGTTAGGGATTTGCTGTTATACGCCAGCACTCCACGTCTGCTCTGACTGCCACACTCGAAACCCGATCCTGTCTTTCTACTACATTTGACGCAGATCCAGAATTTAGAAAACGGAGAAGTTCTCATTTAGTATGATTCACCTCAAGTTACTCCCTCTGCCTTCTGGAAGGGAAAATAAATCCTTGCTCCTCCTGCCTCAGAACCTCCCTATCAAACTCCCGTTGTTCTTCACTTTCAGGCAGTGAGGAACCCTGCAGAGCTTAGGCATGGGGTATTTGTTACATCCTTCAGAGACTGCGGGCAGCATTTCTAACAAGGAATGGATTAGCTTTATTCTATTGAGTGAGTTATCTGGATTAGTGTCTGAAATGTAACATATTTAGTCAGTAACTTTTGTTACCAGATTCTCGGGCACAACTCCACACGTATACCAGAATGTTCCACTTTAAGTGCTAACAAACTTACTGCTAGAATATAGTTGTCACATACCATAACCAAAACATACAGGTACAGACTACAATATGAAAGTCTGAATCCATGACTGGAAAAGTACATGAACACAAAATTAACTTGTTCTGGGAACTGAAGAATATCAAGATCTCAAAGAAGATATCAAACGAGTTTTCTTAGAACTGGAATGAATTCTATTTGCTGTAACCATCTCTTTTCCCCAAGCCTAAACAAAAACACCTTAACACACACTGTATAAATATTATTCCCCTGCAGTGGGTATAGATCCATGTTTTCCTTGGGAAACATACACATTGGCATGGAACCATCTGAGTAACAGGGACTGTTGAGCCTACAAATGCCTCCCAGCAGTTCCAAATGACTGAAATGCAGACTGTACTACTGAAGGATGACATAACCTATTTAAGCGGCAAAGAGTTCTGTGGCACCTTGTAGACTAACAGACGTATTGGAGCATAAGCTTTCGTGGGTGAATACCCACTTCGTCGGATGCTGGGTAGTCACCCACAAAAGCTTATACTCCAATACGTCTGTTAGTCTATAAGGTGCCATAGGACTCTGCCGCTTTTACAGATCCAGACTAACACGATTACCCGTCTGATACTTGATAACCTGTTTACTAGATCTATCAGCTAAAACAGGTGTGCAGTATCTAACCACGTTTCAGAGTAGCAACCGTGTTAGTCTGTATCCGCAAAAAGAAAAGGAGTACTTGTGGCACCTTAGAGACTAACAAATTTATTTGAGCATAAGCTTTCGTGAGCTACAGCTCACTTCATTGGATGCAGTGAGCTGTAGCTCACAAAAACTTATGCTCAGATAAATTTGTTAGTCTCTAAGGTGCCACAAGTACTCCTTTTTTTTTTTTTTTTTTTTAAAGTATCTAACCAGGATTTCTATCATACTTATTTCTATTAAAGTACCTGTATGGTTCCCACTATCTTCAGACAGTTCCCACTGTCTTTCACCAGCTGCTGATAAAGTGGTCACTACTCACCAAAACATTACTGAAAATGAGCCAAGGTACCATACAGCAACAAATTCAAATCGTTATTTTTTGAAGAGCAGTTTCCTTTAAAAAGTTGATGCTTTTTTATATATATAAATAGGAGAAGCTCAGATACTATTTAAGTAAAACATTATTTCATACTGTACCATCAGGGGTTTACAAATAAATTAGGTGAAACCACATTGTCTAAAATCCAACAAAAACTTTAATGTAACCTCTCTCAGTGCCTGCGTCTCCTACAGTGGTGATGGGTAGCTCTAAACTCCAAAAGAACACTTTATTCACTTTCCATTACCCCAGCCTTTCTCAAACAACACCCACTTATTGGGGGAAGGAAAGCCAATTATATTATTTATATTAAAGTAGTGTCCAGAGCCCTCAAATAGGATCAAGCCCCCATTGTGTTAGCTGAACATATAAAGACAGGCCCTGTTCCAAAGAACAGCATATCTTCAAAATCTGGAAAACGGTAATTTGTATCTATGTTTTGTTACCACTCTGATGGGTATTAAAGGATTGCTAAGCAGCACAGTATGAGGTTTCATATTATAAAGTCATTTTATAATTGCACAATGTCACATTATTGTCCCCTTGTACCACAGTCCATCTGAGGATGATTTAACAGCCATAATAAATCACAGTAATTTAAAACAGCGAGAAACTATATGACCCCGAAAATCACAAAGAGACAGTGAATTTTAATAAGAAGATCAGGCCACAAACTTAATGTCTTACAGATGACAAATGATTTTTAGCTAATGCCAGAATTAAAAAAATGATTAGCACAAAATACACATTGTCTACTCATTATATTGTTTCTCAAATATCCCATATCTCCTTGATTGCTTTATATTTTTCCTGCAAATAGATTTTTCCTCTCATTATGACAATTTTTCTCTCAAGTTTTTAGGATAGGGTAATATATCATTAGTTAAGAATAATATTTCAGGCATTCTTAATTCTACTGATTAAACTATTTATTATTTGTATTATGGTAGAACCTAGAATTACAGATTTGAAGGCCAGAAAGGATCATTATGATCATCTAGAGTAGACTTCTGTATAACACAGGTCATAAAACTTCTGGAAAATAATTCCTAGAGCAATCTTGATTTAAAAATTGGCAGTGATGGAGAATTCACCATGACCCGTTGTAAATTGTTCCAGTGGTTAATTACCCTCACTGTTAAAAATGTATGCCTTTATCCAATCTGAATTTGTCAAGCTCCAACTTCCAGCCATTGGATCATGTAATACTTTTCTTTTCCAGACTGAAGAGCACATTATCAAATATTGCTCCCCATGTAGGTAGTTATAGACTGTAATAAAGTTACGCCTTAGCTTTCTCTTTGTTAGCTGAACAGATTGAGCTCTTTGACTGTATCCTTTACACATTTTCATGGCTCTCCTCTGAACACTCTCCAATTTAGCTACATTCTTCTTGAATTGTGGACACCAGAACTGGACACTGTCAGTATTCCATCAGCAGTTGCATCAGTGCCAAATACAGAGGTAAAATAAACTCTCTATTCTTACTTGAGATTCCCCTGTTTATGTATGCGAGGATTGCATTAGCCCTTTTACCACGTATTGCTCTAGGAGCACATGTTCAGCTAATTATCTATCATGACTCCCAAATCTTTTTCAGAGTCACTACTTACCAGGATAGGGTCCCCCAACCTGTAAGTATGGCCTGCATTCTTTGTTCCTACATTTACCTGTATTAAAACACATATTGTTTGCTTGCACCCAACTTACCAAGCAATTCAGAGTGCTCTGTATTAGTGACTAGTCCTCTTCATTAATTATCACTACCCCACTTTTTGTGTCATCTGCAAACTTTATCAGTGATGATTTTATGTTTCCTTCCAGGTCACTGACAAAAAATGTTAAATACCACAGGGCCAAGAACCAACCACTGCAGAACACCACTAGAAACACACACACTCATTCAATGATGATTCCCCATTTACAACTATATTTTGAGATCCATTAGCCAGTTATAATCCATTTAATGTGTGCCACCTTAATTTTATATCATTCTAGTTTTTTTAATCAAAACTGTATGTGGTACCAAGTCAAATGCCTTCTAGAAGTCTAAGTATATTATATCAACACTATTACCTTTATCAACCAAACTTGTAATCTCATCAAAAATATATATATAAAGTTAGTTTGCCAGACTCTATTTTCCTATAAAGCCATACTGATTGGCATTAATTTTATTATCTTCCTTTAATTCTCTATTAATTGAGTCCTGTATCAGTCACTCCATTATTTTGCTTAGGATTGATGTCAGACTGACATGCCTCACATACCCAGGTCATCCTGTTTACCCTTTCCAAATATAGCACAAGAAGAAGTTACTCACCTTGTGCAGTAATAATGGTTCTTCAAGATGTGTGTCCCTGTGGGTGCTCCACTCTAGATGTCAGTTCGTCCCTGCGCCGGAGATTTTTTACAGCAGTACTCGGTCGGGGAAGGGTGCGTGCAGGAGCAAACTTGTACAGCCGTTGGCGCCTCTTGTAACGCACACCCCCGACCATCCCTTCCATTCCTTCTCTACCACATAGCTCGGCTGTGTTAAATCTGAAGTAGAGGAGAGGAGGGTGGGTAGTGGAGCACAAACAGGGAAACACATCTCGGAGAACCATCGTTACTGCACAAGGCGAGTAACTTTTTCTTCTTGAAGTGGTGTCCCTGTGGGTAGTCCACTCTAGGTGCTTGTAGAGCAGTGCCCCACAAGGGGTGGCAGCGCTTCAGAGTTATATAAAAGTGTTTGATGAGAGCACTGTGAGGCCAACGATAGAATTGGAGATAAGACCTTGGGTGATAGCATAATGCTTTGCGAAAGTGTGCTCTGATGTCCAGGTTGCAGCTCTACAAATGTCTATTAAGGGGACGTCGTTCAAGAATGCAATCAATGTCACCATGGCTCGTGTTGAGTGGGATCTGATGCCCGTGGGGGTTCTTTGTTATGTAGGTGGTAGCAAGTTTGGATACAGGCGGAGACCCATCTGGAGAGTCTCTGGGTCAATATTGTAGAGCCTTTGGAGCGCTCTGTTGTAGAGATGAATAGTCTTGATGACTTGCGAAAGGGTTTAGCATGTCCAAGTAAAAGGCTACAGCCTGTCTGACATCTAGCATGTGTAACGTTGCTTCTCAAGAATCCTTATGTGGCTTGAGATAGAAGGCAGGTGAGTGTATAGTTTGGTTAATATGAAAATGTGTAGCCAGTTTGGGCAAGAATTTTCTATGAGGATGTAACATGATGTTGTCTTTGGTAAATACTGTGTATGGTGGTTCAGCCATTAACGCCCCTATTTCGCTGACGCGTCTTGCAGATGTGATTGCCACCAGGAACACGACCTTCACTGACACATGTAGGAGAGAACAGGTTGCTAGAGGTTCAAAGGGTGGTCTTGTGAGACATTTGAGCACATGATTGAGATCCCATGGTGGCGTAGGTTGACATACTTCTGGGTACATGCTCTGTATACCTGTAAGAAAGAGCCATGTAATCAGATAAGCAAATATTGAAGCCCATTCTATCTGCCTGTGGAGGGCAACCAGGTGTACTTTGATAGAATTTATGGCTAACCCCGTTTCTTTCAGTTCTAGTAGGTAGTCTAGGATCATAGATAGAGGCGCCTTTGTCGCGTCCAGCTGTTTTTGCTGACACCAAAGGGAGAATCTTCTCCGCTTCTGGCAGTAAGTATTCCTAGTGGTGAGGCGATGGCTATTTAGTAATATCGGTTTTACTTTCTCCTAGCAGTTCAGTTCTCCATGTTGGAACCACACAGAAGCCACGCTTTCAGATGGAGCTTCGCTGGGTTTGGATGGAGCGTTAGGCCCTTGTTCTGGGACAGGAGGTCCATTCATAAGGGCAGCGGTTGTGGGGCACCAACTGCTAGGTGTGACAGGTATGGAAACTAAGTCTGTCTGGGCCACGTGGGGGCAATGAGAATGATGTATGCTCTGTCGAGACATTTCTTGCAGATGACCAGTGGGATCAGCGGGAAGGCGTACATGAGTGACACGTTCCACGGGATGAGGAGGGCATCCCCTAATGATCCCGGCGCCAGGCCTGCTCTCGAGTAAAAGACTGGACATTTGTGATTTGTAACAGGTCGATTACTGGGTGACCCCATTTTCGGGATATCGTGCTGAGAACACTGTCGTAGATTTCCCACTCATATTTCTCTGAGAAGTGCCTGCTGAGCGTGTCGGATGTAGTGTTTTGGCATCCCGGTAGGTATGATGCTGTGATGTTTATATTGTTGTGGATGCACAAGTTCATGGCTTCTACCCATAGCGAGTGAGACCGGGCACCCCCTTGGTGACTGATGTAAAACATGCATGCTGTATTGTTGGTGAGAATACAGACTGAGTTCTTCCGTATAAGTGGGAGGAAGTGGTGGCATGCATTGTGTACCACGCGGAGCTCCAGGAGATTGATGTGTAGTTGGGTTTCCGTCGTGGACCATTTGCCTTGTATAGTGTGGTGACCTAAGTGGGCACCCCAGCCTATTAGGAAGGCGTCTGTTTTGATAGTCACTGATGGGGGTTTTTGTTGAAAGGGAATCCCTGCGCATACATTCCCTGGTTGTGTCCACCACTGTAATGAGAGGATGACCCTTGGTGGTAGTGTCACTCTTCTGTTGAGAGTGTGTTTGCTGGGTGCATAGACCGTGCTCAACCAGTACTGCAGACAGCGCATATGGAGTCTGGCATACTTTACTATGAAAATCACAGCTGCCATATGCCCCAGAATCTGAAGGCATGTCCTCGCTGAAGTTTGTGGGCTGATGGTCACTGTGGAAACAAGATTGACCAATGTAGTGAATCTGTGGTTTGGTAATATTGCCTTGGCTTGTATGGAGTCTAGGTCGGCTCTGATAAACTCTAAGCACTGAGTTGGTCATAGGGTGGACTTCTTTCCGTTTCTCTGTAGACCTAGCTGGTGAAACAAGTCTATTGTGGTCATGCCATTTCTGGTCGGTTGGCACCCTTGAGTAGGCAATCGTCTAAATAGGGGAAGATTATGACTCCTTTGTGTCGTAAACATGCTGCTACTACCGCAAGTGTTTTTGAGAATACTCGGGGAGCAATGGATAGGCCGAAAGGAAGAACCCTGTACTGGTAATGGTTGGGTCCTACTGTGAACCGCAGGAATAATCTGTGGGCAGGATGTATTGTAATATGGAAGTATGCATCTTGGAGGTTGAGGGCTGCAAACCAGCCCCCCCGTCTAGCGCTGGGATTATTGTGGCCAGAGTGACTATTTTGAACCTGTGGTTGCGTATGAACCTGTTGAGTTTTTGGAGATCTAAGATTGGTCTCCATCCCCCTCCTTTCTTCTCTCTCAGGAAATATTTGGAATAAACCCCCCCCCTCGGTATTGGTGTGGTACTGGTTCTACAGCACCCAGCACTAGGAGGTGGTCTACTTCCTGTTGCAGGAGGTGCTCGTGAGAGGGGTCCCTGAGGAGAGACAGGGGAGGGGAGGGGGGATGTTTGTGAAAGGGATGGTGTAGCCAGATTTTATGATCTCCAATACCCATTGGTCTGTTGTTATAGCAGCCCAGGCATGGTAAAATGGGCGTAGACAATGACCAAAAGCGTGGGATGGGGTATCCATTGGCGCTAGAGGTGTGGGAGGTCATGCATACCCTCAACCAATATTTCAAAATTGTGGCTTTGATGTAGATGGGAGGTTAGACGAGGCCTGGTTCTGCAGAGCACATCGCCTCTGAGCCTGTTTGGTTCTGTTCTGAATGAAGTACCATGGTTGACAACGGTTAAATGAGGTGTCTCATGACCTCTGATATCGTATAAACCGTGGGCATTTATTAGGAGGTGAGCGTATGTCTAGCGTGTGCAGCGTCGCTCAGGAGTCCTTCGTGGTATGGAGCACGAGAATAATTTATCCCTATCAAAGGGAAGGTCCTCCACTTTTAGCTGCAGTTCTTTCGGAATCCCCGAAGCTTGCAGCCATGATGCTCTTCTCATAACCACAGCTGTTGCGGTTGTTCAGGCAGATGTGTCCGCTACATCCATTGAGGCTTGCAGCGCTGTGCAGGCTATTACCTGACCCTCATTAATAAGGGTGGTAAATTGAGGATGTTTGTGCTCGGGGAGGTCCTCCACGAGTTCTTGTATTTTACTATAATTAGTCGTAATTTGCTAGTAGAGAAAAGTTGGCAACTCTGAACAGAAGGGTGGCTGAGGAATAAACTTTACACCCAAAGAGGTCCAATCTCTTGTGGTCTTTATCTTGTGGTGTGGAGCGGCTTGGTTGTTTGCTACTCTTTTGAAGATTTCTTGGAACTGTTTGAGGTCATCTGGTGCCATTGGGGTAGACAATATCACCGCTTCCTCTGGTGCGGAAGATGAGTGTGGGGCAGGTGGTGTATCATCCATGTCTGCCTGTGATAGTATCTCTTCCTCGTCTATCTCTGTCTCAGGGAGGTCAGAGGTTTCTCTGTGTGGCAAGGATGGAGGTACTCTGAATCCCCTTCTGGTTGGAGAAGGGGGGCCAGAATATGGGTTCTGGTATGTGGCCCAAGGACCCATTGTGGCCATTGCATGGGGTAAGGTGGTAATGGGTAAGGCCAGTGTTGTGCATACCAGGGCTGAGAATGCTCGAAGGAAAGAGGCTTAGGCTTTGTAACCTTCCCTGTAGGTCTCATCTGTGATGGTGATGAATGTTGGGAGGAGAAGCAGTTGTCCTTCACGTCTTCTTCCTCGTCGCTATGCATGGAGATCGGTGCAGGAGACAAAGGACAGTACCGTGGTATGTAGCTCAGGGAGTGTTCAGTGCTGAGCAGTAGTGACTGCAGTGCAGAGGAAACCTCTATGTCACTGTGGCCTAGGAGCTGCGCTGGTACCGCCTTGAGTGCTGCCCTTGGAGCACTGACCGGTGCTGGGTTCGGATTGTTAGCCAGCATTGAGTTGTAAGTCGGTGCCGGTAGCATTGATTGCGGTGCCAATGCCTGTGCCGCACTCCGCAGTGGGGTTGTCCGTGCCATGGAGGAGGCTTGACGTCTCGACTCCAGTGCCATGCGTTGAGGCTCAGCAGAGGTCCGCTGAGGAATGGTGTCGGAGGAGCCCAGTGCCTCATAAGTGCTCTCTCTCTAGATGAGTTGAGCACGGAGGGTGAAGACCTCACTGGGGGAAGCTCTCTTTTTGTGAGAGTCCCTTGTTCAAGAGGTCAAGGCTCACTTCCTGACAATTCTGGAAGTCAGAGCCTTATCGCTGCTTAGGGATCTTGCTTTAGGAGACTCCCTGGAGGACATCTCTTGCGGAGGTTGGAGGGATTTCTCCATCATAAGCATTTTCAAACTGAAATCCCTATCACATCTTGCTCTTGACTTCAAGTTGCTGCAGTATATGCATTTCTGGGAGATATGAGTTTCTCAGGATGTGTGGCCATCAGAGACCGGCATAAGTCACACTTTTTAAATCCTGTTGAGCCCAGAATGACTACAATTAAGTCCCTCCCAGAACCTGCTGGATAGATGAGGGCGGGAAGTTAAATGGAGTGGTAAACCGTAGAGCTATTCCTAAACTGAGAACTAAATAAAGAATTTATTTTCTATTTTTTATTTTAAGAAAAAAAGCCTTTAAGAGGAACTAACTAAACTATGTAACTATGTATAGACTAATACTAAGATATTATGTAATGTTTTTCTTTCTTTCTTTCAGAAAGTATCAAGGCTAGCACTGCCACAGAGGTCCCTCTCAATCATCCTCGGTTGCAGATGGAACTGAAGGGACAAGAGGCTAGAAGAGGCTCCAACGGCTGCAGGAGACAGCTCCTGCACACGCCCTTCCCCCAACCAAGTACTGCTGCAAAAAATCTCCGATCTCCGGCGCAGGCACGCACAGGCACCTAGAGTGGAGCACCCACAGGGACACCATTCGAAGAAGAACATTAGCTTTCTTCCAGTTTTCTGGTCATCCCCAGTGTTCCAGGACTTACTGAAAATCAACATTAACAGTCCAGTGAGATCCTCAGCCCGCTCTTTTAAAACCCCTGGATGCAAGTTATCTGACTTGCTAACTTAAATGTGTCTAACATTAGTGTCTGCTGTTTAACATCCTTCTGAAATAATAGTGAATGGAAAGAATGTTACCGTATGATATGATTACATCATCCGTTTTTCCCCAAATACATAAAAGAAATATTTATTGAACGTTTATTGTTTTTTCTGCATTATTATTGATAATTCTACCATTTCCATCTACTAATGGACCAACTAATGTTAAGACTCTTTTTTTTCCTAATATACTTTAATAATTCCTTATTGTCCTTAACTCTGCTGGCCATAAATTTCTCCTTATGTTCCTTTGCTTTTCTTATCAAATTTTTACAGTTCCTAGCTTTTGATTTATATTCATTACTGTCAATTTCCCTTTTCTTCTTCAAATGTGTCTTTTGGGCAGCTCATAAAGTGTTCTTAAACAATTCCTCATTATCAGTCACATTTTTCTGATTAATTTCTTCCTTCCAGCTGATTTGATTTATAACTGTTTTCAGCCTTGTGAAATTGGCCCTTTTAAAGCACCAAGTATACATATCACTGATCTGGAGTTTATTCTGATTGCACATTATAAATATAACCCAGTCTTGATCACTTGTACCTGTGCTACGATTAATTTTTAGCTATGTGATCAGTTTCTCTTTATCTGTCAAGATGAGGCAGAAGACAGAATTCCCCCATGGTGGATGCAACACTTTCTGAGTTAGGAAATTGTCATCTATAGCCTTTTCAAATTCCAAGGATGTATTAAAACCAGCAGCACATCACCTCCAGCATATGTCACTCCAACTGAAGTCCCCCATCATCATACAGCTTTTTTATCCCTACACATTAAAAGATAGGTGCGTAAAGAGTTGGTTATCCTTTCTCCTAGTGTGTTTTGGTAGTCTGTAGCAGACATCAACTAATATCCCACCTTGTGCTTAGCATACCAAGTAGCTTAGAGAAGAGTTTTAACTGTGCGGGTGGATAAGAAAGACCATTTTTAGAGACTGAGACGTAGCCTGGATGTGAGGACGTGGACAACGGACGAGTCAAAGGTGATGCCCGGGTTACAGGCCTAAGTGACAGGCAAGTTGATGGTGTTGTCCACAATAATGGAGAAAGAATTAGCGGGAAGGGTTTGGGGGAAAAGATTAATACCTCGGTTTTAGCCATGTTTAGCTTGAGCCACAAGCTAGACATCCATAAGGAGATGTCAGAGAAATAGGCCCACATTTTAGTTTGAACAAAAGGGGATAGGTGCTAGAAAGAAAAGCATATCTGAGAGTCATCACATGTAGAGGGTAGTTGAATTTGTGTTTGCTGATGAGGTTTGCAAGATACAAGGTGCAGAGGGGAAAAAAAACAGGGAACCAAGGACAGAACCCTGTGGGACCCCAACAGAAAGCTGGAGGAATAACAACATCCTCCAAAGGACACTGAATGTGTGATTAGAGAGGTAAGAGGAGAACCAAGAGAGAACAGTCACAGAAGACAAGATTTCAAGAAGAACATGGTTAAATGTGTTGAAGGCGGCTGACAGGTCAAGAAGGATGAGAATGAAGTACTGGTCCTGAGCTTTAGCTAGGAAGAGGTAATTAGACATTTTGGCAAGAGCGGAATGAAAGGGAAGGAAGCTGGATTAGAGAGAGGGTTTAGGATGGCATTGGAGGAGGGACTCTAGACAGCACTTGTAGACAGTGCATTCAATGAGTTTAGAGATGAAAGGGAGAAGAAAGATAGGGTGGTAATTGGCTGGGTTTTTTCCCCCAAGATTGGAAAGACTAGAGAATGCTTGTATTGTGAAGGGGAAAGAGCCAGAAGAAATAGAGCAGTTAACGAGAAGAATTGGGGGGGGGGGCAGAGAATTGCGAGTGGGCAAAAGGGAGATCAGGAGATGAGATGAGGAAAGCAAATAAACTTCTGCATCTGTGACGGATGCAAGATTTGTAGGAGTAAAGGAGAAGGCACGCTGAGGGGAGGGTGAAGGTTATATCGTATTTTGTAAATTTTCCCTTGGAAGAAATCTGAGAGAGAGAGAGAGAGAAGTGGAGGCAGGAGGAGCAGAGAGTTTGAGGATAGGGCCAAAGGTAGCAAAAAAGCAGAGGGGATTGTGGGTGTGAGATACAATCAGCTAGGAAGATGGCAGAACTGAAATAGAGAACAAATATGTAGTGGAGAAGTCAGACTGATCACAGGATTTCCACCGAAATCACTCCACAGTGTGAGAGCTGAAGCAAAGGAAGCAGATGTTGAGGATGAGCCAGGACTGAAGATCGGCAGGGTGGATTTTGAAATGGGAGAGAGAGGCAAAAGATTGAAGGGTGGAAGAGAGTGATGGATGGAGATAGTCAACAATCACGTCAATGGTAGAAAGAAAAGAGTAACAAAGCAATAGCACAGCATATAAAGTTCTTCGGAGAAATAGTTTCAGAACAAAATCGAGTTTAGGGAAAGAGAGTGAGTAATTTTAGTAAACCTCAAAAAATGAGAATTAAGTTTAAGTGGTATGATGGGGCTTACCAAAGCAATTAATTAGAGACAAAAAGCAGGAGTCCCTGAAAGAAAATCTGTATATGGAAATAGACCACAAGTATATACAAGGGAAATGAAGTCTGGAGTTAAGTAAAAGAATAGGAAAATTTATCCATGTTTATCTGAAAATTTCCTTAAGTAATAAGTTCACAGATCTATTACAATGTCAGCCTGTTTGCAGCATAGAGACAGACTTAGACCTGTAAGTCACTGGCAGAAGGGGAATGCCCCAGCTCCTGAATTTCCTCCAGCTGAGATAACTTCCACAGCCAGGAAAATTCAAATCTACTTTCTTAAAAGTACAGATTGTTTTAAATATACTTTGAGGAAAAACACAAATTTCTTCTGATGCAGAGAATGGTAAATTCCACTTAATGATAACAAAACCCATATCCTTGGATGTTAGTTTCCATCACTATTCTGGATGATCCATTTGTCTCCAGGGTGGGCCAGATCTGTGGATATTATTACTTAAGGAAAGAAAATTTTCAGATAAGCATGAGTAAATTTTCCTATTCTTCTTCATGCTAAGATCTACAGATCCATTACAATGGAATGTTCATAGCAATGTGCCTCCAGAGTGGGAAGCAGGATCATTCTTTAATTATGGACATCCAACCTGAGGTAGATCTTATGTAAATATCTCCTCCATCTTCCCCTGGGCACTAAGGCTCTTAGAAGACTTCTGCCAAATAAAGGAAATGGCATTGGCTGAGACTGGATGACCAATATATGGAACTTGGTGAACTAATGGCTATCTAACAGATCTGAATATGGGAGACATGACTACTCTTCCCTGAGACTGACAGTGCTCCTAAAGACTGGACTTTGGTCTTGTCTACATTTGCGGTGATATTTAGGGTCCATGCTGCAGAAAAAGGTAGGCTGTGTCCACATTGCAGTGTGTAGCGACACATGGCAGTGAAAGGCTCTGGCGAAAGGCTCCAGCTACTGGAGCCTTTCACCACTGCCTCCCTCCTGCCAGAGCCTTTTCCTGCTGCTGGACTCTTCCACTGCAGAAAGGAAAAGCTCTGACAGTGGGACACTACACTGCTAAAAATAGTCGTGTCAGCATGGAAGGCACTGCTTGGGGGTGTAGAGAGACATGTAAGGTATGTGTGTATATGTATATATATATATATACACACACACACACACACACACACCCTAGGGGTCTGGTGTGTCTATACACTTCTCACCTAAGCAGTGCCTCACTGTCTTTACACTTATTTATATCACTTATTTATCTCTGTACTCTACACACCACCATAAGTGAAGACCTACCCTTTGATGCTTAACCAAAGGAAGAGTATTTCTTGAGTTTATTTAGGGAACCATAGAATATCAGAGTTGGAAGAGACCTCAGGAGGTCATCTAGTCCAACCCCCCACTCAAAGCAGGACCAATCCCCAACTAAATCATCCCAGCCAGCACTTTGTCAAGCCTGACCTTAAAAACCTCAAAGGAAGGAGATTCCACCACCATCCTAGGTAACGCATTCCAGTGCTTCACCACCCTCCCAGTGAAAAAGTTTTTCCTAATATCCAACCTAAACCTCCCCCATTGCAACTTGAGACTATTACTGAGTGAATGCTATGAAAGTTGTGAGAACTACCTGTCTGAATTAGAAGCACAGTACTGCGTGTTACAGAAAGCCCTCAGCTTAAAATAAAAAAAAAAAAAAAAAAGCTCATCTGATCAGGGTTAGTAACCACTGGGAGGCCTACTTTAATGGACAGGAAGTATAGGGACATCTCCTTGACCTTTTTTGCTTGGACACAATAAAGCTCTCCTGGGCTATGACCATTCAAGGCTATGTTTCACTGATTAAACTAGTTAAACTATGGGCTTTTTATCACCCAGCAGAATAAGTTTTATTTGATTTCTTTTGGGGGGTACACGAGAATAATCGCTTCTTCCAAATATTCATTTTAACTTGTCTAGTCCCAATGGAGGGCTTGTCTTGCAATAGCAGACCTCCTCTGTGAGACAGAGACCTCAAAATTTCCAATGATAAGTTAATCAAGTTTGAGAGCCATAGCAGCATAAACAGTATTACTGCAACTCTCTCATTCCTATCCTTTGTATTTCCCTGGGGAGCAGTGGAAAAGATAGGAAGACTTATAGTAGGGACCCTACCCAGCTTTGCACAATGTCATTCACCACCTCACATCCCAGGTCCGGATACAGAGGCACTTTATTTACTGTTTCCAAATGCAAAGAAGTTGATTACCAGCCCAACAAATTGCCTTATGTTTAGTGAGATATTACTGGGTATAGGAGCTACTCATCTAATGTCTTCTGCCATGTAAGGCTTAACATTCATCTCTCCCTTGGCAGACAGTGCATGTAGAGATCAGAAACTTTGTTAGACCCAGGACAAGAGAATTTCTCTCTGGGATAGTGCCAATAGGGTTTTCATAATAACTACAAAAAACACAAACAGACGCAGATTGTCAAAAACAGAATAGGTCTGCTACTATGGAAGGAGCAGTACTCCGAGACCTCACTCAATCAGTGTGTTCCATCTGTGTTCTCTTTCTGGTACCCATCCCCTTAATTGAATCAGGCAAATCCCTTAAAAATCTGTTTCTCTTCATTCATCAATATGGGAATGGTTATTATACAACTGGGTCCAGATATCTGCCAATGGATGAGATAGGACAAGATGGAAAGGGGATACCCAGAATTAGGGCTTCGTATCATAAGAATTCTGAATCACTGAAACATGCTTGTGTATGAGATCAGAATTCCCAATAGGCTACAATAAGTACTGGATTTTTGTTTTTGTGACACCACTTGTTTTCTATTATGGCAACCTTCACCTTCGCTCAACATTCTTCTAATATGAGACCTTGTACTCGTTCTCAGCCCAGGCTTATGATTGACTTCCCTGGTATTGTGTGCCTGTTTGTTCTTGAATACAAGATATTCCAGGAACCATTATTTTCACTGTATATTAGCTTCAGTTTTATATCTGTAAAGAACCCTGATGAGAAAAATTGTCCAGGAAAAGATAAATGAATTGCCTTCTTCCCTAAAACCAGTATTATTCCTAGCATGATCCTAGAGAGAGCCTGGGAACACATGTAAGATCAAATGGTAATGATTAAAGTTGGAGGGGGAAAAAAGTCTGCCACTCATCTGCAAAACATAAGAACTGTCCGAGGATGGTAAAATGGGAATGTTTTAAAGACAAGCCTCCACTAGGAACTTATTTAGATGTTTTAGGCTGGGCCCTGCTCCATTTGTTCCCGATTCTCTGAGGCTAGAAATTGCTGCACTCCAACTCAGTCCCTGTTCCGCCTGATGTAGATGACAGATGATTTCATTTATGTTGTGACATTTACATGGGTTGCTATCTGGGGAAGGGACAAAGCTGTTCCTGAAATTCTTGCTTATCACCACAGGATACCCCCTCTGGTCAATGTCCAGTAACCCAGCTGAACAAAGTTATTGGTAGCCTTTTTGCTCCCAATTTGAGAGAGCTTGGCTCAAGTTCAAAGTCTCACTCTAGACACAGCTGGTTTAGAGGCCTGCAGTTAGTTCTGAGTCAACAAAACTCACTGACCCAGAACTCGCTCTAACTACCACTAGCAAAGAGGCATTTTCTCCTGCTGTACTTCACGGACTTCTTCAATTTGCCATATAATCTATACCCATTTCTATAGCGTCTGGCAGCAGTCAGGATTATTAAAGAAAATAAACTTTTCTAATCATTCTGAATAATCTCAGATTTCCATAAATATTCCCATTGTATCACTAAGATAAATGGGATGTGAACTGTCAGAGTGTCTGATCCCAAGGACCATGTCCAATATACCTGATGAAAGATATCAAGCCCACTTTGTTTTCTTTCCAGGGAGAATCACTTAGACCGTGTGGCAACCTGAATGGAACTTGGATGAATGAGCATAATTTGCAGGAGGGAAGAGTTTAGACGAGGCATCAGGAAAGTCAGTCAATCTGCACATGACTGGAATGCAGTTGCAGAAACTCTGTAAATAATTCACTGAATAAGGAGCCAGTTTAGTTTTACAAGCATGGAGTACTTTTATATTATTATCCTGCACCTGGTATACATTCACAGCAGTTAGTCTAGTGCAGTGGTTGTCAACCTGTGACCGGTGGACTGCTTGCAGCCCAATCAGCACACAGCTGTGACATCCTCAGAGCCATACAGGTAGTATTGAATGCAACCCAAAACAGTAAATAGGTTGAATGCATTGAATGCAGTCCACAATGGTAAACAGGTTGAGAACTACTGGTCTAGTGAGACCTACAGCAAGGAAAAGAGTGTGATTAACAGGCAAACAAAACAACACCTAGAACCAGAGCAAATAGGCAGCATGGTCTCAAGCTTCCTCCACGAGATTGGAAAAAGAGAGAAAGAAAGAGATCCTGCCTGAGTTTCAACGCTTTAAACCACAAGTAGGGATGTTTTGTACACCAATTAACCACTGGTGTATCAGTGCCTTCCAGAATGTTCCCTTAAAGGTCTCTGATTAACAGAAAGCAAGAAACTCCTTAATTTATAAGTATAAATTATACTGAAATATAAATGACAAATAAAGCTTAGCCTTATTCTGAAAAGATGGGCAAGTATGAAACTAGATTCTTCAGAGAACCAGAGTAACAGGTAAATAATCTTCCTCTCTCTAAAAGATATGATATTGACTGAATTTCTACCTTTGGGTATTAAATCTGGATGGACTGATTTAAATAGGGTTATTTAAATCAGCATGTGGAAAGTCTTGATTTAAATTGATTTTAATCAACTTTTCCATTTGTACTCAGGAATTTTGTTAAAAAAAGTGCATTTTCATTGGTTGATATAAACATTAAAACATGTTGATTTACAAGTAAATAGAGCTTTTACATTAGATTTGGTATATCCTAGGGTACGCTATAACTATATATATTTATTAAGCAATTATATAGCTTAATATTTTAGATTTGTATTAATTGTACATTTTTAGTACGTTAGAAAATGGTGAATGATACATTACTTATTTACTAGATAATTAACTTTTTGTGCATGATTTGTATCAAGCTGCATTGGATGGTAACTGGAATTTAATTAAACACACAAAACAGTATATACAATTTATTTTTATTCAACAAAACAAGCCCTTAATACAGTATAGGACCTATTTTGCCATATTTATAAAGCTTGACCTCAGAAGATAGAACTGGGGGAAAAATCTCTCTATATATAGAAAAGCAGCCTTTAACTCAAGATTTTTGATAGAGGCTCATGGATTCAGCTTTTTTTTATTTAAATGTTTTAAGAGATTATAATAAATTTAGGCCTTAACATATTTTGTATTCAATTCAGATGTCATTTTAAACCTGTTTATTTCTAAACCTGTTTATTTCTAAAAACATTTATAACAAATAAAATCAAAAAACCCTATTTAAGTTAAAAGAATCTGATTTTTTTTTTTAATTCATCTATTTCTATCCACCCTGGAAGGTAAATTCCACAAAAACATATATTCTTCAACTCATCAAGGGGCCAAAGCCATCTGAGGTTGTTTCTTCTGTCCTGGAGAATTAAAACTTCCCACAACTCCTTCCACCAAAAAGGCGGTGGAAAAGTTGGTGAAAAATATGCACAACCAGTAGTATGACAATCTTGTCCCTGAGATCAGAACAATAATACATAATCTACACTGCAGGCAAGAAAAAGTAAAAGGACATGCCTTTCTTTGCATTTGTACCAAGTCAACAAGTCCCATTTATACTTGAATACATTAAAATTGGTGGCAAAGGATCACTTTAAATGAGTACAAGAACATCCTCTCCCATAACTTGGATAAGAAGAAGGTTCTCTGGCTATGAATTTGACCTCCACCCAGCAAGTTCAACAGCAATGCATCAACCTGAGCATTGGTTTCATAGTCAAAACAATGCTCTGTTACACACTGTGAATTTAATCTAAAAGTGAAAGGATATAGTCCCAATCCTCTAAAAAGTTAGAAATACTTGGCCTTTTCCTCTCATTTGTGATATTTTTATACCCATGTAATGCCACTGACCTCAGCTGGATTAATCCTGATTTAAACTAATGTAAGAAAGAGGAAAACCATGGCCTAAACTTTTCAGCACAAGTATGTGAACATGAGATAAGAAGCTGTCTACTGATAATTAAATGTATACTCATCCCAGTACAGCACCTATGGCCTTCTGTCTTATATTAAGTCATTTCCCTCTTTCTGGAGATAAGCTCCACCCTGAAAAGGCTGTGGAATCAAAATTTTAGGGTTTTTTGTGTGAATTCAGATATTTTTAACAATACCTGGGGCTCTTATATCATGTTTTTCATTAGTAGATCTCAAAGTGCTTTACAAAGGAGGTAGGTATCCACCATGCATGTGAGGAGGCTGAGGCATAGAGACTTGCCCAAGGTCATCCAGGAGACCAGTGGCAGAGCTAGGAATAGAACCCTGGTCTCCTGAGTCCCAGTCTATCCACTAAGCCGCAAAGCCTCCCAAGGACTTGCTCAGGGAAGAATGTGTCACTCAACTTAGGTAACTCAGGCTTGATACAGGAGACTACTTACAATGGTGAAGGAAAACATGCTGAATTCTAGACTTTCAGCAATATAGAAAATGATAATACAGTAGACTGGGGAAGAGATAAAACTTTTTACAGAAATTCCAGTAAGAGCCCAGAAAGTCAGTCACAATGAATCTAGGTGAAAAAGGGGTATGCTTGTACCAATGTCTCTACTGGCTACTTCAGACTATGGTGAAAAACTGGGATGAATTAATTTAATTAATATACAACATGAAGCATATTGTCAAATGAAATCATGCTCCACTCGCAGCACACTGCTGTAAGAGCATCTTGCAAAGGAGTCTCAGGTATTTTTCCCTCCATCTACACATACACAGAATAAGATCTTCTTAGTAAAGGTTCATTTAGGACACTAAATCCACAAGCAACAAAGGTTATTTCTGCTGCAGAATAAAAAGATTATATGGCATCGAGAGCAACTTTTTCTTTTAAGTTTAGAACACCATGTGTTTATTTACAAAATTTAATACCATTCCCTAGGAATTTGGAACTGTCCATTAATTCTTTTGAATTAGACAAGATGTGTTTTCTTTGGGTTTCTTAAAAGAATACCTTTACAGAGAAAGATTCCAGCTAGTTACACAGACTATACAATTAAATTTACTATACTATTACAATTTACACAGATTATTGCAATTAAATTTAGATAAGATTTAAATTAATTCCATTAATAATAAATTATATTAAATAAATTATTTAACTTATTATAATAAATTATTATATTTGTTTACTATACTGTATTATATGTAATTACTTTAATATAAATTATATTATATAATTTAATTTAATATAATATAATTTATTTAATAAATTAAATTAATTAAATTTAGATAAGATTTACATTAATTCTTATGGGGAAATTGGATTCACTTAAAATCATTTCACTTACAGTAGAATTTTCAGGAACATAACTACAACGTTAAGCAAGGAGTTACTGTAGCTCTCATATTCTAATGGAAGGGAATTCCTCATGAATTTACGTCAGTTTATGACAGATGAGAACTTTTGATATACAGTATGTGAAGTATTTGCTAGTGGTATGTCTCTTGCTCTAAGAAAACTGGGGTCTCTCATATGTCAATTTAGCTGTATATCATGATAAATTTATCACAGTGCTTTGAATATTTCAGTACAGTCACAGTTAATCTAGATTTGGAAAATAAACCTGTCTAGTAGCTCTTGAAGTAGGGAAGAATGATAGTTTTGCAGTTAAAATACAGATCTGGGAGCCAGAAGACTTGAGTCTGATTCCCAGCACTGACACAGACCTCCTGTGTGATGCTGGTCCAATCACGTAATCTTCTTGTACCTGATTTTCATCCTATAAAATTGGGACAATACATATTAATCTCACAAGGATCTTATGAAGCTCAATTTATTAATGTCTGTAAAATGCTTCGAAATCTACAGATAGAAACCACCATAGAAATGCAAAGGATGATTATTGTTACTTTACATTCCCCAATCATTTGTGTTCATGAAACAAACCATAATACTTAGGAAGCTCTTTGGGGCAGGGTCCATCCTTTTCTTTTGTAGGTGTACCACACCTAGCACAATGGGATCCCGGTCCTTGACCATCCCTAGATGCTACATAACACATAATGTGAACTTGTACTGTTAGTAACTAAAAATGGCATTGCAGAGCTCCATGTTCATTGTGTCTCAATGATGTCATATCAAATTTGTTACATTTGCAAGTCAAAAGATTTTCTCCCCCTAACTGAGAGCCCATAAACTCTGAGCTCTGACAGTCAGTCTGGGCTTCTTAGGATATAGATATTCAGGCCTGTCTGTAAAGGCCTATATTCTAAGAATTTAGGTGTATTCTTATCACTTAGCTAGTTATAGAGGTATAAAAGAAAATCAAAATCACCGTCTGCCAGTGTAAGGGCCTTCTCTTACCGTGACAGTCTGAGGCCCTGTTCTTAGGCTAAGGCCTTTGGCTAAGCAGCAGAGGCAGCCATAAGCTGGGAAGCGAACAGTCACATCCTCACATTCCAAACTAGTCACATTGAAATAAGGTGCTACTGGGCTGTTAGGAATACAATCCTGTCCCAATAATGCCTATCGCCTCCAGAGAAAGGGAAGTGCCTAGAAGATGTAAAAGGAAACTTAGTTTGATAGCATCCTGTTGGCCAAGAACTCACTTATCAATAGCTGGGATGTGAAATCCTCATTTCTTTATTGTTCTATCACTGTAGTCCCATTTCCCTATTGTTTGTCTGTATAATCTCTGTCTGGTTCTGTGATTGTTTCTGTCTGCTGTATAATTAATTTTGCTGGGTGTAAACCAATTAAGGTGGTGGGATATAATTGGTTAAATAATCATGTTACAATAGATTAGAATTGCTTAGTTACATTTTAATAAAATGATTGGTTAAGGTATGGCTAAGCAGAACACAAGTTTTACTATATAGTCTGCAGTCAATCAGGAACTAAGGGGGGGAATGGGAACAGGGAATGGGGGTGGGGAAATTGGAATCATGTTTTGCTAAGGGGGGGGGGGAATGGGAACAGGGACACAGGTAAGCCTCTGTGGTGTCAGAGCTGGGAAGGGGGACACTAAGGAAGGAAACTGGAATCTTGCTTACTGGAAGTTCACCCCAATAAACATTGAATTGTTTGCAAGTTTGGACTTCGGGTACTGTTGCTCTCTGTTCATGTGAGAAGGACCAGGGAAGTAAGTGGGTGATGGAATAAGCCCCATAACATCATTCTTTCCGTATTATGGATCCATCGTTAATAATGACTTAAAGCCAAATTCAGATATACCCATGCAACTGTGCACCTGTGCAATCTACTTATGACTAAAGGGGTTGTACAGGTGTAGCTGAGGGCATAATTTTACCTACACAAAACATATTACTGGTGCTGATGCACAAGACGGAAAGAACACAGTTTAACTGCAAAAGCCAAGGAAGAGTTTGTGAGGCTGGCAGTTGGAAAAAAATCTTGTTTCTTGAAAATGGAACAAATTTGATATCATAGAATATCAGGGTTGGAAGGGATCTCAGGAGGTCATCTAGTCCAACCACCTGCTCAAAGCAGGGCCAATACCCAACTAAATCATCCCAGCCAGGGCTTTGTCAAGACTGACCTTAAAAATATCTAAGGAAGGAGATTCCACCACCTCCCTAGGTAACACATTCCAGTGTTTCACCACCCTCCTAGTGAAAAAGTTTTTCCTAATATCCAACCTAAACCTCCCCCACTGCAACTTGAGACCATTGCTTCTTGTTCTGTCATCTGCCACCACTGAGAACAGTCTAGATCCATCCTCTTTGGAACCCCCCTTTCAGATAGTTGAAAGCAGCTATCAAATCCCCCCTCATTCTTCTCTTCCGCAGACTAAACAATCCCAGTTCCCTCAGCCTCTCCTCATAAGTCATGTGTTCCAGTCCCCTAATCATTTTTGTTGCCCTCCGCTGGACTCTTTCCAATTTTTCAACATCCTTCTTGTAGTGTGGGGCCCAAAACTGGACACAGTACTCCAGATGAGGCCTCACCAATGTCAAATAGAGGGGAATGATCACGTCCCTCGATCTGCTGGCAATGCCCCTGTGTATACATCCCAAAATGCCATTGGCCTTCTTGGCAACAAGGGCACACCGTTGACTCATATCCAGCTTCTCGTCCATTGTAACCCCTAGGTCCTTTTCTGCAGGACTGCTGCTGAGCCATTTGGTCCCTAGTCTGTAGCAGTGCATGGGGTTCTTCCGTCCTAAGTGCAGGACTCTGCACTTGTCCTTGAAACTCATCAAAACTTGAAACTTTTGGCCCAATCCTCTAATTAGTCTAGGTCCCTCTGTATCCTATCCCTACCCTCCAGCGTATCTACCACTCCTCCCAGTTTAGTGTCATCTGCAAACTTGCTGAGAGTGCAATCCACACCATCCTCCAGATCATTTATGAAGATATTGAACAAAACCGGCCTGAGGACCAACCCTTGGGGCACTCCACTTGATACCGGCTGCCAACTAGACATGGAGCCATTGATCACTACCCGTTGAGCCCGACAATCTAGCCAACTTCCTATCCACCTTATAGTCCATTCATCCAGCCCACACTTCTTTAACTTGCTGGCAAGAATACTGTGGGAGACCGTATCAAAAGCTTTGCTAAAGTCAAGGAACAACACGTCCACCGCTTTCCCTTCATCCACAGAGCCAGTTATCTCGTCATAGAAGTCAATTAGATTAGTCTGGCATGACTTGCCCTTGGTGAATTCATGCTGACTGTTCCTGATCACTTTCCTCTCCTCTAAGTACTTCAGAATTGATTCCTTGAGAACCTGCTCCATGATTTTTCCAGGGACTGAGGTGAGGCTGACTAGCCTGTAGTTCCCAGGATCCTCCTTCTTCCCTTTTTTAAAGATGGGCACTACATTAGCCTTTTTCTAGTCGTCCAGGACTTCCCTGGGTCGCCATGAGTTTTCAAAGATAATGGCCAATGGCTCTGCAATCACATCCGCCAACTCCTTTAGCACTCTCGGATGCAGCGCATCCGGCCCCATGGACTTGTGCTCGTCCAGCTTTTCTAAATAGTCCCGAACCACTTCTTTCTCCAGAGAGGGCTGGTCGCCTCCTCCCCATGCTGTGCTGCCCAGTGCAGTAGTCTGGGAGCTGACCTTGTTCGTGAAGACAGAGACAAAAAAAGCATTGAGTACATTAGCTTTTTCCACATCCTCTGTCACTAGGTTGCCTCCCTCATTCAGTAAGGGGCCCACACTTCCCTTGACTTTCTTCTTGTTGCTAGCATACCGGAAGAAACCCTTCTTGTTACTCTTAACATCTCTTGCTAGCTGCAACTCCAAGTGTGATTTAGCCTTCCCGATTTCACTCCTGTATCCCTGAGCAACATTTTTATACTCTTCCCTGGTCAGTTGTCCAATCTTCCACTTCTTGTAAGCTTCTTTTTTGTGTTCAAGATCAGCAAGGATTTCACTGTTAAGCCAAGCTGGTTGCCTGCCATATTTACTATTCTTTCGACACATCGGGATGGTTTGTCCCTGTAACCTCAATAAAGATTCTTTAAAATACAGCCAGCTCTCCTGGACTCCTTTCCCCCTCATGTTATTCTCCCAGGGGATCCTGCCCATCAGTTCCCTGAGGGAGTCAAAGTCTGCTTTTCTGAAGTCCAGGGTCTGTATTCTGTTGCTCTCCTTTCTTCCCTGTGTCAGGATCCTGAACTCAACCATCTCATGGTCACTGCCTCCCAGGTTCCCATCCACTTTAGCTTCCCCTACTAATTCTTCCCGGTTTGTGAGCAGCAGGTCAAGAAGAGCTCTGCCCCTAGGGTTCCTCCAGCACTTGCACCAGGAAATTGTCCCCTACCCTTTCCAAAAACTTCTTGGATTTTCTGTGCACCGCTGTATTGCTCTCCCAGCAGATATCAGGGTGATTGAAGTATCCCATGAGAACCAGGGCCTGTGATCTAGTAACTTCCGTGAGTTGCTGGAAGAAAGCCTCGTCCACTTCATCCACCTGGTCCGGTGGTCTATAGCAGACTCCCACCACGACATCACCCTTGTTGCTCACACTTCTAAACTTAATCCAGAGACACTCAGGTTTTTCTGCAGTTTCATACTTGAGCTCTGAGCAGTCATACTGCTCCCTTACATACAGTGCAACTCCCCCACCTTTTCTGTCCTGCCTGTCCTTCCTGAACAGTTTATATCCATCCATGACAGTACTCCAGTCACGTGAGTTATCCCACCAAGTCTCTGTTATTCCAACCACATCATAATTGAAAACCAATGAGACATGCTGAAAATGGAAGTCCATTATCAGAGATATCGACCTGGCTCAGACTTTTAGGGATATTTATGAAAAAAAATTAGGGGGGAATTAGGGAGGTTGCTTGGATTAGTGGCAACTCTCAAAGGTGCGATGCCAAACAAAAATACAGGGGGCCTGGGGTAGTGCTTTAAATGCTTGCAGTGCATTTTAGATGCACTTCTGTGAACATTATAGTAACAACAGTGGTACAAACTGAGGTAACATTTTATTTAGTAACATCAGTAACCAGATCAGGTCTGATCACGATATTGGCCACATCCTCACTGCTTTGCAAGCAGGTTTCTTTGCTTGGTCTTTCGCAAGAATACTTTGCCGGATTTTTCAAGTGGCAGGGTTGACTAAGTAAGTCCACTTTAGTGATCATCAGTGATTCCAAACCTTTATCACCAAGATTTGTTCTGAACTCAGTTTGTTTCCCACGCAGAATACAAAATTCTGTATCAGAGTTTCTTTGAAGATCACTTGCATTATCTGAGCTAGAGCATTGTATGCTGTTTTGCCATAGGCTTCCGTTATCTGTGACATGGTATGCCATTGTTCATCACAACTGGTGCACACTGGAACAGATGACATGTCATTGATCTGACACCAAGGAAACCGCTCCTGTAGTGTGTCTTGCTGTGAATAATCCTTCAGCAGATACAGAAATCACTGCAGAAGACTGAATAAGTGACATCTGAGTGTGAGAATCAGCAACTCCTCTTTTTGCAGCGTTCAGTTCGTCAAAGATCATGATTGTATAGTCTAAGAACAGGCAATAAGGTTTCACTTGTGAAGAAATCATCAAGTGTCTTATACGATCACAACTTTCAATGCCTAGTTCTGCAGCTTGTTTTTGGCATAGGAATGGCATCCGATGTCAGTTCAGTTGCTTTGTCATGCTTGGCATCAGCAACCTAACCTGTATGCTTGCAGTCGCAATGCTTTTGAGATAATCTTTGTTTTGCTGCAATGCCCAGTTTCGACTTTGATAACTGGCTGTGGGTCGCTACTACTCCAGGTTCAATTTTTGATTGTTGCTAATATAGCTGATTTCAGCTCTGCGTGGCCCATCTTGACTTTCACTAGGTTATCGCTTATGGTCTGGTTTTGTGGCTTGTCACCTCAGCACAAGACTTATCAGCATCTGTGTTGGTTTTTTATTTTGCTGCAAAGGAAGACAATGTAGACTGACAGTCGTAACTTTGCACCTGATGCCCCAAGAATGAACTTCCAATTTTGCTGCTTCAGTCCAGAAGAACATGGTGAGTAGTTCCCACTGCTGGATGAGCTGAGTCAGACACAGACCAAGCAACAGCCAGCATGTACTTACATGTTTCATTATCTTATAGATCTATACATCACACAGCTTCTGACAGATGATGAGCTCCATGCTCTGGTCAAAAAATATTAGATGTCAGTAAGAAGTTCATCTACAGTGATGGGCAGGAACTTCGTACTTTTCTCAGCCACAATGTGCACAAAATGACATAGGATTATGGAAAATTAGGGAGGGTTGGAATCTCGGCATTACACATTTTTACAATGCCACTTTTCAGCATAGAACCATGCTTTAAGTTTATCAGAGGAGCCTTAACTCAGAAATCCCTGACATCAGAAGGTTTAAATCTTAAGCAATGTTGAATTAATAGAGAGTTATCTCTTTCCAAAGCTATTCCTTAGTATATTTATATACTCTCTATACTGCTACTCTATTTGTATTCCTGGGATCACTGAAGCCCAATAATGAAAAACCTCTCTTTCTTTTCCATTCACCTTCAGTACTACTTCAGCACAAATATAAAATGCAAATGATATTCCCACCTTCTATATTAAACATTCCTCTGAAGATTGCTTATAAAACACTCTGAAGATAATATGTGCTATATAATTATTTCAGTATAAGAAAAACTATTGCTAGAGCTACAAATCAGACATGCCATCTTCTAAAATGAATACTCAGCCATAAACATAACAGCTCTACAATTGTACGGAAATACTAAAAACACACTTAGGGAAAAGGAAAGATATTATAGAATAAGAGAAAATCAGAGACAACATAGAATAATGAAAAAAAACAGAAGGAACAGAGATGAAACACAAAGAAAAATAGTATGTAACAGTCAGTGGCCATGTACATACAGACATAAAACATATGTGCAACATGGGAAATAGAAATCTTGATTTTCTTTTCCCAAATCACAAGACTGTCACTAGGAAAATCTCCACTGGGGGTAGACAGTATTAGGGTTTATAGCCACTTTACAAAAGAACTAGAGGGCAAGAATTTAAGAGATCTATTTCTATCCAAAAGATGGCAATGGTGAAGAAATATCAGCCCATACATTATCTAAAGATGGATGGGGAGAGATGAGACAGCAGGAAGGAAGAAAAAAAATAACCAAAAAGATAAGATGAAAGGACAGGAGCAGAGAAGAGAGCTTGTTGTCTATCCCAAAATTTACAAGACAATGATTTTCATGGGCCTGTCACTATTTTTAAAGTGTCCCAAATTTATCTGAAATAGGACCTATCACCATAATGTTGTGGCACAAACCGTCATCCCACAAAGATAGGAAGGTGGCAACCCTAACATAAGAAAAGCAAAATGTGGGTTAAAAAGTATACAGAAAATTGATCCGCTATAAAACAAGGTCTTAACAGTCACAGATAGGAAAGCTTCAAAAAAAAGAATTCAGGCATTTTTGAAGTGGATGGAACAATAGAGAAGGTCTGAATCATCATCAGTAAAGAAGAGAGGGAATGGTATTATGTTTACTTGCTACCTATTTTTCAAGTTTTCTGGAAGGTGGATTTTTGAAATCCCATCTACAATTGTGAGTAAAAACCTCAGACAAACTTGGCTGCTTCTCCTGAAATTTCTTTTCCCTCCATTTGTATCCCTCCATTAGCTCCCACTTCTCTATGTTTGATGCAATAAACTGCTTGTATTCACTTTCAATGCCCTTCACAGTTAATCCCCACACTACCAATCATCTCTCATTTGCTATCAAGCTGCCAGCACTCACCTCCCCTCGGCTCATGATGTTAGTAAGTCCACTTGTTTAGTTTTATTTCTGCTTTCTCCCATTCTGTCCCTCATGCTTGGGAGGCCTTCCCCATCTGCAAAACTACCTCATTATCCACTTTCAAATCCCTCTTCAAAACTCTCCTTTGTCATGATGACTGCAATATATTTGATAACAGTTAGGCTGCTGGTTTGTTATGACCACTGCCTATTATGTTGACAAATACTATATCAGGGGTTCTCAAACTGTGGTCGGGACCCCTCGGGGGTCACAAGGCTATTACGTGTGGGGGTCGCGAGCTGTCAGCCTCCACCCCAAACCCCGCTTTGCCTCCAGCATTTATAATGGCTTTAAATATATAAAAATGTGTTTTTAATTTACAAGGGAGGGTCGCACTCAGAGGCTTGCTCTGTGAAAGAAGTCACCAGTAAAAAAGTTTGAGAACCACTGTACTATATCATTTCCTTATACTCCTCTGCCTGTCTTTTGTCTTATGCTTCAGATTGTAAACTCCTTGGAGCAGGCACCATTTGTGGTTGTTCTGTGTTCAGCGCCTAATTCAGTGGGATCCTGGTCCATGACTAGGGTTCCTAGGCACAACAGTAATATAAATAACTTCATTTTGAAAAAAAGACTAGATACACTGTGGCAAAAGATGCACATTGACAGTTTCTGCCCTAGAGCACAGAAGTCTCAAAATGTTGGCTTACACCGTGCAAAAGTTGGGTTCAGATTGTTCGAGACCAGGTATAACGAAGTTGCAAGTTATTTGTTCTCCTCTCAGTAGATCTTTTGGATGTGTATTTGTATGCTAAAATTGTATGCTGTTGGCATGAGGCCTAAAGCCATTTGCTATAAACTGTACAGTGACTTTATGATTCCCACTTGCCATCCTAACCTGAGACTGGATGGTTAGGGCCATTGGTAACAGATACAGAGACTTTCATCACTGTATTGTGAATTCAAATCCAGATTTTGTTAGTAACTGACAGAAACAGACCAGTTGTTTTCTGATGGTTGTGACCTATGTGAAATGAATATTTACATATGTTGTCTCCTTGCAGTTCCTAGTATATACATGTCAGAATCACAAAAGTCACCCCCATGTTTGACAGTAATTGACAATCTTGTTGGCTTTCTCAAAAAAGTTCAAAAATAACCAGGGCAAGCTGACTTAACTATCTTCTCTCAGCTGCAGAACAAGGAGGAAACACAACAGCAAGGTAGCAAGGAGAAGCTAGCAATGCTGTATGGCAAGCAATGTACATTAATGAATATGAATTTATGGCAAAGTACCATGAGAAGAGTCACAGTGTAAACCCTTTCCATACACCTTACGCAAAACGTTACAAATACAGAACCAAATACAGCCCTGATATTGCTATACTGTCTTTAGTAGTAACAGGAATGAATTTGTTCTGTAATGGCTTCCCTACCTTACAGGCAAAGTGTGAGGTTTAATTCACTGACGTTTATAAAGAGCTTTGTTGTGGTCAAGTGGAAGATGCCCAAGAAATGCAAAATATTATTAGGAACTGAGTAAATCCTGGCAAAGTTAAACCCACCCCCCGTTTTCCAAGAGCTGCAAGGGATTTAGAGATGTGATTCCCATTGAGTGTTAGGGCGTCAGCTGTGTATAGTTTAAACAGGCATCATCTGATGAAGTGAGCTGTAGCTCAGGAAACCTTATGCTCAAATAAATTGGTTAGTCTCTAAGGTGCCACAAGTACTCCTTTTCTTTTTGTTAACCTAGTTAGTTTCAAGCTAGGGAGAAGCAGCCCCAGGTGCCCCGCTTGGCGCTGCAGAGACCCTGCCCCTGCTCGGGGCTGCCACACACCCTGGGGAATAGGGTGACCAGAGAGCAAATGTGAAAAGATCGGGGTGGAGGGTAAATAGGAGCTTATATAAGAAAAAGACCCCAAAATCGGGACTGCCCCTAAAAAAATCGGGACATCTGCTCACCCTACAGGGGAAACGCTTCTCACCAGCGCAAAGGGACCAAGCCGGGATCAGCTGAAGAACACCCTGTTCTCACCTCCGCCAGTGCCGGCGCCCTCAGGACTGGGCGCTGCCCGGAGCGAGGGGCGGGTGCCAGCGCAGGGTCCCGACCCCCGCGGGGGTGGGGGGGGAGAAGGGGGGAACCCCGCGAGCGAGGCGGCAGCAGCAGCAGCAGGGCCTCGCAGCGCCCCGGACCGGAGCCACTGCGGAAGGGACCCACACCCGTCCCCCGCGACCGGGCCCGCCCGGAGCGGAAGGCACGGGCACGGCACCGCCCCCCCGCCGGCGGCCGCAGAGCAGCCTCTAACCTCACCGCCCGGCGCTGGGGGGCAATTTCGGCCTCCCCCTTGGCGCCTGAGGGACACGGGCCCCCCCTGCCCCGATAATGGAAAATGACCCCGGACCCTCCCCAAGCCCCGCCCCCTCCTCTTACCCCGTGGCCCCGGGCCTCGCGCCGCGCCGCCGGTTTGGAAATTTCGCGCCTCCTGGGACGCCTGCGCTGGAGTGACGTTACGACGCCTCCTCCCCGCCCTAACCAGCTGCTCCTAACGCGCGTGCGCGCATGGGGTGGGGCTATAGGGAAGGGCGGTATTGGGGTCGGACCCCTGGGGGCGGTGGGGAAGAAAAACGGAGAGAAGCTGGCACGTGGGGCCTGGAGGGCAGTAGCGAGCTCGGGGAGCGTAGGCGGGAAGGAGCTGAGCAGGACTAGCTGGATGGGAAGAAACGTGTTATATTTAGGCAAAACATCACTGTTATTTTAGAAAGAAAAGGAGGACTTGTGGCACCTTAGAGACTAACAAATTTATTTGAGCATGAGCTTTCGTGAGCTACAGCTCACTTCATCGGATGCTCACGAAAGCTCATGCTCAAATAAATTTGTTAGTCTCTAAGGTGCCACAAGTCCTCCTGTTCTTTTTGCAGATACAGACTAACACAGCTCCTACTCTGAAACCTATTATTTTAGAGTTACACCCCCCCCCCCCCGCCTGACTGTCTCTCTCTCTCACACACACACACACACACACCCTACTCCCCCACCTATGAGCTCGGCACAATACTTGATCTGAGTTTGTCAGCTCCTGATCTGTGCATCCCCCCAGCATGCTTCAGGTCGCTACGTTTCGTGTCATAGCTGCGACACTAGTTTACCATCTCTTTTTGACAGTTGTGCTTAACTTGGATGCTCTTAGGAATAGGGTATTCCAGAAACAAGTACAGCAACTTCAGCCCGAACCGGTTGGATTTACAACAGGTCACACTCATTTGCTTCTACCCCATAGAAATTAAGCAGTCAAAACTGTGGTTATGTTATTTATACATTTAAAAAACATTGCACTGCTGTGTGCATGGCCACACTTACGAAAGCATTGCCATAAAGAGCCAGATCATACTCAGTGAAATAGTTCCCCTCATTTTAATGGAATTACACAGATGAGTAAAGCAAGATTTGACTCTAAATATAAAAATGAGGAAACAGAGTAGTTCAGTGGTTCTCAAGCTTTTGTACTGGTGACCCCTTTCACATAGCTAGCCTCTGAGTGCAACCCTCCTTATAAACTAAAAACACTTTTTTATATATTTAACAGCATTATAAATGCTGCATGCAAAGCAGGGTTTGGGGTGGAGGCTGACACCTCACAACCCCCCATGTAATAACCTTGTGAACCCCTGAGGGGGTCCCAACCTCCAGTTTGAGAACCCCTGGTCTAGTTCATATGACTGTCAGTGGGATAAGGAAACTCATCTTTAATTGGCCTAGAATGTTAGTAAAGGTTGTGATTGATGTGCTGATGGTTATTCAGTAGCCTGTGTAAAATAATATCTAGCTCTTCTTTAGCACTTTTCATCAGTAGATCCCAAAGAGATTCACAATCTTTAATACATTTTTCCTCACAATACTGCTGTGAGGTAGAGAAATGTTATCCCCATTTTACAGATCAGGAACTGAGGCACAGAGCAGCATAGTAACTTACTTAAGGTCACACAGGAAATCTGTAGCAGACTTCTAGGCTAGGCTAGTGCCTTAACCACTGGACAATTCTTGGTAGTTTTAGTCCACTTCCTAGGAAACAGGTGACCCTATCATACCACCAGCAGTTTTTCTAGTTTCTGATTACTACATGGAGAAAATCCTCAGCTTAATTTCTCCTCCTCCTTTCTTGTCTTTTCAATGTGGGGTTGGGTCAACCTAACTTTAAATGCCAATTGACCTTTTTCCTTCCCACCTAAGCCACCTAGAAATGCAAAAATTATGGGTTCTTATTTTAATTTTGTGAGTTTCTATTTGTGTAAAATAAGAAGTACCTTTTTCCTCTGAAGACTGAAATGTTGTATTGGTACTCCAATAAGAGAATATGAGCTAGGACTGTCTGCTCCCCCTGCTAATTTTGTACATGTATCAGGTCAAACTTGCTGTTGAGTACATTAATTATGAAAGGGCCAGGTTCTGCCACTCTTGTTGCTCTGAGTGTTATTTTGATCCTCAAGTAATCTCACTGAAATCTCTGACTCCCTACACAAGTTTAGTACTTAGGAGTTCAGCCCATTCATCCTTTCCTATGCTATTCATATATTCACTTTTTTCACTGTTTCATTTACTCTCCTAATTTCAGTCTAGTTATCCTCATTCACTATTTCCTCTTAATTCTTCCTCTTTTTCTTCCATTCAGTCTCCCTCACAATCATTCAATTCATGCTCAAGCTCTTCCTCATCCCATCCTTCTCCCCACTGCCTTCCTCTTAACTCATCTCCTGTTATCTCTCATTCACATCCTATTCTGTCTCACCCATCTGCTCTAAACCGCTTCACACATTCATCTACTTACACACACCTGCTCAGACTCATCTAGCTCTCCACTCACATCCTTGTTCCTAGCCCAACCCCAGTCAAGAATTTTTGGACAACTTTGCACCTGTATTTCCCTCTCTCTCTAAAATGTTCCTTCCCCCATCTCCCATTGTGAAAAAATCAGTACTGACTATATCACTGTGCCCCTCCTTTCTCCTTAACAGAGAAGTGGCATTAAATATGTCTGATCCAAAAGTCCCTTGAAGTCAGTGGAAAAACTCCAAATTACTTCAACAGGCATTGTCATAGGCCCTGAATTTTTTAACACTTATTTGTGTCAGGGGTTTAAGATGGCTTTACTTAACAGTCTGTAACTGTAAGAATATCACTTGCAGTTAATAGTAAAAATATTACTTACCTCTTTCTCCCCTCAGAGTTTAACTACTGCTTATATTAATATCTCCACCTGTTAATATTTCTTACACTGTTTTTATATTTTTTATCAAATCACTATTGCCAGATGAATTTAAAAGTGTTGGATTTTGAAATTTTCAGGGGCTTTTTTGGGTAGTGGCAAATTTTTTTTTCAAACAGGATTACTTTCTTAACTCACAAATACAAACTGGCTGGAATGTTTCCCACACATCCAGCACATCTGGAAAATACAACACTGAGCTTTGGGTGTAATGCCCACATTCACACTGCGACTCCAATTCATAACTTATGTCTTTAACTATTTCACTCCTTCCCTTTCTTGTCAAATAAAAACACAGGAGAATTTATATTTATTTTCTATTACCAATTGTGTTAATTCTTACTTAGATGTCAACATTTATTAACTCTTTCAATGATGATCAATTTAGCAGATGCATCCAGCTATTCTGGTACAATGGAGGGAGTTTGAGTAAGATACCATAACATTTTTCCATTTTGACATTGATACATCATTGGTCTGGTCTGAATTTATATCCTATGTTTCTGTAGTATGTAGCAAAAAGCTGCCTTTATTAATCAACCTATCAATTACATTATCAATATAATAATTCTTCTTCTTCATGTACAGTATGCCAGTATTTTTATTTTGGCTCTCATCCACACACAGACACGTAACTAAAGATCATTACAACATGGCAGTAGTTGTTAAAAATACACAAGAGAGTGCGGGGAGAAGAAAATCCCATATGAGAACAGTCATGGGAATGATTACATTTGAAATAGGTAAAAAATAAGACAGTATTGAAGGGAAACTGATCAGAAAAAAATAATAATGGCAAATGTGAAATAGACTCACTAGAGTGTGTATATAAAACGTGCCATTCTAGTGGATGGAGAAATATATAGAGAGGTTATCTGATAGTATGATTTAGGTTTATTAACACTCATTTGGGGTGGCCACATTACAAATGATCAAGTTTATGAATGAATTATGTATGCCATCTTAAGTGAATGCCAACAAAACTTTTATACCATATTATCATGTACTCTCTATGAGGTTTGCCACTATTTTACAGAAAAAAATGAGTTTTAAAAATATTATTGGTATTGTTTTTCATATCCCTGTGCCTGTAACATCAGGCACCTTATTTACACATAGTCCAGCTGTCCAGGTCTCAAAGAGAAAATATGACCAATAAATCTTAGAATCTTCTAAAAATTATCTAAAATAACATTCCTATACATAAGAATGCCATGATTGTAAGCTCTGCTATCTCAGGATAGGATTTTCCAGATCTAGGGGCAAGTACTGGAAACCTGGGAATCTTCCCTTTCCAGTGGTTTAAAAGCTCTCATGTCTAGCCCTGCAAGTTTATGAGCTATACCAGACATTACAATTTTCTTTGGTGCAGGACTAAATGCTCCCATCTTGGTTCTTGGGCCGGCGTAATTTGGTGGGGAAAACTCCCTAGTGGGGGGAAAGAAGGAAACATCTCTTTGGCAGGTTTTGAAAAAAAATCACAGCTGTTTGAAGCTACTCAGAGGTTTGGAATGCTAGAATAAATACAGCGGGAGTTAGATTAATGGGCCAAAGTGCAGGTGAGGCACTCACAGGTGCATGGCAAATACAATTTATCAATGCATATATGGTATAATTCATACACGTTAAAATCACCAGCTAACTAAAACATGCAGCGTTAAAGAGCCAAGACCTTGGGCTTAAAAAACAAAACAAAAACACACAACAGACCTCCGTCACATTAACTAAAGGAGACTCTCCAAGAGAGATCATGTGATATAGATCTGTGGTTTGTTAGGACAGTTGCTACAAGGCAATATAATCACAAACACTTGAGAAGGTCTGATTCCATCTACAGAGGACAATGATGCATATATATTGACCAGTACGTCAATTGACTGATGTTTATACATTATTTGGTGAAGATTTACAAAGGCATAAATATGGCATTTCTAACTGCCATTTATACCTTTGAAAATCTTCCACTTTGTGTAATGTATTTCTTCTATCTTGCATTAATACCTTCAAATGGAATCTGTTCTACTACTCCTTTCCTTCAAGCATCACAGCTGCTTAATATCCAAACCCCTGACTCTTGTGAAGCATTCACTATTTTTCTGTGGTTTGTGTGTTATTTCATTTTTCTAAATCACTTATACTTTATTTCTGTATTTCCTAACAAAATAAAACAAAAATCCCTCTCAGCAGAGGGGGTGAATTTTTCTCTCTGCACAAGTTCTCTTAATTTGTCTGAGTGTCTCAAAATGGGAAAGTTCACAAACAATCTGTTTTCCAAAATCTTGCTGCTTCTGCTGCTGCGAATCATATTTCTGCACTTTTAGTTTATTTTCAAGTTTCAGGCTGTGATAGTCCTTCCTAACCAATCAGGGAAACTAGGGACACTACAGTGTACTCTATAGCCAAGAGGAAAAAGCTAAACTTTTTGTCTAAACAACAGAACTGCTGGACTATGAAGGGTGTGTGTGTGTGTGTGTGTGCAGATAGGAGAAAGCACTTTGTCCAACAAAGTTATAACAGTGACTCAAGCCAAACATAGAAAAATAAACCAGCTATTACTGTCTGTTCAAGACTGAACTTGTTGAGGTATGTGGGGTATTTTTCTGAATATACCATGGACTGGAATGTCATTTTTATACAGCTAGACATTGGACGCTAGATCCTCAGCTCATGTCAATCAGTGTAGCTCCATTGACTTCAATGAAACCACACCAATTGTTGTTTTTCAACAAATAAACATTGCTCTGCAGTATTTAAAACCCAAACATTTCAGCCCTAAGGGACAGAAAATGAAAAATACTATGAGCACAAGTGAAATTAAATGTATAGCTTTTCATTACCTATGCTGAGAGATATGCAAAAATAAAGAGCATGGAGACAAGTAAATTAGATTTTTAACATTCTTTCACTTTTAATAATCCAAGGTGGTGGTAGTAAGGTAGGTAAATGAATTTGTTTACATCATATGGGAAGACATTCTGTGTTTCATGTCTAATAGGTGCAGCAGAAAACTCACAAACAAAGGTGTGGGGGGGAGCGGGTTAGTTATGGCAGCTTCCCCATCCTGCCCTCTGGGCTGCAGCACTGCCTGGAATCTCTAGTGCTCTTCCCCCCCAAGCTCTAATGTGTGCCTTCCAGCCCTGGCATGCCTCCTATGCCAGGCCTTGTGAGGGGCTCTGTGTGGGAAGACTTACAACTGTCTTCCACAATGCCTGCACGAGAGGAATCCTCTCCTGGCTGGATAAGAGGCCTTTAGGGCTCCTTTATGCCACTGGCACAAAGGGGCCGGAGCAGGCCGCTTATTTTTAAATTGACAATGTCCCTTTCCACAATTATTTATTAAGTTGTAAAAATAATGTGTTATGGTAATTTAAACAAGGTATCTTGAGGAATTAGTTTAGGACTATATTCTTCCAATATCTTCTCTAGTGATTTCTATTTCCTGCTTCCCTTTTTCCCTATTTCTTATTGTCTACCTGCTTGAAATTTTTCTTGTAACACAGAAGTAAGTATTTTGATAGTCATTTTATTCTATGTGACTGTTACCGCAAACAACTTGTAGACATTCCAGTATTTGAACTATAGGCCATCTCCTGTGTTATTCAGGCATTTGGACATCAGTTTTTAAGATTCTAAATCTCCTTTATACACCCGAACACTTTTACTAGCTTTATAAATATTTGAGTATTTTATTTTTCGAGTAAAAGTATATATAGCAAAGTCATCCTCTGTGTGGGAAAACCTCAGGGGACTGGAAACTCATGGCCAGATTTTCAACTGATGTAAATTGGTTTAGCTACGCTGAAATCAGTGGAACTATACTGATTTACACCAAAAAGGGATCTGACTTTCAGTGAGTTTTAACTCTCAGTTTCCTTGAGGCCCTCACTGAGAGGCATGATTTGGTACCCTTCCATCCCTACCACGGAACTAAAAGAAGGCCTAAAGGAAAAATGAAGCCAATGCCTCCCCTCTCTGCTACTGAACACCCCCTCTCGGGGGTATGGCTGATTGTATAATGGGGCAGGGGGACTCACTCTGTAAGGTAAGTTTTGTGCAGTTATTTTTTATGGTTCAAGGGACAGTGGTCATTCCTCCTCCCACTGAGCTCAGGTTTCAGAGTAGCAGCCGTGTTAGTCTGTATCCGCAAAAAGAAAAGGAGTACTTGTGGCACCTTAGAGACTAACCAATTTATTTGAGCATAAGCTTTTGTGAGCTACAGCTCACTACTTCGGATGAAGTAACTGCAAGAGGAGCTTCTGTGGGGTTCTGAAGAATTGGGTCTGCAGTATTCCAGGGGTATTTGGTGTTCATTACAATAGATTTCAATAGTCCTCTTAGCCTTTATTCAAACTGTGTCCCAAATGTTTTGCAGTCCTTTATAACACATATGTTTACCTTTATTAAACAAGTGATTTACTTTTATATCACATCCTTACCAACTAGCCAAATGCATGTTCAGTCTTCATTATTTGGCTGCTTGCCTATCTTTTCAATTTACTGTATATTGATTGTGAGAGGAGCTGAAATATTCAGTTTAAATACTGATTATATTTCTACTATCACAAACTCCCTTGTGTAATCATACTGTGAAAATACTTCCTGTTCCTGTACCTCTCACCATTCTCAGCAGGTGCCACAGAGAAAACACGAGTGAAGTCAATCACACCCAGGATACCGAGGAAAGCAAAAAGACATAAAAATGTTCCTTAACTCCCTGTTGCTGTTGTGGGATGGTCGAATACTTGATCAATGTCAGCATTTTTGTAGCCTGATGCACAGGAATTGAGTGCAGCACACAGATGCAGAAAACTGACTCTGTATGACATTCCCTTTTGCTCCTCTGTGAAAAGATTCTATAAATTGTATAAAAGGACATAAAGTACAGAAAGCTAATCTCTTTGCCTTAACATGCTCTCTCACTGACAGCTTCTAGCAATGTGAGATATTTGAATCGGAATATCAGTTTCATATATATGAATATATTCTTCATTGTTGCACACATAAAACTACAATGTATATTTATACATTTAAGAACCTGAAAGTCTTTAACATCATTCAAAACAATAAAAAAGGAAATGGATTTAAATTGTTGGAAGCAGGAATCAAAGTAATAAATCTGCATATAAAAGGGAGTAAAATCATGTCTGAATCAATTTTCAGTGGTTTTGTGATGTGGACAACTGTCTGCTAGGAACTAGAATGTAATTACAAAACTAATATTCACTCGTAACCTAAATCATGATTTGATCTTTGGTCTCCAGATATGAAGTGAATAAAAGCATTCTAAGTTATTATTTTTTATTACAAAAATGAAATGATTAGCATAATTAAAATACAATAATACTGTGCTTAAAGACAAATGACATAATTCTACTATCGGGGGTAGCCGTGTTACTCTGTATCCACAAAAACAACAAGGAGTCTGGTGGCACCTTAAAGACTAACAGATTTATTAGGGCATGCCCTAATAAATCTGTTAGTCTTTAAGGTGCCACCAGACTCCTTGTTATAATTCTCCTATGTTAGCTACCACACTTGGCACTGAAAGTCCTAATGCAAATACCCATTTTCGCTTTGAAATCTTGATTTCTAAGTGCAAATATTGTTAGTCTGAATTGAAATTTCAATACACTCCTCAGGATCCTTCAATATATCTTAGGATAACTATGTAAGTTTCTTTTTTTATTGGGGCATCACTGGTTGTTTGGAACCAAAATGTGACCGATAGTGCATACAAATTTTTACTGTTTGCAACATCCTTTTCTTGTAATCCCTTACTCCATCACTCCAAGATATTTTGAAAAAGTTACCAAAGCTTTCCTTTTGATGTTATGAAATAATTTTAAAAAATCAAATTTTATTGTCTCTTCCTACTGCTTTAAATCAGCTAACTGACAAACATCCCAGAGTGATGCTGCTGAACAGACAGATGAGAAAGCAAAATCCTTCCATATTGCTTCCCAGAGCACTAGACACGCAGCAAAGTACAATGGCTATCCAATGGAGGACAACATGGAGAACCTGGGAGGGGGGGGAGGGAGAATGGTAAGAGATATAAAGTAGATGAGTTTCTCTTATATGTATAATCTGCCATATTGAAATAATTGTATTGAAAGTGTATATAATTGCCAAAGTGTAATAATTTTGGCTGAAAAAAAGTAAATCGTTGCAGGTTTATAACCAATGAAATTGTTGCATGCAAATTAGCTATAGAATAAGAGTGAGGAATGAAGGGCAGATTGAGTTACCTCTGATATCACAGTGGTCTAGGACTCTTGACATGGCATGGATACATACCTTGCCGTTGCATGAGTGTAAATCAGTATGGCTGAGAACTTAAAAATTGGACAGTAAGAAGCTGTGAATCCCAGTGATGATTGAACCTCATGATATTCGGAATAAAGAGAGCTCTCAGCCATGCTTGTAGCTGTTTCCATTGCTTCACACTGACTCAACAGACATTTAGGCTTCCGAGTGTCACACAGAAGGACAATCCTGGGATCTTATTATATTGTACCAATGTCCCCTTCTACCAGCACCTGTGTCCAGTACGGTGAGGGGATGTCCTAAAGTAGCATGCCTCCATGTATTCCTCTCCGGGTTGGGTGTTTTCCCCCTTTGCTTATGTGGGTCCAGAAACTCCTGACAAAAACCCAGAGGTGTGTTCCAATCATTTATATAAAAGAATATTAGGTAAGGAAATGGGTGCAGATCAATGGGCCTAAAAGGGGCTGGGAAATTTAAGGAAATTCAATTCCAGCAGTGAAACAATAGCACAATCCTTTCCCCAACTTCTGGTGATGCCCAAAATCTTTACCCCTCCCTAGCCTGGGGCCTCTTATCCTAACAGAAGATAAAGCTGAGATGCACCAGCCTGGTGAGGTGGCTGTTCAACCTGGTGAGGTTACTGGTCCTTGGCTCCTTGGCTTTCAGCTGCCCTCAGGACACCCGTGAGTTTAAATCCAAAGTGCTCACAAGACCTTTTTTCCTAGGCTCATACACTGTCACACCTGTAACCAGAACAGCACAGAGGCCACACACACACATGGCAGCCAAGTGGTGACTGTCCTTCAGCTCCTCCCACCTGTTGTGGAATCCTCCAGCTTCTTGTCCCTCCAGGCCATTGATTCTCAAGGACTTGTCTGCTTGCACTTAGACTTATTACAATATAATTTAAACATTTTCAATCTTTTTTTTGTATCAAACCAAACAAATTCTAGATGCCAACATAAAGAATTCTAAGTGCCAAAAGTACTATACATTAGAAAAAAGAACAGACCAAGATATTTACACAATGCTTGGATTCCCATATGTTAAGCGCCATACTCTCAGCACACTGATTTTTATGGCACTTGTGACTTAGCAAGACCTACTAATGTGTATTAAGTTAATTGGAATTTGTCAGACTTCTTCCATTTAATCTTATATCCAGACAAGTGTTCAAACCTTTTGATGAGTTCTAATAATTTCGGTATCGACCTTTGGGGGTTAGAGAGTAGAACCAACCATCACATCATCTACATACAGCAGTTTTTTGTTCTATGTGATCAATCTAACTTAATCTTTAAATATTTAAACACTCAATACTATTGAGGGTAAACATTTCATTCTAATACTTTCTAGATTTCAAGCTAAAGAGTTCTAACATATATGATATGCATAATTGTTATTACAGTACACATGTGAACACAAAGTGCATTATTGTCCAGCCACAGGAAGGAATTGGGTTTTTTAGGGCATCCTTCATGTAATTGAGTCTTAATCTACTATGGGTGGAATTTACGCCTTCTTGCACAAAGCCTGAGTAAATGGGCTTTACAGTAAATCCTTCATGGAAGAAAGGACATAAAATTCACCCCACAATCTGTCGGCAGGCTGTAAGCTGCACCCCAGTCTCCGTCCAGCTACTTTTCCAATCTCGAATAGGGGTACTCCTCTAACATACTACATACATGAGAGGAGGGAGGGCTTTGGTCCATAAGATCTGCATAAGCACAGATCTATTAGACCCTCCCTCTTAGCCCCAGGTATACTGCTCTGTTCAGAGATAGTGAGGAGAAAAACTGTTACCAAAAATATCTAAACTAGTATTCAGTATGGAGTGCCTAGGCAAGAAACTCAGTTATTATGATGCAGGGCATGATATAAGAACCTAAACAAAAGCATTTCCCAGTTTTATCACTCCTTGCATGTGCCACCTAACTGCCAACTGCCAGCTATTACTCAAAAAGTAATTTTGTGATTACATGGCCTGCAGCCCCTGGAATGTGGTGTTTTGAGGCAATACTTGTAGAGAACAAGAGGTGCTGTTAGTGAGTAACCACTTCCCCCCTACACACACTTTTCTATATTACCCATAAACCTATCTCCATTTGTTTTGTCTCCTTTTTATTTTCCATTCCTTCACTTAGTTTATTGAACAGTACAATATAGTGTTTCTTTGACCTCCAAAAGAAAATACTACCCCAATATTCCAGTGCCTTCACTGTGTAAAGAAATAGTTCGTCATCCACACTCTTTTGCCTGCAATATCCATAGTTGCAAATCTCTGGAATGTACTCTTTCATAAATCTCTTCTCAGTTGTTTTAGCAATCCTTCTTCCTTTATTGGTATTAACCTTTTTTTAACCTTGTCTATCTTCAGATTTAGTCCCTTCCTTATGACATCCCAGACAAAATTTCACTTTGTTTTCGTATCTTTCTCTTGTTAAAATAGTGTTCTCTAGTTTCCTAAAATTCTTGCTACCTCTACTGAATATTTACTTTGGATCACCTTAAAATCCATATTTACAGTGTATTTGATTCACAACTAATAACCATTTACATCTATATAGTACCTTTTATTCCAAAGGGCTTTATAAACTAGACTTTACATAGTTTATAAAGCCCCTTGGGATAAAAGGCAAGATTTAAGTGCAAGCTATTATTAGACAGATGCACTATATATTGATGGTATTATTACATTTACATATAAATGTAATATTATATGCAAATATATTCCAAAACCAAAAATTATATTAAGATAGAGTTAAGACTGAGAGTATGTATTAGTAACATAAAAGGATAAAAAAAATCACAGGGATGTTGTAATTATCCCAAATTCACAAATTATAAACAGTTCAGATTAAACATAAAATTTATTATTATGTATATATATATATATATATATATATACTTGCAAATGTACAATTAAATCACCAAAAGACCCTTAACTCTTCCCTGTAACAATGCCATGCAATAATCATAGGATGATGATGAAGTCATTTTACAGTTTGTGATTCCAGGTTAGTTTAAACTGATTTTAAAAACATTAGGTTCCCCCTTCCTTCAGTCCCCCCCATCCCTTCCCACCCCCAGAGTATCACCACAGGGCAGACTTAAGGTTGGTCAGGTGCCTTAACTGTGTTTTTCTATTGTTTATCATGGTTTTTTCCATTTCTTTTCATTTCAAAGGTTTTCTTTTAAGTATAGCCTTAACTCTGAAGATTATGGGTTTGTAATGCTTGGTTTGGAGATAATTACATCATTGTAATTTTTTTACCCTTAAGTTGCTGAAAGGTATCTTCAGTGTTCACTTCACCTTGATGTAGGTTTTGTTTGTTTTTTAGCCTTGGAATTTTTTTTTTTAATTTAAAATGTCATACATGAATACTAAACAAGAACCCAAACAGAATGCTACCTTGGGATATTTATTATGATTTGGAGATGTGAGCTATCAGCTTTAAAAAACTACAGCTTCCAAGTGCAGATTCATCAGTATACCACAGCAATGTAAAGCAGCCAAAGCACACTGGTCAGTTAAACTGTGGCTACAGCTGCTTTTTTTTATCACCAGAACAGCACAAAACAGCTGAAATGTTCTGGTGAATCTGGCCCTTAATTTGTTGCTGATTTATTGACTTGAAGGGTTGTTTTAGGAAGACTGGTGCTCTATAAAAGGAAGTGTTTGGGAAGCCCTGTTCATGCATCCTTATGCCTCTACACTTTATGGGCTTTCCCTATGCTCCTGTTTCAGTTCCTCTGATAGTGTCGCCTCAGTGCATCGTGTAGCTGAGGCAGGAGTGCAAAAAGGAGGTTTTCTAGCACTGATGCCCAAGCTAGTGCGTAGACCCAGGACCTGCAAGAAGTAGTGTCAGTGGGCTAAGTGCTTCCCCAGCCATGAACAGAATGCACAATAAGATTGGTATATTATACTCCTTAACTTCCTCTGAAGTGTCAGTTATTAATGGCTGCTGCACACAGATAAACTGACTTGATCATGGACTAATGGTCATGTTTTTGTTGCTAAAATGTAGCTTATGCAAGTTAGAGTAAACAAACTTTACTACTATTTTTAAACCTGAATTTGATCATTTAGAAACATTGTTTATTCTCTGGTTTACTGTATATCAAAACTCTGCTGTGAACAGGTTCTCACCTCAAATGATCAAATGTTACAAACTTGTTAAATGGGTGAGCAAAACTGTGGGTAACTCTGAATATGAGAAGCATCCAATCTGATCCAATCAGCAAGTAAAGTTAGTATGCTGCTAGGGCTTAGCAGCAGTTTTAGTCCTCCATAGATTTTATTGTTCTTCAATGAATGAATGAATGAAATCAATCACAGTGCATCATGTGCAGCCACACCTACAGAGCTAAACAAGCTTTGAGACGGCAGGGTCTTCTATTAGCGGCAATGTGATCAAGGCCCAGATTCTCAAAGGAACGTAGGCACTGCAACATTGAGCAGTACTGCCTAACTTGTAAGTGCCTAGAAAAATAAGGAAGAGCACTTCCTTCCACATAGCCTGAATTGGCTCTTTATACAATACATGTGGAGAGAGAGGTGTCTTAGAATGTGATCCACAAAAGCCAGCACAGTAGGTGGGAAGCCACCTAAACTAGCCAATGGGAGATGCTGATGAGAGGGGTATGGACTGAGCCTCGCCCTTCTCAGAAAGATAGGTGTCTGTCTCTGTTTAGCAAACCACAAACAGTAACCTGGCTCCTAGAATCAGGCACCTTAGGTGCCTAAGTAGTCTCTTGGGGGAGATGAGTTAGGCACCTGCCTTCCTCCACACAAAGTGGCCTGCAAGGTAGGTGCTCACTTTATAACTTTTAGCCCAGTCATTAGAGCACATACCTGGGATGTAGGAGACCCAGGTGCAGTTCCCCCCTCTGCCAGATGGGAGAAAGGATTTGAATAGGGCTCTCCTGCTCTCAGGAGGTTGCTCTGATCATTGGGCTCTAGGATATTCCGATGTTGGATTCCTTCAGTCTCTGCTGTTGAAGCTGCTCCACACTGGATTAAATAATTAAAGAGTGAGTGGAGCAAAAGAACTGGACCCTGGGTCTCCCACCTCACAGGTGAGTGCCCTAACCACCAGGCTATAATCATTCTTGCTCATGTGCTCTCTGGTCCAATGACTGTTCCACTGTGGATAAATACTTAAATAGTCATTAGGCCAGAGAGAGTGAGAACAACTCTGTAGCCTGGTGATTAAGGCACCCATCTGGGAGACCCCAAGTTCAGTCCCCCTACCCCAATCACGCTTTAATTATTTATCCACAGTGGAACAGCTTCAAGAGGAGAAACTGAGGGAACCCCAACATCAGAATATCTCTTAACTCAGTGGTTAGAGCAGCCCCCTAAGAGGCAGGGAGCCCTGCTTAAATCCTTTTCTCCCCTTCAGGCAGAGCAGGGGGAAATGAATCTTGTCTCCTACATCCCAGGCAAGTGCTCTAACCACAGGACTAAAAGTTAAATGGTGGGCACTTTCCTCTCTGACAGCTGGGTGTTGAATGGGACCTGATCTGATAGGCACCATAAGTGACCCTACTGGATTAGGCTCCTCACAAAAAATAGGTGTTCATCTACCTGTCTCCCCCAGTTTGTGGATCACCTTGGGGCTTAGGCAGGAGAGAGGCATCTGGATGCCTAGATAAAGGCAGCCAATGACATGCTCAGAGGCAGGAACATAGGCACCTAGGAAACTTTTACCCTGAAAACTTAGGGCTTGTCTATACTTGCAAGTTTTTTCGATAAAACTAATGTCGCCAAGGAAAAATTGACAAAAGCAAAGTCACCAAAGTGTGTCTACATTTGCTCCCTCTGTTGACAGATCATATCCACATTTGGGGCACCTTTGTTGACAGTGAGAGCAACGGACTGTGGGTATGTATTCCACAGTGCCTGGCAATACCATCCATTGCTAGGTGTTATGGGAATGCGGAAATGGAGTGCAGCGCATCCTGGGATGTGCAAAATGTACTTTCATGCACCTCTTTGTGTCCCACCGCTCCAAAGGTTTCTGGCTTCCTTTTGCGCCATTTTTCCAACTGGCATTATTTTGTAGTGTGCGCCAGCATCTGCCGTGAGAGAGGATGGATCCTGCACTTCTCTCGTATGCACTGTTAGTTGTCGTAAGGACATCGCGCATGGCAGCACAGTTACTCGCAAAGTTACTTGCAAAGTTAGCAAAGGATGAATCGTAGGCACCCGAGTGTGATATGGATGGCAGCAACTTATCAATGCTTTGTGCATTCACAGAACAGCTGCATACAGTAGACCATCACTTTTGAGCTAGGGAAACAAGCACTGATTGGTGGGATCGCATTGTCATGCAGGTGTGGGATGACGACCAGCGGGTACAGAACTTTATGATGCGTAAAGCAACCTTAATGGAGCTATGTGCTGAGCTGTCCCCAACCTGGAGTGCAGGAACACCAGATTGAGAGCTGCCCTTCCAGCAGAGAAGCATGTGTCAGTCGCTGTGTGGAATCTGGCAAATCCAGACTGCTACTGGTCAGTTGCAAATCAATTTGCAGTAGGAAAGTCCACTGTTGGGGCTGTATTACTCTAAGTGTGCAGGGCAATAAATCGCATCCTGCTGCATAGGACCTTGACTCTGGGAAATGTGCATGAAACAGTGCATGGCTGTGCAGAGATGGGTTTCCCTAACTGTGGCAGGGCGATTGCTGGCACACACATTCCAATTTTGGTGCCAGACCACCTTGCCTCTGAATACATCAATAGGAAGGGATACTTCTCCATGGTGTTGCAGGCGCTTGTGGATCACCGGACATCAGTGCAGGCTGGTCTGGAAAGGTGCATGACACACACATCTTCAGGAACAGTGGCCTGTACAGAAAGCTGCAGGAGGGGACCTCCTTTCCAGACCACAAGTTCACAGTGGGGGATGTGGAAATGCCCATAGTAACCCTGGGAGACCCGGCTTACTCCTTACAGACCTGGCTCATGAAACCTTATGCAGGGCACCTGGACAGCAGCAAGGAGCATTTTAACAACAGGCTGAGCAGGTGTCGCATGGTAGTTGAATGTGCCTTTGGCCGTTTGAAAGCTCGCTGGAGGTGTTTAAATGTCAGACTAGGCCTTACCGAGGATAATATTCCCATGGTCATAGCTGTGTGCTGCACTTTGCATAACATGTGTGAATCTCAGGGTGAAATGTTTGCTCAGGTGTGGTGTCCTGGGATAGAGTGCTTTGCTGCACAGTTTGAACAGCCCGATGCTAGGGGTGTCAGAGGAGCCCAGAGGGCTGCTATTAACATTAGAGAGGCTTTCTGGAACCACTTTGAAAATGAGGGGCAGTAACACGTCTGCTTTAGAGTTGCTTCCCTGTTGCATCCATGTACAATTTTTGGGGACAAGATCTGTGCAATACAATGCTTTAGACCCCTGTTCCCAAGAGTGAATTGATTGCTATAGGCTTTTGTAGAACACAGAATAAAAATGCTGTACCATTAAATACCTTCGCTGTTATTCATTGTTAAAAAGGATAAAACCTCACAACTGTGTGTAGCTCCAGCTATCATTGTTTCAGCTGTTGGGGGGGGGGGTGGAGTGATGGGGAAACTCAGGAGTGCTGTGGAGTGAAAAGGAATGTGTGGGCATAGACAGGGGTGGGGTTGGCAAAGAATTGTGCATCTGCTGCAGTGGCGCCCGACCATGGATCTGCTCAGTCTGCAGCTGTATCAATGACTTGAGCATCTCTGTCTGATCCTCCATAACTTTTAGCATCCGCTCTGTCGCTTGCCTAGCAAAAGCAGCACTCTCTTTTCTGTCCTGCCTTTCGGCTTCCCAGCACTCTTTCCGTTCCCTGTTCTGTCTCTCATTATGCTGTAGAACTCACGGAACATGTCTTCTTTGCCGCACCTAGGTTTTTTTCTTATCTGCCACAGCCGGTCCATGGGGATGCGTGATGTGTTCTTCAAGATCTGTGATGAACAGAAGAGGGATTGCTACATTCCAGCAAACGATTGAAACATTTTAGTAAAAAATGCATTTTGCTAGTAGAAATCACTTTCTCTGTGAGACTCTAGGCAGGCAGACAGCTCCGCGAGCACCCCGATCATGGTGAGTTTCGGGAGTGGGGGAAGGCGGTTATGCTTTTGGACAAAAAGATCACGGCTTGCAGGGCAGCTTTGCAAGGAACTCATTCTAAAATTATCCCACACTTTTTCACAGGTGGTCAACCTGCTGGCTGACCTCTCCCTGCTGAGGGTGACCAGAGAAACCAGGACTCAGCTGCTGAGTGCTTGCGGCTGTCACCCCAGTCTATATGCAGCTCAGCTATGTGCTGCTTTGGTCCCAGCTCTAGTGATTGCTAAATGGCATGGTATAATTTCCTACAATGGGGGAACTAACAAGGCTGCAATCCCTTGGAATCTGTGGCAGAGGATTAACAAGTACTTCTTGGAAACTTTCCAGAGCCTCTCTCTGGAGGATTCCCTGCAGGTCTCGATGTCCATTGACACCCTGCTTGGCCATGCAGATTAGCTACCCAAGGCAATGTCCAGCTCACAGAAAACACTACCTGCCTCCCATTTTTCAATTCCCTACACAAGCCACAGCAACTTACCCAGAGTCTCATCTGCTTCCTGCTCCCTGCTGAGCACTTCTGGAGTGGAGAAAAGTTCCTGGCTGCCTGCCCCACCGGGCAACCCTGCTGGAAGCACCACATCTTCTTCTAGCTCGACTTCTTCATTCACAATCTCAGCCTCCTGGTTACCCCCTCTTTCAGCTGCATGCGAAGTATCCACGGGGCAATTGGGCGACGGAGGTGGGGAAACCACCGAGGATAGCATTCAGCTCCTTATAGAAGTGGCAAGTCTTAGGTGCACCACCGGACCAATGGTTCGCCTCCCACACCTTATGGTACCCCTGCCTAAGCTCCTTTATCTTCCCTCTGCACTGCTGTGTGTCCCAATCATAGCCCTTTTCGCACAAGCCTAGAGAAATTTGCCCATATGTGTCCCGATTCCTATGGTCACTCGCAGCTGCGACTGAACAGATTCCTCTCCCCATATACCGATCAGATCCAACAACTCAGCAGTGGCCCAGGCGAGAGTGAATTTGGTGTGATAGCCAGCCATGCTGACCTGGGAAGCTCCTCTGGGAAGCCAGCAAGCATATAATGAGATTTAAAAGTCCCGGGGCTTGCAAGTGGGACTGGTGGGTTGGCTGCAGGGCAGCGGAGTTCAAACCACTGACCAAAGTGGCAGCAGGGGAATTGTGGGATACTTTCTGGAGGCCAATAAAATTGAAAAAAAAAAACCCTGTGGTGTCTACACTGGCTGTTTGTTAACAATAAAGTGAGGGGAAAAGACAAAAGTCTCTTGCAGGGGTGGAAGTTTTTTGTCGCCAAAACTAGGGGTTTTTTTCCAGAAGAAGTGACGTTGCAGAGTGTACGTTATCACTATTTTGTGGCCAAAAGCCAGTTTTTGGTGACAAAACTTGCAAGTGTAGACAAGCCCTCAGGTGCTGACTAAGTTCAGGCGCTTATACCATTTAGGGGGAATTTTGTGGATCATACTGGAGCCTAAAATAGGCACCTAAGTACCTTTGCGGATTGGGGCCCTAGTGAATAAAGCAGGAGACTTGAAGTTGAGACGTAATTTCTATTCCTGATTCTATCATTAACTCACTGTGTAACCTTGAGCAAGTTACTTAGCTTTCCTGTTCCTTGGTTCCCTCATGTGTAAAACTAAAATAATCATAATACTTACCTACTTTTGTATTTTAACTTAGAGAGCCTTATATTAAAGCCACTATAGATAGGTGCAAAATATTATGATGAGAAACACACTTGCCTAGTGTTATCTTGGGAAGAAGTGCTTTTGAATGATTTTTCCAGACATTAAGTACATTTACTGAAAACACATAAGATATAGTGGTGAAATGCTTTAAATGTGATTTCTGGTGTTACATACAGTAGTGTGCAAAATGTTGCCAATGACTGTATAATACATGTAATTAATTAAGTTCTTTAATGTTTACTCATAACTCAGTATTCAACACAAATGTAGGCCAAGTATAGGATGCAACATTACTTTTAATCAGAAAATCCATTGCATGGCACATGAGCAATAGCCAAGCTGTGGCTAAGAACAGATGGCTGGAAGAACTAAGAACTTGACCCCATCTGGAATTTTTCTCATGCTATTATAAGGGTAAAGTAAATATTCTGAAAGGTTTGGGGGTCTTCACTTGCAGAGCTGGCATTGCAATAACATTGACATCTCCAGGATTCATGGTTTGCAAGGCATGCTGTTTGATAATGGATGTTCTGTGCCATAGAAAGAAATTATAAATGGAACTCTAATAAATGGTGCTCTTAGCTCTGCCAGTACATTAATGTAGATGTGAAAGACATGTTAAGTCTGATCTGTAACTGGGTAATGTTATGATTAGTGTTTGTGATGTAATAAAGAAAACCTAATTAAGAAACTGCCAGGGGAAAATACAAGAGGCCTGTTCTTTTAACAAAATCTGCCACCACTGAAAAGAGATTTTAAAATGTCATTTAGCTAACTTTAGCAACACACCATTTAAAATCATAGTAAAACCTATTATTTCTTGTTCAGAGACCTTGTAATTCAATTGGTCTAGTAAGCTTTGCTATCTCTAGTTAGAGAAAATTCTTAAAAAGAAACTGCTACAAAAGTTTTGTGTGATGTCTACAAAGACCAATGGGTTGTTGTTGTTTTTTTGGTGATACAGCCTCAGCTATGTAAGATTTTAAAATGTTTGTAATCTCTGTTTTGTAGAAAATGTTTGTAGGCCATCTGGTGTATTTTACGTGTGATCTAAAATTTAATTGTTAGTATCACTATAATTATTAAATATATTTGAAGCTAGAAAATTGTCATATTGCAGGAATTACATATATTATACACTGAAATTTCATAAATCTTTACTGTGCTCTTTCCACATAGCTTCTCATTCATTCATTGTAATAATAAAAACTTCTTAAGCAAAATATGCTGAAGATCATGGTATAGCTTCAGAATTTAGTGGTCTGAGCATAAAGTGCATGATCCTGCACAATTTAAATCATTGAGAGTTTTAAAACTGACATCAACTGGTGCAGAATCAGACCGAAGGAGTTCAATCCTGCAAGGTGCTGAACAGTGAAGCCCTGATCCAGCAACAAACATAACATGTGGTTCACTTTAAGCATTTGAGTAATCCAATTGACTTCAATGGGATTATTCACATCATGAAGATAAGCACATGTTTAGGTGCTTTGCTAGACTATTCAGCACCTTGTAGGACTGAGCTGCAAATTATGGCAGGTTTGGACTTCCTTTGTGCCACATGAGCAAGACAAAAGGAGTGGAGAAGGCCAGAGGCTCCCTGAAAACACTGGTTTAACACTGGCAGGGTCAGTTCAGATCTTCATCCTTCTGGTGTTAGTAAACTGAGTTTAATGTTTTTGGGGGGTGTTTCAGATGAGACCTTAAATGTAAGACCTTGTCATGTTATAAGAGAACAAAGCAAACACTTGCTCCTAGGTATTATGAATCCCTTCCCTCAGTATTCTGCAGTGTGCTGTGCATAAGTCTCGTTCCAAGGGTAGTTATCTTGCAGTGGTGTTGTATCTATGTAGGACTATATTCTGAGGCCGTATGGACATATACTTCTGTTTATATGGATCTACTTCAGCTACACAGTGGACACAAAGTTGCACAAAACCTCTGCTGTTGCACTCAGCTGCCTGTCTCTGCAGAGACTTGACAGGTCTCCCACAGTCAGTAGGTCTCCACAAATTTGGATCCTCGTGGGTAAAACCCAGTGTCAGAAGAGGATGGTGGGCTATGTGCTCTAATCCTTATAACCAGCAACAACCAGTAGCTGGTAGTGGGACAGCTAATGCATGTCCCAGTCTTGCTGGGCATGAGGGCTCCTTCTTTGAGCCCAGCCTGCTGTGTTATAGCCCATATTCACCTGAGAAAAACACAGCTTTTCTTGCTCTTTCAGAATAGGACCAGTAGTGTGTAAATCTCTTTGGGATCCTTTGGGAGGAAAGGCACTTTACAAAATTAACAATAATCATATTTACTATGCAAAGGGCTATTTACATTCTACTTTATCTTTAAGTTAAGTTAAGCAATAAGAATCAAGGGGCAGAGCATTTCCTGGGGATTAATGACTGTCTGGGAGGAGTTTAAGGGCCAAGCTCCAGCTAAAGGCCATTAACTCCATTGTCACTAAAAATGCTTAGGAAATGCCTTGTGCCAAGGTCATTATTACCCTTATAACAAATGTAGGCACATGTTTTTTTTTTCTTGAGGGTGTATTTTCATTTGGTATGCACAGGAGAATTTACACTCTTTTAGTATTAGCCAGTTCAATTGCTGGAGTCACCTCTCAACATTCCATTCCTCATATAGTTTTAGTTAAATGTATTGTGAAAAATGGAAGCAAATCACTCTTATGTTTTCCTAACCAACATACCTGATCATAATTTCAGACTTTTTGGCAGATATGGGATGTCTTCTGCTGTCTACCAAACAAAACAATGCTGCAGAGACATTTCCCTGAAAGAAGAAAAAACTTTATGGACCAGGTTCTCACATGAAGATCCAGCTCCCTTCATGACAAAGGTTAAAACTGGCCCCAGAATCAAGGAGTTTCAACCAGCTGTGCTCCCCTTTGAGCTTCGTTCAGCAGATTGAGAGTGCAACTGCGAATTTAGCCCTGTATGATGTGCATCAGAAAGTACTTCAAATCCTCCTCATTATTTATTATGTATACACAAAGGCATGATCTTTCACAGTACACCAGCTAGTCAGTTGGCCAAATGGAAATTTAACTTGGGCAAGATTTATATAGGTTATAATAAGTTAGAAAAGCCTATAAAAACAGTTAATAATTAAATGTAAAATGTCTTTTGGGGGCTACAGCTGGGCAGTGGAAGCAGAACTCACAAAAATCCATTTGGAATGGATTCTGGTGGAACTGAATAGGTTACACTACTTTCGGTCAGCACAAGTGTTTCTCCTCATGATAATCTTAGTCAGTATCATAAGTAGGGATGGGAACTGGTTCAGATAAACTAAAAACTGATTCAAATGTTCATCCCAAACAAATATAAAGCTGAGGTTTACAAAAGGTTGGTTAACTTTCAAAACATCAACGCATACCTTTGCATTTTTGCAATATTTTGGTTCCAGCCAAAATTAGGATGGCACCAACATGTTGCAAAAAAGATTGTCCTTGTCATATTTCTGTTACTGCTGAAATCCAGGAAGTTCTGCAAAACGCTCAAGAAAGTTTTATCTTTGACTGTCATATACTATATTATTGTATAATGCCTAGCAGAATGGAGCCCTGACTTCGATAAGGCCTCCAAACACTGCTGCAACATAGTATTAAATAATAATAATTATTATTATGTTGCAAAACTCCAAGCTGATTTCCAGACCAAAATGTAGACTGCTCATCTGAAACTTTTGATGTTGGTCAGCTAGTAATGGTAAGAACACAGCCCCCAAAGAAACATCACTTTTAAAAAATTCAGATTTTATTTAATTAAGCTTTTTTCCACGATGGAATTTCACAGCTCAGGTGATCACCTGATGATAGAACTGACTGGCCTTCAGAACTCATCCTGACTAGTCTTCGCTATGATGAAGAGAACTATCAACATAGTTCTTTTTACCATAACTACCTGTAAATTGAGGTGTTTCTAAAATTGGCTGTCTTGCTTGATCAGAACCATGCTCTAGCTATGACATCTGTTTTCTTCTTAGGATATGCAGAGGCCCTGCCCAAGGTCCTACATATCACTTCAAGTTCTTAATACAGAATTTATGTGGGACCTTAAGTGGTACATAGGATCTTGCATAAGCCCTCCTCTCTGGGGTGAATTTCATCCTTAAAGAGCAGGGGATAATCCAAGCATTTTGGTCAACACGTCTTCTTATGTGAAAAATCCTTATACTTTTCTCCTTATCCTTCTCCAAAACATGTTCACATAACTATTCTGCTTACCTTTGTATATACTGACAGTTTTCATCTTGTTTTAAAGTTATATCCCTTTGGCATCTGTATAACTTTTGTTTCTCCATCCCAGAGGACTGGAGAATGCAAATATAGTATCTATCTTTAAAAGGGGGAACAAAGAGGACCCAGGGAATTATAGTCAGCCTAACTTCAATATGTAGAAGGATACTGGATCTAATTATTAAACAATCAACTTGTAAGCACCTGCAGGATAATAGGGTTATAAGTAATAGCCAGCATGGATTTGTCAAGAACAAATCATGCCAAATCAACCTAATTTCTTTTTTTTTGACATGGTCACTGACTAATGCAGCCCAATATGCCATTAGTCTTCTTGGCAACAAGGGCACACTGTTGACTCATATCCAGCTTCTCGTCCTCTGTAAGAATCCCATGCACTGCTACAGGCTGGGGGCCGACTGGCTAAGCAGCAGTTCTACAGAAAAGGACCTGGGGATTACAGTGGATGAGAAGCTGGATATGAGTTAACAGTGTGCTCTTGTTGCCAAGAAGACTAAAGGCATATTGGGCTGCATTAGTAGGAGCATTGCCAGCAGATCAAGGAAAGTGATTATTTCCCTCTATTCGGCACTGGTGAGGCATCTGGAGTATTGAATCCAGTTTTGGTCCCCCAGTACAGAAAGGATGTGGACTAATTGGAGAGAGTCCAGCAGAGGGCAACGAAAATGATTAGGGGGCTGGGGCACATGACTTATGAGGAGAGGCTGAGGGAACTGGGCTTATTTAGTCTGCAGAAGAGAAGAACGAGGGGCGATTTGATAGCAGCCTTCAACTACCTGAAGGGGGGTTTCAAAGAGGATGGAGCTAGGCTGTTCTCAGTGGTGGTAGATGACAAAACAAGGAGCAATGGTCTCAAGTTGCAGTGGAGGTGGTCTAGGTTGGATATTAAGAAAAACTATTTCACTAGAGGGTGGTGAAGCACTGGAATGGGTTGGAATCTCCATCCTTATAGGTTTTTAAGGCCCGGCTTGACAAAGCCCTGGCTGGGCTGATTTAGTTGGGGATGGTCCTGCTTAGAGCAGGGGCTTGGACTAGATGACCTCCTGAGGTCTCTTCCAACCCCAATTTTCTATGATTCTATGATTGGTGCGGGGAAGCAGTAGACATGATTTACTGATTTTATCTTGATTTTAGTAAGGCTTTTGATACAGTTCCAAATGACATTCTCATAAGCAAATTAGGGAAATGTGGTCCACATTTCCATGATTAAATCTATAACACTATTTTTAAAATACTTCAACAATCCTATATGTTTACCATATGGGTTTCCTTAGACGCCAAATCAACTACCATTGATCTCAATGGGAATTGATTCAGGTCCTAAGGCACTGATCCTGAAACCATTTATATATGTGCTTAACTTTGCACACTTCAGAGAACTTAGCACTTGCATAATGTTTTCAGGATCAGGGCTTAAATCTTGAAAATGGAATAGATTATAATTGATTATTGTGCATGTATTTTTTTCCATTAAGTTCTTTCAAGCTTGTTACTGTAAATTATCTGTTGAGAATCTATGTGCTACATTTTGTCTCTTTACTCCTAGTTGCATTGTTTGGTTTTGTGCCTTTTTTTCCAAGGCTAAATCCATAAATAAAATAAAATTAACAACAAACAGTAGGTTCCAACACCCAAAGTTGCGTGTGTTTGTCAAACTTAAATTTTTTGGGGGTTCTCAATGAGGTTAGTGGTGGTAGGTCCCCATCGTTTTAGTGCTTCCTTTCCCCTCAGTCTCTCCTTTTGTCCATCCCCTACTCCAACTCACTCTGCCAGGCTCTAATCAAAGCAGAGCCAGAGAATGCTGAGCAATTAATCCAGACTCCCAAGTTAAATTGAGGACTGTAACAAATTTAAGTCCCTGTAGTCTTATTGGAAAACCTGGAAAGTAGGCGGGGCGCCCGCACACTTCTAAAGGCCCCTTCCCCAGCCTAGGGGGAGGGACCACTGGACCCAGGGACCAAATGAATGCGGGGAATAACTAATGAGAAAAACAGGGACTGAGGTGAAGGTCATAGGTCCAAAATGAGGATACGAGATGGGGACACCGAGCAGAGAACCCCAGACATCACCTACTGCTCCTCAAAGCTGTCAAGGGAGCCAGCGGACGCTGCCCAGTGGAACTCTGCCCGGATGTGTGAAACTACGGAGGAATGGAAATAGGTCCCACAGTCGCAGAGCACTGCCTCATCCAGCATCCGCCTCCTGGTATTAAAGATGGAAACTTTGGCCAGGGCTAGGAGGAGGTTGACTAGGAGGTCTCGCAATGTTGTAGGGCCACGGATGGGGTGTGCAAAAAGGAACCAGTGCAGCCAGAACCTCAAAAAGAGGTTCTGGAGGAGCCAGAATAGGGGCTGCAACCTGGAGCATTCAAGATAGGCGTGCACCAGGTTATCCCTCATGCCGAAAAGGAGCAGACCTCAGGTGTAGGGGTGAACTGCGCCAGGTGTACGCCTGTGCTCACAGCTCCATGAAGGAGCTGCCAACTGATGTCCCTGGAGGGCCGGGGGACCAAGGTGGAATAAAGGCTGGCCCACTGGGGCTCCTCACCCTGTTTAGGTGGAAGATAGTCCCACCATTTGGTGTCGGCGCGGGACACAAGGGTGAGGAAATGAAGTGTGTGGAGCACAAGCATGTACAGTTGGTCTTTAGGCGCAGTTCGGAACCAGACCGGCCACTTCTCCCAGTATGCTGTGCAGAGGGGTGAATCCTTGGGGCCGGAGGCCAGATGCCTCTCTAACTCTAAGACCTCCCGCTCCAACTGCCCTATCACCGCATCTCTCCGCTGGCTGTCGCCTCAGGAGTAGTCGCAGCAGAAGAGCCGTGTGTGCACCCTCCCCACATCCCACCACTGCCTTGCCAAGGGAAAGGCATGCCGCTGCCCCCGCCAGGTCAGCCAAAACTCCCAGAAGGATGCCATGAAGCCCACACCTTCCAGTAAGCTGTTGTTAAAATGCCAATAGGCCAGCCCCAGCCTCTCCAAACTCAGAGAGGCCGTCACAATCACCAAGTGGTGATCGGAGAATTGGGCCGGCCGGATGCTGGAGGCGTGGGCCCATGCCAGATGGAAATGTGAGAAATAAATGCGGTCCAACCGGGAGTGGCGCAACCGATCGTCGTCCTCCTGGACATAGGTGAAGGTGGTATTGTCATCCGGGTGGTGGTCGCACCAGATGGGAGTGATGGTCCACAATCTCCCTGAGGACGCCCACGGCTGTCTGGGATTTCTCGACTCCTAAGTGGTCCCGGTCCTCGAGGGTGGTGTTGAAGTCCCCGCCCAGGACCAGGCACTCGTGAGGATCCAGGGTGCCGAGGAAAGCCGACACCTGCTGGTAGAAATGCACTCGTTCCGGGCCTGTGTTCGGGGTGTAAACGTTGACCAGGTTTAATGTCAGCCCCTCCACACAGGCCTGGACGTGCAGCAGGCAGCCCGGCACGACCTCGGCGACCCCCCAGCACCTCGGGCCGTAGCTCGGGGGAGAACAGGGTGGCCACCCCAGCCGAGTGGCCACTGAGATGGCTAAAATAAACCCCGTCCTCCCACTCTAGCCACCAGCTAGCCTTGAAGGCTGGAGCCATGTGGGTCTCCTGCAGGAAGACCACAGAGTACGCCCCCTCCCAAAGGAAGGAGAGCACCTGGCTTCTGCGGAGACCCACTCTACAGCCCCGTGTGTTTAACATGGCAAAGATGGTATCTTTCATAGGGAGGTCTGGGGCAAATCCTCACAGGCAGGCTGATCGACAGCCTCCAGTGGGCCCTGCAACAATCCATGTTTGACCCAAAAGGTCAACAGGGAGTTGTGGAACTTGCGGGCCCACCGGTAGGCCACGATGTCCTGCCTCCCGGTCCCTCTCCCCTCCTGCAAAAGGCCCCTCACGGCCCAGAGGACGTGATGGAAGTCCCCCCAGCACTGGAGAGTGAACTGCACCTTGCCCTGTGAGCCACGGGTGTCCTTCAGGAAGCAGCGCAGCTCATCCCTCAGCGCAGAGGGGGACACGGAAGCCAATCCACTGCCATCCTCTGGTGGAGCCCCTGAGAAGTCCTCACGGCCCGCAGAGACAGGAAAACAAGGGAATGAGCCCTAGCGTGGCTGCGCCGGGCAGCCCATCCCCATCCCTGGCATGGAAGGAGTGGGTGGAGGGAAAAGAGCAGCCCTCATAGCATCGAGAAGAGGGGCATGAAAACCGCCCCCTGAGGGTTGTCCGTGGGCAACGGAAACGAGACAACCTCAGGGGTGGCAATAGCATGGGAGGTGGAGGGGAGAGGGGCAGGCGATGCTGTGGGGACAGGAGCAGGGCCGGGATCAAGATCGGGGTGGGGGCACGAGCATTAACTGGGGTAGGAGAAGGGGCGGGAGCAGGAGCAGGGGCTGAGCCTGGGACAGGAGAGAGGGAAAAAATAGGATCGGGGCAGCAGTAGAGACGGTCAGGATAAGGAGCGGTAGCAGGGGCAGGGGCAGGGACTGATATGGGAGCTGGGATGGGAGAGGGGGCAGGAGCTTGACCCAGGGCAGGAACAGGGACAGGAATGGGGACAGGGATAGCATCATGATCCCCGGCTGCCGAGCTGCCGGGGTGCGGCTTCTCTCAGCGGGGTTGTGGACCAAAGGGTCAGGGGAAGAAGTGGGGCCTTCCCCGACGCTGGGCACGGGCGTCACGACAAGCGCGTTACCCGCAACCATGGCGCCAGGCATGATGGAATCTACAGTGGGGCTCCCCTCCGAAGGGGAGGCCAACCGTTCTGTCTGGGTGGTGGAGGGTGTGCCCACAGGCCCGAGGTCTGGCTGCTTAGCCTCAGCTGTCACCCCGAGGGGCTCAGCGGCCTTGGACAAGGTGTCATCTGCGGCTGGGCAGAAAGGAAGGGCCAGGGGCGCCCCAAGGACCAGAGCGGGGGCAAAAGTTGGGGGTGAAGGGCAGGGGGGAGGAGGGGGTGGCAGGAGTAAGCTGCTGCCCAGATTGAGGCCTGCTGGTGGAGGGTCATCCTCCCCCTGGGTGACCGCGGTCAGAGCCAGGGCCTCAATCTCATCAAATATTGAGGTGAGTTCAGTGCCTGCAGCCCCGGCAACCTCCCCGCTAGTCACAGGGGCAACAGTTGTCCTGGTATCGACAGCGGCAGGGGGCACAGGTGGTATAGGGGCACAGGTGGTATATGGGAACTTCCACAGAGTCCTCCTTGCAGGGGACTCAACAAGGGGGGCAGTGATGGTTCCGTCCACTGCCATGGCTCCCATGGGCAGGCATCTTTCCGGGGGTGCAGCGGAAGATGTAGTGACATCAGCCCTCTGCAGCATCTTTCAGGGGGCCTCCTCTCCCTCTCGTCAGAGGGGAGGGATCAAGCCCGCAATTTATGGACTCTGCATTTCCCGCGGATGAGCACCCAGCCCTCCGAGGTGGTGGTGGAGGGCTGGTCAGCAGGGGCAGGGCCAGGGGGCAAGGGTGCTGGGGCACGGGGTAGCAAAGGCGGGACCGCGGAGGGAAGGGAAACCTCCCCCTAGGGTGGGCCCTCTTGCTCAGCTTGCAAGGGTCTTGCCGCCCTCTCCTCCATGGGTCTCGGGAGTCCTGGGCATCTCTCCGGGCCGGGCTATGGGGCAGTCCCTCTGGACATTCCCTGTCGCCCGGCAGAGGAAGAACCGGGTCTCTCCCATCGAATAATGAGCCCAGTAATAGGCCCCCTGATAGAGCACCAGGAAGGACCCCTCAAGTGCCACCCCTCCACGCGTTGCTGGTGGCACTTGGATCTGCACCTGCCGGCGGAAGGACAGAATGTGGCGGAGAGTGGGGTCCTTGCAGGCCAGCGGGAGAGGGCTGATGATGGAAATGGGCTTCCCCAGCATGGAGAGGGCAGGCAACAGGGCAGCGTTGGGCAGGAAGGGCGGGACGGAGGTACCACCCGTACACCCAAGTCCTCCAGGATTCTAGGGGGATGAACACCCCCCCCCCCACCTGGCCCTTCTCTACCGCCTCCTGAGGGCGGCCTCTGATGCCAGGAAGAACACAACTTTACCATACATCTTGGAGGCCGCCACGATGGCTGTGGGCCCCACCACCCTCGTCAGCATCTGCACGTACGTTTCAACGTTGGTCAAGGCGGGCACCAGGAGGCAGTGGATGCTGTGCCTCCTGGTCAGCGAGGGGAAGGGACCTTGGCCTTCAGGGATGGTACCGAAGGTGGTAGTCGGGGCAGATGGCACGGTGGTGCATGGCAGGGTGGCAGCCACCTGGGGGTATGCTCTGGGGGCTAGGGATGGAGCATCCCCAGATCTGGTGTAGGGAACGGCCGGGGAAGGAGGGGCCGTGGCAGGTGTTGGGGCCGTGGCAGTGGGAGCAGCACCATCAGCAGGACATTTTGTTTTCCAGATGGGGCCTTTGCCTTTTTTGTTCCCCTGGCTTTTTTTACTGGAGGAAGGGGACCCATGGCAGCAGCAGAGTCTGGACCAATGGTGGCCAAGAGTTCAGCCGCAGGGGTCGGCACGGACGGTGGCGAAGGGGGGACAGGGTCAGCAGGGGTGGGGGCAGGAGTTGGGGCAGGAACAGGGTCCTCCTCCATGATGGTAAGAGGCAGGAGGAGGCCCTAATATGGGGGTAGGGGCACGATGGTCAGCCGCTCCTCCCCGCTAAGCAATGCGCAGGGGAGGAGGGGCCAGCGGGAGGGAGAGGGGGATTGTGGGGGGAAGGGGCTAACCACTCCTTCCTGATAAGCTGTATGAAGAAAAGGAGGGCGCCCCGGGTGGGTGTGGGGGGGAAGCAACAACTCCTCCCCACTAGGCTGCAGGCAGTGGAGGAGGGCATTAGCAGTGGGGGATGTAGGGGCAAAAAGGGGGCACAGGTACTGGGTAGGGATACGGCTCCTCCAGCTGCAGGGAAGGGAAGGAACTACAAAGTCATTGGGGAGTCTGTGAACAGTGGTGAGGGGGGCAACTGAAAGGGGGCACAAGTGCTTACAGCGGGGGCATGGGCACTCAGGTAAGAGGGACTGAGCTTGTGGGGGGCAAAGGAGGACAAGGGGGAAAGGGGGCCAGGCAAAGCACAGGAGGAAGCTTCCGGTCTAAGGGCAGGACAGGCAATCAAACCAAATCACAAAGTTTGGGGTGGGACAGATAAACACTGAAGGACTAGGGCGGGGCAAGCAAACTAACAGAAAGGGAAACTCCAGAGGGTCAAAGCAAGTGGCAGTCGGGGCAGGCTCCGGGGGGGCTGGGGAGCACAACAGGGAGGGGGCCTCACCAGCCAAATGCAGCTGGGGGGAGGGAAAGTCCAAGGTAAGGAGACATGTGCGCCCACGTGTGCTTGTGTAACTCAGTGTATTGCCGCTCACTGCTGCAAACAGTCCCAGGTGATGAAGGGGGGAAACAATCAGCCTTGTCAAGGGGCAAAGAGCAGGTCCAGTTGGTATGTGGGGTGCTGGAGGGGGCAGCGGTGGTGGTGCAGGTAGTAGGGGGGAGCAGATGGACAAGGGCTCCACACCTCTCCCCCTTGCTCCCCACAGCAGCAATAAAAGTCACCACCACCCCAGGAGCAGAGACACCAAAAGTCACTCAGTTTGTGAATAAAACCCCTCCACAATGTCCCTCTGCAGGAGTCCTCCTCTTCCTCCTCCTCCATGGCAGCAGCAGTTCCAACACAGCAGCAGCAGCCATGTGCAGTAATCATCAGGCCAGGCAGGAGGGACTCATAGATGGTGGTGGTGGTGGGGTCCTGGCTTCTCCCTCCGGAGGGAGGGGTGGGGGGCAGGTCAGTGGTAGGAGGGACATTGGCCTGCAGAGGGAGCTCCGGGCTGGAGGAGCTAATTCTCAGGACAACCAGCAGGAGGCGCCACGCCAGAGAGTCATTGCCCCGCTATAGTCCCCTTAACAAATAAGGATACCCTGTCAGTTTTTAGGCTCCATTGGTTCCAAGTGCTGCCTGTGGCTGTGTGAGTTATTGGCTTTAATACAATGTTTGGAAATTCAGTGCTTTTAGTATAAAAGACCAAGTATATGGGACCCAATTATATTCTTCTCTAAGATCTTACAAGGTGAAACATCCACCCGTAGAACATTAACAGGACAAGTTGCAGCAGTTAGAGTGAAAGGATGCCAAGACAAAACTATTTACTTTAAATGATTCCAATTTTTCCGAGCAACAAATGGTTCAAGTCTCTCAACAAGACAATTAATAAAACCACTGTCCAAAATTGCAGTGATAAAGCTAGCTTAGCAGTACCTGATTGTCTAGCATGCAGCATAGTGCTTTGTAACCAAATGGATAATTTCAGGGGGATGCCATTACAACACCTTAGGCTACATTGAAAAATACAGTATCATGTATTGGCAAAATCTTAAAGTATCTCCAGGTTTCAAACAGCCTATCTGACTGTGGCCAATCTTGAAGAAAATGTAGAAAATTATTTTGTTTCCCTTGGGGGTCTGCCAAGTACTGAAACATTTTCTCCATATTAATCATGTTGTGCGCTGACTGTTCTTTCCTGCTGAGGATAGCTGGATGTCATTCCCTCCAGATCTTGTCAGCACTGCTCTCAAGTTGGCTATAGGAGTCACTAGAGAACAAACCTAGGCACTTCTTCCATGACCTGAGTGTGCTACCAAATTCCAAGAACTGTATTAAGGTAAAAAAGTGCCTTGCTAGGTGGAGACTCTACCAACACATGGGTATGTCTCAGATGGATTATGACATTCTGAGGCCCTAAACTATGTCAAGTGTAAGAGGCCCCATACCATAAAAAAAAAAATATTATTTTCACAGAAAGGACATTGAATATATGAACATGAAAGCTTTATATTTGCATATATACAAAGGCAAAGTTGTAAAAATAGAATAATAATCTAACTAAAATATGTCTTGCAATATGCCTATTTGCATTATAAAATAGCTTCAAATTAACATGTTTTCATCTATGATTTCTTAATTAATAGATATGAAAACTTTATATCTACAGCTTTATATCTAACTTTATATCTACAGCAACACAAAAACAGTTACAGTTACACAGACTTAATGGAAGCAGTACAGCCTGCAGTATGTCTGTTTGCACATCACATTAATTTTAACACTGACATTTAAAACATTTTCTTTGTAATTTTTGGAGAGCAAAGTCATTGATGATGTCCTCAAATGATAAGCTACAGAGTTTGTCATTTTAGATGCACAGAATGCTTAGGGCAGATAGCTTTTCTTGCAGCATTTTCTAGGCAGACATCTCTCTTTGCATTCACTTCTCTATCCTCTGTCTCCTCCAGGACCACTAATTAACCTTGAGTAAACATGTCGGACACACAGAGTGACAACAAGCTATTTGCATGAAAGAGAGAGAATTTACCAGAAAAAAGACTGGTAATCTCTAGACTGGCATTGAGAAAGTGAGAAAAACTATCCTATATTAAAGCAACTATATATAGGCTTTAATATCCTATAAATCATATATGTACATAGTTTGAAATAACTTGCTCACCAAGTACTCAGAATATTTTGATATATATGTATATCTTTCTTCACTTCTTTCAAAACCCTCTATTTATCCTTTTGTCAGCACTCTCTGATATTTACTGTGAAGGTTCCCAAAACTGACAGAGGGAAGGCAGCACAAATTTATGGTCCTCAAGATCCACTTGACCCAAGTCCATCAGATGATCACTTGCAAACTCAATCATATGAAGCATGGATAGTGCATGAAGCAGAAAGTGGCGTAAGCACTAAAATACACAATTGTACATATATCAGATCAAAAGAAGAAAAAAACATTAACACTTAAGAAAACTAAGAAAAACAGGAGTGAAGGCACTATACAACTGAGCATGCTGGACCGTAAACAAAAGATGGCGGCCTTCCAGCTATTACCAGCCAAGGTAATGTACGTGACATCACTCCTAGGATGAGTTCCATACAAATATGAGCATGGCAGGATTGCTTCATGACACTGTCATCTCTGACCTCACATTTTTCCGAATTTTATCAGCAGTGAGATTTATTTATTTAAATAAATTATGAAAGCACGGTCAGAATTTTACCAGTAGCAGCTGGCCAACAAAACACTGCCTTAGGCGACTGATAGCAGACTGCACTTGTAAAATTATTTTTCTATGAGTAAATTATCTTTTTTCTCAGCCTGGCCTCCCACCTGTCAATAATCAACAAATTAGTGAGGGGTTAGGGCATGGTAAGGGTATTTGTGTAGCCAGATGTGTGTATTTGTCATATTTGAATGAAAATGTGTATATTTAAAAATCTTCTTTTTCCCATATCTCCTTTATTTATCAACCTATTTTGATAAAATTTGAAATGGAGTCAGTTTTTTCTTCTTTAGAGGCCCCCCCATAGTCCGAGGCCCTAAACTGTATTTTAGTTATCTTATGCCTTAATCTGGCCCTGGTATGTCTTCACTGCAGAGTTAGCCTGGGTGATCAACACCAGGGTTAGCTGAGCCTGGGTGTGAGCAGCCACACTTCAAAGCCATACGTGACTTAGTGTCCTCACAGGTGCTCACTCACTCACCTGTGTGTTGCTGGGGCATCTGCTATGGTTCTCTGTGCTTCAATAAGTTGAGCCACTCTGATTCTTTCCCAGGGAATTGTGGGAGCATAGGAGGACTGGGTGCACAGGGGAATTGTGGGAAGGCATATGAGGACTGTCAGCGCTCAAGTGGTTTAGTTTGCATCCTCACTGAAAAGTGGGTGGGTTACCAGTCCAAGTGAAAGTGATACCCGAGTCTATTGCTCAGTTAGCCCAGACTTAAAGTAGTGCCAGACAAGGGTGAAAGGATTTGAATATGGATGAGAGGGGAGAGCTAGGGTCAACATCTGAATAAGAGCCTGAGATTACTCTGCACAAAAGACATCCCCTTACAAAGAGTTTGAGAGTCCCACAGTTAAATGCTGAAGCGGTTCCAGGATTCCATATGTCAAAAGAGGTGCAACCACGATGGAAACTCAGAGATCATGAATCCTAGCAAGCCAACAGAGTCACTTTTGAAATCAAATGAATTGGAATTGGTAGGTTTCACACAACCGTGATAATTTACTTTATAGATTAAGGTGTGCATCTATCCTGGTGCGTGAATGGGGCTCCTAGGTGCTACCACAATATTACTGTGAATAACAACAACCAATTCGGTAGATATATTAGCCCAATTTGGTGAAGGTGCTGTGTACCCTCAGCTTCTCCTGAAGTCAATGGGAGTAGGGAGCATGCAGCACATCATAGGAAACATGCATCATCTCACAGGATGAGGCTCCAAGTCGGCTGATTTCAGCCTCAGGATCTTTCCCAGACCTAGCCTTTAATTCATTTTCCTTCATGTCTGATTTCTCCTGTGATCGTTCTTGGAGTACCCAGGACTGAGAGTCACCTTATTACCCCTTGCCTTTGGTGTGAAGGAATCTTGCTTGTGGTAAGAGGGTGTTAGCTCCCTAGCACCACCAGCTTTTCAGCCACTCAGTCACTCTGCTTTGGGCCATGCCAGCCTGTCTCTGCCTTGCAGGTTAACAATAGGTGCACCAGAGTCTCCTTGAATCGTTCCCCTATGATATCCACCCCCTGACACTGGCTACTTACAGAAATCCTAGATCCTCTACCCCCAAAGAAATTTAAAAACTAATCTCCTTGTAGTGACTACTGTACAGTCCCTTTAATACTTGCTCTTTTCTCTCAGCAACTCCTTATGAGATCTGGAGAATTTTGAAAGAAAACTCTCTAGGATGGTGACTCCTCTTAATAGAATGTTGTTGCTGGAGGTTTTGATGAGTTCAAGACAATAGGCAGTCAAATGGTCAGCCCTGAAGACAGGGGTGAAGATCCTTAGTCCTCACTATCAAAAACGAAAGGGTGATTCCAGGAAAAGATGAGTGAAATATTCTGACACCTCACATGTGTCCCCCCAAACCAAAGACCTTCTCCCCCATTACATTTGCATTAAATAGATCTCAGAAAATGAAAACTATGCCATATTCTTTCAAATAAGTCAAACCTCTTCAAATTTGCCTGGTACTCTCCCCAAGAGTGCAATAATATCAAAATACTTGAGGCGTAGGAGAAGTGATCCATAGGCTGTGGAAGCCCCTAGGAGCGTCGAGGGGAACAGATTCTCCTCAACAGGGGCTGAAAGGACAGCCCCAAAGCCAGCAACAATGCCACCTTTTTGTAGGTGCTTCTCCTTAGTTTTCTTTCACCAGGTCTACAGCTCGCCAAACAAAAGTGGCGAGGAAACAAAATGTTAAATGAGGGGCATAAGAAAATTCTGAAACACCAGGTGCACCTTCCTACATTTTAGAACAAAAAGTGTATGCAAAAAAATAAGCCTACCTGGTATTTATCTTGGATTCTCTGCTAGAATAACTTGCCAGTAGCAAATTCCACACACTGCAACCATAGTTCCTTCTACACACTCACGTTTCCCATCATCCGCACATACACACTGCATAGAAAAACATTCAAAAAGCCAGTATCAACATTATAAAAAAAATCCCCTAAAGCAGGTTATCGCCTCCCCTATATATTGGAACACAGGGCTCTTATGCCCACCACCCATTCACAGCCAAGTCTTCCAAGCCTCCTTGTCCTACATGATCATGTCCCCAATGATATTTTTTATAGAAACTCAAATGAGTATTTTCAGTAATGTTTTGGCATTAAACACACTTTCTTTTTAATTTGTCTCCCTCATTTTCTGTTATTTCTCTCTTTCTGCTCTTCCCTCCTCCTCTTTCTACTGCTTACCTGTCTGTCACTTTTTACCTCAGAGAGCCAAGGTGAGTGAGGTAATATTTTTTATTGGACCAACTTCTGTCCAAGGGACAAGCTCCACAGAGCACTTCTTCAGGTGGAGCTCAAAAGCTTGTCTCTCTTATCAACACAAGTTGGTCCAATAGAAGATATTACCTCACCCATGTTGGGGGGGTCTCACATCCTCGTACCAACACAGTTACAACAACTCTTTTACATCTCTTTTTCAGTGTCTGTTTTACCTGCACTTAAGGTCTGATCCAGTTCCCATGGACTTGAATGGGAGCTGGATCAGGTTCTTCACTTTCCTTTTTCAATATTCCCTCCTAGATCTCCCACTCTTTGTCATGCTCTTGATTCCCTTGCTTTGCAACACTTTCCCCTGACTCTCTCCCTGCTCCTTCTCTTATACTTTGCCTCTTTCTACCTAATCACCTGCTTGTGGCTTTCCCCACTCTTTCACTTTTTTGGGGGGTCTTTTCTAGTCTCCTTCTGTGACATTACAATCTGGACCAATGAACAGCTATGTCCTGTCAGTTTTCCAACATGTGATGCGTCTTACACTGCTTTGCTGTGAGAGCTACCACTCTTGGCCTGTTCTCACACAACATGTAAGTTACTCCCAGTTATATTGTATGAGTGCTATAGCCAGCCACTCATGAATTATACTGCAGAGCAACAACAGCAAACTCCCAGTCTCAGACTTCCCCCAGAAATGTATGTCTTGTACTGCCCAGCTCTCTCCTGGACAATACAAGCTCATATAAAGTCTGTCATTTTATTAACAGAAAATGGTATGCACACATTCTGTTATCCCAAATGGAATTTCCCCAAACACTTCAATCCAAATACACTGATTTAGATAAAACAGTAAAACAAGTTTATTAACTACAGAAAGATAGGTTTTAAGTGACTGCAAGTAATGAGGCATAAAAGTCAGAATTGGTCACAAGAAAATAAAAATAAAACACAACTAATGCCTAACTTAACTAAGTGCATTCAAAGCAAAGGTCTCTCTCACCATGTTTCAGCATTCTTACTGGCTGAATTTCTTTCAGCCAGGATCCCTCCCCCATTCTAATGCTGCTTCCTAATTGTTCAGGTGTTGTTGATGCAGTGGGTAGAGAGAAAGGAAGAGATAATTTGGGGCATCTGCTCTTCCTTCTTTCTCTTCTTCGAGCATCATCTCCAGCTGAAGTTCAGGAGATAGAAAGTCTGTATGGATGGGAATCCCAAGTTGTTTCTTTATCAAGATGTAGATTTTTCTCCCACACCATCTTTCCTGCCAAAGAATGGCCACTTAACTAGGTGATGGTCCATTTGATTTTGTTGACTCTGGCTGAGGCATCAGCTAGTCTTTGTCTCTGGGCAACTGGTTTGTGACTGCTCTCCAGACTTGGAACATGTATTAGTAATATCATACAGTAGAATTTTATAATTTTAATATACAATGTTGCCACACATATTTTACCAGGATAATAATGATCAGCAAATTATGAGTTTTCAAATGATACCTCACAAGGCATACTTTGTACAAAATGTATCAATCTTGTAAAAGGGGTGAACATAGGGGTGCAGACTGGCACTCTATCACCCCTTTTTTGATCTTTCCAAGTCTCTCTCCACTCATTCTGGATCTATTCATTCCATTCTCTCTATATCCCAGATGCTTCTAGTGTGTATCCTTCCTTTACTTAGGTCTGGCTTCAGGACTTTGGGGAAGGACAATAAGATGATGCTGTTAAAACTCCACAGTGAATCTGACTCCTTTTTAAAAATAAGTGCTTGTGTGTGTGTGTGTGTGGGTAGGAGGAGGGGGAGGCATGGGTGGAAATCTTCAGCCCACCACCAACTTTCTGGAGTAGGTGAAGTGAAGTCCAGATGCCAATGTTGGGTTCAGTCCATAGCTTTCAGTACAGCTGGTTGAAAAATGGTAGGGTTTTTTTTTCCAAATAATTTTATTCTGAAAGTTATGTAAATTATTTTGAGATTTTTAAGTGTTTTATTTATACTTTCCCCCTTCTGTCATCCTTTAATCATTTTTCCTTTTTTTCCATTTTTCCACTGAAAAAGGGAATAGAGAAGTTAAAAGTGTAAAAAATAAAAAAAACTGAACAAAAACTGACAATTTTTAAATTTGTGTTTTGCTGAAAAAAATAGAATATTTTTTAAAAATAAAACATTTTTCACAAAAAGTTCAGTTCTGAAACAAGTCAATCTGCTGTTTTAAAAAAAATCCATTCAGAAAACTTCAGTAACCTCTAGTGAACAACATATAACAATGGTTCAATAGAGAAGTCTCTAAGTAAGCTGGGAATGACATGGACCATGCGGCCCCAGTCCACCTCTGGGTTGTTTGTACAACCTGTGCTGATTTCTAGTGGTGTCTAGATTTCAAAGATACCAGAGTATCCTGCACCTACTGAGACACTTTCTAACAACTTGTAAAACATTAAAAACGCTCTGGGCCTGTCAAAATGGTTTCCTAAAACCTCCTGCACTACAATCCTGTAATACCATTTTGTAATGGCAATTCAGAATCCAAGAAATGTAAGGCAAGCAGTGTTAACTTGATAGGTAAGCTTTGATCTTTTTGAATCTTTAAAATCTTTTTAGCAGCTTAAGACTCACACCCCGATTCTCAGTTATGCCATAGCCCCTTTATGTCAGCTCTGTTGAAAAAATGGCCTATGAAGTTGGCAGAACCAGCCTCCAGGGGAATTCCCATAATGCATGAGGCTTTCAATGAATGTCCCTACCTGCCCTCAATCCCAAGTATATGCACGATGGTGGAAGGAATGAGTGATCAGAGTACACTGCCCTCTGGCTGTTCTAGGCTATTGCATTGGGAAGTTGCAGGCAAACATAAATTATATCAACCTCTGTGGTTGGTATGGTGCATGGCTGCCTCCACAAGCAAGGAGCCCACACACATGCTATATAGTATGTATATATAGTACTGCATATTCTGTTATCTCCTCTCCCAAAATGCACTGAATTTAGCTCAATGCAGTTCAGACAGAGGCCTTGGATTTCCTTTCTTATTCATTTTTTAATTAATACTTACAACACTAAGTTTTCCCATTATGCAAACACTTACACATATGGTTAACTGTGCTAATGAGAGTAGTCCCACTCGCAGCAGTAAAGTTAAGCATATGTGTAAGTGTTTGTAGGATTGGGGGTCTAAATCATTTCCTGTCCTGGACATCTAAATTCACCACTGTTACTTATTGGGAGAGAATATTCTATGTTAAATGTATGTGATTAAATAACATGGTTGTTTATGCTTGAAATATAATTATTAATATAACTCATGCAAAACTGGATCCACAAAATTGTATGGGGAATATATTCAGGGACTCCAATCATATTGGGAGAATCTGTGAGCATTAACACAAAACGTAATAAAGTATACAGGCCCAGATCATCCTCTCCCATGGAACCCTCCCAGGAGGGTCCTTGCTGCACACCAGGGCCGGCTCCAGGGTTTTTGCCGCCCCAAGCAGCAAAATAAACAAAACAAACTTGCCGCTCAGTGGCGGAATCCTGCCCGCCAAACACGGAGGCGGAGTTATGGTGCGGCTGCCGAATTGCTGCTGGCAACCGAAGATGAGTCCCGTCCCGGCGTGGAGTGGCCGCTGAATTCCCGCTGCTGGCGAGGGCGGACTGTTGCCCCAGAACCCGACGTCCTGCGGCCCCTTTACATTTGCCGCCCCAGGCACCTGCTTGGTTCGCTGGTGCCTGGAGCCGGCCCTCTGCACGCCCCCAAGACTTGGCATTTCCAGGGGTGTGCAAGAGGCCTTTTGTTTCTAAGGTAGTTCTGACTATTGGGTCCTTGACAGTACAGCACCCTTGGAGATAGGTGCCATGGATGTCTTTTGGCAGCAGCTGCCTTCAGGACCAGAGTCACCATAGAAGAATAAGGCTTAGATAATCCTACAGATGAATTATCTCTTTTTGACTAATCTCTGTAGGGCCAATGGTGGGGACAATGTACATCCACCCTGATCCCCTCCCAGCTACACTTTCTCTCAGTCCTCCCAATCTCGACAGAACCCAGACCATATGGAGAAGTCTCCACAGTGGCTGGGGAAAAGATGTGAGGAGAACAACGTTGAAGAGGTAGCGGAGTCTCACTTCTGTGCAGAAAAGGGGAGATCGCTATGCAGAGGGTCCCTTCTCAGTATAGGCCTAAGTGGCAGTATCTGGGTCATAAAAGTTAAAGTACAATATTTTTCTTGAATTGTGGGCTTTATAAGACTTCAAAGAAATGGAAACAGAGAGAGACCAATGTTGGAAATGTAATACAGAAAATTCTGATTTAATACACATATGGTGAAATTATGTGATACTATACAATATTGAGAAAATATTAAACAAATTATGAATGAATTGTTGGCATAGAATGAAAATTCCCTATTGGATACAAGAATGGGTCTCTTGGACACCCCACCTGAAGGAGATGTGGCTTCTTCTCAGAAGCAGACATTTCTGCATATTGGTTTTCTTTTTGCAGATTTGTGTCTTACATGACAATGGAAATCAGAAAGGCCCCCAGCAGTACATGAGTTTGAGAAGTTTCACAGAGTATCACCAATGAAAAACTAGTTTACAGGAAAAGAAATAAGACTACTGAGAAAAAATTGAAATCTTTAGCTGGACACAATGGTGTAAAAAAGACTGTTTCATTATACTCAATGGACTGAATCATGCACGTGAATAACTTTACTCATATGAGCAGTCCTACTGAAGTCAATAGGAGTACTCACTTACTTAAAGTTAGGCATGTGCTTAAACACTTCAAGAAATCACAGCCTTACAATCTAGGTCCCATTACATAAAGCAAGAATCTCGATGATACTCCTAGTACGCTCATTTCAATAAAGAATTTTTTTTTAAAGATTTCTTAATAATTCCTAAGGAACCATAAGTGACTAACGTGTAAATCCTTCTTAGTTTGTGGACTACTGCTTCAATGGACTGTAATGAATACTTTGGAGCATTAAAACCTTAATGCTAGAGAACATTCTCAGAAGCTGGCTTAAATCCGTGTGCTAAAATTCATTTGGAATTTGTTTTCTAAAATAGATTAACATTTTCACAGACAAATGTGGGGTTTTTTTTGTGTATGTAAAAAATACCCTCACACTTCTACACACATATTTTCCCCCAAGTTACTCTGAAGTGCTTGGCTATAGTATGGAGACACAGTTTGAAAAAATTAAATTGACAAAAATAGAACAATGTTAAAGTTGCTTATTTTTAAAGTCAGAAACCATTACTCTTAATTGGTTTCCCATTCCTGAAATTTCAAAAGGTCTGAATAATTTTTAGTAGGTCTCTACTACAATCTCTTCATTCAATAAAATGGCCAGATTCATCCCAGCTATAACTGCACTGACTTTACTAGGGTTATATAAAGGATAAATTAGACTCATTCACTCAGTTTCTGTACCACCAGAATTTTTCAGTTTTCACTATGTGACTTTCACAGGTTAACAGAGCCTAACCAGAACAAAAATAATTTTGCTATATGCCTGATCAGAAAGCTTTATAATACTTATTCAAAATAAAAATTGTTACCACCATTTAGTTCCCACCCTTATAACTAAACATAAAGACACTTCAACATGTGTGACCAGGTAAGTATGTTATGCTTATCTGGTTATTTAAATATAAAATATTGGTTGTTTATTCTGTTAAATTAGAATCTTCTATTATTTTACAGGCAGGTCTCAAAAACTATCACAGAAGCAAATATTCTACACTAAAATGTAGCTGTCTATTAATACGATGTCTTTTACTAGGAAACAGACATAATTCATTGTCACTCTCCCCCATGAAATGGAGGCCTGACTGGATTTTTTTATCCCATTTATTTGTTATTTAGGGCCAGATTGTGCGGCCCTTATTCACGTTGGTAAACTGTTATTCACACCAGTAGTTCCACTGAAATAAGGAGCTCAACTCCAGGCCTTAACAACTAATAAACAATTTATGTCTCACATTATCTGATAGAACAAACTGTTTGGCTCACAGAGGTAAATTTTGTATTTAAAATTATGAATGTCCTAGGAACTTTGTAACTGGATAAGGATAATTGGATAATTTCACCTCTAGATCATTGAATTGAAGCCAGCTCAGCTTGGTGGTAACTAAAGGTCATTTGTCATCTGACATATATTTGGTGACCCGTGAAAAATTAACTGATGTACTCAGTAAACAATAATTGCTGTACAAGTGTCTGTGAGGTAATGGAGCCTCCTAAGTGGGAAACTAGAGACCTGATCCAAAGCTCATTCAGGCAACGGGACCCTAGCTTCCAACCCAACCCAGAATTTTTCAATTCCTCTGTACAACGAACTAAGAACATACACTCATGACACAAGGGGAAGAGGTTTCCAGTGGTAACATATGCCTGGGTTGAAAAAGGGTACTGTAACAACCTCCATTTTTCTATTCCTTCACGCATATTGAGTAATAAATGCTTGGTTTCCTGTTTTTGTCTCCTCTTTTCTTAGAGGACTACCCAGATACCTTTTCTTTACAAGTCTGGTGCTTCCAAAACCCAAAGTTTGAGAGGAAAAAGCCAGGATTGGTCATTTGAGCAATTCCTTGAGTTAAAAACCTTTTCTTTACACCCACGTTTTAAAACACAATTTAAATATGTTGTTTTACTTGATGGGTGAATCTACTCACCTGTTGCTTGTGGAGATTCCTTCTTTTGGCCTGGTTTAAAAGCTGCTTTATACAGGGTTGTGGAGGCTCAGTTGAAGGGTATCCTGGGAAATGAGTTCCTAAGCTGAGTGCTAAAGCATGTGAAATAGGCAGTATGGAATTCTGGGAAATGGTCTCCTCACAAGAGGCCGGGTGCTGAAGTGAGCAGTGATTGTCTGGGTGCTACATTTTGTCATCTTATTTTGCTTTTATCCTATGCCTTGAGCTCTGTCTCTTAATGCTATTTGTTGCAGTAATAAAAAGTGACTATATTTGCACACTGGTGTCTGGCAGCACTTTCTTCATGAACCTGTTAAGGTGTCTGTTATCTATTGTAATTGCCCTTCAGATAGCCTCTCTTGTTGACACTGGGCCAGATCCTCAAAGGAATGTAAGCACATAATACTGGGAATTAGATGCCTAAATACCTTGGAGGATTGGGGCCAGTGTTACTACAGACTGAATGAGCCAGTGAGTCAGTAGCATCTTTGGAGCAAAACCCTTCTTTAAAAAATAGCTGTGAATTAGCATGTGCTGTGTCTACATTAGCCTTTCTGGGGAATCTACTACTGTCTCACCATGACCAGTGGAGCTGCACCAGTGGAGACAGTGGTGGAAGTGCTAGTGTGCCCACGGCCCAAGGATTTTTAGCATGTATCAACTAAATCTGAGCAGAGCAGGTTTAGCTGGTACGATAAAAATGCCAGTGCTCTATCTATACTTATGTTCCCACTGATGAAACTGCGGTGGTGGTAGTGAAATGATGTGAGATTTCCCCAAAGAAGTTACTGTAGATTGCGCCTTGATTTGAATTCAACTCTTAATAGAGCCAAAGTGTGAGGGGCAAGCTTCCTTAACTTGTGCTATGGCCCCACAGGTTGACTGCATTTTCACTTTGATCTGTCCAAACATGATAGTATCCCTTCAGCTTTCTAGCTTAAGAAACTGAGAGTGCACACTCCGTCTTATTTAATTTTTATTAGCTAAAATTGACGATGTAAAGTTAGAATGGGAAAGTATTTTTAAGCCACTTACTTGTTTCCTGGCATGCATCCTGGGCCAGTAATGGGGTCCACCATGACTGCAACAAATAGGATAGGAATAATTAAATGGCTTAGGCAACTAGTAATTGTTCTCATTACTTGTGTCAGTGTTTAAAAGTAATTAAAATTTGGCAAAGGTGATTTTCAGATATAAGCAGCTTGTGTCTCAGATTCTCATTAGGGAGGTAAGTTACCAAAAATGAAACACCTGTTTCTATATCAATGCTGCTGCAGTTTAGCAGTACGCAACATTCCTGGAGCTGTTAAATATATGCGTTATGCCAACAAAAATTCAGCCACATATTTACTTAAGCCTTGAATAAATACGGCTGATTTCTAACAAAAATCTAAGTAGTTTTACCTGAGGTTAATAAGACGCAAAGTAAGAAAATGTGTCATTTATAATATAACCATGAAGAGTAATACAAGGTAAAGAGCTATTTTTTTTAATGCAAAATGGGATTTTAAAAGAAAAATCCTCCATTCTGACTGGCTGTCAGCATATTAATATTTTTCCAGTTCGATGGACTGAATGATTCTCATGAATTACTGGGACTGGAAAAGCCTTGTTAGCATTACCAACTGGTCAGGATTTTACTTACCATTGACTATATTATGGGTTATAATTAGGGCTGGATGAATAACTGATTTTTTTCGTTTCAGTGGTTAAATTGAAAATTTTTAAAAAAATTCACTTTGGATCAAACGCAAATGAACATTTTTTTGTTTTTCTTAATGAAATAATAATTTCTATTTTTGTTGAAGCAAAATATTTTGTTTAACCCACAATGATTTTTTCAGATTTATATCTTTTTTAGAACAACTTTTAAAAATGTGTTTTAAATTAAATTTGGGAAAATTCTGAAACAAAATGTATTTTTTTAAATGAAAAGTTAAAACATTGGCCAAAAATATTCACCAAATTTGACCTGAATTCACAAATAGTTTTGGTTAACCTAAATCTGCATTTTTCAGTGAACAAAACTATTTGCACACAAAATTTCTCCTAGCTCTGGTTATAATACATATAAGTCCTAGCCATGCAAACCTTTTCTGACTCTTTGCTCTTGCAATTAGTCTTATGGACTGCAACGGAACTATTTATGTGAGCAATGACAGTACATGTGAGTAAGGGTTTGCCATCCAGGTCCTTAAATTATAACCAAATTAATAATTTACAATTCATCTTCCAGACAGTTTATAAATATCACCTTGGATAAAAAAAGGAAAATAAGTATTTGGCACTGAAAGACTGAATGTGAATAAACCAAGAGCCTGATCGTGTCTTCCACTAAAGTGAGTGGAGAATCAAACAGTGGATGTATTGTAAGTATTGTATGTTTATGCAAAATCATGTTCTGGTTGAAAAATATGCAATTAATAATCCACAGTGTCACAGGTGATAGACTAGTTTTGCCTAATATTACATATACAAAGGGAGGTAGGAGCAAACAGAGAGGAAACCAAACCAAAACCTGGCATCTGTAGTTTGGATTGGAGTTTACAGCTTGGATCTACCTCCAGAAGGGGCCAAATCTGAACAGATTCCAAATATTTTGAACACTGGAGGATCCCAGTTTCAAACCCCAAGTTTGGGAGATTCGAGATCTTGGGTTTGGTTTGGCCAGTTACAGAGATCTGAAATTCAGAAGCAGTATTCAGTTTTTCATGTTTGGCTCAGGCCCAACTCTGGTAATAAAAAGTAAGAACTGGTGCATTAATTCTGAAGCCTTTGACTGTAGAATCTAGTAAATTGGATCAATCATACGACTTACACTTCCAAGAACGACTGCTACTTTTCTGTTACATAGCTTATGGCTACTGTAAAAAAAGCATTCTACAAACACCAAATACGTAATCAATAAGTTATAATATTTTTTATTCATGTTAGAATTTCTATCAGTGTTTGAACATTAATATTTAGAGAGTTTGTACAATTGCCACTCCAGGTTTAAAATGAGAACCACACTAGATCACAAATGGTAACTAAAACACAATTCAGAATCGTATGAATATTCACACTCTCTTTCTTTCTCAACACTGTTAAACATTTTCTTTTTCCGCAATGGGGTTTAAAATGAAAAGTGTGCACTGTAATCATGTCTCAGCAATGTTCCAAAACATAATGGTATCATCATTACATATAAACTCTTTAAAAATATACTTCTGTCAAAAGACTTGATGACTATTATGTACACTACAAAAATAAATTTTCATATAAATAAATTATATGGCATACTTTTATCTTTGTAACTGAAATGACACAAACCCACTCCTGCCAAAATAGGCAGGCAATGAGACCCAGTTTGAATATTTTTGTCCTTTTTACTCCTTACACTAAAACCTACAATGAGTCCTTAATGTAAATGTTATATACTCTTTCCTATTTAACATTAGTAAGCACTCTATACAAATAAAAATTCCATTAAAAGTAAAAACATAGCTGTAATAGTGTTTCCAATAGAAATAAAATCCCTGCATTTTGTTTGTTATAAACTGGCATGACAAATACTGTAAGAAAACATTCTTATGATACAAAAATATAAATATCACCCACGATTAAAAAAAGTTAAAAAACAAACCATAAAACACAAAGTTGCCAGCCACCGAGTTCTCCCTTTGCCAATGTGACTATAGGAGAAAAGGTCTACATTGTGCAGAAAGCAGACAGCTCACCCACGCACAAACACACAGAATTAGGAATTGGGGGGAAGAAGGGGAGAAGAGATGAGACATCAAAACTCTTCCTTGCTCCCTCCCTCCCTCCCTCCCACCATCTACAAGAAAAAAAAAGAAAAAAAAAGTAAAGGGGTGGGGGAGTGACTGACTGATACCAGAGCAATATCAGTGGGAAGCCATAGTGACCTCTGACACAGTAACACGTACACTTGGCAGTTGAAGGTAGCTTCCAATTAGTATCATACAGTTTTGTTGCAGAGTTTTTATGATCTGAGGTCACTACACTGCTAGTGCTAAATTGGGGCCTGTTGTCTTTTTGTCATTAAGAGTTTTCATGTTAGACAGTGAGCTGGACCAGTAGGCAGTTACGGGATTAACCCTTAGTGTGCATCTAAACAGTAGCTTATGTACCAATGGGACAATGCCAGGCTCATCAGCTGTTCTTTTAGTGTTCACATTGGATACCTGTAAACAAGTGCCTCATGTCAAAGTGTTTTCAAGGGAGCAAAAAAGGCACGACAATTTGTGCATGATAGTCATAGTCCTCCACTTTGCTGGGAAGGCCTGCAGGAAAAGAGCCTTTCAGCTACTGGAGAAGTATAAATTCCAATCAAACAATGCCTGGCCTGGAGTGGCCAATTTTGTATTTAGAAACACAGATCTTGTGTTTTTTCTAAACTGAATATTTGTTTTATATATATAAATAAATAAAAATTCAATTTTAACTTTAAAAAAAGAAAAGAAGCTAAATTAGATTCATGAAGGGCTCCCAGTTCAGTTTAGCTATTTTAATTACAAGTACTAATGCAGTAAGAGTTACCTTAGCGGGGTGGGTGGAAAATCACCCCAGGCCTTAGGTGTCAATCATTATGGTCCTGGATCAAGCAGATCAGTAAAATAAGAAGTGAAAATAGATGAAGAAAATAATAATAAAAAAAGTTCTAATTTTTGTCACTTTATATTAACTTGCTTTCTGCCATGTAAATAAAGTGATGAGGGATGCCAGATTGCTTTGAACTGTGCCGTTACTGTAATAAACAACCATATTATTCCAGTACCACTCTATTTTACAATATCGATATCAAAATATGGCATCAGTACATACAAAGGCATATGCTAACTGGATTTTAGCAACTTTCAATACCCAACACCCTTTGCAGTTAAGGGAAATGATTATGTTTTGCACTTACATGGCACCTTTCACAAAGGATATCAAAGCACTTTCCAAACAGTAATTAAGCCTCACAACACCCCTAGGAGGTAGGTAAGTATTATTATACCCATTTTACAGATGCAGAAACTGAGGCATGGGGAGGTTAAGTGACTTACCCAAAGTCACACACAGCAAGTCAGTGGAAGATTTAGTAATAGAATCCATATGCCCTTACCTCCTGTCCTCTCTTCTATTTTAATCATCTATTTGACAATAGCAGTCTGGAGATTCTGTTACGTGCCAAGGCATTTTTCACTGGCATTTAGCAATAGGGAAATCCTGACTCTGACAGCATCAGTGAGTTAATAAGCCCACTAAGGGTTACCATACAGTAAAAAAAACCTACACTACCGTACACTGGGAACATACATACACACACATGCACACAGCAAAACAAAACCTGCACATAGCTAAACCTACTTAAACCACCAAGATTAACGTGCTTTTCTTCATATCTGCTCATTTAAAAAAAAATTATCACGCATAGCGTGTTTGAAAGTTAACAGTAACATTTCATACTACCACAGGGTTGTGAAATGCAAATTTTAAAATATTTTAAACACATACCTTTACAAAAAATCCTATTACATAAGCAATATTTGCATAGAATTATACAAGTAAATTATACAATATTTAAGCAGCAGCAACATATGCTGAAATTTAAGACTAGATTAATCTTAGTTGTGGCACAGAGATCAATGTACAATAAGTACAGAACACAAACAATATTGTCCCACTCTATTAACAAGAGTTAACTCCAGATTATACTACTTTACATTGTTCCTTTGTATATTACATATGTGTACACCTTTTAAATATTTATAGAAATATTTAACAACATAATACAATAGGTTACAGTAACAGTGAACTGTTATCCTGATGCAGCATGTCCTTTTCCATAACTTCAAGCAGTTCTCTTCAAGCAGTTCTGGAAAGAGGAGGTTTCCCCATCTTTGGCCTCTTCTTTGCTTCAGTTGTTACCCTTTACAAAAGAGAGAAAACACAACTGTTCACTTAAAGCTTAAGAAAAATAAACCAACCCAACCCAACCCAAAATGCATGTAATGATTCTTGTGGTTAAGGTACAGGACCAAGAGTTAGGAAATCAGGAATCTATTCCCATCTCTGTCACAGATGTCATGTTTTAAATGTCCACTAATTTTAAGTGCCTCTATTTCTGCGTACCTGACTTCAATTAAAGTCAATGGAAGCTGCAGGAGAATGAGGTCTTAGGCATCTCAAATTGGACACCATTTGAGGTACCCAAATTAGTGTCCACTTTTGGAAAATTTGAACCTGGCCTTCTCTTTGCCTCAGAATCCACTTCCTTGGGATTCCACTACTTGCCATCTTCCCAGGAGAGCTGTGAGGATATATTCGTACAGAACTATAAAAATACTTTGAAATCTTTGGATAGAAGCTTTAGAAGTGCAAAGTATTTTAATTAGAACTGGTCAAATATTCCCTTTGGAAATTTTTGATGGAAAATACCTTTTCATCCAAAATGAAAATTTTCATTTTGCTCAACGTTTTTTGTGTGGTGATGAAACACTTTGAAACTTTTCAAAAAATTTCATTTTGTTTCTGTGGACAAAACACACATACTTTTTTTCCATCTGAAAAAGGTGTGAAAAAGTAACAGTGAGAAAGTGACCTCCTCCAAAACTATTTTTGGGTGTGTGTGTGTGTGGACCCCCCTCCCCCCCCAAAAATTACAGAAAATTTTGAATGACATGAAACATTTTCATTTCTTTCAAAAATGTTTTCTGAAACACACACCTCTCATTTTTACATCTTTATTTTATCACCTCAAAGCCATTGGGGATGGAGGAGGGGGAAGAGTTTACTTTCATTTTCATTTTATGGGTCAAATCCTCAAGGGTCAGGAATTATCTCTGACAAACCTAAGGAGCATTCACAGAGCAACTCAGTGATGGTTACCAAAGCCCAAAGCCTGTAATCGTGGCAGCTCCACTCCACCCATACAGGGCGACTTGTTCAGTTCCTGTTCAGCAACCCACTGGACACGCCCACATACACAGAACTCCACTTCATGAGAGCTTGGACCGAGCCCACTTAAAGCAACACTGTGCAGGAATGTGGGTAATCTCTGTACAAATACTTCCTTCAGCCTGCCTTGCACTGTGCAGCAGAACTATAGAAGTTCTGATGCACAAGAGGATTTGGCTAAGTAGTTTATATTCTTTTTACTACATTATATTCAAGGGTCACTTTCTTTTGAAAGTAAGTAACTGGTGGTTTTACTCCTTCCCAACAAATGTTGTTATGTGTGAGATTTTAGGAGGCAGCCTGTTTGAATGATCTGAGCATACCTGGGTACCAGGAAATCCAGGCCTGACTCCTGTTCCATGGCCTTGGACAAGTCGAACAACGGGTATTCTATGCTGCAACTGGGAGGTGAACTGCAGTGCGTGTTGGCATAAGCAAGCTAGTTCTGAGCTAACCAGCTCATAAGAAATAGCAGGGTAGCTGCAGTGGCATAGGCTAGCCCCCATGAGTACCTGAGCAGCATCCTGGGCGGGACTGTACTTGGATGGCTAGCTCATGGTGCTGCCAGTGCCACTGTGGCTACAATGCTATTTTTAGCAAGCTAATTGGATCAAAGCTGCTCAGGTATGCCTGCAGGTACTGCAATTACACTTCCTGATTGCACCATGGATACATCCAATTTTTCTGCTTCAGTTTCCCCACCTGAAAAATTGGGATAGCACTATTTACTTTAATACTTGCACAGAACTCTGAAGAGGTCAAGGGCTAAGTATTGTTGGTTCACCCAAGCTTATTTTCTAATGCAAAATGCACCGATATTTATGGGTGGGAAATCCCAGTCATTGCTGCCCAGAGGGTAAAGCAGCTGGGAGGAAAGATACCTTAGAAATTCTTGTCTTTTTCCTTTCCCCCGCCCCACACCATTGTCTGGGAAGGACAAAAATGTACCTTAATCTGAGCTGTTGCCATTTGTCCTTTCTTCACATTCAACATCTTGCAGTTCTATTACTTCTACTTTAGAGTTTCTCCTCTCACAACGTACATTAAAAGGCACATGGGGGTCCTCAAATGTTCCATGGTCAGTTTCATGGTATCCTTCGTAAGATGGAAAGCCTCCTCCGTGAGAGTTATGGCTGTGCACAGCAGGGTGTACAGCAACAGTAACTGAAGCGGAGGCAGTCACAGTAGTGATAGGCTGGCAGTATGCTGGCACTGAAGTACCCATGGCAGTGAATACTGGGCTTCTAATGTTATGAGAGCGAGCCCTATGGCCTGAGCGGTCCCTATTGCTAGGTCCAGAATGCCCTTCAGTAGAAATTTCAAAAGCGTCCCTGCGCGGCCTGTAAGGGGGCGGTCGTACTCCTTCCCTCAGTTCTCGTCTAGGTTGTCTGTTATGATGCCATGTCTGCTGGGACCCGGCTTCTGGCTTAGGCTGTAATTTTGGACTTGGCTGATGACATCTTGTCTCTGGCTGAACCACCTGGAAATGAAATGAGATACGCGGTTAAATCTCTGCCCTAAAGCATGTAAACAGAAGTTGCACATGCTATGGAAATATTTTCCCTGGTACAACTCTGAAGTGCACGGTCCTGGACTATCTCTAGAAGTGAAGCATTCTGGAGTCTTATTTGTGCCTTTTTCAAAGACAGTTCTCTCCCAAAATTGTTACAAGCCGCTGGGAAGTACAACTTTGCAGATAAACACAGGACTGTCATTGAAAGCATTATGTATACCTCCCACACACTGCTCAGTCTTTTGAAAGGGACAGATCGCAAGCACTACAACTTAACCAAAATTGCTGGGCTTTGGCAAAGACTCTCTTCCAGCTGGGGTACATACACAGGATGTTAGTGGGACAGTTTGTATAGATTGCAGAAATCTGGTTTCTGGATCTCTGTAAAAAGCGTGAAGCACAGCGGCCACATCAGTCAATAAACCGTGACCAACTTCAAATGTGGCTCTGCTTGTACCTATTTTTAGGCCTCTGCTGAACAAAAACAGATCCGCATTGCAGCTCAGCGTGCAGCATCCTGGGGGGTAGGAGACGGAGCTTTTTAGTTTATCTTTGAAAGGAAAGTTATGCTGGCCCAGTGGCTTAGGGCTTGGGCACTGTGCTGACACACAGCAGACCCAAGGTTTGGAGAAACCGTGAGACACTCTTTCCCTGGTCTGCACCAGCCCTTATCCTCTAAAATGTATTACTGGAAGAGAAATATAGTATGAAGATAGCCCATGTGGCTCTGGGTGGAGACCCATTAATTCCAGAGTCCCTTCCCTTCTCTTTCACAGAGGTCATCTGGAGCAAAGGACCTGCCAGTCCTGCACTTCCAGCTCAAGCCAGTATACTGCAAAGCCATTTACTGATGAAAATGCGCTGTGCTTTGATACCACCATTTTATCTAAATTTCCTTCCTAAATGAAGGGGTGAAAAAGCCTGAGCACCCATCATCTGGAAGTGCTCTTAAGTTTGGGCCAGTTGCAGCCAGAAGTACAATGGAAAAAAAAAAAAGAAGTCAGAATATAAACGTTGCTATACAAACTGAAAGAGACAAATTCTTCTAAAAAGCCAAAACGAAGTAACTTCCTCCCTTTTGTCCCCCAAACCAACATGTGGGCTACTTACAGTAGATCTGGCAAAGACAGGATTCTCAGTTGCTTCCACTATTACTTGGTGGACTGGTGCACCAGAGCTCTGAGTGGCCTCGTACTGATGGAGTTCCTCACTGATTCCTGACACTGTAGTCTGAGAACTGTACTCGGAATCAGATGAATCTGATCCATTATTTGTGTGTCCAGGTGGCAGTGCAAACCTCACAATGCTAGGGGCAGGCTCAGGAGATGGAGTAGGCAATCTGTTCCGTCCGTTAGCTGGAGAAACCTAATAAGGATAATTAAGACCCCGTATAATTACTAACATTCAACAAAAATGTTCCTCACCAAACTACATTTACTCTTGTCACCAAAACCATTTTGTTATTTATTATTTGCTACATTCTCTGTTACGGTGCACAGTGCCGTACCAAAAAGAAAGAATCACAATCGCTGTCTGTGGATGTGAACATAATTATATATATTCCTGTCAATGTCTGGATGTGTGAGTGTGTATATTACATATATTTCTTGGTATGTCATTAAAAGGGTAATTCCATGACTGTGTATAGTGTGTATCCATTAGAAAATATGGTTCTGTGTCTGTACATAGACAGATGGATACACACATAATAGCAAGTACTCTGTGTGTGTGCAGGGCCGGTGAAAGGATGTTTCGCACCCTAGGCGAAATTTCCACCTTGTGCCTGCCCACCCTGCCCCAGGAGCCCTGCGGCAGCTCCCTGCCCCCCCCACCCTGAGGCGCCCCCCCTGCAGTAGCTCCCAGCCGCCCCCTCCCTCCACCTCGGCAGGGGTGCTGTGCGACAGCTCCCCGCCCCAGCTCACCTCTGCTCCGCCTCCTCCCTAAGCATGCCGCCGCTGTTCCACTTCTCCCGCCTCCCAGGCTTGTGGCGCCAATCAGCTGTTTGGCGCTGCAAGCCTGGGAGGGAGAGAAGCAGAGCGGGGCGGTGCTCAGGGGAGGAGGCAGAGCAGAGGTGAGCTGGGGCGGGGAGCGGTTCCCCTGTGCGCTGCCCCCCCACCCCGTTATTTGCTGCAGGCGGCCCTCCCTGCGCCCCATCTCACCTCCATTCCATCGCCTCCCCGGAGAGCGCTTTTCCCGCCCCCAACCCACTTGGTGCCCTAGGCTATCGCCTAGTTCGCCTACTGGTTGCACTAGCCCTGTGTGTGTGTGTGTGTGTGTGAGTGTGTGTGTGTGAGAGAGAGCGTGTTTTATATATATATATATATACACACACACACACACTCCCCCATATCTATATCTCCACACACACTATGCACACAGCCATAAAGTTATTCTCTTTTAATAACACTAGAGAAAACTCAATGATCATGCCTTAGAGGGGTAACTGTGATATACCCAATGAGCTATCAAGTGCAAGTTTGAAGGCTATGAATGCTCTCTTGCTGGATTTGCACTGGACGGTTTAAGGCCCTGATCCTGCAAAGGGATCAACCGCATGGACCAGGATCTCACTAAAGCCAACAGGATACCACAAGAGTGTACTTGCAGATAAGGGAGGATCCTTTTGCAGACTTGTGGCCTAAGGCAGTGGTTCTCCAGCTGTGGTCTGTGGACCACCACTGGTGTGTGGAGCCCTTCCTGGTGGTCTGCTGAGTTAAATATTTTGAGAATGAAGCAACGGAGGGGCCGGAGTGTTAGGAGGAAACATAGATCTACAAAAGGAGCTCTTTCACAAAATGGCCTGTAGAATGAAGAAGTTGAGGAAATCCCTGCTCCTAGGGCATAGTTAATACATGAAATTCTGCTTAAAAATAAAGCTAATTAAATCATGCATTTGTACCTAAATCAAAGAGACAACTTCCAACCCACTGGTTATTATACAAGACACCTTCTGATTACTAATCAAGAATATCAAATTAAGAAAAGAAACCATATTTAATATATTTTTTTAAATAAAACAAAAAAAAGAGCAAGAAACTTAAATACAAATCAGAATTACAAAGAGAATAATAGGTTTCTAGGGAAGAAAGAAAAAAAGGACACATTCATTTCTTCTGCTCATAAATGTAACTACTGACCTCAGGATATGGTCCAAAGAATGAAAGAAGAACTGGAAGCAGCACCAATCCATTTAGAACTCCCAGAATAGTTAAAATTGCCAAAACAGCAAAGAAATACCTGAAATATGGTTTAAAACAGGGAGAAAAGGGCCATGAATACCATTAGACATACAGAAGATTGCATACTACTCCCCAAAATAATGTAACTTTAAAAAAAAAAATGCTAATACAAGTCTCAGAAACGTTAAAAATATTGTACAAAATCATGACTTTTAATTAATAAATGTATTTATTTAGTACCTTTTGAATTAGAGAAGCTACATTCCACAACCCAAGTGTTAGTTGATAAAGGAAAGAAAAAAAATCAGTTTGTTAATTTACCAAAATCTTGTGGCATGTAATGTTATTTATAAATGTGTTACACAAACACAAAAATATGGAATGTGAACTGAATGGCTGAATGGACTGAAAGCACAAATACAATGAAAAGGGGCCCCCATTAGCGAAAACCCAGCAGAAGCAAACAAATGAAGTGAAGGGTGTAGAATTTAAACAATTTAGCCAAGAAGGAAAAGAAGCCCACTTCTCCCAGCAGCTAATCCACTGTGAAATGCTTCTGCATCTAACAGTGGAATCTCTAATTAAATCTCTAGTGTATCAGGTAAGGCTTTCCCTCGCCGTTCATTAATCACAACTTTCCGCCTAGAATTCTGTGAGTTCCAGTTTTACCAAATAGCTCAAATTGCAACCTTTTTAGAACACAGGAACCAGCTTTCTGCCAAGAAAATGCTGCCCATTCTGTAGTAAGCTTCAGCATTGTACTGAGTAAGAGCACTCCACAATGGCAGAGCTGCATTGCAGGCTAATCTTTTGTTGAACAATTTAGCATCTCTGAATACTCTTGTTTTGCGTCAGCCAATTCAAACATAAAGGCTGAAGTACTATGGAGGACGAGGAAAGTGCACAAGTGGTTGTCCTTTCCCACCATTGAGGGCTAAGGTCTGGGATCCTTCATGAATACCAAGGTAAACCTGTCAGTAAAAGGGAAGCCTTACTAGTTGGTATTCGGCACAGCTGGAGTTCAGACTAAACTCAAGGCTGCGTTGCAACTAATGATTTCAAGGGCTCAGTCTTGGACAAATTTTTGGATGGTCAGGGTGCAGGAGGAAAAGTAGGGGCAAGTTTCCTAATAATAGCGCCACTGCTGATAACATTGTTTAGCAGGCGACAAACTTTATTGCCTATGTTTCCACATCTGATCAAATATATTAGATTCCTGTAAAACTACAACTATCCTGCTGTTGTAAACATTTTGGAATTTTTGATCTGCATTACCAAAATCAAGGAACCAATCTCCTTCACTAATATAAACTACCAGAACTTCATGCTGGGACATGTATCAACAACAGGCATTAAAACACATTTGCATCTCATCCATCTAACACTAGAATAAACAGGCTGATTACAAGTCTGGCCACTTAGCATATACAATGTCTGTTAATTTACTTAATCTTCCTAAACACATTGATGGGCTAAACTATCCCTTTCCGGAAGTTTGGAGTCTTCTTCACTCACTGTAACAGTACTTCAGATTTGCTCATTTATTTTACATCTGTCTTAGAGAAAAACAAGGGGAACTGAAGCCAGATTGTGCTAGAAAAAAAGAAACTGATGGGCAAAGACAAAGTTAAACAACAAAAGTTTAAAATGTGAAAGGCTCCTTTTATTTGTTAAGCAAATATCAAATCCCAATTTGGAATCAAACAAGACTACATGCTGCCATTTACTATGTCATGAAAATGTGCACACTATCTGCTTATGTGTTCAATATGTAGAGTATTACAACAAAGATGCTACTGTAAATTTCATTCAATCTGCAGGAAAAACCCAATCCTGCAAAGTGCTCAGCATGTTATAGGAGCAGGCCCTAACTGAATAGTTCTGCCTCATTCCCTCACCACCAACAAAAACTGAGACACACAGAAGACTTGGTGGAAGTTGCACTTAAGGGTACATAGTGTGTAGTTATGAAGACCATGAAGCTATGATCCATGCAATTCTTGTTAGGCAAGGAAATAACCTTCCTTTCCCTGCCGTCTCCAAATCTCTCTCTCTCTCTCTCTCTCTTACATACACGCACACACAGCTAAAACTTAATAGTTAGTCTCTCAGTCATAGCCTTGACATTTTTTTTGTTACATGACCTGATTTAGTTTACATCTATTTATCTAGCTCACTTCAGTCTGAACAGTCCAGTCATCTATCAGACCATGAATGTTTGGTCCAGCACTACCCCAGTCCTGCTTTTTTTTTTTGGGGCAATAGTCTGCCACAAAGAACCAGTGTTACTTCTAAGATTAGCCAGTTTGCAGAGCTCCACAGGTTGTTTGGAGTAGAATAGGATCCATTTCATTGCACTTCTCAAATTCCCTTCAACAGAAAAAATTGCTCTCCTCTCATACTTGACAAATTCACATTCTTAATTAAATCCACAAGAAACAGCCTCCCTTTAGCTGTAAACAGGTCTTCAGGCTTTGCTTTACAAATTTTAATACAAACTTCTGTGTTCACGCTTATGGTTTCCTACATCCCAAACAGGGCTTCAATTTTTTTGTCAGTTAAAACGTGCTGCAAACTTCATACAGGGATAACAGGGGAGAGGGAGGGAAAGAGAGTGTCAGTTTCAGGATGTTTATAGTTCTTCCTATTCCTTCCACACAAAATGCTGTACATATGAAAAGTCTGGGTTAAAGGTCAAATCCCGCTAACCATTGGACAATATTAGGTATTTGGAGCTAACTTATTTAAGAACTGAGCAAAGAGGCAAGAGAGGACCCCTTTTGTTTCATTTTAGGCCTGGAGTCTAATTTTTCCTGGAACTTAATCCAATGTCAGCAAAGGAAGTATTACTGCAACTAGCATGTAACAAGTTAATAAAGCAAAAGTAAAGCAGGACCATCATGTAAGCATGCACAGTAGTAAAACAGCAGATACACTGAAATGACCAAACATCGAACATCAACACGTTAAAAAAAATAAAATAAAAAAAGTCAAGAGATGCTTTACCTGACAATAAAATCAAACTCGGACCCTGCAAGCATTAACACTCCAAGCAGTGTAGATACGGCTCCATCCAATACTGGTGCAAACATGTGCTCCAATGCAAGGACAGCCCTGCGGTTCTTGTCTCCTATGGCGGTTAAAAATGCCTATAAAAAAATAAACTCCATGTCATCGTTTCTTTGTACACAGTCTTTCAAAACTCTCAGCCTCTCCCAAAGCATGCAGGTTTCCTCCCCTTGCCCCAGCTAATTACTCCAATTTACAGTTTATTAAAATATCTTTGTGGCTGCCTAGAGTTCAAGACAAGGTCTGATTCTGCAGTCATTGTATACAGCTGCTACTGAAGTCATGGGAGTGGAGTGAGGATTGATTGCAGGGTCAGGGCCACAGCAATAATTTTCTGAAACAACCCCCGCCCCACCTCATAAGGATTTTCGTTGGTTGCTCTGTTTGCTTGTTTCCACCCACAAAGGATTTGTTTAATTTTGAAAGAACTTCTCCTGTAAAAATTATAAGACTACTCTTGCAGTTCTTACCTGGGCAAAACTCCCATTGATATCATGGGAATTCTGTGGTAGCAGGGACCACATGACTTGAACTATTATTTGTTGTGGACTTGGACGTGATCCTGTAACCTTTACTCACATGCATAGTAACACTGAGTTCAGCATCCTATTAATGGGCTGTATCTTTCTGACACTTTTAAAGCAGAATTCTCCACTGATGTCAGTGGATCTCTCCATGTGGGCACAGGACCCCATGCTAGCAGATCTTTATGCACAATCAGCCCCTAACTGAATGAGATGAGCAGGATTTGACCCAAAGTATTCAGTGGATCTTCTCATATAAACAAGCACTACAGGACTATGCTCCTCTTATTCTTTTTAGTTATATTCCACCCTATGCAAATATATTTACAATTTTTACTACTTCAAAACCAAACAACTATACATCTGTTTCAGGGTTTTATCCTGCCACTCATCACTATAGTGATGTGAGCACCGATGTAATTTATAGAGAATCTATCCTCCTCCGCATGACTCCTGAGTAAGCAACTCACAGCATATAACATACTTCAGTACTCAAGATTTATAAGAATAACAGTGAACCATGGAAAACTAAGGTATCCAGGATTAGTACATTTTATATATACATGCTCAGCTATGGATAACAAATGGATTTCCATATAGAGCACAGGATATGAGCTGATGTGTACTGGATAACTCACATGAGTCAGGGCTGTGGGATCAGACCCATAACATAGTAACAAAATATATGCACTGCACATGGATAGGTGTGTATTTAAAGGATACATAATACAATGAGTGCAGTGTTGATGCAGAATTTATTTGGAGGAATTTAAAAAAAAAATGAGGTCACAGCTCACAATTGGCAGAGAAAAATTGAGCCACAAGTGGATTGTGAATTTGTCTTAAACAAGTACAATTAAATCCTGTATCAACACTATAAGCATTGCATATTTTGTTTATACAACACTGATGGGGTTATTTATATTCGGTTAGTTCTATGAATGCATTGGCCAGCAGTGCTGCTATAGTTTAACATCTATTAGGTGCTTTCATTGTAAAACACATTTTTGAAGGGTTTTATTTCCAATGTCAGTGTGGGGAAAAAAGAGGTTTTAAGTTTGCTGGGGACTGAAACTTTACCCACATGTGATTTTATTTAGATAAAAATGTGACATAAATTAGTTTGGTTTCTCTCTCCACTTAGAACTGACAGCCAAGCATTTTATAATTTTGTGTTCCATTTTTGTTTATTTATTTATTTAAAATTTGTCATTTGTTTCCCTATAACATGCACCATCACTGAAACACTCACTATCCTACCACAAGCCTTAGCAGGCTGCTTTATATCAACAAGCCTAAATATGCTTCCAGCTGCCTGTCACTTTCTCCTTATATTACCCCTCATCCATAAGGCCCTCTTAAATCTACTCACTCCACCCCCCGCCACTTAAAACTGAGGGCACCTCACAGTTCACTGCCATTGTGCACCTCAGCCTGCTGCACTCCTACCATGCTTCTGAGTTTCTAATCCTCAAAATTCCCCTCTAGTCCCTGCTGCCTTCTCACTCCCCCAGCAATCCTCTCAGCAGTTTGCATCTCCTCAACTCAAGGTTCTCTTCTGTAGTTGTGGACCACATCTAATCCCCACCTCCATTCTCTCCAGTCTACTTCTCTTCCCCCCTCATTCTTTGAGCCTACTGGATTCTGATGGTACTTTTGAAAAAACAAAAATATTAATGTATAGTTATAACCCTTCCTACAATAATTAAACTGGCCTGTCCAGGCTGATCCCTTTCTATTCTCTATAGTATTGTTTCACTCCATATGGATAGTGATTCTTAAATAATCTTCTCCTGAAAAATATACGGGAACGACCCCATGCTGAGTGTATGAAGAGCCTTCTCTGTATGTAACATTGGGAGTTGTGAAAACCAACCACTGTTGAGAACGTGTTGAAGCGGGGGGAGATCATCAGACACTGGGAATTCATTTAAATCACGTGTAATTTTGGATTAAGTAGCATGTAAACTTTTGAAATCCCGTATTTTCCAAATTCTAAGAAAAAAAATCTCATATGCTATTTTCAGCATTTCAATTTGCAAACAAGTTGTTTAATCAAAAGTTAGGGGTGTGTGTGTAGAAAATAAGGCTTACGATGGAAGTCTACATGCAACTCTAACAATAGAAATATCAACATTTCCATAACAAACCAAAATTTTCAAACTTCAACACCCAAAATTAGGCACTTTATTCCATATTTTGACACCTAAATAAATGGCCTGAATTTCCGTGATGCCAGCTCTCACTGGCTTAAACAGGAGATGCAGTTGCTTAGCACTTCAGAACATCAGGCCACTAATTTATGTGCCTAAATTTAGGAACCCAATTTGAAAATGTTTCCAACTGTGTTTATACATTCTCTCTCTCTCTCTCTCTCTCTCTCTCTGTGTTTCTTCTGCATTACTCTTCAGTCAATCAATGGGAGTTCTGCTTACCTATGGACTGCAGGACTGGGACCATTACTAACAACTAATATGTTCTGAAAGAAAGGCACCTAATGGGAGATTTTCAAAGGCAAGCACCCAACTACCATTGAATATTTATGGGAATGGTGCCTAACTGCCATTTGTGCCTACGAAAATCTCCCCCAAAGTATTAAATTTGCCATAATAGGCAGCATCTAGACACAACAGGGAGTGCATAGTTATGTACTGTTATAAGGTCCTCTGCAGCACTTAGAGACAAAAGAAAGGACCAAGACAGTGGTAGTATCGGAATGCTTGTCTACATTACCAGCTGGATCGATGGGCAGCGATCGAACCAATGGGGGTTGATTTATTGCGTCCACTGGAGCGAGAGGTGCAGGCGGAGTCAACGGGGGAATGTCAGCTGTCAACTCACCGCAGTGAAGACACCGCGGTGAGTAGATCTAAGTACGTCGACTTCAGCTACGTTATTCACATAGCTGAAGTTGCGTATCTTAGATCGATCCCCGCCCCTAGTGTAGACCAGACCTTAGAGTGTGAAGGTCTTAATAGACCTTAACAGTTCTGCTTAGTACACATATTGATACGGATCATAGAAATACCTACTGCATATTAACTGGAGACCCGTAAAATCATATTTAAAAGCACTTAAAAGTGCATTGTTGAATCCAATCTTGTTTCATGCATCACTGACTTAACAGATGGTAACTATTCTTTCAAATCAATTATGGTCTATCAGGCAACAATCTAACTGGCACACTAACTCTTGTGCGGTGTTTGAGCTTGGTTGTCTTTTGAAAATCAGATCACACATTTGGATACCTAACTATGGATTTAGGAGCCTAACTTCAGGCTCCCTTTTTAAAAAATCTTGGAGAGATTTTCAAAATACTTTCAAAATGCTGCCTAATTTTACATACCAAAGCAACATGAACAGTGAATTCCACTCCTATGCCAACAGAAGCAATCAGGATGACCACAGGCACTGCACTCAGCTTTATTCCAATTAGACCCATCATGCCAAACAGCTCCACGGTCATCAGAGCCAGCACCACCACCTAAATGATTTCAAACAGCTGTTAGTAACTTCTTATGCTCTATATAAACAAAGGAAAGGACTTTCAAAACAATGTGGGACTAGCAAATGCAACCCTCACAGCACTCTTTCTCTCACCTTCCAAAGGCAAGCTATTTTTCCTTATTTCATTGAATTCAATTGCAATTACCTGAAATGAGTCAGTTTAAAATTATTCCCCCAGGATCCAGTGGGCACAGCAACCATCAATTTTCTATTGGTTACCTCTTGTCAATACTATCTAAAACATAATTTATTATTCCTCCCTATCCCCATCCATCAGAATATAACTTTTCTGCTTTTTAACCCATTTCCCCAACAATATTCTCAAAAATTAAAGGAAGAGCCCTAAAAGTAGAAAAGCATCTTTTAAACAGCTGGTTTGGGTTCTTTCTCCAGAATTCATGGAGTAAGTGAAGATGACTCAAGGGCAGGTTTAAAGTCCGGAAGAAAGTGAATGCCATAATCAGCTGATGAGTGTCAGGTTACAGAGTGTCTCTTAGCTTTGAAGAAACTTGGGGGTGATTGGCCTGGACAAAGCAAACAGTTAAATCTAAGGGAAAGCTTTTATTTTCTTTCATCTATCTTGTAAAAAAAATGGAGAGAGGTGGGGGGAAATCTGTGGAGTAGACGTAAAAGTTTCTGGAGCCAAAAATACACATTTTTAAAAGAGATGGCGGACTCTTTAAAATAAACCCCCTTTTCGAAGAAAAAATGTAAGTGCTACAATAAATGATTTTATAAGCTAATGAATCACGAATGATAACATAAATTGTTTGATTGAGTGCTATGAAAAATATTCTAGACTAAACATTTACCTTTTAACATACCTGTTGCACAAATGTACAGTACAAAAACTAGTGACTGCTCTGTGCTTTTCTACTTCTGGCATTTTATAAGCTATACAATAGTTTATGGAATTTAAACACAGGAACATCATCATTCAATTTAACATGAATGTTTATTGCAAGGAATTCATGAAGGAGTATTCTGTATCATTTATAATTTTACTGCTCTTTCTCCTTAAAGACATACACTCCTTTCTCAGTGTGTATTGCACAACTGTTCACCTAGCCATACACCCTTCTTATCCTTCTAAGATTCACATCCAGAAGTTAGTACAGCAATTTAGTGTTTATGGGCAAGATGTAGAAATAAGAAACCGCCATGAAAAATAATTTTGTTTGATTTAAAAACAAACAAACTTGAGGGTGTGAGGAACGTAGAATTTTTTAATAGCTACTTAAAAATTCCAATTTTCCTCCGTGCTTCATTTCTCATGTTCATGAGTATCTGAGCAGGGACAAACGTTTAGTTATGTTTATAAAAAAAACTTTAAAGCTACTAGAGTGTGGTCAAAAGATTAAGGTTATTAAGGGTTATACCTTTACCATGAACCCTACCGCCTCAAGTTGAATAAATATATCATAAATGATGCAATATACATACTCCACCAGAGGCCCAGACATAAACAAAACCTTTCTGACTGCAGCAAGAGCTAGGCTGAAAGGAATTTGCCTTTAACAAAGACCCTTATAATAAACTTACAATGATCCCAGCCGTCCAGGGGTTCAGGAGAAAGAGGGCACACACCAGAAATGTGCAAGCCAGAACCACGCTAATAGACAAGAGAAGCCAGTGACGAAGCCCAATGTACTGTTCCCAAAAAAGAAATGGGTATCCATTTGGGTAGCTGGGGACCCCAAGACTGGTGTAGTTGTTACAGATAGCTCTCACTTTTTCAATAGCTTCCACAAAGTCAGCAGTTTCACGCAATCCATTGAGGTAGAAAGGAAACTGAGCATATTCAATGGGCTCAGCTGCTGGAACTAGGAGAAAGATGATAATTTTTAAATACGGATTGTAAAGGAAGAAAAAACAATATGCAGAGAAATAAATATGATTAAAGCACTTTGTTTTCTATGGAAAAGTGTTAAATATGAGTCACAAATTAATTACTTTGTTGAAACTCCAGAACTTCTGTGGCAACTTTAAAACAGGTGACTATATTTCACACCTTGCAGTGTAATTCAATGATTACACTGTACATCATACTCAAGACCAGCTTGATGATATTATTTAATGTAAATGGGTATCTAATATTATATTAGAATTACTGTGGCACATATCACTTTATTGTCTGTCCACAGTACACTGTATGTAACGTAAAATAAATAAAAGAGCAACCTTCTCAAATACTTCTCCCTATATTTTGTTTGAAAGAAGATGAGTTTCAAATAAAACTGTGTTACTCCAGTTTTATGCTGGTGTAACTCCTGTGAAGTCAACATATATTTATCTAAAATCAGTGGAATTAAACTGCTTCTAAACTAGATTTATGCAGTGGTGAATCAGGCCTTTTTATTTTGTAATATTTCAGCTGTTTATTTTAAAAGCCACTATCCATTAAAAAAAAAAAAAGTAAAAAACCCCTAACAGTAGGGGCTTATTGAGGAAATACATAACATTTTATCCTTTAATGATCTGACAAACTTAAATTTTCCATGCTTCTTTTTGAATGTAATGCTAAGTCTACTGTAATACCAAAAGAAAAAAAGAGCCTTCCACAACAAGCATTTAGTTACTGCCGCTGTGTGTTCCAGACCCTGCAGGGTCATTCAGTTGACTTGCTAAACATGATTTGCCCTATTATAATCTCAACTATAAATTTTCATTAAGACAAGACTTGGCTGACTGCCACAAAGCTCTAGGGTTTGGATACAGTGAAGCACAACTTGCTTGTTATCCAATCACATTTCCAAGAGAATCAATCCTCTCCTTCCCCTTCCACCCCTCAGTTACCAACTAGCAATCCACCCAATAAATCCAGTGTAAAAGCTAAGAAAATCAATTTGGGATTACCATTCATAATGTAAAAAGGTGAATGGGGGCAGGTGGAAAGGAAGGATGACACTCTCTTACACTGACTTCTCCCCTACCCAAACAGCTCTAGCGCAATACAGGTATGGGTGGCTTAGATGAATGACCTAACTTGCAAAAAATTTCTTCCACACTAGGGTGACAAATTTAGGATAAACATGATATCATTTTCAATGATGAAACTCTGGAATGGCAAAGGCAGAATGTTATGCACTCTGAAGGTTTCCCTTGCATACAAAATTAACAAGCAGTGTTAAGAAGAAATGTCTAATGCAAGTTTTAGAGCTTAGATATAAACTATTATACAACTAATTATTCAACATGACAAAGTCCTGCAGTGGTACCACATTATACTATATTACACAACTGCATCTGTCTCCTGAGATTTTAAAGTAACACAATATATTGTTCCGTTTATGCTTCTGAGACCTGTACAGTGTCAAGTAACTAGAGAGTTACTGGGCCTTTAAGGAAGGGGTGAGGCACTTATATAAACTATAAGACATTAAGATTAAATGTTACTTACTTCTCAGCCTTGTTTCTGGCATATAGTCTGCTTTGTCATGGACCCATTCTGGACTGTGAGGCCGGATGTTGGCTTGAGAGGCAGAGTAGGCCACGGGGTCATTGCTAACCCAGGCTGTCAGGTAGATGTAGAAAGCATTTGGGTTAATGATTCCATCTGCATCCACCAGACGCTGTTTAGTCAACTGCAAAATGGAAAGATTAGAAGCCTTTCAGAAAGGAGTTTTGCTTTCAGAGCTTTTGCTGCAAAGCTTTAAACAAAAAAACTGGAATATGCAACACACATACAGAATCATTTTTTGTGTGTGTGACTTCACATTAAGTGACTAAACAGACTATTGTTTGAGAGTGAGCAAATATCTAAATATCTGTATTGAACTTTAGAAAAGTGTTTTGTTTTATTTTGTGAAAAGCATATAATATTTATTATAAACATTAAACCAGCAGATGGTTCCAGAATAGACTGAACCAATTAAATCTGAATTCTAAGAGACTGTCTACAGCCAAGGGGGAAAAATGACCAAGTTGGAGAAACATATTTAAAGGAGGGGGAAAAAAAAATCTGGCAAGAGTCCCTATAAACGTCTGTGTGCAGTTAACCTCTGTTGTTAACACTGAAGGAAATGCCACCCAGTAAATGGAGGAGAGCTATAAAAATAAAACAACATCTGTATAAATTTTGCTAACACTTGCCTCCTATGACCTATGTATTCAGAAAATGCCAAGCGCCAAGAAAGTAGACGAGTGCACTGTGTAGCTTGGGTCATTGTTGGCAAATGTTTTTGTGGGGTAAACAGCAGTGGTGTATTTCCAGGGTTTTGTAGCCAAATACTATCCAGCCAGAGGATGTCTTGGATGAAAAACATTATGATTTTTTTGTTTTGTTTAGTTTATTTTAAATTCTGGACTGACTCCAGTTTCAGGTCTTTTTAATGAAATGAAAAACAACAGTGACAGCAGTTTAAAAAAAAAAAAAGCTGGATTCCAAAGATCTGGATTCAATTAATCCACAGGATATGCAACAACGATATGTCTTCAAGCTGTCTTTGGAATTGCACAGTACAGCTCACAGCCCCTGTGGGTGCACGACACTTTTCTCCCTCCCAGGCACAGGAAATTATATCAGAAGCTATGGTCCAATCACATTTGTTCCGTGATGTACCTGGTACATACTACCGAACAAAACTACTTGGGCATCTCACTTAAGTTTCCTCTTCAACTCCCTTCTTTTGCTTAATTCCTAACTCAAACTCCTGTTCAACTTGACAGCATGCTGCTGTAAAGCACTGTGTTTTATACACCATAGTAACTTTGAACAATGTACTCCGTAAATCTGTCACCTTTAATGCCAACAAAAAAAGGAAGACAATAAACAGAGCTGCCGGGAAGATCATTAGAGTGACTATTTTCTGCCTGAAAACACAGAAAGTCAGCTATAGTTCTGAGAGAAGAGAACCTAGGCTACTACTGTATTTTTTTCTGAACTGCCCTTTAAAAGTATAATTTTAATATAAACAATCAAAAACACCAGGCTTTGTCTTCCAAATGGGATCATAATAAAAATCTTCAAATACAACTGTATGCTATTATGTACTATATAAAAAGGAGCTCTGTGTTCAGGTTGCTTAATGAGCTGTAATTCCCAGCTCACATAGACGTACTCATGCTATCTCTGCTCAAGCTAGTGCACTAAAAATAGTAGTGTATCCGAGGTAGTACAGACAGCAGCTTGGGCTAGCCGCCTAAGTATGTACCCAGGGAGTCAGAGTGGTACATACTTGGGTGACTAGCCCAGGCTCCTGTCCATGCTACCTTCTATTTTTAGCATGCTGGCTTGAGTACAGCTAGCGTGGGTATGTCTATGAGAGCAGGGAATCACACTTCCCAGCTCAAATGTCGATGTGCCCTTAACTCATGATAGTGCAGGAGTAGTATAGTTGGGGTTGCCAATTTTGGTTGGATGTATTCTTGGAGGTTTTATCACATGACATAATCTTTAATTAAAGATTACTCTTTAATTCCTGGAGATTCAAGGACAATCCTGGAGGGCTGGCAGCCCTCACTATAGTATATGATGGCTCCAATACCCTTTCACCCACCCCTCCTAAAAAATATCTCTTAAAAATGTGCCTTTCCATTCAAATTGTTGGGAGCAAATTGAGTAGTTGGGTATCTATATTTTAAGATTTCTATTCATCAGTGAAAAAACAAAATAGACAGAGGATGACCTTATATTACTGGTTCTTCACATACTTGAGTGGAGTTGCACCTGATTTACACCAAAGTCAATGGCGTTCAAACTGATGTAAAATTGGAGAAGAATCAGGCCATGTAAAGCTCAAGCCTGCCTTCATATACAAGGATGCAACTCCTATTGTGTTCAATGGGAACTGAGCTCATGCATTTAAGAGCAGAACTGGACTCAAAAAATATTAAGTATGCACCACCTAGTATTTCATAAAGATAGACATTTGTGATGATTGCTTTTGAATATTACAGAATGCAGCCTCAATCCTGCAGCATTACTCCCATGAGTAATCCAACTGAAGCAAGCAATGCTAATCATGTGTTTCAGAGGAACAGCCGTGTTAGTCTGTATTCGCAAAAAGAAAAGGAGTACTTGTGGCACCTTAGAGACTAACCAATTTATTTGAGCATGAGCTTTCGTGAGCTATAGCAGATGAAGTGAGCTGTAGCTCACGAAAGCTCATGCTCAAATAAATTGGTTAGTCTCTAAGGTGCCACAAGTACTCCTTTTCTTTTTGCTAATCATGTGTGTGAGAACTGCAGGATCGGCTTTTTAAACTCAACAGATACCGGAAAAAACAACTAAGTAATCCCCATTTCTTCTACACCTCCCACTAGTTTGTGCATTTCCACATAAACAGGTATGGTCACAGTGACATATGGGACAGTACCTGGCTGATGTCGATGGGTTTATCGCGGTTGCCTGTTTGCACCAGAAGTTTGTAGGCCAGGACAGCATCATCAGATCCATTTTTGTAACTGCTGTATGTGATTTTCCCAGTTTCCCAGTCGCTGTCAAATGCATCTTGAAGACCTACAGTGCGTTGGAAAAGGGGTGGAAAGATTAAACATGCAGAGTAAGAAACCACTCTTTAAACAAATTACAGTTGGGAGAAACAAAAGTAATTTCTCTTTTTACATATATACCTATTTTGGGCCAGCCTGTAGCCTCCCTAATGAAGCTGCAGGAGACGTAAACCCACCCCCAGCCTCATGCTCACTGCGTGGCTGTGTTAGGACTCTCCCCGTATTGTGGCTGGAGTGCAGATGCACAGAGTACAAGCTAGACAGAGTCTGCTACGATCCCTCCCCCTCCGTGAAGGGGGTGGCAAGAAGGAGGAGCCTTGGCTTTTGGAGCTGGCCAGCAGAGCTGAGCTCATGAGAGTGGGTAAGTAACCTGCACTCAGAAAAGAGCTGTAGTAACCCACTACCCCCAGGAGTGAGTGGGGAGCTGGGAAGGCATTATGACTTCCAGTCACAATTCCTTCTCCTGGTGGCATAGCTAAACATTGTCCCATTCACAGGGCTAGGAGTTAGGTCCGAGCACTCAGTTTGTAAACCAAAAGAAGAGGATTCACAGAGGTCTTTATTAATAAACTACAGTTGTGCAATGCTAATATTTTTTAAAAATGTGTATCTCCACGCTTTGCAACCCCCTGCCCCCATACATTACTGAAATCTCACCCTACGCTGAATGGGGCCAAAACAGAAACTCCATTGACTACCATGGAGTTAAATCAGGGAGGAATTTAATCCGTTATCTAAAAAGAAACATTCCCCATACTGCTCCTGCCGTCCCTCCCTCCTCCCCCCCCCCCACCCTTCATGAGATGCTGGCCAAGCACATTAGCTCTTTCATTAACTGTCTTGTGCTACTGCAGACCGCTAAAGCAATAGGTTCTATGATAGAACCAGAAATTCCACTGCAAGGGGGAAAATAAAACCACACTCAAACTTTCAACTTCAAACAACAACTCAGCTGCTTCTTGAGCACAGCATGAGTGAACATGGTTTTGTCAATTTGTTCCATCTGTTCAACTTGTGTAGCTAATACAAGTCGTGGGATCTGCTGCCAGCATGTGTAAAGATCACAGCCAACACCTATTCACTCTCAACTGTTATTTTCCTCTTTGCCACCCTTTCAGGGTAGGGTGGGGGAATAGCTCACAGCACAAATTTGGATCAGATTTAGAACAGGAAGCCACAGGCCAGTGCAAGGAGGCTCTTTGAGAACAGATGACAAACCGCATGTCCTGGGAAGGGAAGGAAAAGCACCGACCCACCTCACAGCTGCCCTGAGAGGCTGTAATCAAAACCATCATTACAGAACTGATAGGTTAGCTACAGCTGTAAAGAGATAAGAGTGTTGGAAGAGAAAACATGACCTAAATGACACACAGCCTTAGGGCCTGAGTGCTCATTCACCTTTACAAATGCTTACCCCTCCCCTGGAAAGTTGCCTCCCTTGCAGACCTCCATAATCATACTCCCCCCTTCCCTCACTAAAGCCAACAGGTTCAGAACAAAATAATAAAGCAAACCTTCTAAACCCAGCTCAGACAGTACTCCAGCCCCTTGCCCAGAATATTTAACACCAGAGACTCTAACATCATCTAAGTGACTCCAAAGCATGCAATATGAAAGCTCTGCTTGTTGGGCACTCGGAGTGGGCAAGACATAACTTAGGAAGTGGAAAAATACAAATCTCTCCTTCCTGGTTTTTCCATTAAAACCTTCTGTGAAATGGTTATAAGCACCAGTTGTGTTATCAGAATAATAATGTAAAAGAGCACATTGGGAGTTAAAGGAGAGCTATTCAAGAAGAACATGGGAGAGGAGGAGAGACCACCAAAGAAAAGACGACTCGTAAGTTACGATAAACATGACTTTCCTTGGTAAAGTGAGCATAAGATGCTATACTAAACAGACAATATTTGGGGCCAGAGTTTTCAGACTAATATACACTTCATACAAAGGGGACAACTAGATACACAAATAATCAGAATTAGCCAAATGCATTCAAAATTACTTAACTTGTGCTTGCAAATTCAGTATACAACTGTGCATAAATTTTACATAACTAACTTGCGTGAAAATCTAGTCTTTTTTGCCTCCTTTTATACTTAGAAAAAAAAAAAGGATCTTTGCCACAAACTCCAAATCCATTTTGAATATTTTATGACTTAGATGGCTTATTCCCTTTATGCTGTTACTGGAATAGGCATGAGTACCAGCACCAGTTTCTTATTATTGAACTGGTACATTGCTGAGATCTAGAGATGTCAGAAAGAGTATCTAAGAAATCCCCTTTAGGAGTGTATAACTTCTTAATGATTTCAAAATCGCTTCAACTTACAGACCACCAAAAATACCACAACACTTTTAAATAAATAAAAGTTTTGAATTCAAAGGAAAATGTCTTCAGTATGGGCAGGTCACACCAACATTTAAGCTACACATTACAAGTACAACCAAAAAACAAGTATGTTTTAAAAATAATTGTGATCAGCAAAATCTTTTGGAACGGAAAGATAAAGCAACATAGTGGTGCCTTTCTTTGGCAAAGCTATACAAATGAAGGAATTTTTTAAAATGGCATATGCAGGAACATAGGAACATAAAATTTGTCGCATGAAGCAGTGACCTATGCTTGATGTTTCACATGAGGAAGGTGAACCCCCTCCCTCCAAAGTGCATCTGGCCAATTTTGCCATACTGTACATGAGATGTTGGGGATGAGGGAATGAATTCCTTCCTGACCCATGCAAATAGCAGGCACTGTGAAGCACAGGGTATGATTACCCTTTGGAAAACAAGTGTAATTATAAGTCAATCAGGGAATATAAATTACCTCATTTACATCCAGTTACTTATATACACAAAGTTCACATTTCCAGTTCTAAATGAAATTATTAAAACGTTAATTCTTTCCTTGATATTTTCAGGTAAAAGAGAAAATGCTTGCATTATTGAAAATCAAGGAGCAAGACAACATTTTAAAAGATTTTGTGGAAGACGGAAGCCATATAACTCCACTGAAAATAAATCAGTGGGAGTCTTGTATGGCTAGCGCCAAGAATAATACTTTGATAAAAAATGCTGCTGTTCACATACTATTGTTACCTACCACATCCACCATGCAAAAATGTAAGTGCCTGAGGGCCATATTCAGCCTGCAATCTGTGCATTGACTTCCTAGTCAAGTCTATGGGAATTATCGCTGGAGTTCAAGCACCTGAAATGACCTTAGTTTGCCATTAGAAAGATCATCATATCATGTTCTCTAACATCCAATCACTTCATTCTCATACAGTTCCACCAGCTCTCCATTCATTCCAGGATCCAGTTTAAAACTGTCCCTCTTCCTTGTTTTTAAAAAGCTGAACAGACCTGTTCCAGCCAGCTTCACTGGCCTTTGCTCGCTTTTTACTTCCTTTCCATTCCATTCACTTAGTCTTGGATTTAGCTAGCACAATATAAGAATTAGGTATTATTATTATTACTATCTGCTCCTTCACATAATTGCATTACTACAAGTGTGAGAACTTTCTCTAGTATAGAGAAGGAGATCCCTCTCCTTCATCAACACTCCATAATCTTAAAACATCTCCTCTCCTTTGCCTACACTCCTTAATGTTTTTCTCCTTCTATTTTAATCTACACAATATAGTTGTTTTATATTAGTTGTACAGTTCTTCCTTCTAAATGTCAAATGATAGTCACATTTATGACACAAAAAGAACAAGAGTTCATCAGGGTTGAGGTTTTTGCCAAATCACAGGTTTGGGGAACCTGCTTATTTCACCCTAGCGTTTTTTTGTTTTGTTTTTTGGTTAAATGTGTCATGCAAGTTACATTTATTATCTCAAAAGTGTGTGAGTTACACATACATCCACCGCCTATAAAGAGCTACCATATGATTGCAAGGGCGCAAGGGAAGGATGGATAATGTGGTATGCAGGGCTTGCTCAGTTTTGGGGTGAGCTGTAGAGGTAGTGGCTTTGCAAAAAGGAGGTGTGGCTTGGGTCAAATCCCTTGCTCAGTATTATCCTCCCAGCAGCAGAGTGAAAAAATGGAGCAAAACAAAACCACTCTTGAACATGGAACCAGAGCAGTTATTGGTGCTGGTGTGCAGTCTTCGATAAACTCTGAGTCCCTGTGGGATGCAGCTGTGATTACCGTAAGATTCATTTGTCATATAGATGTCAGATTCACAATAAGCATATAGTGGAATCTTTAAGCACTGGGATATGGAGTGTGTGGTGTTCTGGTGTAAATAAATGTGGAGAGACAGATTTGTCTCTGAAAGAATCAGGTACCTGTAATGGGTATGGTGACTGATTACCTTACTGTGTTACTGAAAAACAAGCTGGGTTAGGTAATATCTTTTATTGGACCAACTCCTCTTGGTGAAAGAGACAAACTTTCGAGTTACACACAGCTGTTCTTCAGACCTAGCGTTTACCACACAACACTGCCAGCAGCAATCTTGCCCTCATTCCAAACTTACCACTAGCGCTGCACGCTGAGCATCAGCACAAACTTGAAGACACAGAAATAATTTCTACAATAAACACCCTCCCCTCAAGCTAACTACTCATGCCACATCTCTTTATTCTGTGTACAGGAAATTATCTGCATGTCTGTATCATTGCGAAACATGCAAAAAAGGGGACACCCCACAACTGCCTGTATTTCTTTCTGTTGTTTCCTACAAATTGCTTTATGTAAAAAAACCGTAGCAGAAACAAATCTCAGTTGAATACCAGCATATAATAAGTGTATTTGGAAAAGCAGGTTAAAAACTATTGCCGTTTCTTCTCCTGCAACTAAATGCGCTTCTGAGCAAAGTATTCCAAGCAAAACTTTCAATAAATGAATGTAACAGAAGACTGATGAAGGAATCCCAAACTTAAAAAACAAAACAAAACTAAAGCTCCTCTCAGCCTCCCTATATATTAAATACAACAGGGAGCTTGATCATTTTTGGACTGCAGGCCACCCAACATATTCATCATGCTGCCCAACATATCCACAGAAGTAAAAAAAAAAAAAACCCAACAAAAATATTGGCACTTTTACGCACGTGTTTCCTAGGAATTACTGGCTACATTAGGAGCCTGTAAACAGTTATGGAAAAATTTAGACTGTCTCCATAGGTTAGCATAATTTAGTTTTTCAATTGACTAATACTTCCTAAAAGTCCTTCCAACATAAAGATGGGAGAGGGAGAGATGCATTTCTAGGCAGAATTTGATGACCCAAAACTAAGAAATGTTCAATTTTCTGAAATGTTACTGTTTGTTTTCAGTACTAAAGAATAAATGGTTTCAGAATGAATTACTATAATAATACTGCGCGCTTGGCCCCTGATCCAACAAAGCACTTAAGTAACATGCTTAACTTTAAGCATGTGAATAGTCCCAACTGAAGCCAACAGGATGGCTCATGTACTTGAAATTAGGTCTGTGTTAAAGACACAGGCACAAAAAGATATCAAACCCCTCTATTAGCCATTCAGCAATTTTCTTACCTTGCAACCAGTCTCGAAAGTAGTGCAACCACATTTTGGGAAGCTGCTTATTTTCCTCCATCAAAACGTATGTCACATTGCTGAAACTTTTGTGAAGGTCATAAAGTAAGTGCTGGATGTTGGGGTAGTCTGCTTTCTGTGTCACTATATACATGTTGTAGAAGGAGAAGTACTTGAATTGTGCAGCAATAAAGTCATATTCTCGGGTTTCCCGTGGTACAATGTCTGTGAGATCCAGTCCATCTCTCACCCGGGTAGTACCATAAAGACTGACACCAAGTAAACCCAGGAAAAGGAAAATAACCACAACCTGCAATAGAAAATGGAAATGCAGTACGTCCTACGTTTCTAAAGAAAACATGCTGCTTTGGGCACATTAGAGGAATTACTTTGAAATTTACTTTTTTAGTATCATGCTTTTAACCCCTACACATGATGCACCCCTTCTAATTCCTACTATAGTCAATGGGAGTTGGACCATGCTCTATACATTTTAAAGGGAACAAAAGTTAGAAATCTACTTTTAACTTATTTTCACTGTTTACAAACTTATATTACAGATGTCAGCGTCTCCCTTTACTCAAAATTTCTGTAATAAAAATACTGTCACTCGACACATTAGTAAACTGAAAGTCTTCAAGTCTGAAATTAGTGCTAAGATTTTAGAGTTCATTTAAGAATAAATATTCTAAAAGGAATCTCTGCCTGTTGGCAGTGTAATTTACCAAGCTCTAATGAGGTAACTCATATTGCTCCAAAGTACAAAAGTCCTTTCCTCTTGGCAAGGGAGGAATATGTATTTTTGTGACATGGATGTGCATTTTGCAGGTTACCTTGGCTTTTGGTTTTAGCAGGAATGGAGCGTAATGCTTTTCGGCAAAAGATGAGAGTGTCCATTTAGTACAGGGTGGCTCAAGACAATGCATGTTCGAGTCTGAAAACGGAGAAAGCAAATCCCTTGTTGAGCTTGTGCTTTCTGGGCTCTGGCAGCTGAGGTTATCCTGTGTCACTGTGACCGGCTGCACAGATACTTCTGAGCGAGGCTCTGCTGTGGTGTAGTACACCTGGGTATGAGGGTCATATTCTGTGCGCAGCTGCACTGTAGACTGCATTGTAATCTGAGTTTCGTGTGCAAAACTGTGACTGCTGTAGGGTGGTGGAGGGCTGTAGCGAGTGTTATCATTATCTGCATATGCTTGAGGCTCAATCTGAATCACTCTGCTAGTACATGGACTGAAAGAGAAGAGACAAACATCCATTTACACTCATATACATTTTCATTTTAATCAGACTAGACAGGGTAGTCTTTATCCATGTACAACTAATAGTTTTTTACACTTTAGTTATATATAATTTTTATGAAGGTTTTATTTTGCACTTTAAGGAAACATTTTGCTAAACATGGGTGAAAAGAAGGTGCCTACATAAATACATGTGTATCTCTTGTGCCTACATAAAACAAAAACAAGATACCAACGTTTGTGTGAAGAAACTAGCATTTGTTCACACAAGCCAGTTAATTACACATGCAAATCAGGTAGCTAGGCATGTAGTTCCACAATTTGCATATACCGACATGGATTTGGGTTTGCATCTGCTGTAACCATAGTAAAGATTAAACTATTCAGAAGAGTAGAATGTAAATACACAATGAACTGAGTTCTCTTTTTAGAACTATTCAAGGTTATAATTTCAAATCAATCAGCTGTTAAACATTTGGGCCTTGTCATTGGGGACAGTTTGAAAATACTTGCCATATGCTGACTGCATGTTGTAAAAAAATGAAGTAAGCATAAGTGAAGATTAACTTCTAGGACGGAAGGGCAACATAAGACAAAATATTCTCTTCAAGCACTCAGTTTTAGAGTATCCTATACAACACTTGGCAGCTATCTAGTTTACAAGGACAAAGATGGACCTCACATAATCAAAAACAGACTTTTTTTTCTTTAAGTGTGGAGAGAAAATAAACATAGTATGAAGCATTGATAATAGAACAACAGTATCAGAAACTTTTCATTGAAGTTACATAAATGCTACAAAAAAAGATTTTCAGAATGCTGCCTGCCAAAACAAAGCAAAATTGCATAGGCCCAGATTCTGATCTATGTTTTGTGCCACTCAGACGGGGTAGTAAATAGCAACTGTGGATGCTTGCAATCTCTGAAAATCAAACTCAAAAATGGAGGACCCAAAGTTAGTGAAAACTTCCCCAACATTAAATACTGAATCTATGGCAAAGCCAGGAATAGAACCTAAGCTCTTGGTTCACAGTCCCTTGCTTCAACCACTCCCTGTACCTTGAAAACAAAGCTAGAGATGACATGGCATGTTCTCCCTTTTATAAAAAGGTTAAATTGTGTCTGGTCCTTAGGGTGTGCAAAGGGGAGAGGATGCAAGGTGCCTTCTCCTCTGAGCACAAACCTACTGCAACGGGTGCGGAACTGTAGTCAGTGCTTCAGATTAGCTCCCCCAGTGACCAGGGGCACTGAAAGCCATTGAACAAAACTGTATACCTTGAAAATGATGGAGGTCGTGCATTCAGTTGCTATTATTACTTCAAGCCAGGGGTGCTGATGTACTGCAAGAACCCCCCAAGTTCCAGCGCCCCTGACAGTGACTCTAGCCTTGCCATGGGTTCTGCTTCATAAGCATTTGCCACAAAGCTGGCTCAGTGCATGTGGGGTAGGGAGGGGGACAGAGTTCATGCCGAACCCATTTCCTGGATGGTGGAGCTGGTGCTGCAGCCCCATCACTGAGGCCTTGTTTACACTATGAGAGTTACAGCAGCATAACTATGGTGCTGCTGCTGTGCCTCTGTCATCTCATAGTGTTAACCCTCACTGCAGCAATAGAAGGGATTCACTCCACCTCCCTGAGTGATAGAAGCTAGGCTGATGGTAGGAAGAATGCTTCCGTTGACCCTGCCAAGCCTACCGCAGGGTTTTAGGTCAGCTCAGCTGTGGTGCTCAGGGATATGGATTTGGCACACCCATGAGCGCCATAGCTATGTCACCCTAAGTTTTATGTGTAGACCAGGCCTAATTCTGTCCAAATCTGTGCTGCTCTGGCATGGTCCTCTTAGCACCTCTCCCAGCCCTACAAAGAGCGGGACCCTTAAGTCATTTCCCAATGCTAAACTTTTGGAAGATTTTTTTTCTGTAATGTTGAAAGGTTTCCATGTATAACAGTAATAATTATATAGAGCTGACGATAACTTTAAGTACAAGTGATGGGGGCCCTCACATTTTGGCCTGTCCCCGAAACACCCGAAGTGGAATTAACTCTTCTTCCTCCTTTTGTAGGCCCCCTTCTTTGGGACCCTACAAAAATCATAAAAACAGTGAACTAAACACTTGTGGATATTCTCAAAGCATGGATCCGCTACAAACTTCTGGAAAGTTATGCTCCAAAGAGTAAAATGAGTGTGTGTGGTACAGTTTATACGGTACAGAGAGAGCACTGTTTATTGTTTTACATCTACTCAGGCAGACAACCAAGATAGCAAACATGCTTCACCCGTTAGCAATAAAACCATGCTGACAACATGCTACTATGGGCTTGATCCTGCAGTCCTGAAGCATGCAGAACTCCTGCTCTCTGCAATGGGAACTATTCACACAGAAGGGCTGCTGTCAGAGCCCCAAGTATTCATCCCAAGGAGATTGTTTGATACAAAGTAACCCTCCCAGACAGCCTCACCTTGTAAAGCAGCAGAATATATCCAATCTCCTGTCCTCCCGACGGTAAAGGTCCATGCTTAGAATAGCAGGAAAAATTAGCAGAACCATGGCAAAGTTGAATACCACAACAACAGCAGCCTAGAAACCAAGCGGAGGTAAAGAGATGTCATCACTAAGCTTCATGCTTTTAGGACACAGGCTTTAAAAAGCTTACAAACTCCTTTCAATTCCAGCATGTCTATCCATTTGTCAAGTCAGCTCATGAGTACATTCAGACTTTAGCCTGGGGGACTGCAAGAGGTATTTTTATATTCCTATTTCATTGTGGTGAGTCAACTGTATTTAATTAAAGTTTGTAATATTAAATTTTATATTGTTCTTATGTATGTCCACCAAGACATGGTGATGGACATATTTTTAAAACTGAAAAAAATAAATACAATAAATTATATTTTTGTGAGAGAATTTGTATTATTGCAGTTTTAATAATGCAGAAAGAAAAAAAAAACACCCTTGGGTTAAAACTGTAGCTATCAATGTGAAGATTATGAAGTCATTTAGCTACCACTATAACATTACAGAATAGTGTTAAATCAATAATGGAAAAAGCTCTAATGAGCTTTAATGAAACTTTAAACTTTAATTAAAATGCTATATGTAGTAATGTACTACACATTTGATGTAATTAGCTAAATTCTAGCTATAAAAACCAGAGTAATATTTCAGGATTATTTATAGAACTCCCCCACTCAAGTTTAATAGAGTTTGATTAATGAGCCAACTTTATTAAAATAACTATTTAAAATGGAACAAGGATATTAAATATTAACTTTAAAGTGAAAATTAAATTCAAATCTCAACTGTTCCCCTATGCATGGTATATAAACACAGAGGGTGCAGCACATATTATTGTTATTTATTTGTTCTGTAGTACTGTTCAGGAGATCTGCCATGGACCAGAATCCAATTGTATTAGGTGCTGTCCAACACAGAACAAAAAGTTGGACCCTGCCCCACAGAGCTGACAATCTACAATCATGAAATGATAAGTGACACGAACAATGGGATTCCTTCACCCGATTAGAGGGTAAAGAGTAAATTAAAATACACATCCAAAATCATTCTCTAAAACACATATTAAATACCATGAATGACCACAAAAGATACCATGAATAATGGAAGGTCTGGGGGCGGGGATGGAAGAATAGCATTTCAAATTCAAATGAGCAAAATGTTCAAAATTATTTTGGGAAAAAAAACAAAAATCAACAAAAAACTACATTTAACTCTTTGGGTATGATCTAAGTTACCAATGACATATACGAAGCATGTTACTCTACCGTGGCTCAGTGTGTATGGCTCAATCTAAGGAAATGGCATAAAGAGATGACATGTTCTTGTCTGCCTTCCCCCCATGTAACTTCTGAGTTATATGCAATTCTGGCCCAAATTTTCAAAAACGGTCACTAACTGAATTTCTCGGGTTTTGAGTGCCCAAATTGCTACACCTTTGGCCTGATGATTTTCAGAAGGGTGAGGATTTACTACTCCAAAAGAAGTCAAAGGGTGTTTCAGGTGCTCAGCACGTCTGAAAATCACACTCCATGTGTCTCAAAACTGGTAACCCAGAATCTGTGGCATCCAAAATTAATATCCAGTTTTGAAAATGTAGCCCGTAGCATCTGGCCTTGGACACTGTAATTTTGACTTTTTCTGTGCCTCCTCTGCAAAACCAGAGTAATAAACCTCCCAATGGTGTTAGGAGGAGTAGTTAGTGCTTGCACAGTACCCTGAAGTTGTGAAACACAAATTATTATTACAACTTTCTGAGAATGACAGAACCACTAGTGTAAACATTTTCTGGTTATATTAATCCTAAAATTGTAAATATACTGTACTTTAAAGCAGTTTATGCTTCTGCTCCTTTTTATATTAAGATGCTTAAAGGAAGATTTTCATACCACTGATCTGACTGGAGATGTTACTATTGATAGAGTTTCTTTAGCATTAAAAAGGCTAGTTAGCATTTAACCAACACTTGAATCTTTCAGGGAAAAGATCCGAGGACCATTCCATGATTTATAAATACCCACACACAAAGGTATGTAAGGTCATAGCCAGGACTGCAAAATTAAGTGATTTCCTTTTGATCCTTTCTAGAATGGATTGAATCTGTCAGGAAAACAAGCTGCTGCTTTAGCAGGGGAGGTATTTACTGAGCCTACTTTGCAGAAGTTTTTTTTTAAATTATTATTATTCTGCTAAGTCAATCATAGTTGAAGTATCTATAAAGCATGAGTAATTAGTTCAGTTAAAGTAAGAGCCTCTGTCAACCTTCCTCCAAACTTTTTGAGATTTTGGTAGATCAGTCAAGCCTTGCTCCCAATTTCCCAATACAGTCCCTAATTTTTCCAGCACCAAAAAAACCTTCTATCTGGACCCCCAGCTTCATAGACACCACCCTCCCCAACACTTCCAGACACAGCCCTTACCTTACTGGATTCCATTGTGGGTACCAACAACCCTTGGGTCCCAGCTGCTTTTGGGCTCTATAGTTAAAATTGCACTGGGATTTGTACTTCATATTCTAGTGGGTAAATTTAGTCTCCACATTAAACATAACTACTCTTCCTAGGACTACTGAATTCTCCATAATGCAATTTTGGTCACAGATATACTGACTTTGCCAAAAAAAACAACAAAACATTTTTAAAACAATCCTTTTGTGAAATTTCCTTCAGTCTCATAGTTTTATGGACTCCTCTAGCTGAAGGATCTCAGTCCTTACAAACTCCAGACTTACTCACCCACTCACACAGACAGAATGACATCTTAGGTATAGGATAGTTTTTAATTTTTAAAATGAAATACATCAAGAGTTGTTCTCCTTATCAATCTTAACTCATCATCTCACCAAAGAGAAGCCAACGGAACTGATACAGCCTATCTCCCTGAATCCCCAGATCAGCTCCTAACATATATCCCTGCCTCTGGGGACCCAGGGAAGCAAAAAGACCCAGGGAAGCAAAAAAAAAAAACATCAGGAGACTTGTGGGAAGGGGGCTTGAGTAGGATGAGAATCAGGGTTAGAAGGTGAGTTCTGCAGTGAGAGGAGGGGAGACTGAGGAAGAGCAGAGTTTCTATGTGCCGATGTATCAGGACCTCAAAGGCTCCTCTCAGTGCTACTGTTTGTTATGGAGGTTTGGTGTCTGGGTTGAGTGATGTTTGGGTATTGAGGCATGTGAACAACTTGGGCCTTCACTGACAATTTCCTTGATTTGTAGTGATTATATCAATAGGAACTGCACCTTAACTCTAAGTCTGTAGTGTGGGAATATAGCCCCAGTCTACAGGGAATCTGAAATCAGCAGCCACAAGACCCAGCAGAAGGAGCTGGGAGTGGGAAGAGCCTCATGCTTCCCTCTTGAAAAGTCAACAAAAGTTCTGGGATTAGTCCTAGAGAGAGAAGTAGGTGAGGCCTCGTTGGGGGGTGTGGGATGAAGGGGCTCTCTAAAGGGTGAGCATCAAACACACTCCAAGAATTTAGCTGCTTTCGCTGAACCAAACTTAAACATTTTAGTAATCTGCTGCTTTAAAATCTGGTGGCTGCTGCTGCATCTGTTAACTGAAATAAGAGAGTGGAAGTCTGTGCTGGAGTCACTGAGGGAGAAGCTAGCAAGGCTGGTAGGTTGGGGCCCTGCCCAAGGTATGTGCTAGTCTTTGCCATTCCTGGCAGACCACCCAAGGAGAGTGGGTGTGCTGCACAGCCAGAGGTGATGAGCAGATGAGGAGGCCTCTCACAAAGACTTCCACCTTATTGCTGCCTATCTGCAACTCCCTTCTGATAGCATACATGACTTGGATTCTCTCCCTCCCCTCCCACCCCAGCTTTACTTTTGCTCCTTAAATCCTCATGACAGGAGCAGAGAAAGTTTAAGGAGCTGGAAAAGAAGAGGGGGAAAGCCTTTTCAGTGTTACTCCACAGAGTAAGATAATGAATGTATTTAACAACTTACATTCTCTCTCTCAATAAAGCATGGGTATCTCTTTCAGCTACATAGTATGTTGTGTATTATGAAAAAAATCCCACACATGGCAACCTACTTTAATATTTAGGAAAAATTTCATCATTCTTGCATTGAGGAAAATTTTTGTAGCAACAATTTATTGGGCTAAATTCTATGCTTGATTATTAGAACATCCAAGTAACCCCACTACATATACAAGACCAAATTCAGCCCTGGTGTAAGGGGGCTAAGTTCTATTGATTTTCATGGAGTTGTGCCCTCTTCTGCCAGGGCTGTATTTGTCCCATGAATTCAATAGGGTTGCATAGTTACGGCAGAATTTGATTCATTTGTTATATTCTTCCACCTCCTCCCCCACTTAGCAATAAAACAAAGAGCTGTTTTTGAAGATGTTCTTACAGCAGATTTGGTCAAAACAATTCACAGATTTCTTTGATCACCTACACTAATTTTAAGAATATTATACAGATCTTCAAATTTAGGACCCAATCTTGACAGCCCTGTAGGAGGTGAATCAATGTGAGTTGGGGGTTGCTCATAAAGCATTCAGCATCTCAAATTCTATGCCCCTGAGTTAAGCAATTTATGAAAGCAACAAAAAACAAACAAACAAAAATCACATAGTAAAAGCAGTAAAGCAAAACAAACCCCCTCAGATAATATGTTGTAGAAGCTCACTTTAAGATTGGTGATTTTCATTTCTTTATATTCTATAAAGGCTAATACATTATGTAAGATCTGTAAAAGTTATAGAATAAATTTGAATTTAAAAAAGGAAAACATTAGCCAACTCTTGAGACAACAGCCCCCTATTTTGTGGCCTTTGAATTTCTTAAAGTAACTGAACAATTCAGAAGTATGGATGAGCTACATTAACTTCCATAGCAGAAGTTCAGAAAGAAGAAAGTGTTGATATGCTAGGCTGAAAGTTGTGTTCCCATTTATAGGCGCTAGTCAGGAAACCATTTATTCTCCCTCAGCAGCTGGATTATTTTACAGATCCTGGGCCTCAAAAGCCATGGAAGCTTTGACAACTATCTTGCAATGTCTTGAGGAAGGTGAATGAAGAAAGAAATAAGGTCAAAAGCAACCCTCTTTTTAAGCCCATCTGCTAAAAGTTTGCTATCTAGATTAACAGAAATCAGCATCTATGAAAAGAAAACTGCTGTATTTCAATGCTTTCTAAGCTCCGCTAGGAAAATGTCAAAGTCAGCAAGGAGTTCTTATTTAAACAAACATGAATGAGAGGGAGAAGGAGGAAGAAAAATGCAAATAAAGAAATCCACATGTAAAAACAGACCACCCACTAGAATCTTACATGGCTGACTGATTCTGAATGCTGTGATTAAATGCATCACCTGATTTTGATTACACCTGGTGAAGCAATAAAGAACAAGTAATAGATGCCCCCATTTCTAACAAGAAAATGCTTCATTTTTATATTTTTCATTTGTGTCCACAAATTGTTCAGTTACCAGCAGATCCTCAGTGCAGGTCATAGGGTGCATACTTTGCACATTATTCCATCTGTCACATGTATAAAATCTGCTACTACATATGAGCAGAGAGAGGTTATAGCAACATACATGAAAAGACTGGGCAAGTTAAGTACTGTTTTAGATACTGGAAGGATTAAGTAGAAGTTCCTACAGAAAGATTCTAAGATAACTGCTACTTTATAAGAGACCTTAATTCTGATGTTTATCAGTCTAATTTGAACATGAAAACCATACTGGACACACTTGGATGTGCTAAAACCTCAATTGGAGCATCAGACATCTGTTTTTTGAAAGCATGGTACATCTGACAACATGTGCCTGCTACTGTGAACTACTGATTGAACTGACAGCAAAACTGTAGGTCACATAATGTATCTGTCAAACAGAAGAGAGAAAAAGTTTAATATTATATATATATATGCACACATGGAGTAATACAGCTGCTCTCTCTGTGGCTGTCCCACTGGCAGTGGAATTGGTGTATATTTGAGGCAGACTCCCCAGGGCTTGAGCGCCCCTTAACAGCATGGAGTCCACATCTGTGAAGGCCCCCAAAACACAAGAGTTGAGTGAGTGGGGCCATGGAATCTCTCTCTGTGTGGATCCTCCAATTCTTCTTCCTGTGATCAATATATTGGGCTGAGGTAGCCTCCACGGAGCCATTCAGCAGCCACTGTGTAGTATATGAAAGGAACGGGAAACACAAGTTCCCAAGGACTCCCAGTGGAGATATCCAAAGCCCTTTCTACTAGTTGGCCTAGGTGCTGGATCCTTGGAGTTGGGCCATGGAGTAGAAGAGATCATAATAAATTATTTCATTCCAAGAGAGTGTTTAAAAAGAAAAAGGTTACTTTTAACACATTGTATAGGCTCTAACAGTGAGTGCTGAAATCTATGTTAATCATTGTGTATATGAATAGGCGTGAATCCTGAACAAAGTCTACAACAGTTGATCTTTGCCATAAGATATTAAGTAATTCCTTTATCAATATCCCCCATAAGAGATGAAAGTGTCTTTCAGGATTACCTGTATTACCACCCTGCTCCCTTCCCCCATCCCACAACAAATGAGTCACTGCTGAAGACTTGCATCCCTAATTTTAGATATCATTTGAAGACACACAATGCAAAACAATGATGCCTGTGTTTTCCTGTACATTCTCTATTATTCATTATCAAAATGCCTACTGAGAAGAAAAATAGTAAACAAATTATTAATGTTCAGTGGTCTTCATGCAGCTGTAATCAGGAACTGCTTATTGTTTCACAGCTTAATGCAGACATGCCTGAGCCTCTGAAAACTGCAATAATTGCCACAGGTATTAAGAAAAATTGCAGCCCTCACTTCCGCTGGGTAGGTCAAGGGTCAAGCAGAATGAAAAACGATTAGAGAGCCAGACTACGATAGAAGAAAAATGACTATTGAAAAAGTACAGTTTCTCTGCTCTGTATTAAGATCAGACAGTGCTATAAATTGCCTATGTGTTAGAGCAGTGTCAGAGGAGAACCTCCCAGAGCTCTCTTCAAAGAGCCCTTTAGCTTTTAAGAGGCGCTTCCTTTAGTATCTCTCAATATTTCATCTCTCTGAAAACATTTTATCACAAACATAAACAGAAGAGACAGAGAGAGCGCCTTCCATTCATAACATTCACACATTCTCTCAGAGTAGTTGGGCACATGAAATTATCAATATGCCTTGTTCCAATACTCTATTAAAAAGACATTGGGAATAAGGGAAGTACCTATTGCTGTGGTAATAGTTAATGTGGTAGCAACGCTCCTTGTTGCTGTCCTTGCACAAGGAATTATACTCCCACTCAGCAATCTGGTTTTGTAGGCTAGTGTATAGCCTGCTGCTTTTAGCCGTGGAGGTGTATGTGTGTGTGTGTTAAATCCCGCTTAGTTTTCTACTTTTCTCTTTTTGTGCTGGAACACCGTATGGATGGGTGAGGGTGCTCTTTCACTCTCCTGCAGGACACCAGAGGGTCAGGACGCATGTGCAATAACTGGGAGGAGCAGAGTTAGGGTGGAAAGAATGGGTGTTGTCACCTCCTTCTATGTGAGTGGTAGACTAGGGACCAGAAGTCAATGCAGTGGAATGGAGAAGTACCAGGTATTGACCATGATACTATCACTGAGAGTTATTATCCTGGCCCTACCATGATACAAGCACAATCATAAAAGCCAGCAAAACATGATATCAACTTACTTGGAGTGAAAATGCCCGTAAAGCAGGAATAGGAATTAAGGCAGCCATAAAGAAGGCAGTAACATTGCTGATAGATGTAAGGGCGACGCTTGCTCCTGTTCGCTTCAAACATTCACCTGTTCTATCCTGAAAAACATATGACATATCTTAAGAGTCCAATGAATTAAAGAGTATACAGCATTGGGTGTTTAAGGGTTAGAGCCTGCAAATGGAGCTGTGAGGTAGCAGGGAGAGATCACGCTGTGGATGTAACATGATGACAATGTCAATTTATAACAAGCCCATACTGAAATAAAAGCACCCACTTAACCTAATCTGACAATATAGCAGGCACCACATAAAGCACTAACAATTCTTTAGGGGGAAAAGAAGGCTTAGCATGGCTTCAAAATTCAAAGAAAAAGTGATGCTGAGATCAGATATCAAATATTTCTTTTATTAACGAAGTTATGTTTGTACCAATTCAGCCACTTTTGTTTTAAATATTTTTCAGACAAAATAAGCATGCATTAAACTCCTGGCTAAACTATGTACCTACATGTCTTGGGAAGCATGTAGCAATAAACCCGGGACCACACAAAGCTTCGTATTTTGTTAAAAAAAAATTGAGAAAGGATTGTTTGCCAACCTACAGGGCTGTTTGCTGTTGGTTTAAAAGCACAGGGTGGCTACAGGTAAAGGAGTCTGTGGTGCTTGTGTGCTAAGACAGATGACAAAAGAACATGTGGAAGACACAGTTTGTATAAAATAAAAAATAAGCAAATACATATTGCTTTTTTACACAGATTTGTAATTCTGATACAAAACTCCAAACTGAAAACAAACCCCCGGTTTGGAGGGAGAATTCTGTAAAAATGAGAGGATTTGGATTTCACAATGCTCATATGTTAATGATTATATGGTATTTTCAATGATCACTCGTTTATAAATAAAGAGGAACTGTGGAACATGCATAATTCAAAACGAACCAAAAAAACCTCACCTCAATTTTTTTTCCTATGTAACAATTAAAATGGGTGTTTGTGTTTCAAACCCACTCCCTCTTGCTCCTTTGTGCCTTAACCCTTTAAACAATCGATGCAAAAATATTTTAGCATTTGAAGGTCACAATGCTGTATTCCTTTCATCTCCAAAACATATGTTTACTTGGAGTGATGGGTGTGCAGAACAGGGAGGATTGCTTCCTAAATTATCTCTTGCATCATATTTAAATATTAAACTTCTAAGCTAAAATAATCTAAGCAGTTTTCTCCCCTCACCCCTAAAAAAAGACCATTAAACCTAGTCACATTCTGTGTCTCTGAAGCTTTTCCTTTATTTGCCCCAACTCCCCATTTTATCATTACCTCAAATGGAATTCTCTTATTCTGCCCCGTTTCACTAAATGCATGTGCCAAAAGGAAAACATCATCTACTCCAACTCCAAGAGCAAGAAAAGGCAAAACCTGTGGAAAAAAAAAACCAAGGAAGCTGTTATATCGCACTTATGACCTATCATGTAGCCAGATTTTAAGTGGCTAATTAAACAGTATTTCCCAGCACACTTTAAACAGGAATCTATGGGCAGGAACAAAAAACTAAAGGATAAACTAAGGCTAGTAACGTTCTTTCTGAAATAGTGCCAAGGGACTGATGCTGCATTCCTTCTGTATGCAGAACTCCCACTGAAGTCAATGAGAGATTTGGGTAGACAAGGAATACCAGATTAGATCCCAAGTGTATTTTGTTACAACTTAGGCAACCTGATACTTTCAGATGTATGAGCAAAATGTCTGGTCCCCTATTCTGCACCCCTGCAGAAATCAGTGCACAGGGGTCTGCCTGCATAAAATAAGTTGCAGGATTGGGGCCTCTCTCTTTAACACCCATCAGGAGCACTATTTTTGCAATTTCTCACAGTGGGACAGATGAAATGTGAGCTGCTGGAGGAAACAGGCACAAGTACAGAACTAAAATCTTAGCTCAGCATTTTTATTTAATTTTTTCAAAAACTGATTCTGATGGGTTTGTTTATTAACAGAGCAGTTGTAATCGAACAGCAGACTAAATAGCTCCTTAATACCTGAGTTGTGGCAGCATTAAAGGAAATTCCAATCAATGAGCACAGGCCCAATCCTGCAGCCACTGAGAGTGCAACCAACAAGACTCCTGCCAGCCCCACGGCACCCTGGGACTTGGCACAATCCCACCGCAGCATGGTTAAACAGGCATAGGCAAGCTGAAAGCAGAACAATTGGGGGGGAAAAAAAAAAAGCAAAACATTAGAATGTGTCATATTCTAATGTTTCCTCCCCCCCCCAACCAAAAGCTTGCATACAAAATACATTTTTAAAAGAGTACATACATAAGAGGTGATACTCATAAGTCAAAGACGCACAAATTGCAAACTGACAGTTTCATCCTAGGCATTATGAAAATTGTATATATCATAGGCTGGAGCCAATAATGCACATGTATGTTAAAAGCAGTTAGAATACCAGAAATAATTAAATAAACAAGATTACATTTATTTTACCATTAATAAGTAGCCGCTAGCAACTCTGATAACACTGACGTCAGAAAATGATTTTAGGATGTCATCCAGAGTAGTTGTAGTAAAGGAAAGCACCTTCTGAGTAGAGTTTTGTGCAACACTTTGATGAACAACCTGTGAACAGATATTTAACAATAAGCATTACAAAGCAAAGGGGATACATTATGAGCATTCTGCACTATACATCTGAAGCCAACTTTTGTCTTAATCATTAACATTAAAATGTACACCCTTCAGAGGAAATTTTGTTGATCTTACTTGAAATCACTAATTCATTTGGTACTTATTCATTGCAAGTTACTGATGATCAAATTAGAATGTGTGTTTTGCTGGGAAGACAGTTGCAATCACAGTTCATTCAGAAAAATTTTCAATATTGAAATTTAAGAAGGCTTTTCTGCTCTCCTCCTTTTCTCTCTAACTTTACAATTGACTTGTTATATCAGTTTTGCCTCTAATCCAAAACAACAAATTCTTAAGGGCACTCTTCTCTTTCTTCATTGGCCGGCCACTTTAGGGAGGTCACAAGCAGCTCGGCAGAGGTCAATGCCTGGGAAACAAAGGCCAGATAATGTCACATGACCTCACCAATGGGACTGCAGCTGTGAGCAGATTCTATGGCTAGCTAATGTTTTCCAGACACCTTTCTCCAGTAATCACACTGACCAAGTGCTTCTAAATTCAGTCTAGCACTTACATCTTCAGTTCATTTTCCGTCTCAGCAAATCAGAAAAATGTTCTCAATAACAGGAACAAAAAATAAAGGGTATCTTTTCTTAGTGCTACTCATATGTGAACAGCAAAAAAGTTGTTATATTAAAAAGAAGAAAGAAAAGCAGTATTTTTAAATATCCTGTTGCAGTGAGTACATTATTACTTTAAAACCAGGACACACCCACACATTAAGCATCTTCCTTATTGGACTACTATAATATATAATATTTCAAAGGATGATTTCCAGGTGACTTTGTATTTTACCTCAACATACATCCTCTGCCAGGCTTCCAGAATTGCGGCTGCCTTGTCTTCATTCCAGTTGATGTGTGAAACATACTCATACCCCTTGAAGTGTTCGTACATTTGCTTAGGAGTCATTAACTGAAACATGGTCTGTAAAGCCTGAGCACTGTAACAGGGAGAGAGAAAAGGAGGAAAAGGTATAAAACAAACATTTTCAGGAAGTGATGTTATTGCATAAAGTCTTGAATGAGAGCTTTAGAGCAACTTGCAAGAATGTTTTTCTTTTATAAGGCACATTAAAATTGAACCAGAGTAATTATTCTTTTTAGTTACTGGTACAGATGTATTGATATATACAGTATTTAGGGACAGATTCTGATTCCACTTAAGACAATGGAAGCTTTGCCATGAACTTCAATAGAATCAGTTTCAGGCCTAAAGGATGTAACCTTACAAATCTGTTTTTGGACAAAGACAAAAATTAAATTAATAGTCAATTTACTATCTAATTTCTAATATATGAACTAGGGAGGGTGGAGGAATAGTGAGGAATAATGTAGCAAGTTGTCAATAATTCTTCATCCAGGAGCATTGGGTTTTTGCTTTCCTTGGGGAGAAATGCCAGACTGAACTCTTGACAAGCAACAAGGATTACAGAAAGAGTGATCACTGTTCATCAGCAAATTTTTGGTCTCCATTCAACATTATATAATTGTATCTAGCACACACAGCCATCCAAGGAAAGACAGTACACATTTCACTTTAGGTATGTTTTTGGCTACTTCTTAAACTATACTTCAGTTCACCTTTTCAGAATATATTAAATTCATTAAAATAAAATAAAAACCCCTTAATACTCAAGAGTAAAAACTTTAAAATCTTTATAAAAACTTCTACTAAAATTCTGCATGCATTTTTTAACTTCTCAATGATACTTATGTTGTATCTCAGCATAAACACATCCATTTAATTTAATTTTAATATATAACCTGCATCTTAAACTTCTGTTACTCTACAGATATGTAAAATGACCATATGGTCCATTGTCTCCAAGGACAGTCCTGTTTCTTCATATGATGTGTTGGGGTCCCAGGAATTCTTCTGAGATACATGCCACATTCCAGGTTTTTGTTGCATCCATCACAATGTTTATTCAAGATATATTGCCATACAGAGTAGAATTTTTTAGGCACCTACAAGTTAGGCATTGCAACCCTTAGCATCACTCCGAGGAATATGTATATATGTCTGTTTGGTCAGAAGCAGGCAGCAGTGACCTCAGCATGCAGTTTGCGTCTCTCTTTTGAATGACAGTTTTGCAACTCTAAAAATGTCACCATAAAAATGTCAGTTTTTTATTTTGAAAACATGTGCAAGTTGCACATATTGTTAAATATTTTTTTAAATGCGAGTAAATATTAAGGTCCCAATTCAGGAAAGCAGCTGAACATGTGCCTGAGTCATCCTGATTCAGGACAGCATCTAAGTGCCTACTTAAACACATGCTTAAATGCTGTCCTTATTAAAGGTATTTTCCTGAATCTGGAACTAAAATACAAATTCACTGATTTTAGGAGGCAATTGGTTTTGTACTATGTTTTTTTAAACTGTGTGTGTTTACCTGACAAGTTTTCCAGTACCATTCTTGATTGTTCCACCTACAATCAACTCCTCCTGCCAGTGCATGTACTTTTTTGACAGTCCGTAGCATCCACCACTCAAAACAAGGGCCACATCAAGAGGCTAAAATAAAATTATTGATAAGTCATCCAGCTGTGTGACTTAGTAGACAAATCATATTTGACATCAACATCTAGTACATTGGAATAAAATAAATTAGAAGTCAAATGCTAAAAACATGCTTATCAAACAGAATAGCCTTCATGATTAACTTCCAGCAAAGAGCTGGAGCTAGCCAAATAGTTTTTCATGAGACTTCAAAGCTTAAACCATACTGTTTTTGTTTGGTTGGTTTTATTTGTTTTTACACTGTGTAAAATACAGATTAACTATATTTATATGACAGGAAGTTTCTACTTGTAATCCTAATACTTAGTCCATGAATGTGCTGAAACATGATGTCGACAATGCAGTAGGTGCTCATGGAGACACTATTCTGTATACTGATTTCAGGAACTCTTAACTTGTAAAGCATGAAAACTTGGTTAAAAATAAATTTCAAGATGATAGGAGGAAGGAAAACATACTACTAGCTCAATGAAGAGATCACAGTGTTTTAAAATATATTAAATAAAAAAAAAAGGCCTAAGATATCTTGATGGAAGAGGCATAGTCTATAGTTCCTTCCAAAATTGACTGATTTACAAGGAGACATACATCTAGACAGCAGACTGGGTTCCTAATAAAACATGAAGACGGAATCTGTTTCTAGTATCAGACCAAACACAACTACTACAAAATCCACAAGGAAGCACTCTTTGCTAACACTTTTCTAGATAATTTATTTTCTCTGCCCATGTAGATATGCTATTTGGAATACACATCCTGAATATGTAAATTCAAAATAGCATTAGGAATACGATTTGTCATGCAAATGTGCGGTCTGATCCTGAAGTTTCTTACTCAGGCAAGACTCCCACTGAAACCCTGGAAACGACTTGGATTGGCCAATTGACTCCCATTAACTTCAGTGAGATGGAAAAGATCTTCAAGCATATTCAATTCCAAGTGAGACTGTCAACAAGTGAACCTCATTCTTTATTACAATTTTATTTCTTTTCATGAGCTTTTGCATGTTAATATGTTTGTGTGATGAGGGAGTGGGTTGTGAAGGAACACAAATCCAGATGACACTAAGAACTGGCTTGAGTCAAGCTTTGCACTGCGGGTAGAAGACACAAGGCCTTTCCTTCCCCTGCATGCTTCTATGGCGGGACCAGGCATAATCATAGTTCTTATACGCCAAAAGTACAGCAGACCTGATTCTCCTACTCATATGTTGATTTTATACTTATGTAACCCCACTGACTTCAGTTTGGTTACTCTTGATTTACCAGCAACTAAAAATAAAATCAAGCTCAGTGACTACACAACTCTGGCATCACCAGAGTTGTCGTAGTGGGTTGGAGGGGACAGGTGAAGTTGGGGCCAAGGACCTGCCAACCCTCTGCAGAGGTCAGCAAAACTGGCCCAGCATGGTATACCATGTCAGTGTGTAGCAGCAGCTGCACGCCTCCTGCACCCCAGAAGTCACTGTGACTGCCTGAGGCACAATGACTACTGGTGTTCCAGATGGGATAGTGTGTCACTGTGGTACCATTTCCCATCATGCCCATGGCTGAAGAGCCATAATCTGACTCTGAGTATGTGGGTCACAGTATTGCCTCAGAGACTGAAGAAAGTTAGCAGCTCGTGATTAAGTCCATATAACAGAAACCAAATAATAAAGATTGCTCGGAAATATGAGACTTGTGTTGCTTTTTAAAAATTACACTCCTTTCCCTTCCCTTCCCACATATGCCCACTTCCCTGAAATAGTCCACAGATGATAAGCAAGCTTACTTTGGTTGAATTTTTGTTGGGGGCTGTGACTGGACAATCAGGATCAGTAGGATTCAGGCAAGGTCGATCCATATAACCATGACCAACCTCTGCTTTATTCAGCATCTCCTCCCAACTCTCTACTTGATAGTTTATTTTTTTTAACTCTTCCAAGAATTCTAAGGGGTCAAAGTTTATCCACTGCAAAGGAGGTTTCCCTCTGTAAAAGAAATCAGGGGTAGAAAGGTGGAAAATACATTGAAGAAAAATCTTTAATTTTTAAATCCGTATTTGTACAAAGTCTAGAATGCTATTTTAGCTATTTTGAGCTGTAATCCACTTTTGGAACCTATTTTATCAAATTAAATGTATATTTTAATTGGATTTATTTATATATTTTCTTCATGTAGTCCTGATGCAACCTTACGTAAAAGCCCCATAGATAAAGATCAGCCTTATCTTTTTTCTAATAAAGGGAATATTTACATGTTAATTAAATATACTCACATAGCCACCTTACCCCCACACCAAAAAGGCAGCCAACTGCTGCTTCAAAGCAATAATACCAAAAGAGAGTGAGGTGGACAGAGGGGAGAAAGTATTTCACACAGTGTCAGATTACCACTCGTTTAGTCTAATAGATGTTTTTCAAATGTAATCAATCAAAATATCTGATCTTTATTACCTCTAATAGTACTGTGCTCCTTCCAATTCTCTGACAGCTTGGCAATCAACAAGCAAACTCCCTGCTTCCAGGGCCATCACCACTATCCCTGCCACTTGTCCCACCCCCCACTTTTGAATTTGTGATGTTGATAGACCAGAAAGGCTTTTGGCTGTCTTATTTTGTGGTTCAAACCACACTGTATCTGCTTAACCAGGCTTAAGTAATTATTCCGAATCTCCCAACCAGAAAACACAAAACCCCTTATTTCCCCATCTAAGACTGTACACTAAAGGTTAGGAGATGGCCATTGCAAATTGCTTTACAGACACATGCAAACCAGGGCAGAAACAATAACTCAAATGCTAACTCTTGCATAATTAACCAAAAACGTCTGCACAGATTAACAATTAACTCTTTGAAGGATCGAGTGCAAATAATATCACAATAGTATGCTATGGAAAACCTCCGATAAAAGATACTATTTTTGTTTCTTTAATGATCTAATAAACAAAGGATAAGCTTTTTACTTCTTAGGAAGACTTGAGATTTTACTCCCGACAACTATCCACATACATTTATCCACAGCTAAGCTAAATTGAATTCTCAAGCAATCAATGCCTTTGTGGTTTTCAAGGACAAAAACAAAGTTTATTTCCAAAAAAGCAAACAATTTTAAAAGGTCATAAAAACTGAGAAGCTGCATTTTCTTTTGCATGTAAATGTAATGGTAAAAATAAATGAAGATTAAGTTGATGCCTACAATTCAGCTTCTGAGGAAAAAGAAAAAAAAAACTTTTGTGGAGCCTTTTTTGTTCAATTAAAAAAATAAAATCCATATACATTTTCTGACTCATCACTAATGTTTTTATTTCTTGGTTAAACCAGCATCTGAATAAACAATGGGAATGGAATGTGAAAACATGCTCAGTTTTACGATTAAAAAATCCCCACAGACTAGAAAATAAAACAGTTCACTTACAATAGATAGGCAGTCCCTGCTTGTAACTTTGCCCCCTCCCAGAAGCAGTCCAAAGGTGTGATGATTAAACAAGGATAAAGATATTCTATAATCTGTCAAAGTTAGAAGGGAAAAAAACACATACATTTAGACTAGACCATACCAAAGTGCACAAGTGGAAGTTATTATGAAGAGTGGGGAAGTAAAATGTGTAGAAACCAAATTCATGGTATATCTACCTGGTCCATGTACCCTGCTTCTGTGATAAGTTCTCCTGATTTAAAACATAAATGTTCCAATTTCCATTGTCTGTAAAAAATATAAAGAACAAAAATTTCTTCCACAATCAAAAGAATGCATTATATAAACACAACACACATTTAAAATTGCAATTCACATATGTAGATGCCTCACTTCTAGGTAGTTAGTAAGCACTGAGAAAGAGAGGTCTCATTTGGAGTGAGCACCCCGCACCTCACAGTAAAAAGGCCTCTTTTGGTGCATCTACACCAGTAGAGTTTATGTTAGGCATGGCAAGTAGGCACGATATAAAAGTCATTAAAAACAATGGAGCTACTCTTGGAGCAATGTGTTATTCAATGTGAACGAAGGTGACAGGATCTGGCTCCTGTAAGTGGGACTACTTATAGCGTAAGGCACTAATTAATGTGACTAAAGAGGGTGCGGGCAGGAGGGACAGAATCTAGCTCAGTAGGCTGGAATAATCCTAGCCCTAACTCATCTGTGCAGGAGAGTAGGAAGAGTTAAGAGTCTACCTCCCAGTTTGGCTTTGTTACAACTATCATCATCTCAGCTTCTAGCACTTGGGGAAGTGCACGAGCTATCCTGGAGATACTCCCCTAGAAACAAGTGGGCAGGAAGGGACAGGGTGTAAGCAGGACCATGGCTCCACCCATGCTAGGCACCTGCTCTGATACATAAGAGTGTATCAGATTACTTCCCCAACCAAGAGGTAACCCTGGCAGGAACTGAGCCTCAGTAGGGTACCTAACTTTACTATCTAGTGCAGGGTCAACAGTGGATACTTATTGTTAAAGGTCACCCTTACTACTAGACACATTTATTCCTCTTACCACGCTTAATTTTATTTTTATATAGGCAATTTAATCAAGCAAACCTCAGATACATTAAGCACCTGTACAGATACCGAGAAACCCAAGTTTGGCATCCCTGTGTCTACACCAAATAATCAATTGGGACTCCAATTCCTATTTATTAGAACAGCAGCTAGCTCAGGGGTGGGCAAACTACGGCCCGCCGGCCCCCTTAGGGCTTTGGATCTGGCCTGCAGGATTGCCCCCGTGGTGCCGCAGGCCCCGCACCGCTCTCAGAAGTGGCTGGCACCACGACTCGGGGCCCTTACCTCCAGGCACCGCCCCCCTGCAGCTCCCATTGGCCGGGAACGGGGAACCACAGCCAATGGGAGCTTCGGGGGAAGTACCTGGAGGTGTGGCAAGGGCAGCACGCGGCGTCCTGTGCCTCCCCCTCTCCCAGGAGCCACACAGGGAGGTGGTGCCGGCTGCTTCCCGGAGTGGCACGGCGTAGGGCCACGGCAGACAATCCCTTGCCCTGAGCCCGTTCCTGCACACCACACCCCCTCCCACACTCCGCACTCCCTCCCGCACCCCAACCCCCTGCCCTGGCCCTGCATACAATTTCCCCACCCAGATGTGGCCCTCAGTCCCAAAAGTTTGCCCACCCCTGGGCTAGCTCCTGTTCCCAAAGTCTTGGAATATCACCTGCACTAGTGTCCACAGTCATTACTTGTTTCCTTCAGGTGGCAGCGAGTGAGGGCATCTCCAATGTGGGGGGCTTCTTACTGCTCTGAATCCCACCAATGAGGTCCTAACACCACATGCAGGTTCAGTGGTGCAGAGTCAACCCTACTTTACCAAGCAATAGGCCTGAGACTGCAGGACTACTCTTATGAGTAATGGTTTCAGGCTTTAATCCAATGCTCCTTATCTTTGCTTTATTTATTGAGATCCAATCACTCACTGTTATCATAAAACTCTTTCAAATATCTAAGTCCTGACAATCAAATACAAATCAAAATGAAGTGCCAACAGAAGGTGTTCTGAATTGCTAGCCTTTCAAAAATGCACGTAAATCAGAGAATAAGTATATATCTACACTTTAGTAGATATAAGTATAAGATCAGAAATGCCTTTGCTTCCCCACCTTACCTGTTGTACATATAAATGTGTACCCTACTGGCTTGAAGTGCAGAGTCAAGGTGCTGTCTGAGTGCTTCTGTTGTTAGTACATTAGCACCATCTTCTTGTGGTGTCTGAATCATGAGCTGGGGATTAAACATGGCCTCTTCTCCAATCTTCTGGCGTGTGTAATTTAACTCCCGACTCACTCGTCCACCAACTGACAGACAAATATTTACAGCTTTGTATTAGCCAATAATTTACTCTAGATTCACATTGTAAGAGCTCACAGATCATCAATAAACTTCGCCACAAGTATGGAGTATGTGATAGTCAGTTTTCATCTGAAGTCATTTTAAAGCTAATATTCAATTCATTTTGTCAACAATGTAACACAAAATTATTCTTCATTAAAAACAACACTAAAAATGTGATGTGTAAATTAGAGGCTGTTAGACTCATGCTTTTTCTACATTATAATCAATATTCCAGAAGTAGAAATTAAAATAAAATAAAATTGAGAAACCTTTTCCTTACAGACCCAACCAAATATTTCTATGCTACAATTTCTTACACTTGTATAAACAGTCTGCTCCAATAGCACATTTCAAGATAAATGGCTTCAATTTACACTCTTCTAAATAATTTGGCAATGGCAGAAGGCAAAATGTTTCCCTTCAGTAAAAAAAGGAGGGAGAAGGGAAGAGTAAATGAGCATAAGTACTTCTTTCTGACTTTCAGAAAAATGTGAAAACATTGCTGTTAGGTTCACATAATGAGGTGCAGTTTGAGGGCAACAGAAATAAATGTGATAAAATTTGATAAAATAAATAAATTTGAGCAATCTACCCTAGTGGTCTAATAGCCACACAATGTGCTGCCATGCAGTGGATCAGAGTTCGTGGACCAAGTTTGGTCCTAAGCCCACATCGGCTGTATAGCCTACTCCATATCAAGAGATGACAGACAAGAAAAAATGGGGAAGAAGTATAATACTGATGGGTTCTAGAGGAAGTCACATTCAATCTTCCTTGCCAGAGAGAATGAAACAAACGTGGGAAATGGGTGAAGGCAGTCCCTGAGCATTATCCCCCACTGACAGCACCAGAGCACTCAGCTAAAGAAACCATTCATATTCATTTCATGTTGGATAGAACTTTATTCCTCATGTAGTCTGATGGGACCACTTGTGGAGAAAAATGTTACCCAGTGTAAGTAAGGGTACCAGAATATAGCCTTCTGTAAATAAAGATACCTCAGCTTCCTTCTGTCACAGAGTTTTCTTGGTTTCACATTCCAGGAAACAAACAATCTTTGGAGAAGTAAATAACTGTTTGCACAAAGCTCTTGGTTCCTTTTCTCCACCCATTATATGTGGCATTACCACCTCCACATGTTACAATAGATACCAGATCACAACCAACATTAGCAGCAGATACTTTACTTTTAACACCCCAGTTATTAGAGCACAGCAAAAAAAATATTTCACTGGGATTTTTCATTTATCACAAAAGAAAACAAATAACATGAAACCGTGTATATGGAATTCTACCCAAGAAATATACTTGCTATTTTTTCTTTTTTAGATTTTTTACGTTAAGTGAAAAAAAATTAAATGCAAACACAAATCAAACTCTGTAATCCAAATCAAGTTATTGATCTAGCCTGAAAAGCTATTTATCACATCCATCCATTTCTTAAAGTACAGAATTGCACTTATAGCGGTTGTTCATAAAATCTTACTGCTTTCCTGATAAGGTTAATGATTACCCTCACTTCTGTCTCCCTAGGACAATGCTCTGAGTCACTCTAACAAAGTTTGACTCAGCTTGCATAGGTGCCAATGACACACGTTTTATGTGTGATAATCTATACTTCTTACAACAAAAGTCAGTCTCTGCACTCCTTTCCAAAATCCTTTAGCTGCAATCCATTCAGGACTGAAAATGCCTCTTCTCTATGTTTTCACAGCACCCATCACATTGATGGCCCAATCTAATTAGAGCCTTTGGGTGCTACCATAGCATAACTATTTACTACCACTACAACATGCTCTGCCATTCCACTCCTGAATATATCACTTTACTTTTGGAATCAGAGGAATTTAATTCTATTTTAGCCAACGGCTCAAATCTAATGTAAGACAAAAGACATTCCCCATCTCTGCTGAAAGTGATCAACTGTTTACTATCAACAGAAATTATTGCTTCCTAATGGAGGAGCTGTCAAACTATATTAACCTCAATGAAGAAGGCAGATTTAGCTAATCAGAATTACCTCACATCAGTCAGTTGATAGGAGAGAAGCTATTTTTTCTTTTACATTCAATATAGGAATAACAAAATGGTTCAAGAAAATGGGCATATTCCTCAGTATGTTGAAAATGGAACGTGCAGCAGCATTCTTGTTAAACAGACATTACATCATTTATTAATTTTTTCCTAGTTCCATTTGGTATTTCACTTACCTCAATAGGATTAAAACATGGTTTATCAGACTATTTTAAAGGCATTTTAAATTATGTAAAACACATACAAAACTATTTATAAATTAGATTTAAAAGGAACAATCTGACTGATCGCCAAAGATAGATATGTGATAACATATTTATAGATTGGAAGCAAATAGTTACATCAAAGGCCTTTCAATATGTCCAATGAAGAGAGGAAGAAGAGTCAAAAATAGGGAACATTTTCTATCCACTATTTGCTTTTATTCATTTTAAGGATTTAAAGACTCCATAATCATCAGCTGAGTAATCATCATTTTTTCAACTGTTCCAGCCAACCCCATGTGCTCTGCCCTTGTCTTGCAAGTATCCACAATTAGTGCCGAAATGACTCTTTGAAGGCAGACACCATTAAAAAATAATGCCACTAAACTCTACTTGAAGCTATCAGTCTTATTAATACCTCACCACACATGCACACTCTGTTGTGTGTCATTCCTTACATATATTTAACAAGTATAAATATATACTGCAGGTGTCAGAAAATTCCTTCTGAATAACAGGCATTGTGGAAAATCTTGTTCATCATCCAAATGATGGTCTTTTTTGTTGTCTTTTTTCCTTTTATGTAATGCATTTTTATGTGGGAAACAAGAATACTTTTTAGTCAAATCTCTACTGAGATGTGCTAAATAGGTCAATGGCCTATAATAACAATACATCTCATTTTATTTGTAAACAATGTTGCATATAGAAATATCTTAAATGGAAGAGAGCAAAGAAAGTAAAGAAATTTCTGGTTTGATGTTTTGATGATAAAATCCTTGAGGGTCACACTCATGGTTTTTGATATTTGAGCCACCTGATGGCATTCTAGTCCTGTATTACATGATTCCTTATGATTTAGTGTCTGTATTGAGCTGGTAGCATTATTGCCTCCAGGCTAGAAGACAGATATAATTACAAATCAGTACTTGGGCTCATAGCCAGTGATGATACTATATTACAGTATGGGTACTACTCTCTTACAGGTGCCATCAGATTCTGGGTGGCTGTGTGGAAATAAGACACCACATCCCTTTTCAAAAATCCAGGGTAATAAAATCAGTGTTCTCGCCAACATTCCTCTATTAATAAATCAGTTTTTAATGCTCAAGAATGTGTGTGAAAGCTAGTGCTGAATGTTGGATGACTGCTGCATTTGCATACACTCCCAGTATCTTCCTCACCACCACACTTCAAAATAATTTTCAAATTAAATATCAGTTCTTGTGTGACTGGCATTCCCCAAGAAGACTGAAGTCATCTATTCATGTGCAGGACGCTACAGAACAGGAAGTACTGTGCAAGCTTCTCTCACAGTGCTTTGCCAAAGTACTTCAGACTTGACCTTGAAAGATCATCTGTATTAGTACAGAGTAATTCAGTTTCCATGCTCATTAAGGGCCTGATTATGCTTCTGTTGAAGTAAATGGAAGTTCTCTACTGACTTCAGTGGGAGCCAGATCAAGTGTAAATCCTTTGCCTTTCTCAGGAGACTGTAAAAAGTGCTAATTGTGATGTGGACACTAGTCCACTAAAAACTGGACTAAGACCATCAACTTTTTTCTGAGACCAATGAACAGCTGTCAGGTGGTAACAAGTTTTAGTCTTCTTTAACCCAAGGCAGATTTGAACCAGTGACCTAGAGGTGAAAGGCTCTGTATCTTATTACCAAGCCCTTGAGCCACACTTCCAGTATCTCAGTCATCACTTTGTAAAGTGCTTTACAATACCTTAAGTATGAAGAACCCTACATAAAATTAAATTCTGTTCTGCCTTATTATATATCTCAAAATACTGACGCATATTTCCCAAACACAGTACAACACAGCAGTACTGAACTCTTTCCATTCTACCTACGGTCCTATATTTGTTTTCACTTTGGCAATTTCAAACTGCCAGACTTCTCCTGACTTACTAATAGTCTCAAAATGATTATGTAATTCAATTGATACATTCATTTCAGTAACACTAGCTTACACTTCATTGTCTTAGTTATACCTGTCTCATAAGTAGCCTCAAGCATTTATATGCATTACATCAGTACCCACTGAAAGCACTCTGGAACCTGTTACTAGAAATTGGAATTCCCTCTGGATAAAGTAATTTTATTAACAAGCCTCTCTTCTGCTACAAACTTCGACACAGAAATCACAGAATGAGTGACAGCCAAAAGCACTGTTCATTAATTTGCTGTCCAACTTATTGTTCGAGAGGATTAAAGATTTCTCTTTCAGAAAGTCATGCAGTGTCCCATTTCAAATGAGTGACATTACAGTTTTGGACATATTCGGGGGATTTATTTATTTTTAAAGTAAGGATACTTTTTTATAGTTACTTTTCATCCAACTGTACTGTAAATGACTTTAACTTATCTAATGTAAGTCCCTCCCAAAGAAGATCCCTGTAGACAAAATATACCCTTGTATTTTTGCATATGGATATCTAACTGCATGTATGAAGGACAGAATTTGGACACAAAGGTCAATATTTCAAGAGTGTTTCAAGAGTATTTTTGCATGCCTCTATTGCTGGGTGCTCAGCTTGATGCACCTAACTGGGGCTTGGTTTTTCAGAAAGTGTTGAGTACCCGTTCTCTTAGAATCATGCCCCTTGACAATGTCTCCATTTGGGTACACAAAAACTGAGGAACCCAAAACCAATAGTCACTTCTGAAAATAATGCCCTGAAGTTGTGAAATTTTCTTTAAGTATGGGGAACATTACATTTTTCATTTTCAGTACTATAAATCTTCATTTTTAGATCATTATGGACTAATGATGCTGGTTTGCCATCTATTTTGAAATCTATTCCACCTTACATAGATTCTTAGTGTCATTTGCTAAGTATATGTCCCTTCCCCCACAAAAAAAGAGAGAGATTGCTCCAGTACGGTACATCTTCATATTCAAAAAGGCATGTAACGGCAAGGCTTCCTTTCCTATCTCTTCTGAAGTGTTTTAGAGTGCTCTCATTTACTGTTTGGGCAATTCCAAGAGCAACTCCCCAGCAGTCTGCGATACCAGTTATGACTAAACAGTGGAGGCAACTACTTTATAATAAAAACAGGGATTGAAAAAATATATCCATGATATATGCTGGCCTGAGAACTAAGCCTAAGTAACCTCACTGAAAAACAGCTGTGTGGCCACACCCACAAAGTCACACACACGAAATGCCATACCCCTGCAAGTTCAAGGAACAGAACACTTGTCTACTGTATCAATTTGTCTACTCTCTTTTTAATACATGTTAAAAAGTTCAACTCATTACATCTCTTTTGTTGTACCTTCTTTTCCCTTCCTGACTTCACTTTTCCTTTTCTGTCCTATAGAAATTTGTGCTGCATCCTTTCCAGCATCTGTTCTCTTTTCCTTCTCTCTGCAACCCTTCAATCTGTTTTCTACCTCCTCCCTTTTTTTTCTGGCTCTCCTTTCTTCTCTCAAAATCAATCTCTCTATATACATATATAAAATCTATTGACATATATACACACACTATATACTTTTTTCTAACTTAACCCATCAATCTTCTGCTCATTCTTGCCCACCCAATGCACCTCCATACACATACATGATCCAAATTTTACCAAAGGCTTACGAGTCAGAGGACTAACCCTACTGAAGGCCATTACAAAAGATGGAAGGGTGCCCTACCGCCCAGGTAAAAAGCCAACATCCTATCCAGTTGTGGAGAAAAAGGTAGGTGCTGGGATTTGTGCCAGCATGTTATCTCTGGACAATGTTCCTCAGCTCTCTATCCCCGCTTTACCCACTCCCCAACCTTTTCTGGCTGGAAGGGAGGAAGAGCACGTTTGCCCTTCTCCCAACTCTCTACACTCCGGCTGCTGTGAGAGTAAGAAGGAAGTGTATCCATTACCGTACCTCTCCCTAGCCTCCTACCTGTTGAAGAGGGGGAATGTACTACTCTAACCTTTGCTCAACTTTCTGATTACTGCTCATGGGATGCTACCCCTCACCTATTCTCTGTTTGAGTCTTCCCCATACATAGTCTTGGTGATGCTCAGGGCTTTTCCAAGCAGCAGCAGGGTGAAAGTGATCCAGTTCTGTAATAACTATGTGACACTGAAGCTTACTAGTAAGACAGAATTATCTTTATCTACCTTTCCTCTTGTATAGCATGTTTTGAGATTACACAAGTATATACCTGTCTCTTGGCAGGAGGCAGTAGCCACTGTCTCCAAAGACATTTTTCTTTTTTATTATTAATCAAATGCAAATACAAGATATCAACTAAAAAGATCAGAACAAACTAATACTTTCAATTAGTATTCAAACAGAAACCTCTAAAGTGGAAGTTGGGGAGAGGAACTCCCCTGACTGATGAGAGGATTATCCTGCTTCTTACTGGACAGCTGTTAATAACTACTGTTTCTGAACCTAAATGGCTTTCTGATCAAACAGACACTTCTTGTTCTCAAAACAGTTCCTTCTGTAGTGGATTGTTTGGCATATGAGATGGATCCATCACCTGAAGTTTATTACTGGTGCTCAGTATCTTTTCCACTGTCAGAGATTGGGTGACCATGTGTTATTTTTGTCCACACATGGGCATTGTCAGAAGTATTCTGGATGCCCACAAGATACAGAGAGACAGTGTCCTCCATGGTATTGTTTAGATGTTTTTGTTCCTTCTCTAGGACTGACATTCACGGTGCAGATGGCATAAGCTGTTACCTTGGCAGATTTCCAGCCATTTTCTGTTTGAAATCCAGTATTCACTCCCACTCGCAAAGGTGGCAACTGGCATGTTCGTTGAATTATTTCTTCTGTTGTGTATTGTTCTTTTGTAACTATTTCTGGGTAGTCTGGTTTATGAAGAAGTTTGGACACTAAAATCTTTGTCCTGCTCACAAATTTCTGAACTGGTGATCCTAGGAAAGCATTGTGAGGTATGCTTCAATATGCTAATGGAATGGCGAGTAAGATTCATTTGAATGTATCAGAGTTTTATTAAAATCCAGTTATTTACTATTTATACTGTCTTTTCTGCTCACCCATTTGATTGTGTAAAATAAGGGCTTGATGTGGTGTACCTATACTGATCCATCAGAAAACTTTCCTGTAATGAGTCACTTATAAATTGTGGGCTATTATCAGCAATTTACCAGAATACCATGGTGGATCAAGCTGTGATCTGTAGTGTCATTACAGTGTCACTCGATGTATTATGCAATGGTTCAATTTTAAAAATAAAAGATAATCTTTCCGTAATTCAAACAGATCTGTGCCAGCCTCAGACTAATGGCAATCAGGGATATCATGTAGTGTCAGTGGTTCTTTTGCTTGTACTTATTGCATATCATCACACTTGAATGCCCTATCTTCAATTGCAAGCGGGCTTTTGGGGAGGTTGGAGCACCTGCAATCAAGTGCTAGTTTTGACAATATTAATTGAAAATGATTTTCAGAAAAACCTGAAAACAGGAGCTATAGTTTTGGACCTGATGGCAGCAGATGACAATCTGGCACATGGGACTCTTAGTTCTATTGCCAAGAGCACTCCCAGCATGGGTAGTCAACATTGCTGACCTTCTCCTCTGCAACAGAAGGAGTGCACATGGGGGACAAAGTTAGCACGCAGAAAAGACATACGAACGGTCCACCCCAAGGCTCTGTGCTGGGCCCAATGTTTTTCAACCTGTACACAAACGACTTTTTGCTCACCCAGTCAAGTTAACATATGCAGATGACATTTGCTTAGATATACAAGCATGATCTTTTCCAGAACTTGCAGATGCCCAGAATGTTGACTTAATTAAGAGAGCAGAATATTGTAGAGTCAGTGGTATTTACAACCAAGTGTGACCAACACAGTTTGGAGTGTGTTCCATCTTTACAACTCCAGAGCAGACCAAGAACTGATTATCTTTCTCAATATACATAACTTGAAACATGAATCCCATCCAGTCTACTTCAGAGTAAGCCTAGATAAATCTCTCACATCTCTAAATCACCTGAGGAAAACTGCAGCTCAGGTGAGGACATGCAACAACTTTCTAAGCAAACAGGCCGCCACTTCATGGGGAAAAAATGCTCAAACTAGACGATCATCTGGTTTAACCCACTGTTACTCTGCAGCAGAATACTGTGCTCTGGTCTGGCTTTATTCATCTCATGTCAAGTTGGTTGACACACAACTACACTCAACCATGTGCATCATAACTGGGATATTTGACCCACACCATCATTCCTCCACATACATCTGCCATGAGAATACTACAGCCAGACTCATTGAGAAGATCAGGGCAAATGAGCCTACCACTATAAACAGAGGTTCTTTGACCACCCAAGAGCATGCTTGTCATCAAGGCACTCATTGTGGGCCCACTTGCTCTGCCCAGATTTCTCTGTAATGTTGATGTGGCATGAAGAATGGCCTGCAGCCAACGTCAGAAACCATTTCTTATAACTGATCTGACCACGGGTGTACTCAGCTTTGATTTGCCACTCTGCCCATGGGCCCTTCTGAATAGATTAAAATGGGCCAGGGTCACTGTGCAGCCAGCCTTCACACCTGAGGCCAAAGAGAGGATCCCACATGGAGCTATGGCCAAAGACAGACAATGTCACACATCACTGACAAATGCCCTCTAACCAGTTTTGACAGTGGTCTGAGGGCTTTGCATTTGGCTGATGAGGCTGCCACAGAAAAGCGTGGCAAGCTCTGCTTCTGATAAGAAGAATGGCAACATTCATGCCTGGCCAGAATAAGACATCCAGAGCTCTATTCTTTCACATCTCAGTATGCAGGTGGGCACTGTATACTATGTTTAACTTTTCTGACCTCATATGGTGCCACATTATGGCACAAAGTTCTTTCTATGGAATCCTTTCACTTGTAGCAATATCATCACAACAATCCCCAAAAGTTTCATACTTGGAGATGTGTGGCTTTTTTTGTCAGGTATCCATCTAGAATTACTTTTATAAGTTGACATAAGTGCAAATCATTTTTGTGTATCTTGTTTGAGGCTTGTCAAATATTATTTCAGAAACAGTTAGTACTTGAGTCATGTTTATTTAGCAGCTTTCTGCTTTCACTATTTAGAAGTGTCCTTGAAAGTATGTCTGCTATAAGATATTTATTGAGACTGATTTTCATGTATGATTTCCTCAGTAACATCTGATTTTACCATTCGGTCATATTCAGAATTTACTTTATCTCACCATGCTAATGGGATTTTACATAGTACATGAATTTTTGGGAACTCACTGAGACACATATAAATGTGTTATATTTTATCTTTAACACATCTCTGTCTGTTAAACACCCCATCAAATTATTCAAGAACATCTTTTGCATTCCACTCTGTAGACAATTTACACATCCATCCGATCATTTGCAAGCTGCTCTTCTCCATTAGCATGCTTTGCATTAAGTTTATTGATAACAAATCTGATCTCTGCTATATATTTACCCCTGTATTCTACTATTTAGATGCACTCCATTTCTTTCACTGCTTGCTAACACTAATTTGGGAAGAACAGATTTCATCATCCCTTTCAATATTTACTGTTCTTTGCAAATTCAAGTCCATTTTTCACAGTTATCTTGTTTTGAACCTGGTTATCAATTATGTTACACTCACTTGGTCTCTATAAAGTCCACTTGTTACTATTCACATAACTTAGCTTATCAGAGTGGGCAGAAGACTCACCTGGCATCCAGGTTCTTGTAAAGAAAATAAGCCTTCTCTAGGTGACAATCAAGAATGCATTCAAACGTTGGACTGGCTTTGTCTAGCAGTTTGCAGTCCTCTTTGTGTTCCCTGCAGAATGCACTGTAGATTTACAATGCTATGTACAACAGTATGGAGGATTTCATCCCCTCCAATTTCTGTTCAATAATACTTGCTTCCAGGAAAATCTGGAAGTCTTGTAACCACTTCTTCCAGCTCTCTGCCAGGTTCCTTTCCAGACCGAAGGATTCAGGTGGCTTCATTTTGCTCCATTTTTTGGCAAAAGATTCAATTTTTCTTCTTCTACTGTGCAATAAAATTTGCAGCATGCAGGAATGCTGCAAAAGACTATTCTTTATTCCCTGTCCTATTATTAGGGGCCCTACCAAATTCGCGGCCATGAAGAACATGTCATGGACTGTGAAATCTGGTCTCCCCCGTGAAATCTGGTCTTTTGTGTACCTTCACCCTACACAATACAGATTTCACCAGCATTTCTCAAACTGGGGGTCCCGACCCAAAAGAGGGTTGTGTGTGTGTGTGTGGGGGGGGGGTTGCAAGGTTATTTTACGGGGGGTCACGGTATTCCCACCCTTCTGCGCTGCCTTCAGAGCTGGGTGGATGGAGAGCGGTGGCTGCTGGCCATGTACCCAGCTCTGAAGGCAGTGCCACGCCAGCAGCAGCGCAAAAGGAAGGGTGGCAATATTGTAACATGCCAGCCTTACGTCTGTGCTGCTGCTGGAGGCGGTGCTGCCTTCAGAGCAAAGCTCTTGGCCAGCAGCCACCGCTCTCTGGCCGCCCAGTTCTGAAGGCAGCCTGCCACCACCAGCAGCACAGAAGTAAGTGTGGCAACACTGTGACCTCCAAACAAGACCCTTGCTCCCAACCCCGTTTTGGGTCAGGACCCCTACAGCTACAACAGTGTGAAATTTCACAGTTAAATATCTGAAATACTAAAATTTAGGATTTTTAAAATCCTTTGACCATGAAATTGGCCAAAACGGATGATGAATTTGGAAGGACCTTACCTGTGATATAAGTTAGAGTTACAGAAGGTTATATCCCCCTCATATGACAGGGATCATTGTTTACTACTCCAGTGCTACGATTACAAATTTCACCAATGCACACAGTTATGAACAGCAACAGTGAAAACTGACAAGACTGAGGTGAGTCTTCATCCTGATGCAACTTGACAAAGCTCAAAGCAGCAACTGGGGAAATGGAGTTGTGTGCAGATTCAACAAAACTGCTCAACATCAGTTCCTTCAATGCATGTTTGGAAAGGTTTCTTTGCAACTTCAAGGACTAGAAAGTTTAAAAAAAATAAAAGCTTAGATTCTATATAAGCAGATTTATATCATCACAGATGAGTGATTTTTTAAAAATTGTATTTAGTGAAAATAAACCAAAATGTTCTAAGTGTTTCTGATATTCTTTAAGACTTTCCTAGCTTGATGCAGCTCTATGATGGGAAATTTAAAAAGGGCAGGAAAAACGTACAAGAAG